>NC_092333.1:165490000-166142500 GCF_046630445.1 Rutidosis leptorrhynchoides
ACAATTACCGACTCCGTCACTTGTGAGAACGTTTTGTTTAATAGTTGTAGCCCGATGTTCTTTTTCTCACTTTGGTGAGAAGCGAACATTACTAACCCATAAGCATAACATGCTTCTTTATGTTGCATGTTAGCCGCTTTTTCTAAATCATGAAGTCCTATATTCGGATACATTGAGTCAAAATAATTTCTTAACCCGTTGCGTAAAATAGCATTTGGGTTCCCCTCAATATATGCGTCAAAGTAAACACATCGTAACTTATGAGTTTCCCAATGTGATATCCCCCATCTTTCAAACGAAAGCCTTTTATAAACCAAGGCATTCTTGGAATGTTCTTCGAATGTCTTACAAACTGATTTTGCCATAAATAGTTATGCCGAGGAATTCTGACCGACTCTAGACAAGATTTCATCAATCATGTCTCCGGGTAAGTCTTCTAAAATATTGGGTTGTCTATCCATTTTGTGTTTTTATACTGTAAAATAGACTAGAGTTAGATTCATAAAAGATACTTATTAATACAAGCAATTTTTACATATATCGTAAAGCATAAGCACACTATATTACATATATTACACCGCACAAATACAACTATCTTATTCCGACTCACTCGTTTTTTCTTTTTCGAACTTGGCTCTTTTTGCTAAGTTTTTAGGGATATATGATGTTCCCCTAATACGAGCTGTCGTTTTCCACATTGGTCTAGAAAAACCTAGTGGTTTAGAGGTTCCCGGGTTATTGTTACAACTTAAGAAATACGGGTGTTGACGATACATATAAAGTTCATCGGGGTTAGAATCAGATTTCTCTATTTTTATGCCCTTTCCCTTATTGTTCTCTTTTGCCTTTTTAAATTCAGTTAGGGTAATTTCTATAACATCATCGGAATCCTCGTCGGGATCCGATTCATCAGAGAATTGGTAATCCTCCCAATATTTTGCTTCCTTGGCGGAAACACCGTTGACCATAATTAACTTTGGTCGGTTGGTTGAGGATTTTCTTCTACTTAACCGTTTTATTATTTCCCCCACTGGTTCTTCTTCTGGTTCCGATTCTTCTTCCAGTTCCGATTCTTCTTCCGGTTCCGACTCTTCTTCCGGTTCCTCTTCGGGAACTTGTGAATCAGTCCACGAATCATTCCAATTTACATTTGACTCTTCATTATTATTAGGTGAGTCAATGGGACTAGTTCTAGAGGTAGACATCTATCACATAATATCAAACACGTTAAGAGATTAATATATCGCATAATATTCACATGTTAAAAATATATAGTTTCCAACAAAATTTGTTAAGCAATCTTTTTTTTTTTCAAGTAAACACGGTCGAAGTCCAGACTCTCTAATGCATCCTAACAAACTTGATAAGACACACTAATGCAAAATTCTGGTTCTCTAAGACCAACGCTCGGATACCAACTGAAATGTCCTGTTCTTATTGATTAAAAACGTTCCATATTAATTGATTTCGTTGCGAGGTTTTGACCTCTATATGAGACGTTTTTCAAAGACTGCATTCATTTTTAAACAAACCATAACCTTTATTTCATAAATAAAGGTTTAAAAAGATTTACGTATATTATCAAATAATGATAATCTAAAATATCCTGTTTACACACGACCATTACATAATGGTTTACAATACAAATATATTACATCGAAATCAGTTTCTTGAATGCAGTTTTTACACAATATCATACAAACATGGACTCCAAATCTTGTCCTTATTTTAGTATGCAATAGCGGAAGCTCTTAGTATTCACCTGAGAATAAACATGCTTTAAACGTCAACAAAAATGTTGGTGAGTTATAGGTTTAACCTATATATATCAAATCGTAACAATAGACCACAAGATTTCATATTTCAATACACATCCCATACATAGAGATAAAAATCATTCATATGGTGAACACCTGGTAACCGACATTAACAAGATGCATATATAAGAATATTCCCATCATTCCGGGACACCCTTCGGATATGATATAAATTTCGAAGTACTAAAGCATCCGGTACTTTGGATGGGGTTTGTTAGGCCCAATAGATCTATCTTTAGGATTCGCGTCAATTAGGGTGTCTGTTCCCTAATTCTTAGATTACCAGACTTAATAAAAAGGGGCATATTCAATTTTGATAATTCAACCATAGAATGTAGTTTCACGTACTTGTGTCTATTTTGTAACTCATTTATAAAACCTGCATGTATTCTCATCCCAAAAATATTAAATTTTAAAAATGGGACTATAACTCACTTCCACAGATATTTACTTCGTCGGGAAGTAAGACTTGGCCACTGGTTGATTCACAAACCTATAACAATATATACATATATATCAAAGTATGTTCAAAATATATTTACAAAACTTTTAATACATTTTAATGTTTTAAGTTTATTAAGTCAGCTGTCCTCGTTAGTAACCTACAACTAGTTGTCCACAGTTAGATGTACATAAATAAATTGATAAACATTATCTTGAATCAATCCACGACCCAGTGTATACGTATCTCAGTATTGATCACAACTCAAACTATATATATATTTTGGAATCAACCTCAACCCTGTATAGCTAACTCCAACATTCACATATAGAGTGTCTATGGTTGTTCCGCAATATATATATAGATGGGTCGACATGATAGGTCGAAACATTATATACGTGTCTATGGTATCTCAAGATTACATATTATACAATATAAGTTGATTAGGTTATGGTTGGAATAGATTTATTACTAACTTTCACGTAGGTAAAATGAGTAGTTTTTATCAATCTTGTTTTACTCGCCATTTCTTCGTTTCTAATCCGTTTTGAGTGATTCCAGTGGCCACGGTTTCGTATTGAACTTAACTTTATGAATCTAAACAGAAAAAGTATAAGTTTATAGTCGGAAATACAAGTTACAAGTCGTTTTTAAAAGAGGTAGTCATTTCCGTCGAAAGAACGACATCTTGATGACCATTTTGAAAAACATACTTTCACTTTGAGTTTAACCATGATTTTTGGATATAGTTTCATGTTCATAAGAAAAATCATTTTTCCAGAAGTATAGCTTTTAAATCAAAGTTCTTCTTAGCTTTTAATTATCCCAACCAAAACAGCCCCCGGTTTTACTACGACGGCGTATATCCAGTTTTATGGTGTTTATCGTGTTTCCGGGTTTTAAATCATTAAGTTAGCAAATCATATAGATATATAACATGTGTTTAGTTGATTTTAAAAGTCTAGTTAGAAGGATTAACTTTATTTGCGAACAAGTTTAGAATTAACTAAACTATGTTCTAGTGATTACAAGTTTATAACGTTGAATAAGACAGCTTTTTATGTATGAATCGAATGATGTTATGAACATCATTACTACCTCAAGTTCCTTGGATAAACCTACTGGAAATGAGAAAAATTGATCTAGCTTCAAAGGATCCTTGGATGGCTTGAAAGTTCTTGAAGCAGAATCATGACACGAAAACAATTTCAAGTAAGATTTCCACTCGAAATAAGATTGTTATAGTTATAGAAATTGAATTAAAGTTTTAATATGATTATTACCTTATATTAGAAAGATAACCTACTGTAAGTGACAAAGGTTTCTTGATCTTGGATGATTACTTGGAATGGATTTAGAAATCTTGGAAGTAAACTTGCAATCTTGGAAGTATTCTTGATTTTATGAAACTAGAACTTTTGGAATTTATGAAGAACACTTAGAACTTGAAGATAGAACTTGAGAGAGATCAATTAGATGAAGAAAATTGAAGAATGAAAGTGTTTGTAGGTGTTTTTGTTCGTTGGCGTATGGATTAGATATAAAGGATATGTAATTTTGTTTTCATGTAAATAAGTCATGAATGATTACTCATATTTTTGTAATTTTATGAGATATTTCATGCTAGTTGCCAAATGATGATTCCCACATGTGTTAGGTGACTCACATGGCCTAATAAAAGCTGATCATTGGAGTGTATATACCAATAGTACATACATCTAAAAGCTATGTATTGTACGAGTACGAATACGGGTGCATACGAGTAGAATTGTTGATGAAACTGAACGAGGATGTAATTGTAAGCATTTTTGTTAAGTAGAAGTATTTTGATAAGTGTCTTGAAGTCTTTCAAAAGTGTATGAATACGTATTAAAACACTACATGTATATACATTTTAACTGAGTCGTTAAGTCATCGTTAGTCGTTACATGTAAGTGTTGTTTTGAAACCTTTAGGTTAACGATCTTGTTAAATGTTGTTAACCCAATGTTTATAATATCAAAAGAGATTTTAAATTATTATATTATCATGATATTATGATGTACGAATATCTCTTAATATGATATATATATACATTAAATGTCGTTACAACGATAATCGTTACATATATGTCTCGTTTCAAAATCATTAAGTTAGTAGTCTTGTTTTTACATATGTAGTTCATTGTTAATATACTTAATGATATGTTTACTTATCATAATATCATGTTAACTATATATATAACCATATATATGTCATCATATAGTTTTTACAAGTTTTAACGTTCGTGAATCACCGGTCAACTTGGGTGGTCAATTGTCTATATGAAACCTATTTCAATTAATCAAGTTTTAACAAGTTTGATTGCTTAACATGTTGGAAACACTTAATCATGTAAATAACAATTTCATTTAATATATATAAACATGGAAAAGTTCGGGTCAATACAATATGTCATCCATGACTTAATACATTTTAACTTATCTTAGATATTTTCACTAAAAGCCAAATTTTCAAGCCTATAAATAAGCACCATTTCTAACTCATTTTTACACATTCATTTTCCAAATTTTACTTCCAATTTTCACACACACTTGCAAGAACTCTCTCAAGTTTTGTTCTACTACTTTTTTTCAGCAACTTTACATTCTAAACTTGAGGTAAAAACTCTACTTCAACTCTTGTTCAATTCATATGTTTATAGCTATCTATATAAGAGTTTATAAACTAGAACATAGTTTAGTTGATTCTAAACTTGTTTGAAAAACTAATCTAATATTTCTAAATTAACTCTAATAACATTTATTTATATGTATTATGATGTTATATTAAGTTAATATAAGAACTTATAAGTTGTACACATGAAGAACACCTTGAAACTTAACATATATCCTTTAATCTCCATTCAGTAAAAAGCGGGCTGTTTTGGGTTGGGAATTAAAAACCTATCTTAGACTTTGATTTCGAGGCTAAGACTTTGGAAATATGTTAATATATGTAAATAAGACTTCCAGTATTTTTTTCATTATTTTAGACAAAGTGGAAGTATTTTATCAAAAATCATATATTGGGTGGATGCCGGGATTTTTCCAAATCTGTCCACCGACACAAAAAGAGGGTAAAGCTCTAAAAATTACTACTTGGGATAAACTTTTCGAATTTGTTTTGTAAAATTGACTTCTTAAGGAATCCATAACAATTTGATTCACTTTAAACGGAGTTGTAATGAATATTTGGCGAGCAAAACAAAATCTGCTAAAATTAACATTGTATGGACGAAATTTATATTATAAAAACTATATTAATCATATCCTTGTTAACTTTTCCTATATACTATATATATTTGGACATGTTATTAGTAGTATAACAAAATATTATAATCTTGATTAATTCTGTGATTGTATATATGTATAATAATATTCTTGGTACGTCCTAACACAATAAGTATACAATACGTTTTGATAAATCCTAAGACAATACGTACACAATACGTCTTATTTAATTCTAAGATAATACGTATACAATACATCTCTGGGTTGATGCAAAGACAATATGTATACAATACGTCGTGGGGCAATTCTAAGATTATATATATATATATATATACATATATATATATATATATATATACCGATTATTGGACTATTGGACTTTTCGGACTATTTTGGACTACTAACAATGGACTACTAACATAAAATGTTAAAAATTTTTATATAAGTATTCTATGAACTTGCTTTATTTTATTCATATGTCGTATTATTATCTGAATTGTTATTATTGTTATAGATTCGTGAATCCAAGGACGACGGTCATATTTTTAATAAGTTGAAAACTTATTATTAATATACTTTTACTACTGTGAGTATATAGTCCCATTTTTAAACTCTAAAAATATTTTGGGATGAGAATACACGCATTTTATGTTTTATGCCATGGACACAAGTACTTAAAATATATTCTACGTTGAGTTGTACCACCTTGCATATATTCCCTAATAGCTTGGTAACTAATATTTACATGTCGTAAGAACATGTAAGCGCGAATCTTATTAATAGATCTATCGGGTTTGACAACCCCAACCGAGCTAGTCGCTCTAGTATCGTAAACGGTTGCATAGTACTTCGTTTTTACTACACTTGGTACAGTGTAGGGAGATTTCATAATAAAGGGAATATGCTACATTTATGGTTAAGTATGGTTACCGAAGCACTCAACAACTTATAGAATATCTTTATTGAAATGTTTGTAACTATGAAATCTTGTGGTCTATATTTATATCGATGCTAGCTTTAAACCTATATATCTCACCAACCTTTGTGTTGACTGTTTAAGCATGTTTATTCTCATGTCCTTAAGAAAGTCTTCCGCTGTCGCATTATCTGAGCAAGCTTTGCATGGATTCTCATGCTTTTGTTTAAAAGAGAGTTGCATTCAATAAAACTTTGGTCATGTATTATATTCGACTGTTATGTCACCTTTGTAATATTTAAAAATCGATGTATCATGGGGATTATTTTGTAAATAATCGCCGATATGTTTGAAACTCATATTATGTATAATAATGGTGTGCTTTTTTATGAAACGAATGCAATAATTTCTAAAACATATCATATAGAGGTCAAATACCTCGCTATGAGACCAATGAATAACGTACTGCGTTTATAGTAATATGGACGGGTCATTTCAGTTGGTATCAGAGCAGAGGTCTTAGCGAACCAGAATTTGCATTAGTGTGTCTGACCGGTATTTGTTAGGATACATTAGTGAGTCTAGACTTTGACCAAACTTGTTTTTGAAAACCATCGCTTATCATTTTTGGTCGAAAATTGAATATTATAACATATAAATATTATGTGATATATTTCTAATGTGGTAGTTAATGTGTGATAGATGTCTACTTCTAGCACCAATCTCATTATCACATTCAGCGACTCCGAAGAGGAATCTCCAGTAAAAGTACCAATCATTGACTTATCTGATAACCACGATGACTCGAAGAAAGATGTATCAATCATCTATATAACTGATGACGATGATGACCTATAGTGGGATGCATTTTGGGAAGATTCACAAATTTCAGAAGAACCAAAAGTGAAAGAACCTGAAAACGGTCCGGAGGCGGAGGAGGAAGTCAAAGAAATTTCTAAACAAGATTGGAATAACGCAACAAGGGATGTTAAACTTCCTATTGTAGTAGGGCTTGAGAATCGACACCTTTTACCACCAAACCACCCTTACCATATAAATCTCCCTGATAATCCCACCAAGATACCAAGTACCTCCAACCCACGACCAACAACAAAATACAGTGTGCATCTATCCCTCATTCCACCTAAACAAATTGATTCACCAACAACTAAAAGGCCCCGTCATTTTTGAATCACCTCCCGCTATGATAACATTTCACGCCATGTATAATATTATGTAGTGTGCTTTATTTTATCCTACATATGTATTATGTAAAATATACCTATGTGAAATACTGGTATTGTATTCCTATATCATGAATAGGCGTGAAATAATTATGTGATTTTACTTTAAATTTTTCATAATAGAATATTATCTAGATTGTAGTAGTTAATTTTTGTACTAAGCTATTAAGTATGAACTTTAACGGGTAGGTAATACCCTAGAAATAATTATAAAATGCTAATAAGAAGAAAATGCTTTTATAATAATTGGTTCATATTATTAATATGCCATGATGTACCATTAATTACTCACTACGTCTATAATATTCTATGTGATTAATTATCTTATATGTTTATTGAAGAAACATGGCTCGATTAAACCGAATGACGGAACAAGAAATTGAGGAGCTTATCAACCAACGCGTAAACGACCGTATGCTTTGGGTCGAAGCGACAAGAGCATTAGCAAATAACACCAACCCTCATGTTGGATGCATATATAAAGCATTTCAAGGTTGCAAACCTTCATCATTCAGCGGAACAGAAGGACCAGTCGGTTTAACCCGATGGTTCGAAAAGCTCGAGTTCGTATTTAAAATCAGTGGTTGTGCGGAAGGGGATAGGACAAAGTATGCTTCATGCACATTACAGGATGGTGCACTTACATGGTGGAAAAACTATGTAAAAGCTGTAGGGGGCGATGAAGCATATGATACTCTTTGGGAGGAGTTGAAAAATATGCTAACCAATGAATACTGCCTAAGGAACGAGGTTAGAAAAATGGAAGCCGAGTTACAAAATCTGAAAGTTTTCGGAATCGAACTTACCAACTATAACAGGCGATTCATGGAATTAGCCTTGTTATGTCCTAAATTGGTACCAACGGAAGAGGGAAAGATTGAATTGTACAAAGATGGTCTGCCAAAGAACATCAAGGCCAATGTTACAACATCCAAACCCAAGACAATTCATGAAGCTATAACCATGGCAAATGTGCTAAAGGATCAGATCATCTTGGATAAGAATGCATCAAATACCTATAACAAGGTATCGGATAATAAAGGAAAGTGGGATGGAAACCGTGATCGAGGTCACTAACAACAATCTCTCAAGAAACAGGAAACCACGCAAGGTACGGGTAGTGGTTCAATTTCGGGTTACAAAGGACGAAATCCCTTATGTAACAGATGCTAAAAACATCACACTGGTTTTTGTAATGTGGTGTGCAACAAATGTAATCGAAGGGGTCATCTTGCTGAAGATTGTTGGGTTCCCGTTACAAATACAAACGGCACCAAGACTCCTGCCACCAATGAAAATAGAACTGCCTTGGCTACTGTTACTTGTTACGGGTGTGGGAAACAGGGTCATATTAAGAGTCAGTGCCCGAATCCAGAGAAGAATAACGGACCTGCATGGGGAAGAGCATTTGTTATTAATGCTAGAGAGGCGTGTGAAGACCCAGAGCTTGTTACGGGTACGTTTACCATTAATGACTTATCTGCATCTATTATATTTGATACTGGTGCCGATAGAAGTTACATGTGTAGAGACTTTTACGCTAAATTGAATTGTTCATCATTACCTCTAGATGCTAAATACATGATTGAGTTAGCAAATGGTAAATTAATTAAAGCCGATAAAATTTGCCGTGATTGTAAAATAAATTTAGCCGGAGAAACGTTTAAAATTGATTTGATACCCGTAGAATTAGGAAGTTTTGATATAATAATCGGCATGGACTGGATGTCCAAAATAGGAGATGAAGTTATGTGTGCCAATAAGGCAATTCGCATTCCCCGTAAGGATAAAATGGAAGTAATGATTTATAGAGAGAAGGGTAACTCAAAGCTAAAACTCATTAGCTGCTTGAAAGTCCAAAAGTACTTGAAGAAAGGGTGCTATGCTATCCTAGCACATGTTAATAAAGTTGAAATGAAATAAAAATAGAAGAGCATCAACGACGTGCCTGTGGCAAGAGATTTTCCTGAAGTCTTTCTGGAAGAGTTGCCGGGGTTACCTCCATTTAGATCTGTAGAATTTCAAATAGATCTAGTACCAGCAGCTTCACCAGTGGCTCGTGCTCCATACAGACTTGCACCGTCTGAGATGAAAGAGTTACAAAGCCAGTTACAAGAATTACTGGACCGTGGATTCATTCGACCGAGCACTTCACCGTGGGGAGCTCCGATTTTATTCGTCAAGAAGAAATATGGATCCTTTCGAATGTGTATAGATTATCGCGAATTAAACAAGTTAACTATCAAGAATTGGTACCCATTACCGAGAATTGATGACTTGTTTAATCAGCTGCAAGGATCACGTGTTTACTCCAAAATTGATCTAAGATCTGGTTATCATCAGTTGCGTGTCAAAGAAGAAGATATTCTGAAAACCGCATTTTGGACACGCTACGGTCATTATGAATTTTTAGTCATTCCGTTCGGGCTGACAAATGCACCAGCTGTATTCATGGACCTCATGAATCGGGTATGCAGTCCGTATTTGGATAAGTTTGTTATTATCTTTATCGATGACATTCTTATTTATTCTAAGAATGAAGCAAAACATGAACAACATTTAAGGTTGGTGCTGGAACTGTTAAAGAAAGAACAGTTATATAGGGAAAGTTTTCCAAGTGCGCCTTTTTACTGAAGAAAGTACAGTGCCTTGGTCACATTGTCAGCAGTGAAGGAATTCAGGTTGATCCAGCCAAGATTGAAGCCATTGAAAAGTAGGAGACCCCAAAGACTCCAACGCAAATACGCCAATTTTTGGGTCTTGCTGGCTATTACAGAAGGTTTATTCAAGATTTTTCCCGGATAGCCAAACCATTAACAGCATTAACACACAAAGGGAACAAGTATGAATGTACTTCTGAGCAGGAAGCCACATTTCAATTATTGAAGAAGAAGTTGACTACATCGCCTATTCTATCGTTACCTGAAGGGAACGATGATTTTGTAATTTATTGTGATGCTTCGCGACAAGGTTTTGGTTGTGTCCTCATGCAACGAAAGAAGGTTATTGCATATGCATCCCGACAACTGAAGATTCATGAACAAAATTATACGACTCATAATCTAGAATTGGGAGCAGTGGTGTTTGCATTAAAGATTTGGAGACACTACTTGTACGGGATTAAATGTACTGTGTACACTGATCATAAAAGCCTTCAACATATCTTCAACCAAAAACAACTGAACATGAGGCAACGTAGGTGGGTCGAGCTGATAAACGACTATGATTGTGAAATTCGATATCATCCCGGGAAAGCAAATGTAGTAGCAGATGCTTTAAGCAGGAAGGAAAGAGAGCCGATTCGAGTACGAGCAATGAATATGAAGATTCGTACGAACCTCACTACCCAAATTAAGGAGGCTCAACAAGGAGCTCTTTCTAAAGAAAACTTTGGAAATGAGATGCTTAAAGGGTTAGATAAACAGCTTGTTACACGGGAGGACGGAACCCGATACTTCGCTGGACGCATTTGGGTACCGAAGTTTAAAGGGTTAAGAAAATTGGTTTTGGATGAGGCACATAAGACGAGATACTCGATACATCCCGGAGCTGGAAAGATGTATCAAGATCTTAAAGCACACTTTTGGTGGCCAAATTTGAAAGCTGATATTGCAACGTACATTGGAGAATGTTTGACTTGCTCCAATGTCAAGATGGAACATCAGAAACCATTAGGTCTGCTTCCACAACCAGAAATCCCGGAATGTAAATGGGAATGTATTAATATGGATTTCATCACGAAGCTACCAAAGACTGCATGGGGTTACGACACCATTTGGGTAATTGTCGATCGTCTCACCAAATCTGCACATTTCCTACCTATGAAGGAAATGGATAAGATGGAGAAATTGGTACGATTATACATGAAGGAAGTTGTTTCAAGACATGGAGTACCTATCTCCATTATATCCGATTGCGACAGTCGGTTTACGTCAAGGTTTTGGCAATCACTACATGAAGCTCTAGGGACTCATCTGGATATGAGCACTGCATATCATCCTCAGACCGATGGGCAAAGTGAAAGGACCATTCAGACTCTTGAAGACATGCTTAGAGCATGTGTGATCGATTTCGGAAACGGATGGGATAAATATTTACCATTGGCAGAATTCTCGTATAACAACAGTTATCATACGAGTATTAATGCTGCACCATTCGAAGCACTTTATGGAAGAAAGTGTAGATCCCCTATCTGTTGGAACAAAGTAGGTGACATACAACTGACTGGTCCCGAGATCATACAGGAGACTACTGATAAGATTGTGCAAATCAAGGAGAGATTGAAGACCGCCCAAAGTTGTCAAAAGAGCTATGCTGATGTTCGAAGGAAGCTGTTAGAATTTCAGGTTGATGATATGGTTATGTTAAAGGTGTCACCTTGAAAAGGTGTGATACGCTTTGGTAAGAGGGATAAATTAAACCCAAGATACGTAGGACCATTCAAGATCATCGAACGTATTGGACTGGTGGCTTATCGACTTAAGCTACCACAACAACTTGATGGAGTACACAATACCTTTCACGTCTCGAACCTAAGGAAATGCCTTGCAAAATAAGACCTCACTGTTCCTCTTGAAGAAATCCAAATCGACGAGAAACTGCATTTTATAGAAGAGCCTGTCGAAATCATGGACCGTGAAGTCAAACAGCTCAAGCAAAGCAACATACCTATAGTTAGGGTTTGTTGGAATGCTCGAAGAGGTCCCAAGTTCACTTGGGAAAGAGAGGACCAGATGAAACAGAAGTATCCACATCTGTTTACAAACACCGCCCATTAAATAGGTACTACTTCAATTTTCGGGACGAAATTTCTTTAACGGGTAGGTACTGTGATGACCCGGATTTTTCCGACTACTTGATTATACTATTTATATGATTTAATAATTTCGACATGATAAGCAATGAATTTTAATAAGTCATGAACCTCCGAAAAGAATTTTATATAAGCAGTTGACCACCCTTTTATTCCTACGATTCACGAACGTCATAACTTGTATTAATTATATATATCTGTATATATACATATATTTAACTTGAAAATATGATAATTAAATATCCCATTAAGTATATTAACAAAGTATTATATATATATTTTTATACTACCAATTTAAAGAGTTTTTGAACAATATATATGTTACTATTTAAACGACGTAATTAACTTAAATTAAAATGTATTTACATGCAATGTATTACGAGTGTAAATACATCCTTACAAGTATTGAATACACTTTATAATATAACAATACATATAAAGGATAGCTATACTCGTATTTCCGTTCAATTTCCTCAAGAATTCTACTCGTATTCATACGGTATTTTTACCCGTATTATACACAGCTTCTAGAAGTTTTTACTATTGGTATATACCAATAGAAATCTGCAATTATTTGTGTAATATGTCATCCATGACCTAATCAATTTAATATGTCATCCATGCCTTAATATATTTTAACTTATCTTAGATATTTTCACTAAAAGCCAAATTTTCAAGCCTATAAATAAGCACCATTTCTAACTCATTTTTACACATTCATTTTCTAAATTTTACTTCCAATTTTCACACACACTTGCAAGAACTCTCTCAAGTTTTGTTCTACTACTTCTTTCCAGCAACTTTTCATTCTAAACTTGAGGTAAAAACTCTACTTCAACTCTTGTTCAATTCATATGTTTATAGCTATCTATATAAGAGTTTATAAACTAGAACATAGTTTAGTTGATTCTAAACTTGTTTGAAAAACTAATCTAATCTTTCTAACTTAACTCTAATAACACTTATTTATATGTATTATGATATTATATTAAGTTAATATAGGAACTTATAACTTGTACATATGAAGAACACCTTGAAACTTAACATATATCCTTTAATCTCGATTCAGTAAAAAGCGGGCTGTTTTGGGTTGGGAATTAAAACACTATCTTAGACTTTGAGTTCGAGGCTAAGACTTTGGAAATATGTTAATATATGTAAATAAGACTTCCAGTATTTTTTCATGATTTTAGACAAAGTGGAAGTATTTTATCAAAAATCATATATTGGGTGGATGCTGGGATTTTTTCAAATCTGTCCACCGACACAAAAAGAGGGTAAAGCTCTAAAAATTACTACTTGGGATGAACTTTTCAAATTGTTTTTGTAAATTTAACTTCTTAAGGAATCCATAGCTATTTGATTCACTTTAAACGGAGTTGTAATGAATATTTGGCGAGCAAAACAAAATCAGCTAAAATTAACGTTGTATGGACGAAATTTATATTATAAAAATTATATTAACCATATCCATGTTAACTTTTCCTATATCCTATATATATTTGGATATGTTATTAGTAGTATAACAAAATATTATAATCTTGGTTAATTCTGTGATTGTATATATGTATAATAATATTCATGGTACGTCCTAACACAATAAGTATACAATACGTTTTGATAAATCCTAAGACAATACGTACACAATATGTCTTAGTTAATTCTAAGACAATACGTATACAATAAATCTCTAGGTTGATGCAAAGACAATATGTATACAATACGTAGTGGAGTAATTCTAAGATTATATATATATATATATATATATATATATATATATATATATATATATATATATACCGATTATTGGACTGTTGAACTTTTCGGACTATTTTGGACTACTAACAAAGGGCAACTAACAATGGACTACTAACATAAAATGTTAAAAATTATTATATAAGTATTCTATGAACTTGCTTTATTTTATTCATATGTCGTATTATTATCTGAATCGTTATTATTGTTATAGGTTCGTGAATCCAAGGACGATGGTCATATTTTTAATAAGTTGAAAACTTATTATTAATATACTTTTACTACTGTGAGTATATAGTCCCATTTTTAAACACTAAAAATATTTTGGGATGAGAATACATGCATTTTATGTTTTACGCCATGCACACAAGTACTTAAAATATATTCTACATTGAGTTGTACCACCTTGCATATTGTCACGACCCTACTTTTTCCGTTATCTTTTTCTGTTAATTATTTAACGACCGTTAACTGTTAGTGTGCCACGTCATTTCCATGACCTATATTATTATTTTTGTAATAATATATATATAATAATTATTATGTGTTATGTGAATATATGTATTCATATTTTAAATTATACGTTTCTACGTTCCGCGGATTTCCATCCGGCGAACCTTTTCGGTTTTTAAACCAACGGTCGAGTTTTCGGGATTTTTAAATCCTAAATAATTTAAATATGATATTTTAAGGTCATATTATTAATAGGTGTATTTATATTTATTTTTCGTCGCGCGTTTGTTATCTTTCCGGATTTTAAATCGCGTAAGTGCGTTTTCGCGTTTCGGGCTTCGTTCGGGTTTTCGGGCCATCAGGAAATTACATTTAAGTGAGATGGACCAAGTGGGGCCCACCCCACTAAAGAATTCGGCTGAATTAGGGAGGGGGAGCACTCCCTTGCTTTTCCATTTTTCTTATTTCATTTTTATTTCACAAATTTGTAACCTAAACCTAATACTTGCATTTTTGCTCTCACCCTCTCCTCTCCTCTCCCTTGTGCCGTCACCATCACCACCATAAACCACCATCATCATCTAAAATTGTAGCTTGGATCATAAATCAATTAACACCAACGCGTTCCTTGTTTCGTTCTCTACGCGATCATATACTTTGATTCTTGATTAGGGTATAAACCCTAACCCTAGATCTTTTCATTTTTATTTATTTTTCTGTATTTTGATGTTATATGATTAGTATGATATGTATAAGTTGTTGTAATGTTGTTTGGATGCGTAGAATTACTCGTTTGTTCATGTTTTCGGTTTGTAAATTTTGGACAGCAGTTTGAAACGTATATTCTGACTTTGTAACTGTTATGAATGTTAAAATAAAGTACATAAATGAGTTCCTCTCATCAAGACATTAACTTTAGACTCCGGATTCATGTCGTTTCGATTCCCGGAGCCCTAGATACGCTTAATTTGGTTTTTGTTAAAGATTGAAAGGTGTTTTTGGCATGAACAAGGTTGGGTCCGACTTTGTGACCATCCTTGGTGTCTTTAGGGTGCCTCATTTGGTTAGGACTGATGGTGGGACGAATATTCATGTTCGGGTCACCTAAATCCGAGCCACGGTTCACCCGTTTTGCCCGAATTACTGTTTTGAGTAAAATGATTTCCCAATTGAAGTCATGGCTGATATGCACGACTTAGGGACTGTTCTTGGAGTGTTCTTGAGTTCATAAATGTGTCGGGTGGTTTGAGTAGGTGAAGTTACATATGTGGCTTGCCCGAAACCGACACCCGGGGCTCAAGATACGACCCGGCGAACTTTTAAATTTATACTTATGGTTAATGATTAAACTTATGATAAAATTTATGGAATTCATTATTAATTAATTACTTAAGATAAAAGAAGTAATTATTTTATTTTAAGACTTTTAATATAATTATTTATTATATTATTTAATTATTAATTATAATTTAATTAACATTTTAATTAAACTTATGATTAGTAATACTTTTATTATTAAAGGAAAATACTTATGATAAGTATTAAATTTAATTATGAGAAATTATTATAAGACTTATAATAAAGATTAAATAATTATTTAATTATTATAGAACTTAATTATTATTTAATTATGACTTAATTATTAAATACTTATGATTTAATAATTTTAATTAGAAACTTATGATATGATTAATAATTCATTATTAATTAATAATACTTATGATATGATTTAAAATTTATTATAAATTAATAATATTTATATTATGATTGACATTTAATTAATTAATTAAATACTTATGTTATACTAATTATAACATTTCAACTTATATTAACTTTAATAATTCATTTTATTTAATTAAACTTATGTTAAGACATTATTATACACTTTTGACTTTAAATAACGTTATAACCTATGTTATTATTATAACTTACACTTTTAAAATTAATGTTGACTATGTTTGACCAAGGTTGACTTTTGAGATTGACTTTCGGTTGACTTTGACTTTCAGTTGACTTCTGTTGACTTTCTAAATGAGGAAACTTTCCTAACTTCAAAACTTTCTAAAAATAGAACTTTCTAAATTTGGAAACTTTCCAAAAATAGAAACTTTCCAAAAATAGAAACTTTCCAAAAATAGAAACTTTCCAAAAATAGAAACTTTCCAAAAATAGAAACTTTCCTAAAATAGAAAACTTTCCAAAAATGGAAACCTGCTAAAAATAGAAACTTTCTAAAAATAGAAAGTGTGTGTCCTTATGCTGCTCCAATCAAACCGATGCTTGCTGAGTAATGTTCTATGCCTACTTGCAACATGTACAATAGCTATCATACTAAGACTTGGCCTAAGTTAGTTATTTATTTCGACCTGCTTTATTTATAGGTCGGCGTTGTGATCTTTCTTGATCACTTTACTTTACGTGCTGTTCGCTTGTTTGTGAGATTTCTTCAGTTGCTATTTAAGGTGAGTTATAGTCCCGTTTTTACATACTTTTCAAAGTATATTTTTGGGATGTGATTACATGCAGATTTTTATTTACGTTTAGACACAAGTAACAGTTAAATTTAATTATTCATTGTGAGTTGGACAAAAATATTCCCTAGTCTGGTAACTGTAATCATTGGTTTCTACCGGTGAACGCGAATCCTACGGATAGATCTATCGGGTTTGACAACCCCATTTCGAGCTAGTCGCGCTAGCAATTTATAATCGGAATGTTTAGTACTTCGTAATTTGTTGTAGATACACTGTCCAAGTGTATATTTTTATTGTGTTTGGCAAGGGTAAATAAAGGGTTAAGTGGTTACCAGGTGGCTCATTGATAATGGAATAATGTTTAATGTTTTCTAACATTTTTAAATCTTGTGGTCTAAAGTTTACTTATTTATTTAAACCTATAATTCACTCAACCTTTGTGTTGACAGTTTACTTGCATGTTTTCACAGGTACTTGAGTTATTTGATGCTTCCGCTGTCGTTAGAAGAGTCTGCATGCATTTGGGCAGATTTTATGAAACCATTTATGAAACTTAAGTTTGCATTCTATTTTGGATAATTTAAATTGTGGGATTGTTGGCAATGTTTTGTGTCAACTTTTGGTTTCATATTATGGTTGGTTGGTTTTCAAACTACTTAATTTGGTTTGTTTCCTTTTTGGGTAACATTTTGAAATAAAAGAATGCAACTTTGTTTATTTAATTCATTTAAGTCCGATCAAGCTGTGGGACCAACTGACGGATCCGTTAAGTGTTTTGACGGGGTCGTCACATGTGGTATCAGAGCTCTGGTTGTAGGGAACTAGGCGGTCTTAATGTGGTCAACCCGTGGTTATTAGGGTGCATTAGAGTCTAGCCTACAGCCCGACCTTTTTTTGCTATAGCATTATTATGCATTTCATTTCGTATAAGTTATATTATTAGCTTTCATATCTTTTGGTATATGGTTTGCGGTTTTGCTGTTGCAGATGTCGACTTCGAGCGATAACTCTGTTGCTGCTCCTGCTCCACCGTCTCCTGCTAGACGTCGTGCTAATCAACCGGAGATCGATGATCCTGTTCATTACTATTTTTCTACCATTACTCATATGAACCGGGCTTATAATGAGGTGACACGTATTAACGCCCTTAGTGATTGTTTGCGCACCTTGCCACATAATGAAGTTATGGACGAGATCCGTGCCGACATGCGTAACTTTGTCACTTTCAAGCATAGGGTTGAGGATGCGAACCGCAAGCGTGATCGAGAAGTTAATGCTAAGTTCGAGGCTCTCGAGAGCACTGTTCGTGTGTTGAAGGAAGAGTTGGATGATGTGAAAGGGAAGTTGCGTAAGTATGAGGATCCTGCTGAGACTCATGCTGGACCAGCTTATCACACCCGCTCTAAGCGAATGTGATGTGATTATTCATATTGATTATCTATTTCATCAGACTTAATGTCCTTTTTATACATACATTTTGGGTTATGTACGGCGTTTTGCCGAGGGTTTTATTAAGATTTTGTTATGGGATATTTTTCATTATGTATGGATGGTTATTTTTATGACATCTATTATCATTATCATGTTTTATTACTGATGTTGTGGCTCTTGGCATGTTATATTATGCGTAATATATGTTCATGTATGTTAGGTGCTATGTATGTTGTATGATGTTATCATAAAATATGTATGCATGTGATGGTTATTTCTATAACAATCATAACTGTCATGTTATTACTCATAGTGTTAGTTGACTAATATCTTAATGGTTAGTCTTTTCGTGTTTTGATCTATTCCTTTATGACACTAGTATTATTCTTGGTACTAACGGATGTGTTATTCTATTTTGAAGATCATGCCTCCAAGAGAGTCCACTGAAGCGCGTATGCAACGCCTGATCAATGAAGGAATTGCTGCTGCTATGGCAGCAAATGCTGATGTTAACGCCAATGCGAACAACAACGTGGGATGCTCCCACAAAACTTTTATGGCTGGTCGACCTCAAGAATTCAGTGGTACGGAAGGACCAATAGGGCTTACTCGTTGGTTCGAGAAAATCGAATCTATTTTCAGGGTCAGTCGGGTCCGTGAAGAGGACAAAGTTAGTTTCGCTAGTTGCACTCTCAAGGATAGTGCCTTGACATGGTGGAACAATCTGGTTAGTAGTTTGGGAAGCGATGTAGCTTATGGTTTGGCCTGGAATGATTTTAAGGAAAGATTGATCACCCGCTATAGACCTCGGGGTGAGCTTAAGAAGCTAGAGGTTGAGCTCAAGAATTTGAAAATGCATGGCACCGAGTTAGATGCCTATGAACGAAGATTTTTCGAGTTAACTTTGCTGTGTCCTAGGGTTTATGCGGATGAGGACCGCAAAATTGAGGCTTACATTGATGGTTTGTCCGAGAAGATTGAACACGGGGTTGAGTCCAGTGAACCCCAGACTATTGAGGCCGCTATGTCTATGGCCCACAAACTTAATGACAAGGTGTTGAGAAGAAGCAAGACTACAGTTGTTGAAAGTAGTGAGGAGGTTGTCAAGAAAGCTGATAATGGGAAACGAAAGTGGGATAACAACCGCAATCAAAACCAAAATCAGCAGAAGAAACAGGATACCTCAGGTGCTAACAACAGAAATCAGCGTGTGTGTCCTCGTTGCTATAAAGTTCATGATGGTTACTGCACAGTTACTTGTAAGAGGTGCTCTAAGCAAGGGCACATTGCTAAAGATTGTACAGTGCTTTTGCCGGGGTCTGCTACTCCCGCGACTGGTGGTAATAATAATAATGTTGGTAATAGAGGTGGTAACGGTAACGGTAATGGGAAATCGAATAATGGAGGTAATCCAAGGGTTTGTTATGAGTGTGGGAAGCCGGGGCATTTCCGAGATGCTTGTCCCAACAAGAAGACTGCAGAGACTGCACGCGGCCGAGCGTTCAACATTAATGCTAAGGATGCGGAGGAAGATCCTAAGCTTGTTACTGGTACGTTCTCAGTCAACGATTTATCAGTTTATGTTCTATTTGATTCAGGGGCTGATTTAAGTTTCGTGTCGAGTAAATTAAGTCCGAGAATCAAAACGCCGTTAACTCTCTTAGACAATACTTATGTTATTGAAGTAGCTAATGGTAAGGAACTTACTGCTAAGACTGTACATCGTAAGTGTAACATTAATCTGGGTGGTAGGGATTTCGAGATAGATTTGATACCGATTGAACTTGGTAGTTTTGATATTGTTATTGGTATGGATTGGTTGTCCGCGAACCGTGCCGAGATCGTCTGTTATGATAAGGCTATTCGTATTACTGATGTGATTGGAGAGCCACTGATGGTCTTTGGAGATAAGAAATGCACACAGTTAAACCTTATTAGCTGTATGAAAGTTCGTAAACATCTCCGAAAGGGCTGTCATGCTATCCTTGCTCATGTTGTTGATCCTAGTAAGGAAGTAAAGAACGTTGATGACGTTCATATTGTTAGGGATTTTCCCGAGGTGTTTCCCGATGACTTACCTGGCCTTCCACCGCAACGCGCGGTAGAATTCCAAATTGATCTTGTTCCCGGCGCTGCTCCTGTAGCACGTGCTCCTTATCGTCTTGCGCCTTCTGAACTTCAAGAATTGTCAAGTCAACTCCGTGAGTTGATAGACAAGGGTTTTATTCGTCCTAGTTCGTCCCCTTGGGGAGCTCCTGTTCTGTTTGTTAAGAAGAAGGATGGTTCTTTTCGTTTATGCATTGATTATCGTGAACTGAATAAGCTCACTGTTAAAAATCGTTATCCTCTTCCGAGAATTGATGATCTGTTCGATCAGCTTCAGGGTTCTTCTGTTTATTCAAAAATTGATCTTCGTTCTGGCTATCATCAGTTGCGTGTTAAAGAATCTGATGTTTCGAAAACTGCTTTTCGCACCCGTTACGGTCACTTTGAATTTCTTGTTATGCCGTTCGGATTGACAAATGCACCTGCTGTGTTCATGGACCTCATGAACCGTGTGTGTAGACCCTATCTGGACAAGTTCGTTATTGTTTTCATCGACGACATCCTTATCTATTCTAAGAGTGATGAAGAGCACGAAGAACACTTGAGGTTAGTGCTTGATTTGTTAAAGAAAGAAGAGTTGTACGCTAAGTTCTCTAAGTGTGCTTTTTGGTTAAGAGAAGTTCAGTTCCTTGGTCACATTGTTAGCAAACAAGGAATACAAGTTGATCCTGCTAAAATTGAGGCGATTGAAAAGTGGGAAACCCCGAAAACTCCTACTCAAATTCGTCAGTTCTTAGGATTGGCAGGTTACTATCGAAGGTTCATCCAGGATTTCTCTCGTATAGCGAAACCTCTGACTGCTTTAACGCATAAAGGGAAAAAGTATGAGTGGAAGGATGAACAGGAGAATGCTTTTCAGATTTTGAAGAAGAAACTGACTACCGCTCCGATATTGTCTTTACCGGAGGGTAATGATGATTTTGTTGTTTATTGTGACGCATCTCGACAAGGCTATGGTTGCGTTTTGATGCAACGAAAGAAGGTTATTGCGTACGCATCACGTCAGTTGAAGATTCACGAGCAGAACTATACAACTCATGATTTAGAGTTGGGGGCTGTTGTTTTTGCACTTAAGATTTGGAGACATTATTTGTATGGGGTCAAGAGTACTGTGTACACAGATCACAAAAGTCTTCAACATATCCTCGATCAGAAACAGTTGAACATGAGACAACGAAGATGGATTGAGACGTTGAATGATTACGATTGTGACCTTTTGTATCACCCGGGTAAGGCCAATGTTGTGGCTGATGCATTGAGTCGTAAAGAAAGGACTGAACCTCGCAGGGTTAGGGCCTTGAATATGACAGTTAGATCAAACCTCGCAAGGCAGATTCTTGAGGCACAACAAGAAGCCTTAAAGGAAGAGAATTTTGTGAAAGAGAACGTAAGAGGTATGGCTAAGAAATTTGAGATTCGAGCAGATGGTACTAGGTACTTTGTAGGACGTCTTTGGGTTCCGAAGTTTGGTGAACTGCGACAACTTGTTTTGGATGAGGCTCATAAGTCTAGGTACTCTATTCATCCTGGTTCAGGGAAGATGTACCATGATCTTAAGGAGCTGTATTGGTGGCCAAATTTGAAAGGTGATGTGGCTACGTATGTGGCTAAGTGTTTGACCTGTTCTAAGGTCAAAGCTGAACATCAAAAACCGTCCGGATTGTTGGTGCAACCAGAAATTCCCGAGTGGAAGTGGGAAGGTATCACTATGGATTTTATCACTAAGTTACCAAGAGTTTCGGGTGGCTACGATGCGATTTGGGTGATTGTAGATCGACTCACTAAGTCGGCTCACTTTTTGCCGATTAGGGAAACCGATTCCATGGAAAAACTCACCCGTTTGTATTTGAAAGAGATTGTTTCGAGGCATGGTGTTCCCGTTTCTATAATTTCCGACAGAGATAGTCGATTTGTATCGAGATTTTGGCAATCGTTGCAAGAAGCCTTGGGCACTAGATTGGATATGAGCACCGCTTATCATCCTCAAACGGATGGTCAAAGTGAGAGGACCATTCAGACATTAGAAGATATGTTGCGAGCTTGTGTGATTGATTTTGGAAATGGGTGGGATAAGTATTTGCCGTTAGCTGAGTTTTCTTATAACAACAGCTACCACGCAAGTATTAAAGCCGCACCGTTTGAAGCTTTGTACGGTAGGAAATGTAGATCTCCTATTTGTTGGAATGAGGTTGGGGATGCTCAACTTACAGGTCCAGAGATTATTCACGAGACTACTGAGAAGATTGTTCAAATTAAAGAAAGGTTGAGAACTGCTAGAAGTCGGCAAAAGAGTTATGCCGACAAAGGAAGGAAAGATGTTGAATTTCAAGTTGGTGATCGTGTTATGTTAAAAGTTTCGCCTTGGAAGGGTGTTATTCGTTTTGGTAAAAGAGGGAAGTTAAGTCCTCGTTTCGTGGGACCGTTTGAGATCATTGAAAGAGTTGGACCGGTGGCTTATCGTTTGAAGTTGCCACAAGAACTCAGTGCTGTTCACGATGTTTTCCATATTTCGAACTTAAAGAAGTGTTTGGCTGAATTTGATCAGACTATTCCTTTGGAGGAACTTCAAGTTGACAAGCAATTGCATTTTATTGAGGAGCCAGTTGAGATCATGGACCGATAGGTTAAGACTCTTAAACAGAGCAGAATTCCTATTGTTCGGGTCCGATGGAACGCTAGACGCGGTCCCGAGTTCACTTGGGAGCGTGAAGACCAAATGAAGCAGAAGTATCCGCATTTGTTCTCAGATGCCGAGTCAACCCCTGCGCCTGCTTAAATTTCGGGACGAAATTTCCGTAACGGGGAGGTACTGTCACGACCCTACTTTTTCCGTTATCTTTTTCCGTTAATTATTTAACGACCGTTAACTGTTAGTGTGCCACGTCATTTCCATGACCTATATTATTATTTTTGTAATAATATATATATAATAATTATTATGTGTTATGTGAATATATGTATTCATATTTTAAATTATACGTTTCTACGTTCCGCGGATTTCCATCCGGCGAACCTTTTCGGTTTTTAAACCAACGGTCGAGTTTTCGGGATTTTTAAATCCTAAATAATTTAAATATGATATTTTAAGGTCATATTATTAATAGGTGTATTTATATTTATTTTTCGTCGCGCGTTTGTTATCTTTCCGGATTTTAAATCGCGTAAGTGCGTTTTCGCGTTTCGGGCTTCGTTCGGGTTTTCGGGCCATCAGGAAATTACATTTAAGTGAGATGGACCAAGTGGGGCCCACCCCACTAAAGAATTCGGCTGAATTAGGGAGGGGGAGCACTCCCTTGCTTTTCCATTTTTCTTATTTCATTTTTATTTCACAAATTTGTAACCTAAACCTAATACTTGCATTTTTGCTCTCACCCTCTCCTCTCCTCTCCCTTGTGCCGTCACCATCACCACCATAAACCACCATCATCATCTAAAATTGTAGCTTGGATCATAAATCAATTAACACCAACGCGTTCCTTGTTTCGTTCTCTACGCGATCATATACTTTGATTCTTGATTAGGGTATAAACCCTAACCCTAGATCTTTTCATTTTTATTTATTTTTCTGTATTTTGATGTTATATGATTAGTATGATATGTATAAGTTGTTGTAATGTTGTTTGGATGCGTAGAATTACTCGTTTGTTCATGTTTTCGGTTTGTAAATTTTGGACAGCAGTTTGAAACGTATATTCTGACTTTGTAACTGTTATGAATGTTAAAATAAAGTACATAAATGAGTTCCTCTCATCAAGACATTAACTTTAGACTCCGGATTCATGTCGTTTCGATTCCCGGAGCCCTAGATACGCTTAATTTGGTTTTTGTTAAAGATTGAAAGGTGTTTTTGGCATGAACAAGGTTGGGTCCGACTTTGTGACCATCCTTGGTGTCTTTAGGGTGCCTCATTTGGTTAGGACTGATGGTGGGACGAATATTCATGTTCGGGTCACCTAAATCCGAGCCACGGTTCACCCGTTTTGCCCGAATTACTGTTTTGAGTAAAATGATTTCCCAATTGAAGTCATGGCTGATATGCACGACTTAGGGACTGTTCTTGGAGTGTTCTTGAGTTCATAAATGTGTCGGGTGGTTTGAGTAGGTGAAGTTACATATGTGGCTTGCCCGAAACCGACACCCGGGGCTCAAGATACGACCCGGCGAACTTTTAAATTTATACTTATGGTTAATGATTAAACTTATGATAAAATTTATGGAATTCATTATTAATTAATTACTTAAGATAAAAGAAGTAATTATTTTATTTTAAGACTTTTAATATAATTATTTATTATATTATTTAATTATTAATTATAATTTAATTAACATTTTAATTAAACTTATGATTAGTAATACTTTTATTATTAAAGGAAAATACTTATGATAAGTATTAAATTTAATTATGAGAAATTATTATAAGACTTATAATAAAGATTAAATAATTATTTAATTATTATAAGACTTAATTATTATTTAATTATGACTTAATTATTAAATACTTATGATTTAATAATTTTAATTAGAAACTTATGATATGATTAATAATTCATTATTAATTAATAATACTTATGATATGATTTAAAATTTATTATAAATTAATAATATTTATATTATGATTGACATTTAATTAATTAATTAAATACTTATGTTATACTAATTATAACATTTCAACTTATATTAACTTTAATAATTCATTTTATTTAATTAAACTTATGTTAAGACATTATTATACACTTTTGACTTTAAATAACGTTATAACCTATGTTATTATTATAACTTACACTTTTAAAATTAATGTTGACTATGTTTGACCAAGGTTGACTTTTGAGATTGACTTTCGGTTGACTTTGACTTTCAGTTGACTTCTGTTGACTTTCTAAATGAGGAAACTTTCCTAACTTCAAAACTTTCTAAAAATAGAACTTTCTAAATTTGGAAACTTTCCAAAAATAGAAACTTTCCAAAAATAGAAACTTTCCAAAAATAGAAACTTTCCAAAAATAGAAACTTTCCAAAAATAGAAACTTTCCTAAAATAGAAAACTTTCCAAAAATGGAAACCTGCTAAAAATAGAAACTTTCTAAAAATAGAAAGTGTGTGTCCTTATGCTGCTCCAATCAAACCGATGCTTGCTGAGTAATGTTCTATGCCTACTTGCAACATGTACAATAGCTATCATACTAAGACTTGGCCTAAGTTAGTTATTTATTTCGACCTGCTTTATTTATAGGTCGGCGTTGTGATCTTTCTTGATCACTTTACTTTACGTGCTGTTCGCTTGTTTGTGAGATTTCTTCAGTTGCTATTTAAGGTGAGTTATAGTCCCGTTTTTACATACTTTTCAAAGTATATTTTTGGGATGTGATTACATGCAGATTTTTATTTACGTTTAGACACAAGTAACAGTTAAATTTAATTATTCATTGTGAGTTGGACAAAAATATCCCCTAGTCTGGTAACTGTAATCATTGGTTTCTACCGGTGAACGCGAATCCTACGGATAGATCTATCGGGTTTGACAACCCCATTTCGAGCTAGTCGCGCTAGCAATTTATAATCGGAATGTTTAGTACTTCGTAATTTGTTGTAGATACACTGTCCAAGTGTATATTTTTATTGTGTTTGGCAAGGGTAAATAAAGGGTTAAGTGGTTACCAGGTGGCTCATTGATAATGGAATAATGTTTAATGTTTTCTAACATTTTTAAATCTTGTGGTCTAAAGTTTACTTATTTATTTAAACCTATAATTCACTCAACCTTTGTGTTGACAGTTTACTTGCATGTTTTCACAGGTACTTGAGTTATTTGATGCTTCCGCTGTCGTTAGAAGAGTCTGCATGCATTTGGGCAGATTTTATGAAACCATTTATGAAACTTAAGTTTGCATTCTATTTTGGATAATTTAAATTGTGGGATTGTTGGCAATGTTTTGTGTCAACTTTTGGTTTCATATTATGGTTGGTTGGTTTTCAAACTACTTAATTTGGTTTGTTTCCTTTTTGGGTAACATTTTGAAATAAAAGAATGCAACTTTGTTTATTTAATTCATTTAAGTCCGATCAAGCTGTGGGACCAACTGACGGATCCGTTAAGTGTTTTGACGGGGTCGTCACACATATCTTCCCTAATAGCTTGGTAACTAATTTTTACATGGTGTAAGAACATGTAAGCGCGAATCCTATTGATATATCTATCGGGTTTGACAACCCTAACCGGGCTAGTCACTCTAGTATCGTAAACGGTTGCATAGTACTTCATTTTTACTACACTTGGTACCGTGTAGGGAGATTTCATAATAAAGAGAATATGCTACATTTTTGGTTAAGTATGGTTACCGAAGCACTCAACAATTTATAGAATATCTTTATTGAAATGTTTGTAAATATGAAATCTTGTGGTCTATATTTATATCGATACTAGCTTTAAACCTATATATCTCACCAACCTTTGTGTTGACTGTTTAAGCATGTTTATTCTCAGGTCCTTAAGAATGTCTTCCGATGTCGCATTATCTGAGCAAGCTTTGCATGTAGTCTCATGCTTTTGTTTAAAAGAGAGTTGCATTCAATAAAACTTTGGTCATGTATTATATTCGACTGTTATGTCACCTTTGTAATATTTGAAAATCGATGTATCATGGGGATTATTTTGTAAATAATCGCCCATATGTTTGAAACTCGTATTATGTAAAATAATGGCGTGCTTTTTATGAAACGAATGCAATATTTTCTAAAACGTATCATATAGAGGTCAAATACCTCGCTATGGGACCAATGAATAACGTACTGCGTTTATAGTAATATGGACAGGTCATTTCACAATGTTAAGATGGTGTTGATACTTAAATGAGGAGAAGTTCTTTTTGTTACTTTAAATGTGTTAATGCTTGATCATCATGTAGGTTTTACTATGTAAGTACGTTATGCTATTCACGTGATTGTTAGCATTTTAATTCAGATATCATCCACTTTTTCAAGCTAATTCTCATTTTTAATGCAATTATATTCTCTTTTCACTATTTCAATATGTCAATTTTGCTGTTTGGGTGGTTTAGACAACTGTTAATGGTAAATTTTGGTAACATCATGTTGGTCTAAAACACTTTTGGTCAATGATTTTTTTGTCATGACTCTTCAAAAGATAAAAAAAAAATATATTTCTTTTTCTTAGTTGAAACAAATTTCATTGACTGAACAAAGGTCAGTACCTGACATTATAGTGACCTGATGGTGCCATTTACCCCAAAATGGTAAATAATATATGCATGACAGTTGTGGTGAGTTTTAGGCAGTCTGAAAAGTTTAGTCAGTTCTTTAATTTTACCCATTATTGTAAGAGTAGCTGAATCACCCTATGCATAAATAATACTCCTGAAACTTGTGTTTGCAACTGGCACATCTACTATAAAGGACGTTCTTCTCCAATTCAGGTAACTGTAGTTCGACTTATATTTGTTTACTGTATCTTTTTATCATTTCTATATTTGTATTTAAGTCTTTTTTTCAAGTGTTCATGTGTTAACAATCATGTTGTGACGACCCCGTCAAAACACTTAACGGATCCGTCAGTTGGTCCCACAGCTTGATCGGACTTAAATGAATTAAATAAACAAAGTTGCATTCTTTTATTTCAAAATGTTACCCAAAAAGGAAACAAACCAAATTAAGTAGTTTGAAAACCAACCAACCATAATATGAAACCAAAAGTTGACACAAAACATTGCCAACAATCCCACAATTTAAATTATCCAAAATAGAATGCAAACTTAAGTTTCATAAATGGTTTCATAAAATCTGCCCAAATGCATGCAGACTCTTCTAACGACAGCGGAAGCATCAAATAACTCAAGTACCTGTGAAAACATGCAAGTAAACTGTCAACACAAAGGTTGAGTGAATTATAGGTTTAAATAAATAAGTAAACTTTAGACCACAAGATTTAAAAATGTTAGAAAACATTAAACATTATTCCATTATCAATGAGCCACCTGGTAACCACTTAACCCTTTATTTACCCTTGCCAAACACAATAAAAAATATACACTTGGACAGTGTATCTACAACAAATTACGAAGTACTAAACATTCCGATTATAAATTGCTAGCGCGACTAGCTCGAAATGGGGTTGTCAAACCCGATAGATCTATCCGTAGGATTCGCGTTCACCGGTAGAAACCAATGATTACAGTTACCAGACTAGGGAATATTTTTGTCCAACTCACAATGAATAATTAAATTTAACTGTTACTTGTGTCTAAACGTAAATAAAAATCTGCATGTAATCACATCCCAAAAATATACTTTGAAAAGTATGTAAAAACGGGACTATAACTCACCTTAAATAGCAACTGAAGAAATCTCACAAACAAGCGAACAGCACGTAAAGTAAAGTGATCAAGAAAGATCACAACGCCGACCTATAAATAAAGCAGGTCGAAATAAATAACTAACTTAGGCCAAGTCTTAGTATGATAGCTATTGTACATGTTGCAAGTAGGCATAGAACATTACTCAGCAAGCATCGGTTTGATTGGAGCAGCATAAGGACACACACTTTCTATTTTTAGAAAGTTTCTATTTTTAGCAGGTTTCCATTTTTGGAAAGTTTTCTATTTTAGGAAAGTTTCTATTTTTGGAAAGTTTCTATTTTTGGAAAGTTTCTATTTTTGGAAAGTTTCTATTTTTGGAAAGTTTCTATTTTTGGAAAGTTTTGAAGTTAGGAAAGTTTCCTCATTTAGAAAGTCAACAGAAGTCAACTGAAAGTCAAAGTCAACCGAAAGTCAACTCAAAAGTCAACCTTGGTCAAACATAGTCAACATTAATTTTAAAAGTGTAAGTTATAATAATAACATAGGTTATAACGTTATTTAAAGTCAAAAGTGTATAATAATGTCTTAACATAAGTTTAATTAAATAAAATGAATTATTAAAGTTAATATAAGTTGAAATGTTATAATTAGTATAACATAAGTATTTAATTAATTAATTAAATGTCAATCATAATATAAATATTATTAATTTATAATAAATTTTAAATCATATCATAAGTATTATTAATTAATAATGAATTATTAATCATATCATAAGTTTCTAATTAAAATTATTAAATCATAAGTATTTAATAATTAAGTCATAATTAAATAATAATTAAGTCTTATAATAATTAAATAATTATTTAATCTTTATTATAAGTCTTATAATAATTTCTCATAATTAAATTTAATACTTATCATAAGTATTTTCCTTTAATAATAAAAGTATTACTAATCATAAGTTTAATTAAAATGTTAATTAAATTATAATTAATAATTAAATAATATAATAAATAATTATATTAAAAGTCTTAAAATAAAATAATTACTTCTTTTATCTTAAGTAATTAATTAATAATGAATTCCATAAATTTTATCATAAGTTTAATCATTAACCATAAGTATAAATTTAAAAGTTCGCCGGGTCGTATCTTGAGCCCCGGGTGTCGGTTTCGGGCAAGCCACATATGTAACTTCACCTACTCAAACCACCCGACACATTTATGAACTCAAGAACACTCCAAGAACAGTCCCTAAGTCGTGCATATCAGCCATGACTTCAATTGGGAAATCATTTTACTCAAAACAGTAATTCGGGCAAAACGGGTGAACCGTGGCTCGGATTTAGGTGACCCGAACATGAATATTCGTCCCACCATCAGTCCTAACCAAATGAGGCACCCTAAAGACACCAAGGATGGTCACAAAGTCGGACCCAACCTTGTTCATGCCAAAAACACCTTTCAATCTTTAACAAAAACCAAATTAAGCGTATCTAGGGCTCCGGGAATCGAAACGACATGAATCCGGAGTCTAAAGTTAATGTCTTGATGAGAGGAACTCATTTATGTACTTTATTTTAACATTCATAACAGTTACAAAGTCAGAATATACGTTTCAAACTGCTGTCCAAAATTTACAAACCGAAAACATGAACAAACGAGTAATTCTACGCATCCAAACAACATTACAACAACTTATACATATCATACTAATCATATAACATCAAAATACAGAAAAATAAATAAAAATGAAAAGATCTAGGGTTAGGGTTTATACCCTAATCAAGAATCAAAGTATATGATCGCGTAGAGAACGAAACAAGGAACGCGTTGGTGTTAATTGATTTATGATCCAAGCTACAATTTTAGATGATGATGGTGGTTTATGGTGGTGATGGTGACGGCACAAGGGAGAGGAGAGGAGAGGGTGAGAGCAAAAATGCAAGTATTAGGTTTAGGTTACAAATTTGTGAAATAAAAATGAAATAAGAAAAATGGAAAAGCAAGGGAGTGCTCCCCCTCCCTAATTCAGCCGAATTCTTTAGTGGGGTGGGCCCCACTTGGTCCATCTCACTTAAATGTAATTTCCTGATGGCCCGAAAACCCGAACGAAGCCCGAAACGCGAAAACGCACTTACGCGATTTAAAATCCGGAAAGATAACAAACGCGCGACGAAAAATAAATATAAATACACCTATTAATAATATGACCTTAAAATATCATATTTAAATTATTTAGGATTTAAAAATCCCGAAAACTCGACCGTTGGTTTAAAAACCGAAAAGGTTCGCCGGATGGAAATCCGCGGAACGTAGAAACGTATAATTTAAAATATGAATACATATATTCACATAACACATAATAATTATTATATATATATTATTACAAAAATAATAATATAGGTCATGGAAATGACGTGGCACACTAACAGTTAACGGTCGTTAAATAATTAACGGAAAAAGATAACGGAAAAAGTAGGGTCGTGACAGTACCTCCCCGTTACGGAAATTTCGTCCCGAAATTTAAGCAGGCGCAGGGGTTGACTCGGCATCTGAGAACAAATGCGGATACTTCTGCTTCATTTGGTCTTCACGCTCCCAAGTGAACTCGGGACCGCGTCTAGCGTTCCATCGGACCCGAACAATAGGAATTCTGCTCTGTTTAAGAGTCTTAACCTCTCGGTCCATGATCTCAACTGGCTCCTCAATAAAATGCAATTGCTTGTCAACTTGAAGTTCCTCCAAAGGAATAGTCTGATCAAATTCAGCCAAATACTTCTTTAAGTTCGAAATATGGAAAACATCGTGAACAGCACTGAGTTCTTGTGGCAACTTCAAACGATAAGCCACCGGTCCAACTCTTTCAATGATCTCAAACGGTCCCACGAAATGAGGACTTAACTTCCCTCTTTTACCAAAACGAATAACACCCTTCCAAGGCGAAACTTTTAACATAACACGATCACCAACTTGAAATTCAACATCTTTCCTTCCTTTGTCGGCATAACTCTTTTGCCGACTTCTAGCAGTTCTCAACCTTTCTTTAATTTGAACAATCTTCTCAGTAGTCTCGTGAATAATCTCTGGACCTGTAAGTTGAGCATCCCCAACCTCATTCCAACAAATAGGAGATCTACATTTCCTACCGTACAAAGCTTCAAACGGTGCGGCTTTAATACTTGCGTGGTAGCTGTTGTTATAAGAAAACTCAGCTAACGGCAAATACTTATCCCACCCATTTCCAAAATCAATCACACAAGCTCGCAACATATCTTCTAATGTCTGAATGGTCCTCTCACTTTGACCATCCGTTTGAGGATGATAAGCGGTGCTCATATCCAATCTAGTGCCCAAGGCTTCTTGCAACGATTGCCAAAATCTCGATACAAATCGACTATCTCTGTCGGAAATTATAGAAACGGGAACACCATGCCTCGAAACAATCTCTTTCAAATACAAACGGGTGAGTTTTTCCATGGAATCGGTTTCCCTAATCGGCAAAAAGTGAGCCGACTTAGTGAGTCGATCTACAATCACCCAAATCGCATCGTAGCCACCCGAAACTCTTGGTAACTTAGTGATAAAATCCATAGTGATACCTTCCCACTTCCACTCGGGAATTTCTGGTTGCACCAACAATCCGGACGGTTTTTGATGTTCAGCTTTGACCTTAGAACAGGTCAAACACTTAGCCACATACGTAGCCACATCACCTTTCAAATTTGGCCACCAATACAGCTCCTTAAGATCATGGTACATCTTCCCTGAACCAGGATGAATAGAGTACCTAGACTTATGAGCCTCATCCAAAACAAGTTGTCGCAGTTCACCAAACTTCGGAACCCAAAGACGTCCTACAAAGTACCTAGTACCATCTGCTCGAATCTCAAATTTCTTAGCCATACCTCTTACGTTCTCTTTCACAAAATTCTCTTCCTTTAAGGCTTCTTGTTGTGCCTCAAGAATCTGCCTTGCGAGGTTTGATCTAACTGTCATATTCAAGGCCCTAACCCTGCGAGGTTCAGTCCTTTCTTTACGACTCAATGCATCAGCCACAACATTGGCCTTACCCGGGTGATACAAAAGGTCACAATCGTAATCATTCAACGTCTCAATCCATCTTCGTTGTCTCATGTTCAACTGTTTCTGATCGAGGATATGTTGAAGACTTTTGTGATCTGTGTACACAGTACTCTTGACCCCATACAAATAATGTCTCCAAATCTTAAGTGCAAAAACAACAGCCCCCAACTCTAAATCATGAGTTGTATAGTTCTGCTCGTGAATCTTCAACTGACGTGATGCGTACGCAATAACCTTCTTTCGTTGCATCAAAACGCAACCATAGCCTTGTCGAGATGCGTCACAATAAACAACAAAATCATCATTACCCTCCGGTAAAGACAATATCGGAGCGGTAGTCAGTTTCTTCTTCAAAATCTGAAAAGCATTCTCCTGTTCATCCTTCCACTCATACTTTTTCCCTTTATGCGTTAAAGCAGTCAGAGGTTTCGCTATACGAGAGAAATCCTGGATGAACCTTCGATAGTAACCTGCCAATCCTAAGAACTGACGAATTTGAGTAGGAGTTTTCGGGGTTTCCCACTTTTCAATCGCCTCAATTTTAGCAGGATCAACTTGTATTCCTTGTTTGCTAACAATGTGACCAAGGAACTGAACTTCTCTTAACCAAAAAGCACACTTAGAGAACTTAGCGTACAACTCTTCTTTCTTTAACAAATCAAGCACTAACCTCAAGTGTTCTTCGTGCTCTTCATCACTCTTAGAATAGATAAGGATGTCGTCGATGAAAACAATAACGAACTTGTCCAGATAGGGTCTACACACACGGTTCATGAGGTCCATGAACACAGCAGGTGCATTTGTCAATCCGAACGGCATAACAAGAAATTCAAAGTGACCGTAACGGGTGCGAAAAGCAGTTTTTGAAACATCAGATTCTTTAACACGCAACTGATGATAGCCAGAACGAAGATCAATTTTTGAATAAACAGAAGAACCCTGAAGCTGATCGAACAGATCATCAATTCTCGGAAGAGGATAACGATTTTTAACAGTGAGCTTATTCAGTTCACGATAATCAATGCATAAACGAAAAGAACCATCCTTCTTCTTAACAAACAGAACAGGAGCTCCCCAAGGGGACGAACTAGGACGAATAAAACCCTTGTCTATCAACTCACGGAGTTGACTTGACAATTCTTGAAGTTCAGAAGGCGCAAGACGATAAGGAGCACGTGCTACAGGAGCAGCGCCGGGAACAAGATCAATTTGGAATTCTACCGCGCGTTGCGGTGGAAGGCCAGGTAAGTCATCGGGAAACACCTCGGGAAAATCCCTAACAATATGAACGTCATCAACGTTCTTTACTTCCTTACTAGGATCAACAACATGAGCAAGGATAGCATGACAGCCCTTTCGGAGATGTTTACGAACTTTCATACAGCTAATAAGGTTTAACTGTGTGCATTTCTTATCTCCAAAGACCATCAGTGGCTCTCCAATCACATCAGTAATACGAATAGCCTTATCATAACAGACGATCTCGGCACGGTTCGCGGACAACCAATCCATACCAATAACAATATCAAAACTACCAAGTTCAATCGGTATCAAATCTATCTCGAAATCCCTACCACCCAGATTAATGTTACACTTACGATGTACAGTCTTAGCAGTAAGTTCCTTACCATTAGCTACTTCAATAACATAAGTATTGTCTAAGGGAGTTAACGGCGTTTTGATTCTCGGACTTAATTTACTCGACACGAAACTTAAATCAGCCCCTGAATCAAATAGAACATAAACTGATAAATCGTTGACTGAGAACGTACCAGTAACAAGCTTAGGATCTTCCTCCGCATCCTTAGCATTAATGTTGAACGCTCGGCCGCGTGCAGTCTCTGCAGTCTTCTTGTTGGGACAAGCATCTCGGAAATGCCCCGGCTTCCCACACTCATAACAAACCCTTGGATTACCTCCATTATTCGATTTCCCATTACCGTTACCGTTACCACCTCTATTACCAACATTATTATTATTACCACCAGTCGCGGGAGTAGCAGACCCCGGCAAAAGCACTGTACAATCTTTAGCAATGTGCCCTTGCTTAGAGCACCTCTTACAAGTAACTGTGCAGTAACCATCATGAACTTTATAGCAACGAGGACACACACGCTGATTTCTGTTGTTAGCACCTGAGGTATCCTGTTTCTTCTGCTGATTTTGGTTTTGATTGCGGTTGTTATCCCACTTTCGTTTCCCATTATCAGCTTTCTTGACAACCTCCTCACTACTTTCAACAACTGTAGTCTTGCTTCTTCTCAACACCTTGTCATTAAGTTTGTGGGCCATAGACATAGCGGCCTCAATAGTCTGGGGTTCACTGGACTCAACCCCGTGTTCAATCTTCTCGGACAAACCATCAATGTAAGCCTCAATTTTGCGGTCCTCATCCGCATAAACCCTAGGACACAGCAAAGTTAACTCGAAAAATCTTCGTTCATAGGCATCTAACTCGGTGCCATGCATTTTCAAATTCTTGAGCTCAACCTCTAGCTTCTTAAGCTCACCCCGAGGTCTATAGCGGGTGATCAATCTTTCCTTAAAATCATTCCAGGCCAAACCATAAGCTACATCGCTTCCCAAACTACTAACCAGATTGTTCCACCATGTCAAGGCACTATCCTTGAGAGTGCAACTAGCGAAACTAACTTTGTCCTCTTCACGGACCCGACTGACCCTGAAAATAGATTCGATTTTCTCGAACCAACGAGTAAGCCCTATTGGTCCTTCCGTACCACTGAATTCTTGAGGTCGACCAGCCATAAAAGTTTTGTGGGAGCATCCCACGTTGTTGTTCGCATTGGCGTTAACATCAGCATTTGCTGCCATAGCAGCAGCAATTCCTTCATTGATCAGGCGTTGCATACGCGCTTCAGTGGACTCTCTTGGAGGCATGATCTTCAAAATAGAATAACACATCCGTTAGTACCAAGAATAATACTAGTGTCATAAAGGAATAGATCAAAACACGAAAAGACTAACCATTAAGATATTAGTCAACTAACACTATGAGTAATAACATGACAGTTATGATTGTTATAGAAATAACCATCACATGCATACATATTTTATGATAACATCATACAACATACATAGCACCTAACATACATGAACATATATTACGCATAATATAACATGCCAAGAGCCACAACATCAGTAATAAAACATGATAATGATAATAGATGTCATAAAAATAACCATCCATACATAATGAAAAATATCCCATAACAAAATCTTAATAAAACCCTCGGCAAAACGCCGTACATAACCCAAAATGTATGTATAAAAAGGACATTAAGTCTGATGAAATAGATAATCAATATGAATAATCACATCACATTCGCTTAGAGCGGGTGTGATAAGCTGGTCCAGCATGAGTCTCAGCAGGATCCTCATACTTACGCAACTTCCCTTTCACATCATCCAACTCTTCCTTCAACACACGAACAGTGCTCTCGAGAGCCTCGAACTTAGCATTAACTTCTCGATCACGCTTGCGGTTCGCATCCTCAACCCTATGCTTGAAAGTGACAAAGTTACGCATGTCGGCACGGATCTCGTCCATAACTTCATTATGTGGCAAGGTGCGCAAACAATCACTAAGGGCGTTAATACGTGTCACCTCATTATAAGCCCGGTTCATATGAGTAATGGTAGAAAAATAGTAATGAACAGGATCATCGATCTCCGGTTGATTAGCACGACGTCTAGCAGGAGACGGTGGAGCAGGAGCAGCAACAGAGTTATCGCTCGAAGTCGACATCTGCAACAGCAAAACCGCAAACCATATACCAAAAGATATGAAAGCTAATAATATAACTTATACGAAATGAAATGCATAATAATGCTATAGCAAAAAAAGGTCGGGCTGTAGGCTAGACTCTAATGCACCCTAATAACCACGGGTTGACCACATTAAGACCGCCTAGTTCCCTACAACCAGAGCTCTGATACCACATGTGACGACCCCGTCAAAACACTTAACGGATCCGTCAGTTGGTCCCACAGCTTGATCGGACTTAAATGAATTAAATAAACAAAGTTGCATTCTTTTATTTCAAAATGTTACCCAAAAAGGAAACAAACCAAATTAAGTAGTTTGAAAACCAACCAACCATAATATGAAACCAAAAGTTGACACAAAACATTGCCAACAATCCCACAATTTAAATTATCCAAAATAGAATGCAAACTTAAGTTTCATAAATGGTTTCATAAAATCTGCCCAAATGCATGCAGACTCTTCTAACGACAGCGGAAGCATCAAATAACTCAAGTACCTGTGAAAACATGCAAGTAAACTGTCAACACAAAGGTTGAGTGAATTATAGGTTTAAATAAATAAGTAAACTTTAGACCACAAGATTTAAAAATGTTAGAAAACATTAAACATTATTCCATTATCAATGAGCCACCTGGTAACCACTTAACCCTTTATTTACCCTTGCCAAACACAATAAAAAATATACACTTGGACAGTGTATCTACAACAAATTATGAAGTACTAAACATTCCGATTATAAATTGCTAGCGCGACTAGCTCGAAATGGGGTTGTCAAACCCGATAGATCTATCCGTAGGATTCGCGTTCACCGGTAGAAACCAATGATTACAGTTACCAGACTAGGGAATATTTTTGTCCAACTCACAATGAATAATTAAATTTAACTGTTACTTGTGTCTAAACGTAAATAAAAATCTGCATGTAATCACATCCCAAAAATATACTTTGAAAAGTATGTAAAAACGGGACTATAACTCACCTTAAATAGCAACTGAAGAAATCTCACAAACAAGCGAACAGCACGTAAAGTAAAGTGATCAAGAAAGATCACAACGCCGACCTATAAATAAAGCAGGTCGAAATAAATAACTAACTTAGGCCAAGTCTTAGTATGATAGCTATTGTACATGTTGCAAGTAGGCATAGAACATTACTCAGCAAGCATCGGTTTGATTGGAGCAGCATAAGGACACACACTTTCTATTTTTAGAAAGTTTCTATTTTTAGCAGGTTTCCATTTTTGGAAAGTTTTCTATTTTAGGAAAGTTTCTATTTTTGGAAAGTTTCTATTTTTGGAAAGTTTCTATTTTTGGAAAGTTTCTATTTTTGGAAAGTTTTGAAGTTAGGAAAGTTTCCTCATTTAGAAAGTCAACAGAAGTCAACTGAAAGTCAAAGTCAACCGAAAGTCAACTCAAAAGTCAACCTTGGTCAAACATAGTCAACATTAATTTTAAAAGTGTAAGTTATAATAATAACATAGGTTATAACGTTATTTAAAGTCAAAAGTGTATAATAATGTCTTAACATAAGTTTAATTAAATAAAATGAATTATTAAAGTTAATATAAGTTGAAATGTTATAATTAGTATAACATAAGTATTTAATTAATTAATTAAATGTCAATCATAATATAAATATTATTAATTTATAATAAATTTTAAATCATATCATAAGTATTATTAATTAATAATGAATTATTAATCATATCATAAGTTTCTAATTAAAATTATTAAATCATAAGTATTTAATAATTAAGTCATAATTAAATAATAATTAAGTCTTATAATAATTAAATAATTATTTAATCTTTATTATAAGTCTTATAATAATTTCTCATAATTAAATTTAATACTTATCATAAGTATTTTCCTTTAATAATAAAAGTATTACTAATCATAAGTTTAATTAAAATGTTAATTAAATTATAATTAATAATTAAATAATATAATAAATAATTATATTAAAAGTCTTAAAATAAAATAATTACTTCTTTTATCTTAAGTAATTAATTAATAATGAATTCCATAAATTTTATCATAAGTTTAATCATTAACCATAAGTATAAATTTAAAAGTTCGCCGGGTCGTATCTTGAGCCCCGGGTGTCGGTTTCGGGCAAGCCACATATGTAACTTCACCTACTCAAACCACCCGACACATTTATGAACTCAAGAACACTCCAAGAACAGTCCCTAAGTCGTGCATATCAGCCATGACTTCAATTGGGAAATCATTTTACTCAAAACAGTAATTCGGGCAAAACGGGTGAACCGTGGCTCGGATTTAGGTGACCCGAACATGAATATTCGTCCCACCATCAGTCCTAACCAAATGAGGCACCCTAAAGACACCAAGGATGGTCACAAAGTCGGACCCAACCTTGTTCATGCCAAAAACACCTTTCAATCTTTAACAAAAACCAAATTAAGCGTATCTAGGGCTCCGGGAATCGAAACGACATGAATCCGGAGTCTAAAGTTAATGTCTTGATGAGAGGAACTCATTTATGTACTTTATTTTAACATTCATAACAGTTACAAAGTCAGAATATACGTTTCAAACTGCTGTCCAAAATTTACAAACCGAAAACATGAACAAACGAGTAATTCTACGCATCCAAACAACATTACAACAACTTATACATATCATACTAATCATATAACATCAAAATACAGAAAAATAAATAAAAATGAAAAGATCTAGGGTTAGGGTTTATACCCTAATCAAGAATCAAAGTATATGATCGCGTAGAGAACGAAACAAGGAACGCGTTGGTGTTAATTGATTTATGATCCAAGCTACAATTTTAGATGATGATGGTGGTTTATGGTGGTGATGGTGACGGCACAAGGGAGAGGAGAGGAGAGGGTGAGAGCAAAAATGCAAGTATTAGGTTTAGGTTACAAATTTGTGAAATAAAAATGAAATAAGAAAAATGGAAAAGCAAGGGAGTGCTCCCCCTCCCTAATTCAGCCGAATTCTTTAGTGGGGTGGGCCCCACTTGGTCCATCTCACTTAAATGTAATTTCCTGATGGCCCGAAAACCCGAACGAAGCCCGAAACGCGAAAACGCACTTACGCGATTTAAAATCCGGAAAGATAACAAACGCGCGACGAAAAATAAATATAAATACACCTATTAATAATATGACCTTAAAATATCATATTTAAATTATTTAGGATTTAAAAATCCCGAAAACTTGACCGTTGGTTTAAAAACCGAAAAGGTTCGCCGGATGGAAATCCGCGGAACGTAGAAACGTATAATTTAAAATATGAATACATATATTCACATAACACATAATAATTATTATATATATATTATTACAAAAATAATAATATAGGTCATGGAAATGACGTGGCACACTAACAGTTAACGGTCGTTAAATAATTAACGGAAAAAGATAACGGAAAAAGTAGGGTCGTGACACATGTCATCTCAGATTAGTGCCCAACAATAGCATTCGATGCGTTCTATTGCAAGATTTGATCTATGCCTATAGAGGTTTGTAATGCAATCTCAACCTGTTTACTGCACGGGAGAATTGTGTATATGTTTTGAATATCATGTTCTTGATAGTTAGTAAAGTTTAAGAAAGCAAAACTAAGAGTAAAATTTATACACATTAGCTTCATCATTTGGCAGATTTCATGCTCATAAAAGGTAATGGCCAGGGCATAGCATACATACATACAAAGTCATGGAACAAAGGTATGTTAAGCAAGTTGTATGTCTGAATTTATTTAAAAAACTGCTTCGAGCGGGGAAAACCTTAAGGAAATTTTGCTCATAGTGCCGTTTTCAAGTTATCTTTAGAAAATGAGCCTAATCTAAAATTAAAAAAATTTTGAAAAATTATCCACAAAATTCTGCCAGATTTTGTGAGGAATGTAGTGACTTGAAATATGTGTTTGCGGCCCTTAATTATCATCAAAACAAAACTACACTCTGATATGCCCCAATCGGACGGTTTATTTATGCGGTGTCGTTAGGTCGCAAAACGTCAATTGAGGATATCAACAGAAGAAGTTGATTCTTTAATTTATATATGCTGGGCCTAAATATATTATTCCTTCCTATGGGTTAGCAAGGGAAAATATGACCTAGAGTTGTTCCTTGAGCGTTCGAATTTGAAGCGGAGCTTATTCATATATTTTAGTGATAAAGATTGATTTGTACACAATTTAGTATCCAAGACTAGTGGCGAGGTACACCTTGTGTGGAGAGGCAAGATCTTTTTGGTCCCAATAAATTGGCGACTGTTTGGAAAATCCGACAACCAAGTCCAACCGATTTATTCTAGATACCACTTTTATCCGGAATATCAAATTGTGTAAAGGCAATAGTTGGGTTGATTTGATTTTTAATTGTATTTAAAATATTAAAGCAATATAATTAAAATAACCTAGCTAGCATGTAACAGCTAAGGACATAGAGAAGACGTGGTTCACCATGATTTAAGATAACGCAGTGTCGGGATGATTGCGAGACACTCATTGGATAGATATACCTTGGTGTAAACACTTGATTCCTTACTAATTGATTTCTCGATTAGCATGTCACGAGGAACTAGGCTATCGTGAATCTGATCGGATAGACTATGCTCAACTCCCGATGCTTTATCCGATTTAAGGATATAAGTGGCCCACCTTGGATGCAATGCATACATTGGGCGCATGAATAAAGTAGCATAGCCATATATATATATATATATATATATATATATATATATATATATATATATATATATATATATATATATATATATATATATATATATATATATATATATATATATATATATATATATATATATATATATATATATATATATATATATATATATATATATATATAGAATATCCAACCTTTCTTAGCACCTTAGTGTTTCACCCAAGTGAGTGGTTATGATTATGTTTCGAATCCATTTCTGTCAATGGTTTGGTAAAATCTAAGGGTTTGTAGATAAATTAGAACCTCTGATAGTTCTCGGTCATCCTTAAAGATTTATAAGATTAGTTTGTATTGTTGTGCGTTAAATTCTCATTTATGACTTAAACAAGCCCTTACTTAAATCTACCCAATAAATCCCTTAGTTATCCACCTTGTACAAGACTTATAGTCGTTTCATAGCTTCTAACCATGACCATGATCAAGTGGTCATATAGTACATCAACACTGTACTCTACTGTTGCAACAGTATTTTCTTGAGTCTTATACTCTTGACCAATATCTTGATCTGGTCCTACGGTAATTCCCCATGTACTTTATAGTATTATTGATGGGTTCATATCTTGACCAATGTATAAACACATATAATTAATTACCTTATAATTGTAGACTTTATAAAAGGTTTCAATCACGTTTATTGGTGGAAGGACGATAATAACGAGGTTTAATATCATAGGCAGAAAGCGAGTACGAAACGATAATCATCCCTAACTAACATTATAAAATCATGGCAAAAAATTAAGTAATTTCTCACACATCTTGGAAATAAGCATTTCTAATATTAATAAATTACAAACATCCAACAAGAATATTATAATAAATTAATAAAAGAAAGGATAGATATTACCGAATAATGTCGGCAGAATAACAGTTGTATTTCTTCATAATATCCATAGCGTTAATAGAGAGAGAATAGAGAGACAGTAGAGAGAGAATAGAGAGACAATAGAGAGAGAATAACAGTTGTATTGCTTCTACTACTAACTACATACTAATCTCCTATTGATCACTAGAGAGCGACAATAGATAGAGAGAATTATTTTCCTAATCTCTGTACTTTTCTCTCTCTAGAAACTAGAGAGAGAACTAATCTCCTATAGATCACTAGAGAGCGACTATAGAGAGATGTTTTAGAGAGAGAAGTGAAGAAGGTGTGTCTTGAAATGGTGGGATGAAGCTCCCATTTATATATATATATATATATATATATATATATATATATATATATATATATATATATATATATATATATATATATATATATATATATGTCTGAAAAATCCATGGCATGCCGTTTGGCAGGCCGTTTGGAAAGCCGTTTGGCAAGGCCGTTTGTCAAGGTAAGCTATTTTTGGTGCCCGTTTGCTGGCAGGCCGTTTTCCCTTCTGGCAAGCCGTTTGGCAAGCCGTTTGCTGGATCGTAACTTGTCTTTCACCGTTTTCGCTCTAGAATCTTCGTTTTAGCTCCGTTTTTGACGATTCTTGTGCCCACGCATTCGTAATTGAATATACTAAAACATGAAATTAAGTAAATAAACTTTTTCAAAAATTATAAAATAAGTTATTTAAACGCGAGTTAATCGTCTTAGCCGGTTTTGCTCGCTTTTCGTCGTTTTTCATCCGTTTTTAGTGATTCTTGAAACATAGCCTTTGTAATGACATAATAGACCAAATGAGGCAAATAAATGCTTATTTAGATGATAAAGTCAATTACTTTATCATAAATGGGGTTAATATCGGGGGTAAAGACGTGGCTATTTAGCCGATATCAAATATCCCACACTTAGACTTTGCTTGTCTTCAAGCAAACCTCTCTTTGATTTTTAGTTCAAGGATGCTTCTGAGGTTTCTGTTCTATTATTCAAGTGCCTTGTTATTTATTATAAGAGCAAAATCAGAAAAACCGTCTATTAAAAGGGGTAGAAACTATCTCTGCAAGCATGAGGGGAGGTTACATGCTTTTGGCTTCCTTTCACAGGTCACTCAAATCACTCAAGTGTTTGGGGTTCCTTATCAATATATGAAATGAATTCGCTCATAGCCAGTCATGTTGCAAGTATTGTAATAGGCTTGACCAATAATCAAATCTCCACCGATTAGATAAGGACGACACTGATCTTCTCCCTAATCATTCTTTCAAGAGGAAGAGCAGGTTTAAAGGTTGTTTTGTGGAGAAAAGTGAAGGTTTTGATATGGAAAAAAGGGTTATTTCGAATCATTTAAATTTAGAGAGATTCAATAGATTCCAGTTTCAATGAGGATATATTTTTTCTAGGAAAGATGGTACTCTATTTTTGTTGAAGAGTTCCTTTAGAGTGTGCTGATTATCAGCGAAGACTTTGCTTCTTTTCTGCAATCCTCCTGGGTCACAATCTTCATTTTCTTGGGGGATATGCTTTTATTCGAAGACTTTTCTCTTCTTTATTTTTGAGATTTTGCTCAATTTTTGTTTTTTTTTTTTTTTTGCATATCCCATCTTCATAACTTTGTCTATTTCTTCTTATGCCCAGAGAGAGAGAGAGAGAGAGAGAGAGGTATTTCACAAGAAATAGGTCTTTTGACTTATCAAAAATGGTCTGGAATTTTAGAATTTTTCGACAAGTGTTTGAAGTAAACTTGGTCGATCTATCTCTTTGAATTTCTAGATTTTGGAAATAAGAAAGGAAAGAGGGTGGAAAGGGTAACGTATTTGATAGTGAATTTGAGGGTTAGTATTTTCTGATTCATCAACTCTTTGGCGTGAGTTGGTCGGTTTAAATACGTGGAGTGGAAATGGAAACAGATGGTTTATGATTTAGCTCTTCTCTATTTAGAATGATTTCGGAAGGAGTATCGCACCTACACCACGTATGATGCTTACTAACCATTGGCCTCGAAATGTATGTCAAGATCAAGTTCTAGCTCTAAATGCTAACACTCTCAACAGAAAAGATAGTGAATCATTAAAAGTGAATGCTTATTGGGTCATTTTTTTGGGGTGCCTCACAACAATTATATTGGGTCGATAATGCTTAGTCATGCAATGCTATTTTAGAGAGTTGGTTCATCCTTAAGAAGATTTCTGTCCTCATTTGTTTTAATTTTAGAACAAACACGCTTGATTTTTTAAAGTACTTTTTCATAAAGTATCATTTAGTCAAAATTTTTGAAAAATTCACGTTGAGGATAAAGAATCTAAATAGTAGGTATACTCGAAAAACTTAGAAAATTTTTAGGTTAAGAACATTTTTCGAGTATCCCATAGCTAATTACGGTTTACTACACCGCTATCCCACACTTAGAGGAACATTGTCCCTAATGTTCATTCTTAGATTTTAGGGACTAAAATCCCACACTTAGAGTTTGAACATGTCGAAAAATGTATCTAAGCTCAATATTGGGTTGGAATCCCACACTTAGTGATAAGCTTAAGATTGGGTATAGTTTAAGGATATAACGAAGCAAACTAAATAACGAAGAGAAAGAAACGAATTACTCCCCTTAGGTGCGGCTGTGAGCTGAGGATCTGAAGGTAGACTGAGTCAGAACCATCTTTTGTTAGATTCGAATTGGTATTCTTGAAGTGTACTCGAGCTCATTAGGGCGTTTTCATCCTCCATTCAACATCCACCAATAACTTGCAATGAAATAATCCACGGGTTTTCTTGTTGTTTCATCATTATTCAAAGAGTCTCCACCACAGGCATCAGTAACTGTCTATTACTACTAAAAATGGAAAGGATCAAACCTAGACAGGTGATTAAGCTTTAGGCCATAGACTCACTGATTTTCTTTTTGATGAAAAAGTTATTTGAAAACTTGTGGGTTTCAAAATTAGGTTTTTGAAAATTCAACAAATCAGTGTATGACTAAAAAATCTTAATCTCACACTTAAAGTGTTGACTGCCTTTAATTTTAAGACTTTTGAAATAATGTAGCAAATAATTCACTTAAGCCCAAGACAAGTAGGAGAAGTGAATTCATCCTAAGAAATGTTGAAAATTTTATTTTAAGTTTCACTTTTCACTTATTCAATTAACCTAATCTAACTACTACTAAAGCTATAGCAAAATAAACACACAGGTTACCTCCCGAGAAGCGCTTGTTTTTGTTCGAGTCACGAGCATGACTCTAGCCTTATTTCTCAAGAAATCTAGGCCACTCCCTTGCATCCATCAGTAGACACAAGAGGTAATATTAGAACATACCGATGAGATTGAAGCGGACAGAATAAGGTATGTCCAATGAGAGGAGAAGGTGATTTGAAGTGAATGCTTTGTTTAACTTGAGGTATAACAAAGCTATCAACTTCTTTTACCTCCTTTATTGGAACGGGATGGTTAAAAGGGTCCTCATCATTCCATGATGTGTATGTCATTATGTAGCTAAGTGATGGTTTATAGGGTAGCCCTGATGCAAAACCCGTCTTTCTTCTTTGTGACTTCAGGTTGGTCGTAATTTTGTACTCTAAAGATGGAGGTGGGACGATGTCCATTGACGTCTCCAATATGGTAGAAACATTAACAACTACTTCGGTGCTAGAATCCTCCATCTCTTTCTTCTCATCCGGGCTCTCCATTTCAATTTCTTCATCCACCTCCTCGTCACTCTGGTCGGGAGATTCAATTATAATTGGTTCAGAGAGTTCTTCTAAAATGAAATCCTCTCCAGTCATTAAAAGATCAAAATAAGGTACGAGTGAAGATTGGGTTGGTGTGGAGTGGTTATTCTTCTTGTCTTCTACTTCTATCATCTTCTCTTCATTCTCGGAATAGAAGGTCACTTTCCTAGTGGAGATGGTATTTACTTCGGCGTGCCCATCAGAAGGACATACAGACTCGTTGATCGTGAAAGTAACCTCTTCTCCACAGGCTCTCAAGGTGATAGTCCATGAATAAACGTTAACGATCGCTTTGGCTGTATTCATGAAAGGCCTTCCTAAGATGATAGGGGTTTTCATGTCTTCTTTATAGTCCATAACCACAAAGTTAGTCGGAAAGAGGAATTTTTCGACCATGACGTTCTCAGCTATTCCCCTAGGATATCTAGTGGATTGGTCAGCTAGTTAGATGTTCATTTGGTAGGGTTTAGGTTTCCAATTTCGAGTCTCTGGAACAGTGAGTAGGGCATGAGATTGGTGTTGGAACCAAGGTCAGTGAGAGAATAGATAGTACCAGATTGGTAGATAGAACAAGGAAGGGTAAATCGTCCGGTATCCTCTAGTTTTTCAAGAAGAGTATTTAAGATAATAGCTGAACAATCCGCATTCAGCGGGGCATTGGGTACTTCGGGTACTTTATCCTTGGTTGATAGGAGTTTCCTAAAATACTTCTTACTATGAGGATTTTTAGACATAGCGTCCAAAAATTCACCGTCAAGCTTGAAAGATTTCATCTTATTATGTATTTGCTTGAGATGGCCCGGGAATGGAATGAGCGTTTTCCCATTGGGTTTAGGTGATGACTCAATGACTACTACTGAACGGGCATTAGTTTCTTCTCCTTAAAAGAAACTGAAGGTTGATTATGTGCCACCTTTGAGACGTTTTTAGGACAACCTAGAGAATCGAGACGTTGATTTAACTGACTTAATTAATTTTCAAGACTACTCAAGTGATTAGTCATGACTAAGTCAGTTTTGTCTTGTCTTGCTAGGATCATTTTGATGATTAGTAGTAGGACATCGTTTGGACTTGTCTCTGATGGGGTAGTGGCTTTGGTGGGTTGGTTGTGCGGATGAGCTAGGATCTTATCTGAGTAAGCAACAGAGTCCTCACATTCAGCCTCGTATACCTTAGCCAGATGTGGGTCAATACAATTCTGGCATAATTGCACTTGAGACACATGTTGCGAGAGTTTCTTTAGCTTTCCAACTTCTTTGGTGAGGTTTTCTATTTGGTCCGAGAGAAATTTGATGGTTTTATTTTTTAGAGGATCTGAGGCGGAAAGCGATGTTGCTGATGAAATATGCTCTTCCATGTTCCAATCGTGATGGTGCATAGTCATCTCCTCGATCAATCTCCAGGCCTCGTCAGCAGTGAATTTAATGAAGTTACCTTGAGAAACAGCATCAAGAGTAGACTTGTTGTTCCGATTCAGACCTTTGTAGAAAGTCAAAATTTGATCAGAGCTCTCAAGACGGTGATTCGGGCATCTTCGAAGCAAGTGTTTAAATCTTTCCCATGCAGTGTAGAGTGATTCATCGCATACTTGTTGAAAGTTTATGATATCATTCCTAAGTCTGATTTGTTTTGATGGGGGAAAGTACTTGATTAAGAAAGTTGTTGCCATTTCCTCCCATGAGGTGGTAGAGTTGGGTTCTAACCCCTCGAACCAGGTTTTTGCATGAAGAGTTAAGGAATAGGGGAACATATACAGGCGAACTACATCTTGTTCAACCCCGTTTTTCTTATATGAGTTGGATTAGGAGAGGAATCTATCTAAGTGAAAGTTAGGATTGTCAATTGGTAAGCCTTGGAATAGACAGTGATTCTGAATAAGTTATATGATGTTTTGCTTAAGCACAAAAGACGCTTCGTTAACCTCTCGATAGAGTATCGTTCCTCCTCGTCCTTCTAACGAGAGTTTGGTGATGTCAGCGAGAGTGATGCGTGCGTCCATCGTCGAACTATCGGCAAGTAAGTGTGGATCTCGTCAGATGTGTATAATGTATGATATCGGATAGAAGAAAGGATGTGTCGAAAGAATTCTTGGTGGTCTAAGTAGGTTAAACCATCCTAAAAGTTCACTAATAAGGAAGTCCATTTTAAACTTTCTAATTAATCTAAATTAAGCTAATATTATCAAACCTAACTACGGTAAACTAGTAATTTTTAACAAAGCTAATCTCAGTCAAAAGGGTCTCTTAAAAACTAATTAATCTAAACAGGCTCCAAATCGTACTACCGCTCCCAGGCAGCGGCGCCAAAATTAACTACTACCTTATGATATGCCCAAATTGGACGGTTTATTTATGCGGTGTCGTTAGGTCACAAAACGTCAATTCAGGATATCAACATAAGAAGTTGATTCTTTAATTTATAAATGCTGGGCCTAAATCTATTATTCCTTCCTATGGGTTAGCAAGGGAAAATATGACCTAGGGTCGTTCCTTGAGCGGTCGAATTTGAAGCGGAGCTTATTCAGATATTTTAGTGGTAAAGATTGGTTTGTACACAATTTAGTATCCAAGACTAGTGGCCAGGTACACCTTGTGTGGAGAGGCAGGATCCTTTTGGTCCCAATAAGTTGGCGACTGTTTGGAAAATCTAACAACCAAGTCCAACCGGTTATTCTAGACACCACTTTTATCTGGAATATCAAATTGTGTAAAGGCAATAGTTGGGTTGATTTGATTTATAATTGTATTTAAAATATTAAAGCAATATAATTAAAATAAGCTAGCTAACAAGCAACAGCTAAGTACATAGAGAAGACGTGGTTCACCATGATTTAAGATAAGGCAGTGTCGGGATGTTTGCGAGAAACTCATTGGATAGATATACCTTGGTGTAAACACTAGATTCCTTACTAATTGATTTCTCGATTAGCATGTCACGAGGAACTAGGCTATCGTGATTCTGATCAGATGGACTATGCTCAACTCCTGACGCTTTATCCGGTTTAAAGATTTAAGTGGCCCACCTTGGATGCAATGCATACCTTAGGCGCACGAATAAAGTAGCATAGCTATATATATAGAATATCCAACCTTTCTTAACACCTTAGTGTATCACCCAAGCGAGCGGTTATGATTGTGTTTCGAATCCCTTTCTGTCAATTGTTTGGTAAAATCTAAGGGTTTGTAGACAAATTAGAACCTCTGATAGTTCTCAGTCATCCTTAAAGATTTATAAGCTTAGTTTGTATTGTAGTGCGTTAAATTCTCATTTATGACTTAAACCAGCCCTAACCTAAATCTACCCAATAAATCCCTTAGTTATTCACCATGTACTACACTTATAGTGGTTTCATAGCTTCTAACCTTGACCATGCTCAAGTGGTCCTATAGTACGTCAACACTGTACTCTACTGTTGCAACAATATTTCCTCGAATCTTATACTCTTGACCAATGTCTTGATCTGGTCCTACGGTAATTCCCCATGTACTTTATAGTATTATTGATTGGTTCATACCTTGTCCAATGTATAAACACAGATAATTAATTACCTTATAATTGTCGACTTTTTAAAAGGTTTTAATCACGTTTATTGGTGGAAGGATGATAATAACGAGGTTTAGTATCATAGGCAGAAAGCGAGTACGAAACGATAATCATTCCTAACTAATATAAATAAATCATGGCAAACAATTAAGTAATTACTCACAGATCATGCCAACAAGCATTTCTAATATTAATAAATCACAAACATCCAACAAGAATATTATAATAAATTAATAAAAGAAATGATAGATATTACCAAATAATGTCGGCAGAATAACACTTGTATTTCTTCATAATATCCATAGTGTTACAATACTTGATAGCTTCTACTACTAACTACATATTAATCTCCTATTGATCACTAGAGAGCGACAATAGAGAGATAATTATTTTCCTAATCTTTGTACCTTTCTCTCTTTAGAAACTAGATAGAGAAAGTAGAGAGAGATCTAATCTCCTATAGATCACTAGAGAGTGACTATAGAGAGATGTTTTAGAGAGAGAAGTGAAGAAGGTGTGTCTTGAAATGATGGGATGAAGCCCCATTTATAGGAAATGCTTGGTGGCAAAACTGTAATTAAGTGGCTGAAAAACCCTGGCAGGCCGTTTGGCAGGCCATTTGGCAAGGCCGTTTTTCAAGGCCATTTACCAAGGCAAGCCGTTTTTGGTGCCCGTTTTCTAGCAGGCCATTTTCCCTTATGGTGAAATGTCCCGTTCTTATTGATTAAAAACGTTCCATATTAATTGATTTCGTTGCGAGGTTTTGACCTCTATATGAGACGTTTTTCAAAGACTGCATTCATTTTTAAACAAACCATAACCTTTATTTCATCAATAAAGGTTTAAAAAGCTTTACGTAGATTATCAAATAATGATAATCTAAAATATCCTGTTTACACACGACCATTACATAATGGTTTACAATACAAATATGTTACAACAAAATCAGTTTCTTGAATGCAGTTTTTACACAATATCATACAAACATGGACTCCAAATCTTGTCCTTATTTTAGTATGCAACAGCGGAAGCTCTTAATATTCACCTGAGAATAAACATGCTTAAAACGTCAACAAAAATGTTGGTGAGTTATAGGTTTAACCTATATATATCAAATCGTAACAATAGACCACAAGATTTCATATTTCAATACACATCCCATACATAGAGATAAAAATCATTCATATGGTGAACACCTGGTAACCGACAATAACAAGATGCATATATAAGAATATCCCCATCATTCCGGGACAACCTTCGGATATGATATAAATTTCGAAGTACTAAAGCATCCGGTACTTTGGATGGGGTTTGTTAGGCCCAATAGATCTATCTTTAGGATTCGCGTCAATTAGGGTGTCTGTTCCCTAATTCTTAGATTACCAGACTTAATAAAAAGGGGCATATTCGATTTCGATAATTCAACCATAGAATGTAGTTTCACGTACTTGTGTCTATTTTGTAAATCATTTATAAAACCTGCATGTATTCTCATCCCAAAAATATTAGATTTTAAAAGTGGGACTATAACTCACTTTCACAGATTTTTACTTCGTCGGGAAGTAAGACTTGGCCACTGGTTGATTCACGAACCTATAACAATATATACATATATATCAAAGTATGTTCAAAATATATTTACAACACTTTTAATATATTTTGATGTTTTAAGTTTATTAAGTCAGCTGTCCTCGTTAGTAACCTACAACTAGTTGTCCACAGTTAGATGTACAGAAATAAATCGATAAATATTATCTTGAATCAATCCACGACCCAGTGTATACGTATCTCAGTATTGATCACAACTCAAACTATATATATTTTGGAATCAACCTCAACCCTGTATAGCTAACTCCAACATTCACATATAGAGTGTCTATGGTTGTTCCGAAATATATATAAATGTGTCGACATGATAGGTCGAAACATTGTATACGTGTCTATGGTATCTCAAGATTACATAATATATAATACAAGTTGATTAAGTTATGGTTGGAATAGATTTGTTACCAATTTTCACGTAGCTAAAATGAGAAAAATTATCCAATCTTGTTTTACCCATAACTTCTTCATTTTAAATCCGTTTTGAGTGAATCAAATTGCTATGGTTTCATATTGAACTCTATTTTATGAATCAAAACAAAAAAAGTATAGGTTTCTAGTCGGAAAAATAAGTTACAAGTCGTTTTTGTAAAGGTAGTCATTTCAGTCGAAAGAACGACGTCTAGATGACCATTTTAGAAAACATACTTCCACTTTGAGTTTAACCATAATTTTTGGATATAGTTTCATGTTCATAATAAAAATCATTTTCTCAGAATAACAACTTTTAAATCAAAGTTTATCATAGTTTTTAATTAACTAACCCAAAACAGCCCGCGGTGTTACTACGACGGCGTAAATCCGGTTTTACGGTGTTTTTCGTGTTTCCAGGTTTTAAATCATTAAGTTAGCATATCATATAGATATAGAACATGTGTTTAGTTGATTTTAAAAGTCAAGTTAGAAGGATTAACTTTTGTTTGCGAACAAGTTTAGAATTAACTAAACTATGTTCTAGTGATTACAAGTTTAAACCTTCGAATAAGATAACTTTATATGTATGAATCGAATGATGTTATGAACATCATTACTACCTTAAGTTCCTTGGATGAACCTACTGGAAAATAGAAAAATGGATCTAGCTTCAATGGATCCTTGGATGGCTCAAAGTTCTTGAAGCAAAATCATGACACGAAAACAAGTTCAAGTAAGATCATCACTTGAAATAAGATTGTTATAGTTATAGAAATTGAACCAAAGTTTGAATATGATTATTACCTTGTATTAGAATGATAACCTACTGTAAGAAACAAAGATTTCTTGAGGTTGGATGATCACCTTACAAGATTGGAAGTGAGCTAGCAAACTTGAAAGTATTCTTGATTTTATGAAACTAGAACTTTTGGAATTTATGAAGAACACTTAGAACTTGAAGATAGAACTTGAGAGAGTTCAATTAGATGAAGAAAATTGAAGAATGAAAGTGTTTGTAGGTGTTTTTGGTCGTTGGTGTATGGATTAGATATAAAGGATATGTAATTTTGTTTTCATGTAAATAAGTCATGAATGATTACTCATATTTTTGTAATTTTATGAGATATTTCATGCTAGTTGCCAAATGATGGTTCCCACATGTGTTAGGTGACTCACATGGGCTGCTAAGAGCTGATCATTGGAGTGTATATACCAATAGTACATACATCTAAAAGCTGTGTATTGTACGAGTACGAATACGGGTGCATACGAGTAGAATTGTTGATGAAACTGAACGAGGATGTAATTGTAAGCATTTTTGTTAAGTAGAAGTATTTTGATAAGTGTCTTGAAGTCTTTCAAAAGTGTATGAATACATATTAAAAGACTACATGTATATACATTTTAACTGAGTCGTTAAGTCATCGTTAGTCGTTACATGTAAATGTTGTTTTGAAACCTTTAGGTTAACGATCTTGTTGAATGTTGTTAACCCATTGTTTATTATAACAAATGAGATGTTAAATTATTATATTATCATGATATTATGATATATAATATATCTTAGTATGATGTATATACAGTTAAATGTCGTTACAACGATAATCGTTACATATATGTCTCGTTTCGAAATCATTAAGTTAGTAGTCTTATTTTTACATATGTATTTCATTGTTAATATACTTAATAATATATTTACTTATCATTTAACATAATTAACCAAGTGTATCAATATCTTAATATGATTCATATGTACCTAGTAAGACGTTGTTATAACGATAATTGTTATATATATCGTTTTCGAGTTTCTTAAATTAATAGTCTCATTTTTATGTATATAACTCATTGTTAAAATACCTAATGAGATACATACTTATAATAAAAACATGTTAACTATATATATAACCATATATATGTCATCGTATAGTTTTTACATGTTTTAACGTTTGTGAATCACTGGTCAACTTGGGTGGTCAATTGTCTATATGAAACATATTTCAATTAATCAAGTCTTAACAAGTTTGATTGCTTAACATGTTGGAAACATTTAATCATGTAAATATCAATCTCAATTAATATATATAAACATGGAAAAGTTTGGGTCACTACAGTACCTACCCGTTAAATAAATTTCGTCCCGAAATTTTAAGCTGTTGAAGGTGTTGACGAATCTTCTGGAAATAGATGCGGGTATTTCTTCTTCATCTGATCTTCACGCTCCCAGGTGAACTCGGGTCCTCTACGAGCATTCCATCGAACCTTAACAATTGGTATCTTGTTTTGCTTAAGTCTTTTAACCTCACGATCCATTATTTCGACGGGTTCTTCGATGAATTGAAGTTTTTCGTTGATTTGGATTTCATCTAACGGAATAGTGAGATCTTCTTTAGCAAAACATTTCTTTAAATTCGAGACGTGGAAAGTGTTATGTACAGCCGCGAGTTGTTGAGGTAACTCTAGTCGGTAAGCTACTGGTCCGATACGATCAATAATCTTGAATGGTCCAATATACCTTGGATTTAATTTCCCTCGTTTACCAAATCGAACAACGCCTTTCCAAGGTGCAACTTTAAGCATGACCATCTCTCCAATTTCAAATTCTATATCTTTTCTTTTAATGTCAGCGTAGCTCTTTTGTCGACTTTGGGCGGTTTTCAACCGTTGTTGAATTTGGATGATCTTCTCGGTAGTTTCTTGTATAATCTCCGGACCCGTAATCTGTCTATCCCCCACTTCACTCCAACAAATCGGAGACCTGCACTTTCTACCATAAAGTGCTTCAAACGGCGCCATCTCAATGCTTGAATGGTAGCTGTTGTTGTAGGAAAATTCTGCTAACGGTAGATGTCGATCCCAACTGTTTCCGAAATCAATAACACATGCTCGTAGCATGTCTTCAAGCGTTTGTATCGTCCTTTCGCTCTGCCCATCAGTTTGTGGATGATAGGCAGTACTCATGTCTAGACGAGTTCCTAATGCTTGCTGTAATGTCTGCCAGAATCTTGAAATAAATCTGCCATCCCTATCAGAGATAATAGAGATTGGTATTCCATGTCTGGAGACAACTTCCTTCAAATACAGTCGTGCTAACTTCTCCATCTTGTCATCTTCTCTTATTGGTAGGAAGTGTGCCGATTTGGTGAGACGATCAACTATTACCCAAATAGTATCAAAACCACTTGCAGTCCTTGGCAATTTAGTGATGAAATCCATGGTAATGTTTTCCCATTTCCATTCCGGGATTTCGGGTTGTTGAAGTAGACCTGATGGTTTTTGATGCTCAGCTTTGACCTTAGAACACGTCAAACATTCTCCTACGTATTTAGCAACATCGGCTTTCATACCCGGCCACCAAAAATGTTTCTTGAGATCCTTGTACATCTTCCCCGTTCCAGGATGTATTGAGTATCTGGTTTTATGAGCTTCTCTAAGTACCATTTCTCTCATATCTCCAAATTTTGGTACCCAAATCCTTTCAGCCCTATACCGGGTTCCGTCTTCCCGAATATTAAGATGCTTCTCTGATCCTTTGGGTATTTCATCCTTTAAATTTCCCTCTTTTAAAACTCCTTGTTGCGCCTCCTTTATTTGAGTAGTAAGGTTATTATGAATCATTATATTCATAGATTTTACTCGAATGGGTTCTCTGTCCTTCCTGCTCAAGGCATCGGCTACCACATTTGCCTTCCCCGGGTGGTAACGAATCTCAAAGTCGTAATCATTCAACAATTCAATCCACCTACGCTGCCTCATATTCAGTTGTTTCTGATTAAATATGTGCTGAAGACTTTTGTGGTCGGTATATATAATACTTTTGACCCCATATAAGTAGTGCCTCCAAGTCTTTAATGCAAAAACAACCGCGCCTAATTCCAAATCATGCGTCGTATAATTTTGCTCGTGAATCTTCAATTGTCTAGACGCATAAGCAATCACCTTCGTTCGTTGCATTAATACACAACCGAGACCTTGCTTTGATGCGTCACAATAAATCACAAAATCATCATTCCCTTCAGGCAATGACAATATAGGTGCCGTAGTTAGCTTTTTCTTCAATAACTGAAACGCTTTCTCTTGTTCATCCTTCCATTCAAATTTCTTCCCTTTATGCGTTAATGCAGTCAAGGGTTTTGCTATTCTGGAAAAGTCTTGGATGAACCTTCTGTAGTAACCAGCTAGTCCTAAAAACTGGCGTATGTGTTTCGGAGTTTTCGGGGTTTCCCACTTTTCAACAGTTTCTATCTTTGCCGGATCCACCTTAATACCTTCTTTGTTCACTATGTGACCGAGGAATTGAACTTCTTCCAACCAAAATGCACACTTTGAAAACTTAGCGTACAATTCTTCCTTCCTCAATACTTCTAACACCTTTCTCAAATGTTCACCGTGTTCTTGGTCATTCTTTGAGTAAATAAGTATGTCATCAATGAAAACAATGACAAACTTGTCAAGGTATGGTCCACACACTCGGTTCATAAGGTCCATGAACACAGCTGGTGCATTAGTTAAACCAAACGGCATGACCATAAACTCGTAATGATCGTAACGTGTTCTGAAAGCAGTCTTTGGAATATCATCTTCTTTCACCCGCATTTGATGATACCCGGAACGTAAGTCAATCTTTGAATAAACAGACGAGCCTTGTAGTTAATCAAATAAGTCGTCGATTCTCGGTAGTGGGTAGCGGTTCTTGATGGTAAGTTTGTTCAACTCTCGGTAGTCGATACACAACCTGAATGTACCATCTTTCTTCTTGACAAACAAAACAGGAGCTCCCCACGGTGATGTGCTTGGTCGAATGAAACCACGCTCTAAAAGTTCTTGTAATTGGCTTTGCAGTTCTTTCATCTCGCTGGGTGCGAGTCTATAAGGAGCACGAGCTATTGGTGCAGCTCCTGGTACAAGATCTATTTGAAATTCAACGGATCGATGTGGGGGTAATCCCGGTAATTCTTTCGGAAATACATCAGGAAATTCTTTTGCAATGGGAACATCATTGATGCTCTTTTCTTCAGTTTGTACTTTCTCGACGTGTGCTAGAACAGCATAGCAACCTTTTCTTATTAGTTTTTGTGCCTTCAAATTACTAATAAGATGTAGCTTCGTGTTGCCCTTTTCTCCGTACACCATTAAGGGTTTTCCTTTTTCTCGTATAATGCGAATTGCATTTTTGTAACAAACGATCTCTGCTTTTACTTCTTTCAACCAGTCCATACCGATTATCACATCAAAACTCCCTAACTCTACTGGTATCAAATCAATCTTAAATGTTTCGCTAACCAGTTTAATTTCTCGATTCCGACATATATTATCTGCTGAAATTAATTTACCATTTGCTAATTCGAGTAAAAATTTACTATCCAAAGGCGTCAATGGACAACTTAATTTAGCACAAAAATCTCTACTCATATAGCTTCTATCCGCACCCGAATCAAATAAAACGTAAGCAGATTTATTGTCAATAAGAAACGTACCCGTAACAAGCTCCGGGTCTTCCTGTGCCTCTGCCGCATTAATATTGAAAACTCTTCCGCGGCCTTGTCCATTCGTGTTCTCCTGGTTCGGGCAATTTCTAATAATGTGGCCCGGTTTTCCACATTTATAACAAACTACATTGGCATAACTTGCTCCGACACTACTTGCTCCGCCATTACTCGTTCCGAAACCATTTGTTCCTTTCGTTCTATTAACCCCTGGTCCATAGACCTCACACTTCGCCGCGCTATGACCATTTCTTTTACACTTGTTGCAAAATTTGGTGCAGAACCCCGAGTGATTCTTTTCACACCTTTGGCATAGCTGCTTCTGATTGTTGTTGTTGTTGCGGTTATTATTGTTGTTGGGATGATTGTTGTAGTTGCTGTTGTTGTTGCTGTTGTTGTTGTTGGGCCGTTTGTTGTAGTTGCGATTGATGTTGCGATTGTTGGGATAATTGTTGCGATTATTGTTGTAATTGCTGTTGTTGTTGTATTGGTGATTCTTATCACCGTTTTCCTCCCACTTTCTTTTGACTTGCTTCACATTGGCCTCTTCAGCAGTCTGTTCTTTAATTCTTTCTTCAATCTGGTTCACTAGTTTGTGAGCCATTCTACATGCCTGTTGTATGGAGGCGGGCTCGTGTGAACTTATATCTTCTTGGATTCTTTCCGGTAATCCTTTCACAAACGCGTCGATCTTCTCTTCCTCATCTTCGAATGCTCCCGGACACAATAGGCACAATTCTGTGAATCGTCTTTCGTACGTGGTAATATCAAATCCTAGGGTTCGTAACCCTCTAAGTTCTGTCTTGAGCTTATTGACCTCGGTTCTGGGACGGTACTTCTCGTTCATCAAGTGCTTGAATGCTGACCACGGTAGTGCGTACGCATCGTCTTGTCCCACTTGCTCTAGATAGGTATTCCACCATGTTAACGCAGAACCTGTGAAGGTATGCGTAGCGTACTTCACTTTGTCCTCTTCAGTACACTTACTTATGGCAAACACCGATTCGACCTTCTCGGTCCACCGTTTCAATCCGATCGGTCCTTCGGTTCCATCAAATTCCAAAGGTTTGCAGGCAGTGAATTCTTTGTAGGTGCATCCTACACGATTTCCTGTACTGTTAGATCCAAGGTTATTGTTGGTATGTAGCGCAGCCTGTACTGCGGCTATGTTTGAAGCTAGAAAAGTACGGAATTCCTCTTCATTCATATTCACGGTGTGTCGAGTAGTCGGTGCCATTTCCTTCAAAATAGTCAAATGGAACAAGTTAATCATACAGAATATTAAGAGTAGTTAATAGTATTTCGTAGCATAATATGAACTCATTTATAAAAGCTTTTTCTTCATATTAGCGTTTTATAAGTTTAAATTCGGGTAGTACCTACCCGTTAAGTTCATACTTAGTAGCTAATATACAATTCAACTAATACAATTCTATATGAAAAACTGATTATAATAATATTTCGCGTTCAAACTTTTATACAATATTTTACAAACTTACAATACCGCTTACTTTACATAAAGCATGAAATATAGCACATAATAACTTTGATACAAGATAGTTGTGAAGATAATTCTAGCTAGTACACAAGTCGTTCAGCAAAGGCAATAAAGACACGTAATTCATACGTCCAGAAACAAGTCATGCATTCTGGTTTTACTAGGACTACTTCCCATCCTTGGTCTTGTGCAACATAACCGTTATGGCCGTTGATAAGACAGCGTGTTGTAACGTCGTCAAAGGGACGAGGGTTACGTAATGTCCAACAGTCCCGTAACAATCTAAAAACCTCATTTCTTACCCCAATTACCGACTCCGTCACTTGTGGGAACGTTTTGTTTAATAGTTGTAGCCCGATGTTCTTGTTCTCACTTTGGTGAGAAGCGAACATTACTAATCCGTAAGCATAACATGCTTCTTTATGTTGCATGTTAGCCGCTTTTTCTAAATCACGAAGTCCAATATTCGGATTTATTGAGTCAAAATAATTTCTTAACCCATTGCGTAAAATAGCATTTGGGTTCCCCGCAATATATGCGTCAAAGTAAACACATCGTAACTTATGGGTTTCCCAATGTGATATCCCCCATCTTTCAAACGAAAGTCTCTTATAAACCAAGACATTCTTGGAACGTTCTTCGAATGTCTTACAAACTGATCTCGCCTTAAATAGTTGTGCCGAGGAATTCTGACCGACTCTAGACAAGATTTCATCAATCATGTCTCCGGGTAGGTCTCTTAAAATATTGGGTTGTCTATCCATTTTGCGTTTTTATACTGTAAAATAGACAAGAGTTAGATTCATAAAAAAAAATACTTATTAATACAAGCAATTTTTACATATATCATAAAGCATAAGCACACTACATTACATATATTACACCACATGAATACAACTATCTTATTCCGACTCGCTTGTTTCTTTTGCTTCGGTTTTGGTTCGTTTTGCCAAGTTTCTAGGGATATATGATTTTCCCCTAATACGAGCCGTCGTTATCCACATTGGTTTAGAAAAACCTGGTGGTTTAGAGGTTCCCGGGTCATTGTTACAACTTAAGGACTTCGGGGGTTGACGATACATATAAAGTTCATCGGGGTTGGAATTAGATTTCTCTATTTTTATACCCTTTCCCTTATTATTTTCTTTTGCCTTTTTAAATTCAGTTGGGGTAATTTCTATAACATCATCAGAATTCTCGTCGGAATCCGATTCATCGGAGAATTGGTAATCCTCCCAATATTTTGCTTCCTTGGCGGAAACACCATTGACCATAATTAACTTTGGTCAGTTGGTTGAGGATTTTCTTTTACTTAACCGTTTTATTATTTCCCCCACCGGTTCTATTTCTTCATCCGGTTCCGATTCTTCTTCCGGTTCCGATTCTTCTTCCGGTTCCGACTCTTGTTCCGGTTCCTCTTCGGGAACTTGTGAATCAGTCCACAAATCATTCCAATTTACATTTGACTCTTCATTATTATTAGGTGAGTCAATGGGACTTGTTCTAGAGGTAGACATCTATCACATAATATCAAACACGTTAAGAGATTAATATATCACATAATATTCATATGTTAAAAATATATAGTTTCCAACAAAAATGTTAAGCAATCATTTTTAAAGAAAACACGGTCGAAGTCCAGACTCACTAATGCATCCTAACAAACTCGATAAGACACACTAATGCAAATTTTCTGGTTCTCTAAGACCAACGCTCGGATACCAACTGAAATGTCCCGTTCTTATTGATTAAAAACGTTCCATATTAATTGATTTCGTTGCGAGGTTTTGACCTCTATATGAGACGTTTTTCAAAGACTGCATTCATTTTTAAACAAACCATAACCTTTATTTCATCAATAAAGGTTTAAAAAGCTTTACGTAGATTATCAAATAATGATAATCTAAAATATCCTGTTTACACACGACCATTACATAATGGTTTACAATACAAATATGTTACAACAAAATCAGTTTCTTGAATGCAGTTTTTACACAATATCATACAAACATGGACTCCAAATCTTGTCCTTATTTTAGTATGCAACAGCGGAAGCTCTTAATATTCACCTGAGAATAAACATGCTTAAAACGTCAACAAAAATGTTGGTGAGTTATAGGTTTAACCTATATATATCAAATCGTAACAATAGACCACAAGATTTCATATTTCAATACACATCCCATACATAGAGATAAAAATCATTCATATGGTGAACACCTGGTAACCGACAATAACAAGATGCATATATAAGAATATCCCCATCATTCCGGGACACCCTTCGGATATGATATAAATTTCGAAGTACTAAAGCATCCGGTACTTTGGATGGGGTTTGTTAGGCCCAATAGATCTATCTTTAGGATTCGCGTCAATTAGGGTGTCTGTTCCCTAATTCTTAGATTACCAGACTTAATAAAAAGGGGCATATTCGATTTCGATAATTCAACCATAGAATGTAGTTTCACGTACTTGTGTCTATTTTGTAAATCATTTATAAAACCTGCATGTATTCTCATCCCAAAAATATTAGATTTTAAAAGTGGGACTATAACTCACTTTCACAGATTTTTACTTCGTCGGGAAGTAAGACTTGGCCACTGGTTGATTCACGAACCTATAACAATATATACATATATATCAAAGTATGTTCAAAATATATTTACAACACTTTTAATATATTTTGATGTTTTAAGTTTATTAAGTCAGCTGTCCTCGTTAGTAACCTACAACTAGTTGTCCACAGTTAGATGTACAGAAATAAATCGATAAATATTATCTTGAATCAATCCACGACCCAGTGTATACGTATCTCAGTATTGATCACAACTCAAACTATATATATTTTGGAATCAACCTCAACCCTGTATAGCTAACTCCAACATTCACATATAGAGTGTCTATGGTTGTTCCGAAATATATATAGATGTGTCGACATGATAGGTCGAAACATTGTATACGTGTCTATGGTATCTCAAGATTACATAATATATAATACAAGTTGATTAAGTTATGGTTGGAATAGATTTGTTACCAATTTTCACGTAGCTAAAATGAGAAAAATTATCCAATCTTGTTTTACCCATAACTTCTTCATTTTAAATCCGTTTTGAGTGAATCAAATTGCTATGGTTTCATATTGAACACTATTTTATGAATCAAAACAAAAAAAGTATAGGTTTCTAGTCGGAAAAATAAGTTACAAGTCGTTTTTGTAAAGGTAGTCATTTCAGTCGAAAGAACGACGTCTAGATGACCATTTTAGAAAACATACTTCCACTTTGAGTTTAACCATAATTTTTGGATATAGTTTCATGTTCATAATAAAAATCATTTTCTCAGAATAACAACTTTTAAATCAAAGTTTATCATAGTTTTTAATTAACTAACCCAAAACAGCCCGCGGTGTTACTACGACGGCGTAAATCCGGTTTTACGGTGTTTTTCGTGTTTCCAGGTTTTAAATCATTAAGTTAGCATATCATATAGATATAGAACATGTGTTTAGTTGATTTTAAAAGTCAAGTTAGAAGGATTAACTTTTGTTTGCGAACAAGTTTAGAATTAACTAAACTATGTTCTAGTGATTACAAGTTTAAACCTTCGAATAAGATAACTTTATATGTATGAATCGAATGATGTTATGAACATCATTACTACCTTAAGTTCCTTGGATGAACCTACTGGAAAATAGAAAAATGGATCTAGCTTCAATGGATCCTTGGATGGCTCAAAGTTCTTGAAGCAAAATCATGACACGAAAACAAGTTCAAGTAAGATCATCACTTGAAATAAGATTGTTATAGTTATAGAAATTGAACCAAAGTTTGAATATGATTATTACCTTGTATTAGAATGATAACCTACTGTAAGAAACAAAGATTTCTTGAGGTTGGATGATCACCTTACAAGATTGGAAGTGAGGTAGCAAACTTGAAAGTATTCTTGATTTTATGAAACTAGAACTTTTGGAATTTATGAAGAACACTTAGAACTTGAAGATAGAACTTGAGAGAGTTCAATTAGATGAAGAAAATTGAAGAATGAAAGTGTTTGTAGGTGTTTTTGGTCGTTGATGTATGGATTAGATATAAAGGATATGTAATTTTGTTTTCATGTAAATAAGTCATGAATGATTACTCATATTTTTGTAATTTTATGAGATATTTCATGCTAGTTGCCAAATGATGGTTCCCACATGTGTTAGGTGACTCACATGGGCTGCTAAGAGCTGATCATTGGAGTGTATATACCAATAGTACATACATCTAAAAGCTGTGTATTGTACGAGTACGAATACGGGTGCATACGAGTAGAATTGTTGATGAAACTGAACGAGGATGTAATTGTAAGCATTTTTGTTAAGTAGAAGTATTTTGATAAGTGTCTTGAAGTCTTTCAAAAGTGTATGAATACATATTAAAAGACTACATGTATATACATTTTAACTGAGTCGTTAAGTCATCGTTAGTCGTTACATGTAAATGTTGTTTTGAAACCTTTAGGTTAACGATCTTGTTGAATGTTGTTAACCCATTGTTTATTATAACAAATGAGATGTTAAATTATTATATTATCATGATATTATGATATATAATATATCTTAGTATGATGTATATACAGTTAAATGTCGTTACAACGATAATCGTTACATATATGTCTCGTTTCGAAATCATTAAGTTAGTAGTCTTATTTTTACATATGTATTTCATTGTTAATATACTTAATAATATATTTACTTATCATTTAACATAATTAACCAAGTGTATCAATATCTTAATATGATTCATATGTACCTAGTAAGACGTTGTTATAACGATAATTGTTATATATATCGTTTTCGAGTTTCTTAAATTAATAGTCTCATTTTTATGTATATAACTCATTGTTAAAATACCTAATGAGATACATACTTATAATAAAAACATGTTAACTATATATATAACCATATATATGTCATCGTATAGTTTTTACATGTTTTAACGTTTGTGAATCACTGGTCAACTTGGGTGGTCAATTGTCTATATGAAACATATTTCAATTAATCAAGTCTTAACAAGTTTGATTGATTAACATGTTGGAAACATTTAATCATGTAAATATCAATCTCAATTAATATATATAAACATGGAAAAGTTCGGGTCACTACATATGGCAAGTCGTTTGGAAAGCCGTTTGGCAAGCCGTTTGCTGGATCGTAACTTGTCTTTCAACGTTTTCGCTATAGAATCTTCCTTTTAGCTCCGTTTTTGACGATTTTTGCGACCACGCGTTCGTAATTGAATATCCTAATACATGAGATTTAGTAAATAAACTTTTTCAAAGATTATAAAATAAGTTATTTAAACGCGAGTTAATCGTCCTAGCCGGTTTTGCTCGTTTTTCCTCGTTTTTCATCCGTTTTTAGTGATTCTTGAAACATAACCTTTGTAATGACATAATCTACTAAATGAAGCAAATAAATGCTTATTTAGATGATAAAGTCAATTGCTTTATCATAAATGGGGTAATATCGGGGGTAAAAACGTGACTATTTAGCCGATATCACACTCTCATATATTCTCATTCTATATGAAAATTTGAAACACAAAGAAAAATAAGGTTATGAATTTAGAGAAATAAATAAGCGGCTACAAATACTCGAAGTAGCCCCAACATGATTCTCGATGTACCTAAATACAATATTAATTAAAAACAAGTATCATAATGGTATTTAAAAAGGAACAACAATTCACATGTGAACCTATTACTTATCTTAAGATCCAAAAGTGAAAAATTCACTTTTAAAAATAGTAAAATATCATTTTCGGCATCTACACTGCTTCGAACGGGGGGAAAGCCTTAAGGAAGTCTTGCTCGTAGCGCCGTTTTCTAGTTATCTTGCGAAAATGGGCCTAATCTGTAATTGAAAATTATTCGGAAAATTCTCCACAAAATTTTTCCCGATTTTGTGGGAAATGTAGTGACTTCAAATATGTGTTTTGCGACCATTCATTTTTATTAAAACGAAACTACACTCTCATATATTCACATTCAATATGAAATTTAGAAACCAAAAAAATAAGGTTATGAATTTAAAGAAATATAAAAGCGGCTAAAAATACTCGAACAATATAACCAAGACGTTATAAAAGCAGCAACGTAATGTAGGTAGTGGTGAGATAATAGCCCCAACATTATTTTCGATGTACCTAAATACAATATTAAATAAAAAACAATCATCTTGGTATTTGATCAGGCACAACAGTTCACATGTGAAGGTATTACTTATCGTAAGATCTAAAAGTGCAAAATTCACCTTAAAAAATAGTAAAATATTATTTTCGGCATCTAAACTACTTCGAACGGGGGAAAGCCATAAGAAAATCTTGATCGTAGCGTTATTTTCTAGTTATCTTGTGAAAATGGGCCTTATCTGCAATTAAAATTTTTTCAGAAAAATCTCCACAAAATTTTGCCCGATTTTGTGGGAAATATAGTGACTTTAAATATGTGTTTTGCGGACATTAATTATCATCAACACGAAATTACACTCTCATATATTCACATTCAATATAAAATTTATAAACAAAGACAAAAATAAGGTTATGAATATAGAGAAATAAAAAGCTGCTAAAAATACTCGAACAATAAAACCAAGACGTTATAAAAGCAGCAATGTTTATTATCGTAAGATCTAAAAGTGCAAAATTCACCTTTAAAAATGGTAAAATGTCATTTTTGGAATCTGAAATGCTTCGAACGGGGAAAATCCTTAAGGAAGTCTTGCTCATAGTGCCATTTTCTAGTTATCTTTCGAAAATGAGCCAAATCTACAATTGAAAATTTTTCGGAAAATTCTCCACAAAATTCTGCCAGATTTTGTGGGGATGTAGTGACATCAAATATGTGTTTTGCGGCCATTAATTATCATCAAAATGAAATTACAGTCTTATATATTCGCATTTAATAAGAAATTTATAAACAAAAAAAAATAACTCTATGAATCCAGAGAAATAAAAAAACTGCTAAAAATACTTAAACAATAAAACCAAGACGTTATAAAAACAGCAACATTTTCTAACTAGTGGTGAGATATTAGCCCCAACATGCTTCTTGATGTACCTAAATACAATATTTAATAAAAACAAGTATCATAGTGGTATTTAAAGAGGAACAACAGATCACATGTGAAGGTGTTAATTATCATAAGATCTAAAAGTGCAAAATTCACCTTTATAAATAGAAAAATATCATTTTTGGCATCTAAACTGCTTCGAACGACGGGAAAGTCTTAAGGAAGTTTTGCTCGTTGCGCCGTTTTCTAGTTATCTTGCAAAAATGGGCCTAATCTGCAATTGAAAATTTTTGAAAAATTCTACACAAAATTTTGCCCGATTTTGTGGGGAATGTAGTGACTTCAAATATGTGTTTTGCGGCCATTAATTAGCATCAAAACAAAACTATACTCACATATATTTGCATTTGATATGAAATCTAAAAACAAACACAAAAATATGGTTATAAATCTAAAAATGACCCTAAAAATATTCGAACAATAAAACCAAGATGTTATAAAAGCAGCAATGTTTTTTGGTAGTGATGAGATAGTAACCCTAACATGATTCTCGATATACCAAAATAAAAATATTAAATAAAAACAAGTATCATAGTGGTATTTAAACAGGCACAACAATTCAGATGTGAAGGTATTACTTATCGTAAGATTTATAAGTGCAAAATTCACCTTTAGAAATAGTAAAATGTCGTTTTCAGAATATAAACTGCTTCGAATGGGGGGAAAGCCATAAGGAAGTCTTGCTTGTCGCGCCGTTTTGTAGTTATCTTGCGAAAATGAGCCTAATATGTAATTGAGAATTTTCGGAAAATTCTCTACAAAATTCTGCCAGATTTTTTGGGGAATGTAGTGACATCAAATATATATTTTGCCGCTATTAATTATCATCAAAACGAAACTACACTCTCATATATTCACATTCAATATGAAATTTATAAACAAAAACAAAAATAAGGTTATGAATCTAGAGAAATAAAAAAGCTGTTACAAATATTCAAATAATAAAATCAAGATGTTATAAAAACAACAACGTTTTATAGGTAGTGGTGAGATATTAGCACCAACATGATTCTCGATGTACCTAAATATAATATTAAATAAAAACAAGTATCATAGTGGTATTTAAACAGGCACAACACCTCATATGTGAAGGTGTTAATTATCGTAATATCTAAAAGTTCAAAATTCACCTTTAGAAATAGGAAAATGTCATTTTCGGCATCTAAACTGCTTCGAACGAGGGAAAGCCTTAAGAAAGTTTTGCTCGTTGCGCTGTTTTCTAGTTATTTTTAAAAAAATGAGCCTAATCTGCAATTGAAAATTTTTCAGAAAATTCTACACAAAATTTTGCCCAATTTTGCGGGGAATGTAGTGACTTCAAATATGTATTTTGAGGCCATTAGTTATCATCAAAATGAAATTACACTCTCATATATTCGCATTCAATATAAAATACAGAAAAAAATAAGATTATGAATCTAAAAATACGGCTAAAAATACTCGATAAATAAAACCAAGATGTTATAAAAGCAGCAACGTTTTGTAGCTAGTGGTGAGATAGTAGTCCCAACATGATTTTTGATGTACCTACTTACAATATCAAATAAAAACATGTATCAAAGTCGTATTTAAACAGGCACAACAGCTCACATGTGAAGGTGTTAATTATCGAAAAATCTAAAAGTGCAAAATTCACCTTTAAAAATAGTAACATGTCATTTTCAGCATCCAAACTGCTTCGAACGAGGGAAAGCCTTAAGGAAGTTATGCTCGTAGCACCGTTTTCTAGTTATCTAGCAAAAATGGGCCAAATCTGCAATTGAAAATATTTCGGAAAATTCTCCACAAAATTTTACCCGATTTAGTGGAGAATGTAGTGACTTTAAATATGTATTTTGTGGCCATTAATTATCATCAAAATGAAACTACACTCTCATATATTGGCATTAAATATCAAATTTAGAAACAAAAATAAAAATAAAGTTATGAATCTAAAGAAGGGGCTAAAAATACTCGAACAATAAAACCAAGACGTTATAAAAGCAGCAACGTTTTATAGGTAGTGGTGAGATAGTAGTCCCAACATGATTCTCGATATACCTAAATACAATATTCAATAAAAACAAGTATCATAGTGGCATTTAAACATGCACAACAATTTACATGATAATGTATTAATTATCTTAAGATCTAAAAGTGAAAAAATCACTTTTAAAAATAGTAAAATGTCATTTTCGGCATCTAAACTGCTTCGAACAGGGGAAAGCCTGAAGGAAGTCTTGCTCGTAGCGCCGTTTTATAGTTATCTTGGAAAAGGGCCTAATCTGCAATTGAAAATAATTCGGAAAATTCTCTACAAAATTTTGCCCGATTTTGTGGAGATTGTAGTGACTTCAAATATGTGTTTTGTGGCCATTAATTTTCATTAAAATAAAACAACACTCTCATATATTCACATTCAAAATAAAATTTATAAACAAAAACAAAAATAAGGTGTTGAATCTAGAGAAATAAAAAAGCTGCAAAAAATACTCGAACAATAAACCAAGACGTTATAAAAGCTGCAACGTTTTGTAGCTAATGGTGAGATAGTAGTCCCAACATGATTCTCGATGTTCCTAAATACAATATTAAATAAAATCATGTATCATATTGGTATTTTAACTGGCACAACAGTTCACATGTGAAGATATTACTTATCGTAAGATCTAAAATTGCAAAATTCACCTTTAAAAATGGTAAAATGTCATTTTTAGAATCTGAACTACTTCGAACGGGTGAAATCCTTAAGAAAGTCTTGCTCGTAGTGTCATCTTCTAGTTATCTTGCGAAAATGAGCCTAATTTACAATTCAAAATTTTTTAAAAAATTCTGAACAAAATTCTGCCAGATTTTGTGGGGATTGTAGTGACTTTAAATATTTGTTTGCGGCCATTAATTATCATCAAAACAAAACTACACTCTCATATATTCTAATTCTATGTGAAATTTTGAAACAAAAAGAAAATTAAGGTTATGAATCTAAAGAACTAAAAAAGTGGCTAAAAATACTCGAACAATAATACCAAGATGTTGTAAAAGCAGCAACGTTTTTTAGCTAGTGATGTGATAGTAGACCCAACATGATTCTCGATATCCCTAAATACAACGTTAAATAAAAATAAGTATCATAGTGGTATTTAAAAATGCACAACAATTCACATGTGAAGGTATTACTTATCCTAAGATCTAAAAATGCAAAATTCACCTTTAAAAAAATTAAAATGTCATTTTCAGAATCTAAACTGTTTCAAACGAGGGAAAGCCTTAAGGAAGTCTCGCTTGTAGTGTTGTTTCCTAGTTATCTTGCGAAGATGGGCCCAATCTACAAATGAATTTTTTTTGAAAAATTCTCCACAAAATTTTGCCCGATTTTGTGGGAATGTAGTGACTTCAAATATGTTTTTTTTAACCATTAGTTATCAGCAAAACGAAACTACACTCTCATATATTCGCATTAAATATCAATTTTAGAAACAAAAATAAAAATAAGGTTATGAAACTAGAGAAATAAAAAAGCTGCTAAAAATACTCGAACAATAAAACCAAGACGTTTTAAAAACAGCAACGATTTCTGGCTAGTGGTGAGAGTGTAGCCCCAACATGATTCTCGATGTAACTAAATACAATATTAAATAAAAAGAAGTATCATAGTGGTATTTAAACCGGCACAACAATACACATGTGAGGGAATTATATATCGTAAGATCTAAAAGTGCAAAATTCACCTTTAAAAATAGGAAAATGTCATTTTTGGAATCTAAAATGCTTCGAATGGGAGAAAGCCTTAAGGAAGTCTTGCTCGTAGCATCGTTTTCTAGTTATCTTTCGAAAATGAGCATAATTTGTAATTGAAAATTTTTCGGAAAATTCTCTACAAAATTCTGCCAGATTATGTGGGGAATGTATTGATTTCAAATATGTATTTTGCGGCCATTAATTATCATCAAAACGGAACTACACTCTCATATATTCGCATTCAATATAAAATTTATAAGCAAAAAAAAAATAAGGTTATGAATCTAGAGAAATAAAAAAGCTGGTAAAAATACTCAAACAATAAAACCTAGACGTAATAAAAGCAGCAACGTTTTATAGCTATTGCTGAGATATTAGCACCAATATGATTCTCGATGTATCTAAATACAATTTTAAATAAAAACAATTATCATAGTGGTATTTAAACAGGCACAAGAGTTCACATGTGAAGGTATTACTTATCATAAGATCTAAAAGTGCAGAATTCATCTTGAAAAATAGTAACATGTCATTTTCAGCATGTAAACGGCTTCAAACAGGGGAAAGCCCTAAGGAAGTCTTGCTTGTAGCGCCGTTTTCTAGTTATCTTGCGAAAATTAGCCTAATCTGCAATTGAAATATTTCGAAAAATTCTCCACAAAATTTTGCCCGATTTTATGGGGAAGCTAGTGACTTCAAATAAGTGTTTTGCGGCCATTAATTATCATCAAAACGAAACTACACTCTCATATATTCGCATTCAATATGAAATTTAGAAACACGAACAAAAATAAGGTTATGAATCTAGAGAAATAAAAAAGCTGCTAAAAATACTCGAATAATAAAACCAAGACGTTATAAAAGCAACAAGGTTTTATACCTAGTGGTGAGATATTAGCCCCAACATGATTCTCGATGTACCTAAATACAATATTAAATAAAATCAAGTATCATAGTGGTATTTAATTAGGCACAACAGCTCACATGTGAAGGTGTTAATTATCGTAAGATCTAAAAGTGTAAAATTCACCTTTAAAAATAGTAAAATGTCAATTTCGACATCTAAACTGCTTCGAACGAGGGAAAGCCTTAAGGAATTCTTGCTCGTAACGCTGTTTTCTAGTTATCTTGCGAAAATAAGCCAAATCTGCAATTGAAATTTTTTCAGAAAATTCTCCATAAAATTTTGTCCGATTTTGTTGGGATTGTAGTGACTTCAAATATTTATTTTGCAGCCATTAATTATCATCATAATAAAACTACACTATCATTTATTCACATTAAATATCAAATTAAGAAACAAAAATAAAAATAAGTCAATGAAACTAGAGAAATAAAAAAGCTGCTAAAATGCTCGAACAATAAAACCTAGACGTTATAAAAGCAGCAACGTTTTGTATCTAGTGGTGAGATAGTAGCCCCAACATGATTCTCGATGTACCTAAATACAATATTAAATAAAAACAAGTATCATATTGGTATTTAAACAGGCACAACAATTCACATGGAGAGATATTACTTATCGTAAGATCTAAAAGTGCAAAATTCACCTTTAAAAATAGTAAAATGTCATTTTCGAAATCTAAACTGCTTCGAATGGGGGAAAGTCTTATGGTAGTCTTGCTCATAGCGCCGTTTTCTACTTATCTTGCGAAAATGAGCCTAATTTGTAATTGAAAATTTTTCGAAAAATTCTTCACAAAATTCTGCCAGATTTTGTGGGGAATGTAGTGACGTCAAATATGTGTTTTGCAGCCATTAATTATCATCAAAATGAAACAACACTCTCATATATTCTTATTCAATAAGAAATTTATAAACAAAAAAAAATAACGTTATAAATCTAGAGAAATAAAAAAGCTGCTAAAAACAAGTATCATAGTGGTATTTAAACAGTCACAACAGCTCACATGTGAAGGTGTTAATTATTGTAAGATCTAAAAGTGCAAAATTCACCTTTAAAAATTGAAAAATGTTATTTTTGACATCTAAACTGCTTCGAACGAGGGAAAGCCTTAAGGAAGTTTTACACGTTGCACCGTTTTCTAGTTATCTTGCAAAAATGGGCGTAATCTGCAATTGAAAATTTTTCAGAAAATTCTACACAAAATTTTGCCCATTTTGTGGGGAATGTAGTGACTTCAAATATGTGTTTTGCGGCCATTAATTATCATCAAAACGAAACTACACTCCCATATATTCGCATTCAATATGAAATATAGAAACAGAAACAAAAATAAGGTTATGAATCTAAAAAAGCGGCAAAACATACTTGAACAATAAAACCAAGACGTTATAAAAGCAGCAATATTTTGTAGGTAGTGGTAAGATAGTAACTCCAACGTGATTCACGATATGCCTAAATACAATATTAAATAAAAATAAATATCATAGTGGTATTTAAACATGCACAACAATTCACATGTGAAGGTATTACTTATCTTAAGATATAAAAGTGAAAAATTCACTTTTAAAAATAGTAAAATGTCATTTTTTGCATCTAAACTGCATCGCACGGAGGAAAGCCTTAAGGTAGTCTTGCACGTAGCGCCGTTTTCTAGTTATCTTGCGAAAATGGGCCTAATCTGCAATTGAAAATTATTCAAAAAATTCTCCATAAAATTTGTCCGATTTTTTGGAAAATGTAGTGATTTCAAATATATATTTTGCGGGCATTCATTTTCATTAAAATGAAACTACACTCTCATATATTTGCATTAAATATGAAATTTATAAACAAAAACAAAAATAAGGTGTGGAATTTAGAGAAATAAAAAACTGTTAAAAATACTCGAACAATAAACCAAGAGGTTATAAAAGCAGCAACGTTTTGTAGTTAGTGGTGAGATAGTAGCCCCAAATGATTCTCGATGTTCCTAAATACAATATTAAATAAAATCAAGTATCATAGTGGTATTTTAACATGCACAACAGTTCACATGTGAAGGTATTACTTATCATAAGATCTAAAAGTGCAAAATTCACCTTTAAAAATAGTAAAATTTCATTTTTGGAATCTGAACTACTTCAAACGGGGGAAAGCCTTAAGGAAGTCATGCTTGTAGCACCGTTTTCTAGTTATCTTGCGAAAATGAGCCTAATCTATAATTGAAAATTTTGTCAGAATATTCTCCACAAAATTCTGACAGATTTTGTGGGAAATGTAGTGACTTCAAATATGTGTTTGCGACCATTAATTATCATCAACACAAAACTATACTCTTATGTATTCTCATTTTATATGAAATTTTGAAACAAAAAGAAAAATAAGGTTTTGAATCTAGAGAAATAAAAATGCGGCTAAAAATACTCGAAAAATAAACCAAGACGTTATAAAAGCAGCAACGTTTTGTAGCTAGTGGTGAGAACCCAAACATGATTCTCGATATACCTAAATACAATATTAAATAAAAATAAGTATCATAGTGGTATTTAAACATACACACCAGATCACATGTGAAGGTATTACTTATCGTAAAATCTAAAAGTGCAAAATTCACCTTTAAAAATAGTAAAATGTCATTTTTGAGATCTAAACTGTTTTGAATGGAGGAAAGCCTTAAGGAAGTGTTTCTCGTAGCACCATTTTCTATTTATCTTGCGAAAATGAGCATAATCTGTAATTGAAAATTTTTCGAAAAATTCTCCACAAAATTCTGCCAAATTTTGTGGGGAATGTAGTGATTTCAAATATGTGTTTTGCGGCCATTAATTATCATCAAAACAGAACTACACTCTCATATATTGGCATTCAATATTTAATTTATAAACAAAAACAAAAATAAGGTTATGAATCTAGATAAATAAAAAAGCTACTAAAAATACTCAAACAATAAAACCAAAACGTTATAAAAGTATCAAGGTTTTGTTGCTAGTGGTGAGATAGTAGCTCCAACATGATTCTAGATGTACCTAAATACAATATTAAATAAAAACAAGTATCATAGTGGTATTTTAACATGCACAACAGTTCACGTGTGAAGGTATTACTTATCGTAAGATCTAAAATTGCGAAATTCACTTTTAAAAATAGTAAAATGTCATTTCTGGAATCTAAACTGCTTCAAACGGTGGAAAGCCTTAAGGAATTCTTGCTCGTAGTGTCGTTTTCTAGTTGTCTTGCAAAAATGGGCCTAATCTGCATTTGAAAATTTTTCGGAAAATTCTCCCCAAAATTTTGCCAGATTTTGAGGGAGTGACTTCAAATATGTGTTTTACGGCCATTAATTATCATCAAAGCAAAACTATACTCTCATATATTTTCATTCAATATGAAATTTAGAAACAAAAACAAAAATAAGGTTATGAATCTTGAGAAATAAAAAAGCGGCTAAAAATACTCGAACAATAAAACCAAGACATTATATAAGCATCAACGTTTTGTAGCTAGTGGTGAAATAGTAGACCCAATATGATTCTCGATGTATCTAAATACAATATTAAATAAAATCAAGTATCATAGTGGTATTTAAACAGGCACAACAATTCACATGTGAAGGTATTACTTATCATAAGATCTAACAGTGCAAAATTCATGTTTAAAAAAGTAAAATGTCATTTTCAAGATCTAATCTGCTTCGAACGAGAAAAAGCGTTAAGGAAGTCTTACTCCTTGCACTGTTTTCTAGTTATCTTGCTAAAATGGGCCTACTTTGCTATTGAATATTTTTCGAAAAATACTCCACAAAATTTTGCCCAATTTTGTGTTGAATGTAGTGATTTCAAATATGTATTTTACGGCCATTAATTATCATCAAAATGAAACTACACTCTCATATATTCGCATTCAATATGAAATTTAGAAACATGAATCTAGAGAAATAAAAAAGCGGCTAAAAATACTCGAACAATAAAACCAAGACGTTATAAAAGCAACAACGTTTTGTAGTTAGTGGTGCGATAGTAGCCCCAACATGATTCTTGATGTACTTAAATACAATATCAAATAAAAACAAGTATCATAGTGGTATTTAAACATGCACAACAATTCACATGTGAAGGTATTACTTATCCTAAGATCTAAAAGTGTAAAATTCACCTTTAAGAATAGTAAAACGCCATATTAGGAATCTAAACTGCTTCGAACGGGGGAAGCCTTAAGGAAGTCTTGCTCTTAGTGCCGTTTTCTAGTTATCTTACGAAAATGAGCCGAATCTGCAATTGAAAATTTTTTGGGAAATTCTTCACAAAATTTTGCCCGATTTTGTGGGGAATGTAGTGACCTCAAATATTTATAGACCCGTCCTAATCCATCTGGACGAATACATTACATTTGGTTACATCGCGAGGTACTTGACCTCTATATGATATATTTTACAAACATTGCATTCGTTTTTAAAAAGACAAACTTTCATTACATCGAAAGTTGACGGCATGCATACCATATCATAATATATCAAACTATAATTGACTTAATAATAATCTTGATGAACTCAACGACTCGAATGCAACGTCTTTTGAAATATGTCATGAATGACTCCAACTAATATCTCTAAAATGAGCAAATGCACAGCGGAAGATTTCTTTAATACCTGAAAATAAACATGCTTTCAAGTGTCAACCAAAAGGTTGGTAAGTTCATTAGTTTATTGTAATCAATCATTTCCATAATTTTAATAGACCACAAGATTTCATTTATTCAATAATCATACACTCGCAAGTGTTTAAAATTCATTCATATGGATTGAACACCTGGTAACAGACCTTAACAGGATGCATATAGAATATCCCCATCATTCCGAAACTCTCATCGAACATGATAAATCGAAGTACTAAAGCATCCGTAACCCGGATGGGGCTTGTTGGGCCCGATAGATCTATCTTTAGAATTCGCGTCAATTGGTGGCAATTATAATAAACACCAATTCTTAGGCTACCAAGCTAAAAAGGGGCATATTCGGTTCGATAATCTAACCATAGAATGTAGTTTCGATCACTCTGTCTATTTCGTAAAGCATTTATAAAAGCAGCGCATGTATTGAAACGCCCCGTCCTAATCCATCCGGACGAAGTCCATAACGATTATAAATTATTCATAATAGTTGGTTACATCGCGAGGTACTTGACCTCTAAATGATACATTTTACAAACATTGCATTCGTTTTTAAAAGACAAACTTTCATTTCATCGAAAGTTGACAGGTATGCATACCATTTCATAATATCCAAACTATAAATGACCTAAATCGTCATTTACTTAATAATAATCTCTAATGAACTTCAACAACTCGAATGCAACGTCTTTTGAAATATGTCATGAAATACTCCAAGTAATATCCTTAAATGAGCTAATGCACAGCGGAAGATTTCTTTCAAACCTGAGAATAAACGTGCTTTCAAGTGTCAACCAAAAGGTTGGTGAGTTCATTAGTTTATAGTAATCATTTCAATTCCATAATTTTAATAGACCACAAGATTTTCATTTTCAGTTCTCATAAATAAATGTCCCATGCATAGAGACAAAAATATCATTCATATGGATTGAACAACTGGTAACCGACATTAACTAGATGCATATAAGAATATCCCCTATCATTCCGGGATCCTCCTTCGGAAATGATATAAATTTCGAAGTACTAAAGCATCCTGTACTTTGGATGGGGTTTGTTAGGCCCAATAGATCTATCTTTAGAGTTCGCGTCAATTAGGGTGTCTGTTCCCTAATTCTTAGATTACCAGACTTAATAAAAAGGGGCATATTCGGTTTAATAATTCAACCATAGAACGTAGTTTCATTTACTCGTATCTATTTCGTAAAACAGTTATAAAAGTTGCGCATGTATTCTCAGCCCAAAAATATAAAGGGTAAAAAGGCAAATGAAACTCACGTATATAAATATTGTAAAACAGTTATTAAAACAGTGCATGTATTATCAGTCCCAAAAATGTAAAGAGTAAAAGGGAATCAAATGAAACTCACGCATATAAATATTGTAAAACAGTAAATAAAGTATTTGCATGTATTCTCAGTCTCAAAAATGTAAAGAGTAAAAGGGAATCAAATGAAACTCACGCATATAAATATTGTAAAACAGTAAATAAAGTATTTGCATGTATTCTCAGTCCCAAAAATGTAAAGAGTAAAAGGGAATCAAATGAAACTCACGCATATAAATATTGTAAAACAGTAAATAAAGTATTTGCATATATTCTCAGTCCCAAAAATGTAAAGAGTAAAAGGGAATCAAATGAAACTCACCATACTGTATTTTGTAGTAAAAATACACATAACGACATTGAACAACTAAACATTGCAAGGTTGGCCTCGGATTCACGAACCTATATCATTTGTATATTTATTAATATTCATGGTTGTAATTGAACACATATATATATATATATATATAAATATATTAGTTATATCATTTTTATGTTAATAATATATATACGTTTTATATGTTCATTATATATATAATAAAATATTAAATTTTGTTATGTTATGTGTTAAATATTTATGTTTATGTATGTATTTCATTTGTTTATCAAAACAGTAGTTCTGTTATACTAAGTTAATATTAGTAAAAATAATGATAATAACCTTAACAATATACATATGTTAATAATAACCCTATTAGTGATAATAATCATGATATTAATAATAATACTTGTAAAAATAGTAATTATACTGTTTATGATAGTTATTAATGATTTACTAGTAATAATAATAATAATTTTATTTAGAATGATAATATTAATAAAAATAATGATATTGTTAATAATGATAGATTTGTTTAGTAATAATAATAATAATTATACTAATAGTTACAAAATTGATACTAATACTAATATTAATGAGTTTAATGATAACTTGTATTATAATAATAATAATAATAATAATAATAATAATAATAATAATAATAATAATAATAATAATAATAATAATAATAATAATAATAATAATAATAATAATAATAATAATAATAATAATAATTTTGAAACATATAAGTATAATAATGATACTAATAATAATAAATAAACTACCTTGCAAAGGAAAAGCTTCAAAAACAAAAACTGTCACTGCCCAGGTTCGAACCCGTGATCTCTCGTTCAACACACAACACCATGAACCGTCCCTCTACCTTTGATTTTCTGGTTAATATTGCGATTTAGTTATATTTAAGCCTTATTATTTCTATTCCCTTATCTTCTAAAACCCAAAACATAATCGTGACTCATTCATAACACTCTGTATCATCATCATTCATCATCTTATAGCTACATAATAATAATCATAATCAGATATAATACCTCATCATCATCATCATCATCATCTCATTGTTTATCATAATCACTAACATGTTAATCCACATAAAATCATGATCATAGTATCGCCTATCCTCATAAAATCATCACTACTTTCGTTACCGTTTATCATTCATCATCTTCTTCATAATTCGTTAATCACCATCTATAACAGTTCATATAATAATCACCTTAAATATGAGATCACAAACACTCACTTTTCCCAGGTTTCGTAAATATTAATTTGATGTAACAAGATGGGTAGTGGCTTCGGCCCATGTTAAATTTCTAGTCCACAACCGACCCAAATTGCCTCACACGGCCCAATAGTAAGGAAACAATGATTCTTGTGATCCGTTGGTCGATCAAAAATAAAAAAATAAAACGCATGCAGATAAAAGCAGTAGGTCACCTTCCACTTTACTTGCTTCATCGTCACTTTCATCATCGTTATTTATTAATTCGATTTACTTTATAACAAGACTATGTTGATCATAGTTGTCCACGTCGAACAAGAAGAGAAAAATGGACTCCGTAATTGTATTGTTTATTGAGAGTGGAGTTGTTGGATTAAATAATGTCGGTCAAAAGTAAAGAAAAGTGGCGACATCTCCTTTTTGAATTGTAGCACTAACTAATCCATCAAGTGGTAGTATAAAAAATTCAAAGAGAATATCAGTTTGATCACATATTATTATTCTCACAATTTTCTTCAACTTTTCACGGGTACATCACCATCTCATAACATCATCATCTTCGTAATTTCGTAAAGAAATAGAATTTTAGTTTTGTGGTTATTTTTATAGGGAAACAAGCACCGCTGCAGTAACATATAATAGGTGATGTTATGGATGGGTTTGCAGGTATTCGGAGATGGTGATGGTTGTGGACGATGAGTGGTGAAAGGATGGTGATGAAGTGGTGACTGAAACAGAAACATGAAGAACAAGCACTAGTTAGGAGCTATTTTGGGTTGGGGTATATCGATGATGAAGAAGTTTTAAGGTTTGATGGATAGTTGAACAGAAAAAAAATGGTTGCAGCAGGTTTCGTAGGTCCTTGGGGTTGAGTAAGGACAGGAAAAAAGAAAGAAACATATTGGGTTTCGTTGCTCCAGCTGTTTACAGCAGCTTAATAGGTGACGAATTGGTGGTGGTTTGAGATTTGAACAGAAATAGAAAATGTAAAGAAAACAGAAGTAGATAGTAATTCGTGGTGGTTTGATTTGATTTTGGTTTCATATAAACAAAAGCATCGAACAGTAATATCAACAAAACATTTTTCTTTTCTAATCTTATTCGAGATGGGAGAAATGGAACAGAAGAGTAGTTCCATTAGGGTGAGGTGGAAATAAAAGCTCAATGGTGAAGAGTGTTAGTTGATGGAGATTGACTGTATCTAATAACAACTTGTGAGAACTCGTTTTATATCAAACAGTTTGATCGACAAGGTTTATTCCATCATTAATATACAATTAAGAAAAAAAATTAAATAAATAAAAGTTTGATTCTGACCCTCAACTGAATTTGGTCTCATCTGTTAGAATCGAATATTATTGTACTTGATTGGATAAAGACTCGTAACAATTTATAGACAGAATCCAATCTTCCACAGTTTAGAATTGATTTGAAGCAGGAAGCCAAATTCTTTGTAATTATTTATATATTTAATCACAATTATATTTATATATCTATATATAATCTGTATAAGTATACATTTATATATGTATATCTGTATTATACGTATATATATGTAGTTATATATATATATCTATTTGTATTTTGATTAAATATAAGTAATTCATAAATTTCATTTATTGATTATGTTATAAAATATGAATACTAATAATATAACTCATAATTTATTAATAAAGTTATCAAAATACAAATATAATAATACTAAATACTATATTAATAATAATAATAGTAATAATATCAAAATAAATTTTAATAATAATACATATATGATAATGTTACTTAATATAATAATACTAATAATGATAATAGTATTAATATAATACTTATATTCAGTTTATAATTAAGTTCACTATTTATTATAATATCTTTTAATTATATAATTTTTATTGAATCCTTTTTATTTATTTATTACATATATATTTATTACAATATTACATATGTATAGATTTAATATATAATTACATATTTATTTGTACATCGATGTTCGTGAATCGTCGGGAATGGTCGAGTGTTAAATGATTCCATATAATAGTTCAAAAAATTTTGAGACTCGGTCTAACAGACTTTGCTTATCGTGTCGGAAATATATAAAGATTAAGTTTAAATTTGGTCGGAAATTCCCGGGTCATCACAGTACCTACCCGTTAAAGAAATTACGTCCCGAAATTTAATCGAGGTCGTCATGGCTAACTATAAAAATGTTTTCATGACGAATATAAGTCGATGAATAGAGTTTTATCATCATGGAGTAATATGGATAAAATTATTTGATTTTGTGAAGAGTACGAGTGAAGCTTTCACCAAAGAGTGAAATGAGTAGGTATAGATTCATCATATCTTTTGACGTATATATGATTGATTTCCAAGTTCAAGAGATTTGGGGAAAATCTTCGTAATAAGATTTGATTCTTCGGTACTCGAGGAAATTAGGATCCGCTTTAAATGCGATCATTCTTTTTGATTGCTCTGTCGGATATTTTACTATAAATCCACTTTCTTTGTTTCCTTTATATTTTTGGAATTCCACCCTTTTGTTTTCTCTTCCTGACTTTAAGTCAAGCGAATAATAGTCCAGAATTCGTAGGTATGGATTTTGAAGTGAACATAGTTAATGTTCTAAGAATAAAATCGTAATGGCACGATCTTGATTTGGTAAATTTCTAGAATATCCGGAAAGATAGAACTATTAAGAAAAATATTTTCTTGATATGTTTAGAGATTAGATAGAATGTAAGAGTCATGTAAATGGCACATGATGATGGTACTGTGAATCATCACGTTTCATTAGAAACTCAGCATGAATTACTGTAATATAATCACGTTGATCAAGTGTCATTATATTATACTAACTCATGCATCAGTTTCCAACACTACTTCAAAACATTCATATTTAAAATTCGAATTTCTCAGAATTTAGAAACTAGAATAGTTTTCCTTCTGATATAACATTGATATCGCGAGGAGATAATTGATTGCAGATAAGAATAGCTATGAAAATATCTTCAGAAATATCGAGGATATTTATAATGAAATATACAATGATATCCTTGAATATCTAAGATCAGAGGATGGTGGAGACTATTGTCCGTAAGGGTTTAGAGTAAGGAGCAAGATATTCGCTAAAGACTTCAGCAGGCATTGAATTATTTGGATTCTTTGAAGTCAAACTTATTCTTTGTGATTTGTCCACGGCTTCCTTCATAGTTTCGCATAATCCATTTTTCGGTACTAAATTTTCTATTGAGTGTTTTCAATACTCCATTCTGTATCATCAAAATTTTGGCCGTTTAGACCATCTACCATTTTTTTCAGTTTCCTCTGCATTTAATGCTACGGTATCTAAATCATCAGTTATCAATCTGAGGTGGTTTCAGGAGAATTATGGTTTACATGATTAAACACTGATGGTAATATGGTGATATATAAAAGGTTCCCCGGTAACAATAAAAGAGCATACATTTAATCAAGGTGATAATTGTAGTGACCCGAACTTTTCCATGTTTATATATATTAATTGAGATTGATATTTACATGATTAAATGTTTCCAACATGTTAAGCAATCAAACTTGTTAAGACTTGATTAATTGAAATAGGTTTCATATAGACAATTGACCACCCAAGTTGACCGGTGATTCACGAACGTTAAAACTTGTAAAAACTATATGATGACATATATATGGTTATATATATAGTTAACATGATATTATGATAAGTAAACATATCATTAATTATATTAACAATGAACTACATATGTAAAAACAAGACTACTAACTTAATGATTTTGAAACGAGACATATATGTAACGATTATCGTTGTAACGACATTTAATGTATATATATCATATTAAGAGATATTCGTACATCATAATATCATGATAATATAATAATTTAAAATCTCTTTTGATATTATAAACATTGGGTTAACAACATTTAACAAGATCGTTAACCTAACGGTTTCAAAACAACATTTACATGTAACGACTAACGATGACTTAACGACTCAGTTAAAATGTATATACATGTAGTGTTTTAATATGTATTCATACACTTTTGAAAAACTTCAAGACACTTATCAAAATACTTCTACTTAACAAAAATCCTTACAATTACATCCTCGTTCAGTTTCATCAACAATTCTACTCGTATGCACCCGTATTCGTACTCGTACAATACACAGCTTTTAGATGTATGTACTATTGGTATATACACTCCAATGATCAGCTCTTAGCAGCCCATGTGAGTCACCTAACACATGTGGGAACCATCATTTGGCAACTAGCATGAAATATCTCATAAAATTACAAAAATATGAGTAATCATTCATGACTTATTTACATGAAAACAAAATAACATATCCTTTATATCTAATCCATACACCAACGACCAAAAACACCTACAAACACTTTCATTCTTCAATTTTCTTCATCTAATTAATCTCTCTCAAGTTCTATCTTCAAGTTCTAAGTGTTCTTCATAAATTCCAAAAGTTCTAGTTTCATAAAATCAAGAATACTTTCAAGTTTGCTAGCTCACTTCCAATCTTGTAAGGTGATCATCCAACCTCAAGAAATCTTTGTTTCTTACAGTAGGTTATCATTCTAATACAAGGTAATAATCATATTCAAACTTTGGTTCAATTTCTATAACTATAACAATCTTATTTTAAGTGATGATCTTACTTGAACTTGTTTTCGTGTCATGATTCTGCTTCAAGAACTTCGAGCCATCCAAGGATCCATTGAAGCTAGATCCATTTTTCTATTTTCCAGTAGGTTTATCCAAGGAACTTAAGGTAGTAATGATGTTCATAACATCATTCGATTCATACATATAAAGCTATCTTATTCGAAGGTTTAAACTTGTAATCACTAGAACATAGTTTAGTAAATTCTAAACTTGTTCGCAAACAAAAGTTAATCCTTCTAACTTGACTTTTAAAATCAACTAAACACATGTTCTATATCTATATGATATGCTAACTTAATGATTTAAAACCTGGAAACACGAAAAACACCGTAAAACCGGATTTACGCTGTCGTAGTAACACCGCGGGCTGTTTTGGGTTAGTTAATTAAAAACTATGATAAACTTTGATTTAAAAGTTGTTATTCTGAGAAAATGATTTTTATTATGAACATGAAACTATATCCAAAAATTATGGTTAAACTCAAAGTGGAAGTATGTTTTCTAAAATGGTCATCTAGACGTCGTTCTTTCGACTGAAATGACTACCTTTATAAAAACGACTTGTAACTTATTTTTCCGACTATAAACCTATACTTTTTCTTTTTAGATTCATAAAATAGAGTTCAATATGAAACCATAGCAATTTGATTCACTCAAAACGGATTTAAAATGAAGAAGTTATGGGTAAAACAAGATTGGATAATTTTTCTCATTTTAGCTACGTGAAAATTGGTAACAAATCTATTCCAACCATAACTCAATCAACTTGTATTGTATATTATGTAATCTTGAGATACCATAGACACGTATACAATGTTTCGACCTATCATGTCGACACATCTATATATATTTCGGAACAACCATAGACACTCTATATGTGAATGTTGGAGTTAGCTATACAGGGTTGAGGTTGATTCCAAAATATATATAGTTTGAGTTGTGATCAATACTGAGATACGTATACACTGGGTCGTGGATTGATTCAAGATAATATTTATCGATTTATTTCTGTACATCTAACTGTGGACAACTAGTTGTAGGTTACTAACGAAGACAGCTGACTTAATAAACTTAAAACATCAAAATATATTAAAAGTGTTGTAAATATATTTTGAACATACTTTGATATATATGTATATATTGTTATAGGTTCGTGAATCAACCAGTGGCCAAATCTTACTTCCCGACGAAGTAAAAATCTGTGAAAGTGAGTTATAGTCCCACTTTTAAAATCTAATATTTTTGGGATGAGAATACATGCAGGTTTTATAAATGATTTACAAAATAGACACAAGTACGTGAAACTACATTCTATGGTTGAATTATCGAAATCGAATATGCCCCTTTTTATTAAGTCTGGTAATCTAAGAATTAGGGAACAGACACCCTAATTGACGCGAATCCTAAAGATAGATCTATCGGGCCCAACAAGCCCCATCCAAAGTACCGGATGCTTTAGTACTTCGAAATTTATATCATATCCGAAGGGTGTCCCGGAATGATGGGGATATTCTTATATATGCATCTTGTTAATGTCGGTTACCAGGTGTTCACCATATGAATGATTTTTATCTCTATGTATGGGATGTGTATTGAAATATGAAATCTTGTGGTCTATTATTATGATTTGATATATATAGGTTAAACCTATAACTCACCAACATTTTTGTTGACGTTTTAAGCATGTTTATTCTCAGGTGATTATTAAGAGCTTCCGCTGTCGCATACTTAAATAAGGACGAGATTTGGAGTCCATGCTTGTATGATATTGTGTAAAAACTGCATTCAAGAAACTTATTTTGTTGTAACATATTTATATTGTAAACCATTATGTAATGGTCGTGTGTTAACAGGATATTTTAGATTATCATTATTTGATAATCTACGTAAAGCTTTTTAAACCTTTATTGATGAAATAAAGGTTATGGTTTGTTTTAAAATGAATGCAGTCTTTGAAAAACGTCTCATATAGAGGTCAAAACCTCGCAACGAAATCAATTAATATGGAACGTTTTTAATCAATAAGAACGGGACATTTCAGTTGGTATCCGAGCGTTTGTCTTAGAGAACCAGAATTTTGCATTAGTGTGTCTTATCGAGTTTGTTAGGATGCATTAGTGAGTCTGGACTTCGACCGTGTTTACTTGAAAAATGATTGCTTAACAAAATTTGTTGGAAACTATATATTTTTAACATGTGAATATTATGTGATATATTAATCTCTTAACGCGTTTGATATTATGTGATAGATGTCTACCTCTAGAACAAGTCCCATTGACTTACCTAATAATAATGAAGAGTCAAATTTAAATTGGAATGATTCGTGGACTGATTCACAAGTTCCCGAAGAGGAACCGGAAGAAGAGTCGGAACCGGAAGAAGAATCGGAACCGGAAGAAGAATCAGAACAGGATGAAGAAATAGAACCGGTGGGGGAAATAATAAAACGGTTAAGTAAAAGAAAATCCTCAACCAACCGACCAAGGTTAATTATGGTCAATGGTGTTTCCGCCAAGGAAGCAAAATATTGGGAGGATTACCAATTCTCCGATGAATCGGATTCCGACGAGAATTCCGATGATGTTATAGAAATTACCCCAACTGAATTTAAAAAGGTAAAAGAAAATAATAAGGGAAAGGGCATAAAAATAGAGAAATCTAATTCCAACCCCGATGAACTTTATATGTATCGTCAACCCCCGAAGTCCTTAAGTTGTAACAATGACCCGGGAACCTCTAAACCACCAGGTTTTTCTAAACCAATGTGGAAAATTACGGCTCGTATTAGGGGAACATCATATATCCCTAGAAACTTGGCAAAACGAACCAAAACCGAAGAAGAAGAAACGAGCAAGTCGGAATAAGATAGTTGTATTCGTGTGGTGTAATATATGTAATATAGTGTTCTTATGCTTTATGATATATGTAAAAATTGCTTGTATTAATAAGTATTTTTTTATGAATCTAACTCTTGTCTATTTTACAGTTTAAAAACACAAAATGGATAGACAACCCAATATTTTAAGAGACCTACCCGGAGACATGATTGATGAAATCTTGTCTAGAGTCGGCCAGAATTCCTCGGCACAACTATTTAAGGCGAGATCAGTTTGTAAGACATTCGAAGAACGTTCCAAGAATGTTTTGGTTTATAAGAGACTTTCGTTTGAAAGATGGGGGATATCACATTGGGAAACCCATAAGTTACGATGTGTTTACTTTGACGCATATATTGCGGGGAACCCAAATGCTATTTTACGCAACGGGTTAAGAAATTATTTTGACTCAATATATCCGAATATTGGACTTCGTGATTTAGAAAAAGCGGCTAACATGCAACATAAAGAAGCATGTTATGCTTACAGATTAGTAATGTTCGCTTCTCACCAAAGTGAGAACAAGAACATCGGGCTACAACTATTAAACAAAACGTTTCCACAAGTGACGGAGTCGGTAATTGGGGTAAGAAATGAGGTTTTTAGATTATTACGGGACTGTTGGACATTACGTAACCCTCGTCCCTTTGACGACGTTACAACACGCTGTCTTATAAACGGCCATAACGGTTATGTTGCACAAGACCAAGGATGGGAAGTAGTCCTAGTAAAACCAGAATGCATGACTTGTTTCTGGACGTATGAATTACGTGTCTTTATTGCCTTTGCGGAACGACTTGTGTACTAGCTAGAATTATCTTCATAACTATCTTGTATCAAAGTTATTGTGTGCTATATTTCAAGCTTTATGTAAAATAAGCGGTATTGTAAGTTTGTAAAATATTGTATAAAAGTTTGAACGCGAAATATTATTATAATCAGTTTTTCATATAGAATTGTAGTAGTTGAATTGTATATTAGCTACTAAGTATGAACTTAACGGGTAGGTACTACCCGAATTTAAACTTATAAAACGCTAATATGAAGAAAAAGCTTTTATAAATGAGTTCATATTATGCTACGAAATACTATTAACTACTCTTAATATTCTGTATGATTAACTTGTTCCATTTGACTATTTTGAAGGAAATGGCACCGACTACTCGACACACCGTGAATATGAATGAAGAGGAATTCCGTACTTTTCTAGCTTCAAACATAGCCGCAGTACAGGCTGCGCTACATACCAACAATAACCTTGGATCTAGCAGTACAGGAAATCGTGTAGGATGCACCTACAAAGAATTCACTGCCTGCAAACCTTTGGAATTTGATGGAACCGAAGGACCGATCGGATTGAAACGGTGGACCGAGAAGGTCGAATCGGTGTTTGCCATAAGTAAGTGTACTAAAGAGGACAAAGTGAAGTACGCTACGCATACCTTCACAGGTTCTGCGTTAACATGGTGGAATACCTATCTAGAGCAAGTGGGACAAGACGATGCGTACGCACTACCGTGGTCAGCATTTAAGCACTTGATGAACGAGAAGTACCGACCCAGAACCGAGGTCAATAAGCTCAAGACAGAACTTAGAGGGCTACGAACCCAAGGATTTGATATTACCACGTACGAAAGACGATTCACAGAATTGTGCCTATTGTGTCCGGGAGCATTCGAAGATGAGGAAGAGAAGATCGACGCGTTTGTGAAAGGATTACCGGAAAGAATCCAAGAAGATATAAGTTCACACGAGCCCGCCTCCATACAACAGGCATGTAGAATGGCTCACAAACTAGTGAACCAGATTGAAGAAAGAATTAAAGAACAGACTGCTGAAGAGGCCAATGTGAAGCAAGTCAAAAGAAAGTGGGAGGAAAACGGTGATAAGAATCACCAATACAACAACAACAGCAATTACAACAATAATCGCAGCAATTATCCCAACAATCGCAACATCAATCGCAACTACAACAAACGGCCCAACAACAACAACAATAACAGTAACTACAACAATCATCCCAACAACAATAATAACCGCAACAACAACAACAATCAGAAGCAGCTATGCCAAAGGTGTGAAAAGAATCACTCGGGGTTCTGCACCAAATTTTGCAACAAGTGTAAAAGAAATGGTCATAGCGCGGCGAAGTGTGAGGTCTACGGACCAGGGGTTAATAGAACGAAAGGAACAAATGGTGTCGGAACGAGTAATGGCGGAGCAAGTAGTGTCGGAGCAAGTTATGCCAATGTAGTTTGTTATAAATGTGGAAAACCGGGCCACATTATTAGAAATTGCCCGAACCAGGAGAACACGAATGGACAAGGCCGTGGAAGAGTTTTCAATATTAATGCGGCAGAGGCACAGGAAGACCCGGAGCTTGTTACGGGTACGTTTCTTATTGACAATAAATCTGCTTACGTTTTATTTGATTCGGGTGCGGATAGAAGCTATATGAGTAGAGATTTTTGTGCTAAATTAAGTTGTCCATTGACGCCTTTGGATAGTAAATTTTTACTCGAATTAGCAAATGGTAAATTAATTTCAGCAGATAATATATGTCGGAATCGAGAAATTAAACTGGTTAGCGAAACATTTAAGATTGATTTGATACCAGTAGAGTTAGGGAGTTTTGATGTGATAATCGGTATGGACTGGTTGAAAGAAGTGAAAGCAGAGATCGTTTGTTACAAAAATGCAATTCGCATTATACGAGAAAAAGGAAAACCCTTAATGGTGTACGGAGAAAAGGGCAACACGAAGCTACATCTTATTAGTAATTTGAAGGCACAAAAACTAATAAGAAAAGGTTGCTATGCTGTTCTAGCACACGTCGAGAAAGTACAAACTGAAGAAAAGAGCATCAATGATGTTCCCATTGCAAAAGAATTTCCCGATGTATTTCCGAAAGAATTACCGGGATTACCCCCACATCGATCCGTTGAATTTCAAATAGATCTTGTACCAGGAGCTGCACCAATAGCTCGTGCTCCTTACAGACTCGCACCCAGCGAGATGAAAGAACTGCAAAGCCAATTACAAGAACTTTTAGAGCGTGGTTTCATTCGACCAAGCACATCACCGTGGGGAGCTCCTGTTTTGTTTGTCAAGAAGAAAGATGGTACATTCAGGTTGTGTATCGACTACCGAGAGTTGAACAAACTTACCATTAAGAACCGCTACCCACTACCGAGAATCGACGACTTATTTGATCAACTACAAGGCTCGTCTGTTTATTCAAAGATTGACTTACGTTCCGGGTATCATCAAATGCGGGTGAAAGAAGATGATATTCCAAAGACTGCTTTCAGAACACGTTACGGTCATTACGAGTTTATGGTCATGCCATTTGGTTTAACTAATGCACCAGCTGTGTTCATGGACCTTATGAACCGAGTGTGTGGACCATACCTTGACAAGTTTGTCATTGTTTTCATTGATGACATACTTATTTACTCAAAGAATGACCAAGAACACGGTGAACATTTGAGAAAGGTGTTAGAAGTATTGAGGAAGGAAGAATTGTACGCTAAGTTTTCAAAGTGTGCATTTTGGTTGGAAGAAGTTCAATTCCTCGGTCACATAGTGAACAAAGAAGGTATTAAGGTGGATCCGGCAAAGATAGAAACTGTTGAAAAGTGGGAAACCCCGAAAACTCCGAAACACATACGCCAGTTTTTAGGACTAGCTGGTTACTACAGAAGGTTCATCCAAGACTTTTCCAAAATAGCAAAACCCTTGACTGCATTAAGGCATAAAGGGAAGAAATTTGAATGGAATGATGAACAAGAGAAAGCGTTTCAGTTATTGAAGAAAAAGCTAACTACGGCACCTATATTGTCATTGCCTGAAGGGAATGATGATTTTGTGATTTATTGTGACGCATCAAAGCAAGGTCTCGGTTGTGTATTAATGCAACGAACGAAGGTGATTTCTTATGCGTCTAGACAATTGAAGATTCACGAACAAAATTATACGACGCATGATTTGGAATTAGGCGCAGTTGTTTTTGCATTAAAGACTTGGAGGCACTACTTATATGGGGTTAAAAGTATTATATATACCGACCACAAAAGTCTTCAACACATATTTAATCAGAAACAACTGAATATGAGGCAGCGTAGGTGGATTGAATTATTGAATGATTACGACTTTGAGATTCGTTACCACCCGGGAAAGGCAAATGTGGTAGCCGATGCCTTGAGCACGAAGGACAGAGAACCCATTCGAGTAAAATCTATGAATATAATGATTCATAATAACCTTACTACTCAAATAAAGGAGGTGCAACAAGGAGTTTTAAAAAAGGGAAATTTAAAGGATGAAATACCCAAAGGATCGGAGAAGCATCTTAATATTCGGGAAGACGGAACCCGGTATAGGGCTGAAAGGATTTGGGTACCAAAATTTGGAGATATGAGAGAAATGGTACTTAGAGAAGCTCATAAAACCAGATACTCAATACATCCTGGAACGGGAAAGATGTACAAGGATCTCAAGAAACATTTTTGGTGGCCGGGTATGAAAGCCGATGTTGCTAAATACGTAGGAGAATGTTTGACGTGTTCTAAGGTCAAAGCTGAGCATCAGAAACCATCAGGTCTACTTCAACAACCCGAAATCCCGGAATGGAAATGGGAAAACATTACCATGGATTTCATCACTAAATTGCCAAGGACTGGAAGTGGTTTTGATACTATTTGGGTAATAGTTGATCGTCTCACCAAATCAGCACACTTCCTGCCAATAAGAGAAGATGACAAGATGGAGAAGTTAGCACGACTGTATTTGAAGGAAGTCATCTCCAGACATGGAATACCAATCTCTATTATCTCTGATAGGGATGGCAGATTTATTTCAAGATTCTGGCAGACATTACAGCAAGCATTAGGAACTCGTCTAGACATGAGTACTGCCTATCATCCACAAACTGATGGGCAGAGCGAAAGGACGATACAAACGCTTGAAGACATGCTACGAGCATGTGTTATTGATTTCGGAAACAGTTGGGATCGACATCTACCATTAGCAGAATTTTCCTACAACAACAGCTACCATTCAAGCATTGAGATGGCGCCGTTTGAAGCACTTTATGGTAGAAAGTGCAGGTCTCCGATTTGTTGGAGTGAAGTGGGGGATAGACAGATTACGGGTCCAGAGATTATACAAGAAACTACCGAGAAGATCATCCAAATTCAACAACGGTTGAAAACTGCCCAAAGTCGACAAAAGAGCTACGCTGACATTAAAAGAAAAGATATAGAATTTGAAATTGGAGAGATGGTCATGCTTAAAGTTGCACCTTGGAAAGGCGTTGTTCGATTTGGTAAACGAGGGAAATTAAATCCAAGGTATATTGGACCATTCAAGATTATTGATCGTGTTGGACCAGTAGCTTACCGACTTGAGTTACCTCAACAACTCGCGGCTGTACATAACACTTTCCACGTCTCGAATTTGAAGAAATGTTTTGCTAAAGAAGATCTCACTATTCCGTTAGATGAAATCCAAATCAACGAAAAACTTCAATTCATCGAAGAACCCGTCGAAATAATGGATCGTGAGGTTAAAAGACTTAAGCAAAACAAGATACCAATTGTTAAGGTTCGATGGAATGCTCGTAGAGGACCCGAGTTCACCTGGGAGCGTGAAGATCAGATGAAGAAGAAATACCCGCAACTATTTCCAGAAGATTCGTCAACACCTTCAACAGCTTAAAATTTCGGGACGAAATTTATTTAACGGGTAGGTACTGTAGTGACCCGAACTTTTCCATGTTTATATATATTAATTGAGATTTATATTTACATGATTAAATGTTTCCAACATGTTAAGCAATCAAACTTGTTAAGACTTGATTAATTGAAATAGGTTTCATATAGACAATTGACCACCCAAGTTGACCGGTGATTCACGAACGTTAAAACTTGTAAAAACTATATGATGACATATATATGGTTATATATATAGTTAACATGATATTATGATAAGTAAACATATCATTAATTATATTAACAATGAACTACATATGTAAAAACAAGACTACTAACTTAATGATTTTGAAACGAGACATATATGTAACGATTATCGTTGTAACGACATTTAATGTATATATATCATATTAAGAGATATTTGTACATCATAATATCATGATAATATAATAATTTAAAATCTCTTTTGATATTATAAACATTGGGTTAACAACATTTAACAAGATCGTTAACCTAACGGTTTCAAAACAACATTTACATGTAACGACTAACGATGACTTAACGACTCAGTTAAAATGTATATACATGTAGTGTTTTAATATGTATTCATACACTTTTGAAAAACTTTAAGACACTTATCAAAATACTTCTACTTAACAAAAATCCTTACAATTACATCCTCGTTCAGTTTCATCAACAATTCTACTCGTATGCACCCGTATTCGTACTCGTACAATACACAGCTTTTAGATGTATGTACTATTGGTATATACACTCCAATGATCAGCTCTTAGCAGCCCATGTGAGTCACCTAACACATGTGGGAACCATCATTTGGCAACTAGCATGAAATATCTCATAAAATTACAAAAATATGAGTAATCATTCATGACTTATTTACATGAAAACAAAATAACATATCCTTTATATCTAATCCATACACCAACGACCAAAAACACCTACAAACACTTTCATTCTTCAATTTTCTTCATCTAATTAATCTCTCTCAAGTTCTATCTTCAAGTTCTAAGTGTTCTTCATAAATTCCAAAAGTTCTAGTTTCATAAAATCAAGAATACTTTCAAGTTTGCTAGCTCACTTCCAATCTTGTAAGGTGATCATCCAACCTCAAGAAATCTTTGTTTCTTACAGTAGGTTATCATTCTAATACAAGGTAATAATCATATTCAAACTTTGGTTCAATTTCTATAACTATAACAATCTTATTTTAAGTGATGATCTTACTTGAACTTGTTTTCGTGTCATGATTCTGCTTCAAGAACTTCGAGCCATCCAAGGATCCATTGAAGCTAGATCCATTTTTCTCTTTTCCAGTAGGTTTATCCAAGGAACTTAAGGTAGTAATGATGTTCATAACATCATTCGATTCATACATATAAAGCTATCTTATTCGAAGGTTTAAACTTGTAATCACTAGAACATAGTTTAGTAAATTCTAAACTTGTTCGCAAACAAAAGTTAATCCTTCTAACTTGACTTTTAAAATCAACTAAACACATGTTCTATATCTATATGATATGCTAACTTAATGATTTAAAACCTGGAAACACGAAAAACACCGTAAAACCGGATTTACGCCGTCGTAGTAACACCGCGGGCTGTTTTGGGTTAGTTAATTAAAAACTATGATAAACTTTGATTTAAAAGTTGTTATTCTGAGAAAATGATTTTTATTATGAACATGAAACTATATCCAAAAATTATGGTTAAACTCAAAGTGGAAGTATGTTTTCTAAAATGGTCATCTAGACGTCGTTCTTTCGACTGAAATGACTACCTTTATAAAAACGACTTGTAACTTATTTTTCCGACTATAAACCTATACTTTTTCTTTTTAGATTCATAAAATAGAGTTCAATATGAAACCATAGCAATTTGATTCACTCAAAACGGATTTAAAATGAAGAAGTTATGGGTAAAACAAGATTGGATAATTTTTCTCATTTTAGCTACGTGAAAATTGGTAACAAATCTATTCCAACCATAACTCAATCAACTTGTATTGTATATTATGTAATCTTGAGATACCATAGACACGTATACAATGTTTCGACCTATCATGTCGACACATCTATATATATTTCGGAACAACCATAGACACTCTATATGTGAATGTTGGAGTTAGCTATACAGGGTTGAGGTTGATTCCAAAATATATATAGTTTGAGTTGTGATCAATACTGAGATACGTATACACTGGGTCGTGGATTGATTCAAGATAATATTTATCGATTTATTTCTGTACATCTAACTGTGGACAACTAGTTGTAGGTTACTAACGAAGACAGCTGACTTAATAAACTTAAAACATCAAAATATATTAAAAGTGTTGTAAATATATTTTGAACATACTTTGATATATATGTATATATTGTTATAGGTTCGTGAATCAACCAGTGGCCAAATCTTACTTCCCGACGAAGTAAAAATCTGTGAAAGTGAGTTATAGTCCCACTTTTAAAATCTAATATTTTTGGGATGAGAATACATGCAGGTTTTATAAATGATTTACAAAATAGACACAAGTACGTGAAACTACATTCTATGGTTGAATTATCGAAATCGAATATGCCCCTTTTTATTAAGTCTGGTAATCTAAGAATTAGGGAACAGACACCCTAATTGACGCGAATCCTAAAGATAGATCTATCGGGCCCAACAAGCCCCATCCAAAGTACCGGATGCTTTAGTACTTCGAAATTTATATCATATCCGAAGGGTGTCCCGGAATGATGGGGATATTCTTATATATGCATCTTGTTAATGTCGGTTACCAGGTGTTCACCATATGAATGATTTTTATCTCTATGTATGGGATGTGTATTGAAATATGAAATCTTGTGGTCTATTATTATGATTTGATATATATAGGTTAAACCTATAACTCACCAACATTTTTTTTTGACGTTTTAAGCATGTTTATTCTCAGGTGATTATTAAGAGCTTCCGATGTCGCATACTTAAATAAGGACGAGATTTGGAGTCCATGCTTGTATGATATTGTGTAAAAACTGCATTCAAGAAACTTATTTTGTTGTAACATATTTATATTGTAAACCATTATGTAATGGTCGTGTGTAAACAGGATATTTTAGATTATCATTATTTGATAATCTACGTAAAGCTTTTTAAACCTTTATTGATGAAATAAAGGTTATGGTTTGTTTTAAAATGAATGCAGTCTTTGAAAAACGTCTCATATAGAGGTCAAAACCTCGCAACGAAATCAATTAATATGGAACGTTTTTAATCAATAAGAACGGGACATTTCAATAATAAGGTTGTTCCGAACGAAAAGTCAAAGTCGACTTGCTGGAGCTGTGACAAAATTGGCTACTCGAACAGGAATTGCAAAGTTAATTTTTTTTTTTTTTTGGTAATAATAACGCCATAGGGGCTAGCACAGATACGTGTTAAACGTTTACTCAGTTTTCGAGAGTTTTCAGGTGCATAACTATACGCATCAATCTTTTCTTTCGTAGATAAAGTGCGGTTGGTTCATTCTCTCGATTGAAGTGTTTTCAAGAATCTTGAAAGGTTTGAACGCGGATTGTAATCGTCAAGATACAAATGAGGTTTAAGATGAAAATAAGTGGCAAGCTTGAAGAATAATTAGTTTCATATGTTATAATTAATATTTTAATTCATTTTAATTGTCCACTGTTGATAGTCCTCTATTGATTAGTCCACAGTTAGCTAGGAACAGTTAGCTAGGATTTTGTTAGCGTGGATTCTTAACAAAATTTCTCATAATTAATTTATTTGTTTCTAATAAATTTTATTCCGTCAAATGTTTTCTTCATTATGCCACTTGTTGGATTCTGATAGGTCAAAATCCAAATATGAAATTTGAATTTGAATGAAAATAGTTGTTCTTCGATGAACAGCTACCTATATGTGCGAATTTGAGCAATATTGTTAATGACTGCTGAATCTAAATTGAAGAATGTACAGTGTGACATATTAATGTGAAATCTAAATATTCCTCGGGTATTACCTACCCGTTAAAATATTTTCATCATTAACAGTTAGTACGAAAGAATTTTTAATCACACTCTTTATGAAAGTATATATACATATATATTTTCTTCGGATGTAATTATGGATTTAATGAGTCAATATAATATTAGACTCATTTGATTTTCGATTTGAGCTAGAATAAGTAACCTCTAAAACTATTAGGAATCACATATTCTTCGCAGAATATTAATGAAGTTATGGTCCAATACTTCATTGTTAATTGTTGTTGGTACTCCTTGGTATCTATAGTGCGTATGATGTTGATGTTCGTGGGTCAGATTGTGAAGTTGAGGCTTGGGATGCGGATGTTGTTGTTGGTGGTACTGGTGTTGTCGGTACTATTGTTGGTGGTACCGTTGGTGCTGGTGATGTTGCTGAAGCTGGTACATTTTGCACCATATTTTTCAAATTGATTACTCAGGCGCGAAGCTCGTTGACTTCTTTGATTACTTCGGGATGATTGACGGTTGGAACGAGCGAGTGAATAAGGTTTTGAATTTGAGATAGTATATAATCATAGCGAGATATTCGGAAAATGAGGGTGAAAATGGTGTTTCCAATAGGTTCACCGATAAGTGTTTCAGGTTCTTCGCCAAAAGGTGAATTTGGTTGGTGGAAAAGGGTCGCCTTCTTCTTGTCTCCAATGATTGAGTAGACTACGAACTCATCAGATGAATTGGGGATGGCTGATTGATTGATTCATTCTGGTGACGCTGCTTTCGGAGCTGAAGTGGGACTCCATTTCGGAATCCGAGGGACTTGGACTAGTGGTGAGTTCCATTGCGTACGATTGAATAAAGGGTTTTTCGATATGAAATGATTTTTGGATATCGGATGATATTCTAATTACATAGAATACCTGTACATAGTACAGAAGATTCCGTAGATTACGAAGAGAATTAAGGAAACGTGTCAGATAAAGTCTACAGTAACATATACGCAAAGATATGATTTAGCAGATACACTAAGATATGAATTTTGTCTATACACTATTCATGTAATCAATGCAGTAAGATGTGTCTAGACTAAGAATGATAAGCAGGTAATTTTTGACACGAAATGATAAGCAAAACTTTTGACATGCGGACCAGGTTCAAGTCCAGACTTAATAATATAACCTAACAACTACTAGGTCGAAGTCCAGACTTCACTAATGCATCCTAACAACTAGCTGTTAGTCACAGTAATGCAGACTCACTAATGCATCCTAACAACTACCTGTTAGACACACTAATGCAGACTCATTAATGCATCCTAACAACTACCTGTTAGACACACTAATGTTGACCTGGTTCGCTAAGACCACCGCTCTGATACCAACTGAAACGGCCCGTCCTAATCCATCCAGACGAAGTCCATATCGATTATAAACGATTCATAATAGTTGGTTACATCGCGAGGTACTTGACCTCTAAATGATACATTTTACAAACATTGCATTCTTTTTTAAAAGACAAACTTTCATTTCATCGAAAGTTGACAGGTATGCATACCATTTCATAATATCCAAACTATAAATGACCTAAATCGTCATTTACTTAATAATAATCTCTAATGAACTTCAACGACTCGAATGCAACGTCTTTTGAAATATGTCATGAAATACTCCAAGTAATATCCTTAAATGAGCTAATGCACAGCGGAAGATTTCTTTCAAACCTGAGAATAAACATGCTTTCAAGTGTCAACCAAAAGGTTGGTGAGTTCATTAGTTAATAGTAATCATTTCATTTCCATAATTTTAATAGACCACAAGATTTTCATTTTCAGTTCTCATAAATAAACGTCCCATGCATAGAGACAAAAATATCATTCATATGGATTGAACACCTGGTAACCGACATTAACTAGATGCATATAAGAATATCCCCTATCATTCCGGGATCCTCCTTCGGACATGATATAAATTTTGAAGTACTAAAGCATCCGGTACTTTGGATGGGGTTTGTTAGGCCCAATAGATCTATCTTTAGAGTTCGCGTCAATTAGGGTGTCTGTTCCCTAATTCTTAGATTACCAGACTTAATAAAAAGGGGCATATTCGGTTCAATAATTCAACCATAGAACGTAGTTTCATTTACTCGTGTCTATTTCGTAAAACGGTTATAAAAGTTGCGCATGTATTCTCAGCCCAAAAATATAAAGGGTAAAAAGGCAAATGAAACTCTCGCATATAAATATTGTAAAACAGTTATTAAAACAGTGCATGTATTCTCAGTCCCAAAAAAGTAAAGAGTAAAAGGGAATCAAATGAAACTCACGCATATAAATATTGTAAAACAGTAAATAAAGTATTTGCATGTATTCTCAGTCCCAAAAATGTAAAGAGTAAAAGGGAATCAAATGAAACTCACGCATATAAATATTGTAAAACAGTAAATAAAGTATTTGCATGTATTCTCAGTCCCAAAAATGTAAAGAGTAAAAGGGAATCAAATGAAACTCACACATATAAATATTGTAAAACAGTAAATAAAGTATTTGCATGTATTCTCAGTCCCAAAAATATAAAGGGTAAAAGGGAATCAAATGAAACTCACCATACTGTATTTTGTAGTAAAAATACACATAACGACATTGAACAACTAAACAATGCAAGGTTGGCCTCAGATTCACGAACCTATATCATTTGTATATTTATTAATATTCATGGTTGTAATTGAACACACATATATATATATATATATATATAAATATATTAGTTATATCATTTTTATGTTAATAATATATATACGTTTTATATGTTCATTATATATATAATAAAATATTAAATTTTGTTATGTTATGTGTTAAATATTTATGTTTATGTATGTATTTCATTTGTTTATCAAAACAGTAGTTCTGTTATACTAAGTTAATATTAGTAAAAATAATGATAATAACCTTAACAATATACATATGTTAATAATAACCCTATTAGTGATAATAATCATGATATTAATAATAATACTTGTAAAATAGTAATTATACTGTTTATGATAGTTATTAATGATTTACTAGTAATAATATTAATAATTTTATTAAGAATGATAATATTAATAAAAATAATGATATTGTTAATAATGATAGATTTGTTTAGTAATAATAATAATAATAATTATACTAATAGTTACAAAATTGATACTAATACTAATATTAATGAGTTTAATGATAACTTGTATAATAATAATAATAATAATAATAATAATAATAATAATAATAATAATAATAATAATAATAATAATAATAATAATAATAATAATAATAATAATAATAATAATTTTGAAACATATAACTATAATAATGATACTAATAATAATAAATATACTACCTTGCAAAGGAAAAGCTTCAAAAACAAAAACTGTCACTGCCCAGGTTCGAACCCGTGATCTTTCGTTCAACACACAACACCCTAAACCATCCCTCTACCTTTGATTTTCTGGTTAATATTGCGATTTAGTTATATTTAAGCCTTATTATTTCTGTTCCCTTATCTTCTAAAACCCAAAACATAATCGTGACTCATTCATAACATTCTGTATCATCATTATTCATCATCTTATAGCTACATAATCATAATCAGATATAATACCTCATCATCATCATCATCTCATTGTTTATCATAATCACTAACATCTTAATCCACATAAAATCATGATCATAGTATCGCCTATCCTCATAAAATCATCACTACTTTCATTACCGTTTATCATTCATCATCTTCTTCGTAATTCGTTAATCACCATCTATAACAGTTCATATAATAATCACCTTAAATATGAGATCACAAACACTCACTTTTCCCAGGTTTCGTAAATATTAATTTGATGTAACAAGATGGGTAGTGGCTTCAGCCCATGTTAAATTTCTAGTCCACAACCGACCCAAATTGCCTCACACGGCCCAATAGCAAGGAAACAATGATTCTTGTGATCCGTTGGTCGATCAAAAATAAAAAAATTAAACGCATGCAGATAAAAGCAGTAGGTCACCTTCCACTTTACTTGCTTCATCGTCACTTTCATCATCATTATTTATTAATTCGATTTACTTTATAACAAGACTATGTTGATCATAGTTGTCCACGTCGAACAAGAAGAGAAAAATGGACTCCATAATTGTATTGTTTATTGAGAGTGGAGTTGTTGGATTAAATAATGTCGGTCAAAAGTAAAGAAAAGTGGCGACATCTCCTTTTTGAATTGTAGCACTAACTAATCCATCAAGTGGTAGTATAAACAATTCAAAGAGAATATCAGTTTGATCACATATTATTATTCTCACAATTTTCTTCAACTTTTCACGGGTACTCACCATCTCATAACATCATCATCTTCGTAATTTCGTAAAGAAATAGAATTTTAGTTTTGTGGTTATTTTCATAGGGAAACAACCACCGCTGCAGTAACATATAATAGGTGATGTTATGGATGGGTTTGCAGGTATTCGGAGATGGTGATGGTTGTGGACGATGAGTGGTGAAAGGATGGTGATGAAGTGCTGACTGAAACAGAAACATGAAGAACAAGCACTAGTTAGGAGCTGTTTTGGGTTGGGGTAAATCGATGATGAAGAAGATTTAAGGTTTGATGGATAGTTGAACAGAAAAAAAAAAAAATGGTTGCAGCAGGTTTCGTAGGTCCTTGGGGTTGAGTAAGGACAGGAAAAAAGAAAGAAACATATTGGGTTTCGTTGCTCCAGTTGTTTACAGCAGCTTAATAGGTGATGAATTGGTGGTGGTTTGAGATTTGAACAGAAACAGAAAATGTAAAGAAAACAGAAGTAGATAGTAATTCGTGGTGGTTTGATTTGATTTTGGTTTCATATAAACAAAAGCATCGAACAGTAATATCAACAAAATGTTTTTGTTTTCTAATCTTATTCGAGCTGGGAGAAATGAAACAGAAGAGTAGTTCCATTAGGGTGAGGTGGTGATAAAAGCTCAATGGTGAAGAGGGTTAGTTGATGGAGATTGACTGTATCTAATAACAACTTGTGAGAACTCATTTTATATCAAACAGTTTGATCGACAAGGTTTATTCCATCAATAATATACAATTAAGAAAAAAAATTAAATAAATAAAAGTTTGATTCTGACCCTCAACTGAATTTGGTCTCATCTGTTGGAATCGAATATTATTGTACTGGATTGGATAAAGACTCGTAACAATTTATAGACATAATCCAATCTTCCACAGTTTAGAATTGATTTGAAGCAGGAAGCCAAATTCTTTGTAATTATTTATATATTTAATCACAATTATATTTATATATCTAAATATAATCTGTATAAATATACATTTATATATGTATATCTGTATTATACGTATATATATGTAGTTATATATATATATATCTATTTGTATTTTGATTAAATATAAGTAATTCATAAATTTCATTTATTGATTATGTTATAAAATATGAATACTAATAATATAACTCATAATTTATTAATAATGTTATCAAAATACAAATATAATAATACTAAATACTATATTAATAATAATAATAGTAATAATATCAAAATAAATTTTAATAATAATACATATATGATAATGTTACTTAATATAATAATACTAATAATGATAATAGTATTAATATAATACTTATATTCAATTTATAATTAAGTTCACTATTTATTATAATATCTTTTAATTATATAATTTTTATTGAATCCTTTTTATTTGTTAATTACATATATATTTATTACAATATTACATATTTATTTGTACATCGATGTTCGTGAATCGTTGGGAATGGTCGAGTGTTAAATGATTCCATATAATAGTTCAAAAAATTTTGAGACTCGGTCTAACAGACTTTGCTTATCGTGTCGGAAATATATAAAGATTAAGTTTAAATTTGGTCGGAAATTCCCGGGTCATCACATGTATTCTCAATCCCAAAATATATATTGCAGAAGCATTTAAAAAGAGAGCAAATGAAACTCACTATAATGTATTTTGTAGTAAAAATACATATGACGACATTGAACAACTGAACAATGCAGGGTTGGCCTCGGATTCACGAACCTATATCATTTGTATATTTATTAATATACATGGTTGTAATCGAACAAAAATATATATATATATATATATATATATATATATATATATATATATATATATATATATATATATATATATATATATATATATATATATATATATATATATATAAATTTACTAGTTATATCCTTTTTATGCTAACGACTTATATGTTCCGTATATTCAATTTATATATTTTACTAATATGATATTAATTTTGTTATGTTATATATATATATATATATATATATATATATATATATATATATATATATATATATATATATATATATATATATATATCATTTGTTTGTTAAAACAGTATTTTAATAATACTAAGATAATGTTAGTAGTGATAAAACTAATAATAATGATAATACTAACATTAATAATAATGTTAATAAGAGTAATTTTTAATAAAATGAATAATTTAATAAGAATGGTAATGAAAATATTAATTTTAATAATAATACTTATTTCTTAATAATAATAATAATTATAAAAATATCTATTTCACTACTAATGTTAATCATGATAATAATAATAATTATAATACTACTAATAATGATAATGATAGTATTAATAACAGTTTTTATAAAAATAATAATAGATTAAAAATATTGATACTTTTAGTAATAATTATATTAATTTTTAATAATAACAATACTAATAATAATCCTAATCATAATAACTTATATTGATATTAATAATACCAATAATGTGACGACCCAGAAATTTCCGACCAAATTTAAACGTAATATTATTATGATTCGACACGATAAGCAAAGTCTATAAAGGTGAGTCTCAAAATTTTTGAAATACTTTATATATTAAATTACCCTGTGACTATTTTCGACGATTCACGAACAATGGTGTGTAATTATATATATATATATATATATATATATATATATATATATATATATATATATATATATATATATATATAAATTTTGAACTAATAAAATACACTTTAAACTATTGGATTTAAAAATGTAAATAAATAAGTTATAATTAAAATACATATCTATATAGATATCAATGTATAATTATTATTATATTATATGTATGAATAATAAATATTTGATATATGATATTATATATTACATAATTAATAATAGGTAATATTAAAATGATCAGTTTGATTACCGGTTAAAAATATGATTGTTATAGTTACTTTCATTATTACTATGACTATTAATATTAATATCAATGATAGTATTATTAATTTTATTACTATAAATATACATTATATAAATATGAAAGATGTGATGGTTATTACTTCCATTATTATTATTAAAATGAATACTGATATCAATATTAATATCAGTAAAATGAATGATACTATTTTAATATAATATATAGGTATAAAATTGATACATGTAATTTGTTACATTATTATTATTATTATTATTATTATTTTATTATTATTATTTTATTATTATTATTATTATTATTATTATTATTATTATTATTATTATTATTATTATTATTATTATTATTATTATTATTATTATTATTATTATGAACATCATTATTAGTAATATCATTATAATTAGTAGTAAAACTATAATTGTAGTTATCATTAGGATTATTAGTATTGTTATTACTAATATTATTATTATCATTAGTATTATTGTAATTGGTATTATTGTTGTTATATCAATATTATTAAAAGTACTAATTTTATTTTTATTTGAATTATATAATTTATTATTATATTTATTATATTTAGTATTATAAGTAAGGATATTATCATTATTATTTTTATATTACAACTATTATTGTTTCTATTATTATTAGTAATATTAGTATCTTTATTAATATTTAATATAAATGTTAATAATACATTGAAATTTATTAATATTAGTTAGATTTGAATTATATATGACTATATATATATATATATATATATATATATATATATATATATATATATATATATATATATATACATACACATATATATAATACAGATTTATATATATAAATTTATATACAGATATAGATATAGATATATATACGGATAAATACATAAATACATATACGGTGGTTTATACAATTATACATATACTCAGATAAATAATGGCGTATTCTGTTTCACTTCACAATCAACTTTATTTGATTTATATTTTCCTGTCTGGTCGATTATGAATCTGATTTATTCGATCGTACAAATCAAAAGCTAAAACATAGGGATGAATCCAAAACTTCTGTTAGCAATAGCATTCAAGATTCATTTTTTATTTTATTTCTGTACCTGCACAAATACTGGGTGTCGACCACTTATATGTAATTAACAAACGAATTATTGCAAGATACTGATAAAAACCATTCAGTTCATTCATCATCAATATCACTTATCAATTACAAAACACTGTATGATGAAGAGTTAATCAAAAATTTATTAAACTTCACGTTCATCCTCTTTTCTTCTAACTTTTTAACCAAAACTCGATTATGAATCAAATTTCAAAATCCATTAATGCCATTTTGTTAAGAATCCTCTATTGAAACTATCTGCAAGGTTTCATATTCCAATTCTTAAAATCAAATTCTAATTTTGAAGTTAAACTTTTGGTTTTTAAAAGTCAAACCTTGTTCAACAATCAAATTCGAGTTTTCTGTTACAAATCAAATTAAATTGATGAATTGGAAAGTTTATATGAACGATATACAACATATTTCATGTTGTAAGATTTGCCTAGATCGTATTCAAAATCAAAACCATTATTTATATTTTTTTTTAAAACCGTAACCCAGCAGCAGGTCTGTTATGTTTTTTTTATTTTTTATTTTTTGTTGTTGTTGATTGAAGGATAAAATCAAAAACAGGTCGTTCCTTTTCTTTTATCATCAAATATATAATTCTTGTTATGTGTTGATTTGGTCTTCCTGTCGATTTGGAATGAAGAAGGAGGAAAAAAAATAAAGAAATAGAAAAGAACATTTAATTAATTTCGGGTCTGAGTATAGTCATATGAAACGAGATAGAGGAATGGTTAAAGGGTTGTTTGGGTTAGCGTGTGGTCACGGGTTCGAGCCCGGTCCAGGGCAATTCTTTTTTAAACAAAGCTTATAAGGGTATACACAATTTCTTTTATTTTTATTATTATTATTATGATTATTATTATTGTTGTTATGATTATTATTATTAGTTATTAAGGTTATAATTATGATTATAAATTGTTATTGTTACTAGTGTTATTATTATTAAAAGTATTACTAATAATACTAGTATTATCATTATAATTATTAGTAACATCATTATAATTATTATTATAAGTATTATCATTATTATTATGATCATGATTATTATTATCATTATTAGGAAAAACAATACAACCCAATATTATTACCATTAATATTAGTATTATTACCATACTTATAATTATTACTATCATAAGATTTATTATTAAGGTTATCATTATTATTATTACTAGTATGATTATCATTATTAATATTGTTATTGTTAAAAACTATTATAATTATAATCATTACTACTGTGTTAACATGAAAACTAATACTGATATTATTGCTAATATTATCAATATCATTATTTTCTTTAAATTAGTAGGATTATGAAAATAAAGATTTTAAAAATAAATACACCGTTTTCAAGAAAATTATAAATGAAATATTATTATTATTATTATTATTATTATTATTATTATCACTGATCATTATCAATATTATTACAAATAGATATTCATATATAAAATTTCATTATCATAATATTGGTAATACATATCACTATATTTTTTTTAAAATGATACTAATTAAGTATAAAAGATATCAATTGATATATATAAGTATATTTTCGTCATATAAAAACCCTAGTATAAATTTTTATTAATAACCTCTATAAAGAAAGATAAATATTAGTTATATAAAATATATAAATTAAATATATTAAATCTAACTAATAACATATAACATAACAAGCATATTATTAAATATAATACATATAAACTTGCTCGATTACAATTATATGTGTTAATCGATATAAAATTGATATAGGTTCTAGAATCCGAGGTCGACCCTACATTGTTCAGTTGTTCAATGCCGTCATATGTATTTTTACTACAAAATACAGTATTGTGAGTTTCATTTGCTCCCATTTAAATGCTTTTGCAATATATTATTGGGACTGATAATACATGCGCTGCTTTATAAATGTTTGACGAAATAGACACAAGTACTTAAAACTACATTCTATGGCTGGATTATTAAACCGAATATGTCCCTTTTTAGTCTGGTAATCTAAGAATTAGGGAACAGACACCCTAATTGACGCGAATCCTAAAGATAGATCTATTGGGCCCAACAAGCCCCATCCAAAGTACCGGATGCTTTAGTACTTCAAATTTATCATGTTCAAAGGGAGTCCCGGAATGATGGGGATATTCTATATGCATCTTGTTAAGGTCGGTTACCAGGTTTTCACCATATGAATAAATTTTTATCTCTATGCAGTTTGCGAAATGCCTGATATGAGATTATGTCTATGAGAAATTGAAATATGAAATCTTGTGGTCTATTAAAATATGGAAATGATTGATTACGATAAACCTATGAACTCACCAATCTTTTGGTTGACACTTTAAAGCATGTTTATTCTCAGGTATGAAAGAAATCATCCGCTGTGCATTTGCTCATTTTAGAGATATTACTTGGAGTCATTCATGACATATTTCAAAGGACGTTTCATTCGAGTCGTTGAGTTCATCAAGATTATTATTAAGTCAATTATAGTTTGATATATTATGAAATATTATGCACGCCGTCAACTTTCGATGAAATGAAAGTTTGTCTTTTAAAAACGAATGCAATGTTTATAAAATGTATCATATAGAGGTCAAGTACTTCTCAATGTAATCATATGTTATTGTATTCGTTCTTATGGATTAGGACGGGTCGCTACATGTGGTATCAGAGCGGTGGTCTTAGCGAACCAGGTCTTGCATTAGTGTGTCTAACTAGTAGTTGTTCGGATGCATTAATAAGTCTGGACTTCGACCGTGTCTGCATGTCAAAACTTTTGCTTATCATTTCTAGTCGAAAATCATCTGCTTGTCATCCTTAAGAAATTACCTGCTTATCATTCTTAGTCTAGACACATTTTACTGTATTGACTGCTTGAATAGTGTATAGACAAAATTCATATCTTAGCACATCTGTTACTATAGACTTGCCTGACATATGCCGTAAATTCCTTCGTAGTCTACGAAATCTTTAGTGCTATATATATAGATATTCTATGTAGTTAGAATATCATCCAATATTCGAAAATCATTTCATATCGAAAAATCCTTTATTCACTCGTATAAAATGGAACTCGCCACTAGTTCAAGTCCCTCGGATTCCGATGAGCTATTCCGATAGTCGTTCCGACCGCTATTCCGATATGGATATTCACCTAAGCTCCGAAAGCAGTGTAACTGGAATTGATCAACCAATCGGCCATCATCAATTCTGGATGAATTGAGGATGGGTTCGTAGTCGACTTAATCAATGGAGATGCGAAGAAGACGATCCTTTCCACCAATCAAATTGCCCTCTTGATGAAGAACCCAAAGCACTTACCGGCGAACCAGTTTGAAACACCATCTTCACTTTCATTTCCAGAGTATCTCACCACGACTATATCATATTTATAATTCTAAACCTTATTCACCCGCTTGTTCCGACCGATAATCATCCCGGAGTAATCAAAGAAGTCACGAGCTTCGCGCTCGAGTAATCAATTTAGAAAAACATGGTGCAAAACTTACCAGCTTCAGCAACATCACCGGCAACACCAGTACCACCAACAACCCAAGTTTCAACATCACACGTCTCAACATCACAATCCATACCTCGAACTTAATTATCGTTCTACATCATTTATCTTCGTTCTACATGGCGATTATGTAATCTCTAATGTTTTAGAGAATATGAATTCTAGTTCTAACAGTAAATCAAATGAGTCTAATATCATATTAACTCATTAAATTCATGATTACATCTGAAGAAAATATATATGAAAGTATATTTTCATAAAGATTGTAATTAAAAACTCTATTGTATAAACTGTTAATGATGAGAATAATTTAACGGGTAGGTAATACCCGAGAAATATTCAGATTTCACATTAATAAGTTACACTGTACATTCTTCAAATCTGATTCAACATTAATTTATTATCCTACTTACATCTACAAAGATACGAATCCTTTCATCGCAGAATAACAATTTTCATTCAATTTCATATTTGGATTTTGACCTATGAGAATCCAACAAGTGGCATAATGAAGAAAACATTGGACAAAAATAAAAATTGTTAAAAACAAACAAATTAACTATGAGAAATTTTGTTAAGAATTCACGCTAACTGTTCCTAGCTAACTGTTCCTAGTTAACTGATTACATTTTATTTATTGCAATTTAATTATCGCAATTTAATTATCGCAATTTATATTTTCGCAATTTTATTTATCGTCATTTAATTTCTATTATTTATTTTACGCACTTTAAATATCGGGACACGTATACAAGGTTTTGACATATCATATCGACACATCTATATATATTTTTGGAATAACCATAGACACTCTATATGCAGTAATGCTTGAGTTAGCTATACAGGGTTGAGGTTGATTCTACAATAATATATATACTTTGAGTTGTGATCGAGTCTGAGACATGTATACAATGGGTCACGAAACGTATATTAAACTATATATGAATTATTGAATTGCTAACTGTGGACTATTAACTGTGGACTACCAACATTGGATAATTAAAATGAATTAAAATATTATTTATAACATATGAAACTAAACAATTCTTCAAGTTTGCCACTTGATTTCATCTTAAACCTCTTTTGTATCTTGATGATTACAATCTGCATTCAAACCTTTCATGATTCTTGAAAACACCTCAATCGAGAGGATGAACCAACCACCCTTCATCTACGGAAGAAAAGATTTATGCATATAATTATGCACCTGAAAAATTCTAGGAATCTAAGTAGACGTTTAACACGTATCTGTGCTAGCTCCTTGGCATTGTTATTTCCGAAAATAACAATGCAATTCCTTTTCAAATTAAACAATTTTGTCACAGCTCTAGCAAATCAACTTCGGCTTTCATTCGAATAATCCTTATTATAACTTTGATATATAAGTTTACCTTTCGTTATCGTTACCAAGGAATCATTTATATTCCACCACAGTAGTAGTAAACTTACCAGCAACTTCATTACTCATTGATTTAAGCCTCTCCAAAAAACTATTATATTTGTTCATTAAAACCCTATCAAATGTCATACCCCGTCCTAATCCATCTGGACAAAGTCACCAACATCTGGTTCCATTGCGATGTTCGACTTCAAAAAATGTCTTTAAAATGAGCAAATGCACAGCGGAAGATTTCTTTCATACCTGAGAAATAACATGCCTTAAAGTGTCAACCAAAAGGTTGGTGAGTTCATAAGTTTATCGTAAACAATAAAATTCATCATTTTGATAGACCACAAGATTTAAATACAGTGCACATATCTCGTGTACAAAACCATTTTCATAAATCTTAGCAACCGTACACATATCTCGTGTACAAAAATATCATACACATAACCTGTGTATAAAATCATTCTCTCGATACATAACATTCACTTTTCATTCATTGCTTGGCTTGGTAACCGACCTTTACATATAATGCGCATAAATAATATCCCCAAAACAGAACATCTTGTCTGTATAAATATATAAACTTCGAAGTACTAAACACCACGCCCACTAGCTCTTCCGTCTAGTAAACATTCTGGGTGGGGGTGTTAAACCCGGTAGCTACCTTTAGGATTCGCGTGAATTAGGGCCATACCCGATTCTAATTCTTAGGTTACCAAGCAATAATAATCAGGGGAAATATTCACAACAATTAGTGGCAATTATAACGTCCAACTAATTCAATAATAATCAACAGAACTTCTGTCTGCATAATAATTCATTCGAGGAATGTTTTGCTTGTATCTATCTCTTCAACATTTATAAAAGCATTTCATGTATTCGCAGTTCAAAATATATTTCAAAAGCATTTAATAAAGCAGTTATAAAAACAACGCATGTATTCTCAGTCCCAAAAATGTAAAGTGAAATGTCCCGTTCATATTGATTATAAACGTTCCATATTAATTGATTTCTTCGCGAGGTTTTGACCTCTATATGAGACGTTTTTCAAAGACTGCATTCATTTTTAAAACAACCATAACCTTTATTTTATCTATAAAGGTATAAAAGCATTACGTTGATTATCAAATAATGATAATCTAAAATATACCGTTTACACACGACCATTACATAATGGTTTACAATAAGAATATATTACATCAAAAATAAGTTTCTTGAATGCAGTTTTTACATAATATCATACAAGCATGGACTCCAAATCTTGTCCTTATTTTAGTATGCAACAGCGGAAGCTCTTAATAATCACCTGAGAATAAACATGCTTAAAACGTCAACAAAAATGTTGGTGAGTTATAGGTTTAACCTATATATTATCAAATCATAATAATAGACCACAAGATTTCATATTTCAATATACATCCCATACATAGAGATAAAATTCATTCATATGGTGAACACCTGGTAACCGACATTAACAAGATGCATATAAGAATATCCCCTATCATTCCGGGAAATCCTTCGGACATGATATAAATGAATTCGAAGTACTAAAGCATCCGGTACTTTGGATGGGGTTCGTTAGGCCCAATAGATCTATCTTAGGATTCACGTCAATTAGTAGATCGGTTTACTAATTCTTAGGTTACCAAGCAAAAGGGGCATATTCGGCTTCGATCATTCACCCATATAATGTAGTTTCAATTACTTGTGTCTATTTCGTAAAACATTTATAAAACTGCATGTATTCTCGTCCCAAAATATTAGTTTTTAAAAGTGGGACTATAACTCACTTTCACAGATTTTTACTTCGTCAGGAAGTAAGACTTGGCCACTGGTCGATTCACGAACCTATAACAAATATGTACATATATATCAAAGTATGTTCAAAATATATTTACAACATTTTTAATACGTTTTAATGTTTTAAGTTTATTAAGTCAGCTGTCCTCGTTAGTAACCTACAACTAGTTGTCCACGATTAGATGTACAGAAATAAATCGATATATATTATCTTGAATCAATCCACGACCCAGTGTATACACGTCTCAGGCTAGATCACAACTCAAAGTATATATATTTTTGGAATCAACCTCAACCCTGTATAGCTAACTCCAACATTACTGCATATAGAGTGTCTATGGTTGTTCCAAATAATATATATACATGGGTCGATATGATATGTAAAAACATTTGCATACGTGTCTATGGTATCCCAAGATTACATAATATATTAGAATAAATGTATAGAACAATCAAAAAATATCCAATCTTGTTTTACCCATAACTTCTTCATTTTAAATCCGTTTTGAGTGAATCAAATTGCTATGGTTTCATATTGAACTATATTTTATGAATCTAAATAGAAAAAGTATAGGTTTATAGTCCTAAATATAAGTTACAAGTCATTTTTGTAAGAGGTAGTCATTTCAGTCGAAAGAACGACGTCTAGATGACCATTTTGGAAAACATACTTCCACTTTGAGTTTAACCATGATTTTTGGATATAGTTTCATGTTCATAAGAAAAATCATTTTCCCAAAAGAACAACTTTTAAATCAAAGTTTATCATAGTTTTTAATTAACTAACCCAAAACAGCCCGCGGTGTTACTACGACGGCGTATATCCGGTTTTACGGTGTTTTTTGTGTTTTCCGGTTTTAAATCATTAAGTTAGCATATCATATAGATATACAACATGTGTTTAGTTGATTTTAAAATTCAAGTTAGAAGGATTAACTTTTGTTTGCGAACAAGTTTTAGAATTAACTAAACTATGTTCTAGTGATTTCAAGTTTAAACCTTCGAATAAGATAGCTTTATATGTATGAATCGAATGATGTTATGAACATCATTACTACCTCAAGTTTTGTGGATAAACCTACTAGAAAAGAGACAAATGGATCTAGCTTCAAAGGATCCTTGGATGGCTTGAAAGTTCGTGAAGCAGAATCATGACACGAAAACAAGTTCAAGTAAGATCATCACTCGAAATAAGATTGTTATAGTTATAGAAATTGAACCAAAGTTTGAATATGAGTATTACCTTGTATTAGAAAGATATATTACTTTAAATAAGAAAGATTTCTTGAGGTTGGATGATCACTTTACAAGATTGGAAGTAAGCTAGCAAACTTGAAAGTATTCTTGATTTTATGAAACTAGAACTTATATGGATATATATATATATACATATATATCATCATATAGTTTTTACAAGTTTTAACGTTCGTGAATCACCGGTCAACTTGGGTGATCAATTGTCTATATAAAACCTATTTCAATTAATCAAGTCTTAAAAAATTTGATTGCTTAACATGTTGGAAACATTTAATCTTGTAAATAACAATTTCATTTAATATAAATAAACATGGAAAAGTTCGGGTCACTACAGTACCTACTCGTTAAATAAATTTCGTCCCAAAATTTTAAGAAGTTGGAGGTGTTGACATATCTTCTGGAAATAAGTGCGGGTATTTCTTCTTCATCTGATCTTCTCATTCCTAAGTGAACTCGGGTCCTCTACGAGTATTCCATCTAACTTTAACAATTGGTATTTTGTTTTACTTAAGTCTTTTAACCTCACGATCCATTATTTCGACGGGTTCTTCGATAAATTGAAGTTTTTCGTTGATTTGGATTTCTTCTAACGGAATAGTGAGATCTTCTTTAGCAAAACATTTCTTCAAATTCGAGACGTGGAAAGTGTTATGTACAGCCGCGAGTTGTTGAGGTAACTCAAGTTGGTAAGCTACTGGTCCGACACGATCAATAATCTTGAATGGTCCAATATACCTTGGATTTAATTTCCCTCGTTTACCAAATCGAACAACACCTTTCCAAGGTGAAACTTTAAGCATGACCATCTCTCCAATTTCAAATTCTATATCTTTTCTTTTAATGTCAGCGTAGCACTTTTGTCGACTTTGGGCGGTCTTCAACCGTTGTTGAATTTGGATGATCTTCTCGGTAGTTTCTTGTATTATCTCTGGACCCGTAATCTGTCTATCCCCCACTTCACTCTAACAAATTGGAGACCTGCACTTTCTACCATAAAGTGCTTCAAATGGCGCCATCTCAATGCTTGAATGGTAGCTGTTGTTGTAGGAAAATTCTGCTAACGGTAGATGTCAATCCCAACTGTTTCCAAAATCAATAATACATGCTCGTAGCATGTATTCAAGCGTTTGTATCATCCTTTCGCTCTGCCCATCAGTTTATGGATGATAGGTAGTACTCATGTTTAGACGAGTTCCTATTGCTTGCTGTAATGTCTGCCAGAATCTTGAAATAAATCTGCCATCCCTATCAGAGATAATAGAGATTGGTATTCCATGTCTGGAGACGACATCCTTCAAATACAGTCGTGCTTACTTCTCCATCTTGTCATCTTCTCTTGTTGGCAGGAAGTGTGCTGATTTGGTGAGACGATCAACTATTACCCAAATAGTATCAAAACCACTTGCAGTCCTTGGCAATTTAGTGATGAAATCCATGGTAATGTTTTCCCATTTCGATTCCGGGATTTCAGGTTGTTGAAGTAGACCTGATGGTTTCTGATGCTCAGCTTTGACCTTAGAACACGTCAAACATTCTCCTACGTATTTAGCAACATCGGCTTTCATACCTGGCCACCAAAAATGTTTCTTGAGATCCTTGTACATCTTCCCATTCCAGGATGTATTGAGTATCTGGTTTTATGAGCTTCTCTAAGTACCATTTCTCTCATATCTCCAAATTTTGGTACCCAAATTCTTTCAGCCCTATACCGGGTTCCGTCTTCCCGAATATTAAGATGTTTCTCCGATCCTTTGGGTATTTCATCCTTTAAGTTTTCCTCTTTTAAAACTCCTTGTTGCGCCTCCTTTATTTGAGTAGTAAGGTTAGTGTGAATTATTATATTCATAGATTTTACACGAATGGGTTCTCTGTCCTTCCTGCTCAAGGCGTCGGCTACCACATTTGCCTTCTCCGGGTGGTAACGAATCTCAAAGTTGTAATCATTCAACAATTCAATCCACCTACGCTGCCTCATATTCAGTTGTTTCTGATTAAATATGTGTTGAAGACTTTTGTGGTCGGTATATATAATACTTTTGACCCCATATAAGTAGTGCCTCCAAGTCTTTAATGCAAAAACAACTGCGCCTAATTCCAAATCATGCGTCGTATAATTCTGTTCGTGAATCTTCAATTGTCTAGACCCATAAGCAATTACTTTCATTCGTTGCATTAATACACAATCGAGACCTTGCTTTGAGGCGTCACAATATATCACAAAATCTTCATTCCCTTCAGGTAATGACAATATAGGTGCTGTAGTTAACTTTTTCTTCAATAACTGAAACGATTTCTCTTGTTCATCCTTCCATTCAAATTTCTTCCCTTTATGCGTTAACGCAGTCAAGGGTTTTGCTATTTTAGAAAAATCTTGGATGAATCTCCTGTAATAACCAGCTAGCCCTAAAAATTGGCGTATGTGTTTTGGAGTTTTTGGGGTTTCTCACTTTTCAACGGTTTCAATCTTTGCTGGATCCACCTGAATACCTTCTTTGTTCACTATATGACCGAGGAATTGAACTTCTTCCAACCAAAATGCACACTTTGAAAACTTAGCGTACAGTTTTTCTTTTCTCAGCAACTCTAATACTTTTCTCAAATGTTCTTCGTGCTCTTGATCATTCTTCGAGTAAATAAGTATGTCATTGATGAAAAAAATGACAAACTTGTAAAGATATGGCCCACACACTCGGTTCATGAGATTCATGAACACGGCTGGTGCGTTAGTCAATCCAAACGACATAACCATAAACTCGTAATGACTGTAACGTGTCCTAAAAGCAGTCTTTGGAATATCATCCTCCTTCACCCGTATTTGATGATATCCAGAACCTAAATCGATCTTTGAATAAATAGACGAGCCTTGTAGATGATCAAATAAGTCTTCGATTCTCGGTATTGGGTAGCAGTTCTTGATGGTAAGTTTGTTCAACTCTCGGTAGTCGATACACAACCTGAATGTACCATCTTTCTTCTTGACAAACAAAACAGGAGCTCCCCATGGTGATGTGCTTGGTCGAATGAAACCACGCTCTAAAAGTTCCTGTAACTGACTTTGTAATTCTTTCATTTTGCTGGGTGCGAGTCTGTATGGAGCACGAGCTATTGGTGCAGCTCCTGGTACAAGGTCTATTTGAAATTCAACGGATCGATGTGGGGGTAATCCCGGTAATTCTTTCAGAAATACATCGGGAAATTCTTTTGCGACGGGAACATCACTGATGTTCTTTTCTTCAGGTTTAGCTTCCTCGATGTGTGTTAGAATGGCGTAATAACCTTTTCTTATTAGTTTTTGCGCCTTCAAACTACTAATAAGATTTAATTTCGCGTTGTTCTTTTCTCCGTACACCATTAATGGTTTTCTTTTTTCACGCATAATGCGAATCGCGTTTTTGTAACAAACGACCTCTGCTCTCACCTTCTTCAACCAGTCCATGCCAATTATTACATCAAAACTCCCTAACTCGACTGGTATTAAATCAATCTTAAACGTTTCATCACCCAGTTTAATTTCTCTATCCCGACATATATTATCTGCTGAAATTAATTTACCATTTGCTAATTCGAGTAAAAATTTATTATCCAAAGGTGTCAATGTGCAACTTAATTTAGCACAAAATTCTCTACTCATATAGCTTCTATCCGTACCCGAATCAAATAAAACATAAGCAGATTTATCATCAATAAGAAACGTACCCGTAACAAGCTCCGGGTCTTCCTGTGCTTCTGCCGCATTAATATTGATAACTTTTCCACTGCCCTGCCCATTAGTATTCCCCTGATTCGGGCAATTTCTAATAATGTGGCCCGGTTTTCTACATTTATAACAAACAGCGTTGGTATTACTTGCTCCGACACTATTCGTTTCGGCATTACTTGTTCTTACATTATTTGTTCCTTTAGTTCTGTTAAACTTTGGTCCGTAGACCTCACACTTGGTCGCGCTATGACCATTTCTTTTACACCTGTTGCAAAATGTCGTGCAAAACCCCTGATGATTTTCTTCACACCTATGACATGGCTGTTTTTGGTTTTTGTTGCCGTTGTTGTTATTGAGGTTGTTGTTGGGATTGTTATTGTTGTTGAAACAGTTGTTGTAGTTGTTGTTGTTGTTGTTGGGATGTTTATTGTAGTTATTGTTAGGATTGCGGTTATTGTGGCGATTATTGTTGCGGTTGTTGGGATAGTTGTTGCGATTGTGGTTGTAATTGTTGTTGTTGTTGTACTGGTGACTCTTATCACCGTTTTCCTCCCACTTCCTCTTGAGTTGTTTCGTGTTGGCTTCTTCGGCCGCCTGCTCTTTAATTCTTCCCTCAATCTGATTTATGAGTTTATGAGCCATTCGACTTGCCTTCTGTATAGAAGCGGGCTCGTGTGAACTCACATCTTCTTGAATCCTTACTGGTAACCCTTCATCTTCGAATGCTCCAGGACACAATAGGCACAACCCTGTGAATCGTCGTTCATATGTGGTAACATCAAACCCTTGTGTTCGTAACTCTCTAAGTTCTGCCTTGAGTTTATTGACTTCGTTTCTAGGACGGTACTGCTCGTTCATCAATTGCTTGAATGCCGACCACGGTAGTGCGTAAGCAGCATTTTGTCCTACCTGTTCAAGATAAGTGTTCCACCACGTTAACGCAGTACCTGTGAAGGTATGCGTAGCATACTTAACTTTGTCTTCTTCAGTACACTTACTTATGGCAAACACCGATTCGACTTTCTCGGTCCACAGTTTCAATCCAATTGGTCCTTCGGTTCCATCAAATTCCAAAGGTTTGCAGGCAATGAATTCTTTGTAGGAGCATCCTACACGATTTCTTGCGCCGTTAGCTGCATTCCTATGAAATGTCCTGTTCTTATTGATTAAAAACGTTCCATATTAATTGATTTCGTTGCGAGGTTTTGACCTCTATATGAGACGTTTTTCAAAGACTGCATTCATTTTAAAACAAACCATAACCTTTATTTCATCAATAAAGGTTTAAAAAGCTTTACGTAGATTATCAAATAATGATAATCTAAAATATCCTGTTTACACACGACCATTACATAATGGTTTACAATACAAATATGTTACAACAAAATAATTTTCTTGAATGCAGTTTTTACACAATATCATACAAGCATGGACTCCAAATCTCGTCCTTATTTAAGTATGCGACAGCGGAAGCTCTTAATAATCACCTGAGAATAAACATGCTTAAAACGTCAACAAAAATGTTGGTGAGTTATAGGTTTAACCTATATATATCAAATCGTAACAATAGACCACAAGATTTCATATTTCAATACACATCCCATACATAGAGATAAAAATCATTCATATGGTGAACACCTGGTAACCGACATTAACAAGATGCATATATATAAGAATATCCCCATCATTCCGGGACACCCTTCGGATATAATATAAATTTCGAAGTACTAAAGGATCCGGTACTTTGGATGGGGTTTGTTAGGCCCAATAGATCTATCTTTAGGATTCCCGTCAATTAGGGTGTCTGTTCCCTAATTCTTAGATTACCAGACTTAATAAAAAGGGGCATATTCGATTTCGATAATTCAACCATAGAATGTAGTTTCACGTACTTGTGTCTATTTTGTAAATCATTTATAAAACCTACATGTATTCTCATCCCAAAAATATTAGATTTTAAAAGTGGGACTATAACTCACTTTCACAGATTTTTACTTCGTCGAGAAGTAAGACTTGGCCACTGTTGATTCACGAACCTATAACAATATATACATATACATATATATTAAAGTATGTTCAAAATATATTTACAACACTTTTAATATATGTTGATGTTTTAAGTTTATTAAGTCAGCTGTCCTCGTTAGTAACCTACAACTAGTTGCCCACAGTTAGATGTACAGAAATAAATCGATAAATATTATCTTGAATCAATCCACGACCCAGTGTATACGTATCTCAGTATTGATCACAACTCAAACTATATATATTTTGGAATCAACCTCAACCCTGTATAGCTAACTCCAACATTCACATATAGAGTGTCTATGGTTGTTCTGAAATATATATAGATGTGTCGACATGATAGGTCGAAACATTGTATACGTGTCTATGGTATCTCAAGATTACATAATATACAATACAAGTTGATTAAGTTATGGTTGGAATAGATTTGTTACCAATTTTCACGTAGCTAAAATGAGAAAAATTATCCAATCTTGTTTTACCCATAACTTCTTCATTTTAAATCCGTTTTGAGTGAATCAAATTGCTATGGTTTCATATTGAACTCTATTTTATGAATCTAAACAGATAAAGTATAGGTTTATAGTCGGAAAAATAAGTTACAAGTCGTTTTTGTAAAGGTAGTCATTTCAGTCGAAAGAACGACGTCTAGATGACCATTTTAGAAAACATACTTCCACTTTGAGTTTAACCATAATTTTTGGATATAGTTTCATGTTCATAATAAAAATCATTTTCTCAGAATAACAACTTTTAAATCAAATTTTATCATAGTTTTTAATTAACTAACCCAAAACAGCCCGCGGTGTTACTACGACGGCGTAAATCCGGTTTTACGGTGTTTTTCGTGTTTCCATGTTTTAAATCATTAAGTTAGCATATCATATAGATATAGAACATGTGTTTAGTTGATTTTAAAAGTCAAGTTAGAAGGATTAACTTTTATTTGCGAACAAGTTTAGAATTAACTAAACTATGTTCTTGTGATTACGAGTTTAAACCTTCGAATAAGATAGTTTTATATATATGAATCGAATGATGTTATGAACATCATTACTACCTCAAGTTTAGTAGGTAAACCTACTGGAAGTGACAAGAAATGATCTAGCTTCAAAGGATCTTGGATGGCTTGAAAGTTCTTGAAGTAGGATCATGACACAAAAACAAGTTCAAGTAAGATTTTACTCGAATTAAGATAGTTTATAGTTATAGAAATTGAATCAAAGTTTGAATATGAATATTACCTTGAATAAGAAAGATAACCTACTGTATATAACAAAGGTTTCTTGATCTTAGATGATTACTTGGAATGGATTAGAAAGCTTGGAAGTAAATTAGTAAACTTGAAGGGATTTTTGAAGTGTTCTTGAAGTGTTCTTCCTATGATGATTATAGCTTGATTCTTGAAGTGATTTTTGATGAAGATGATGATTAACTACTGGAAAAATACGTTCATAATAGTGTGTGTGTGTTGAGAGAGAATTAGAAAGAGAATTGGAAGTGAAATGGAGTGAATGATGAGTGGTAATTGATGAGTGGTGAGTGGGGTTAAAAGGAGTCCTAGTTAGTTGACTAGCTCATGGTAGAAGTTAAAATTGATTAGTCATACATGACATAATCAAGAGTGGAATCCCATGCTAGTTCCTATTGGTATATACCCATAGTAAGTACGTTTTGAAGCTGTGTATAATACGGGTAAGAATACGACTAGAATTCTTGATGAAAGAAAAGAATGGGAAAGTAATTGTAACCATTTTCGTTAAGTATGAGTGTTTTGATATATGTCTTTAAGTCTTCCAAAAGTATTTTAATACATCTAAATACACTACATGTATATACATTTTAACTGGGTCGTTAAGTCATCGTTAGTCGTTACATGTAAGTGTTGTTTTGAAACCTTTAAGTTAACGATCTCAATTAATGTTGTTAACCCATTGTTTATTATAACTAATGAGATGTTAAATTATTATATTATCATGATATTATGATATATTAATATATCTTAATATGATATATATACATTTAAATGTCGTTACAACGATAATCGTTACATATATGTCTCGTTTCGAAATCCTTAAGTTAGTAGTCTTGTTTATATGTATATAACTCATTGTTAATATACTTATGGAGATACTTACTTATCATAATCTCATGTTAACCATATGTATATCCATATATATATTGTCATGTCGTTTTTACAAGTTTTAACGTTCGTGAATCGCCAGTCAACTTGGGTGGTCAATTGTCAATATGAAACATATTTCAATTAATCAAGTCTTAACAAGTTTAATTGCTTAACATGTTGGAAACATTTAATCATGTAAATATCAATCTCAATTAATATATATAAATATGGAAAAGTTCGGGTCACTACAGTACCTACCCGTTAAATAAATTTCGTCCCGAAATTTTAAGCTGTTGAAGGTGTTGACGAATCTTCTGGAAATAGATGCGGGTATTTCTTCTTCATCTGATCTTCACGCTCCCAGGTGAACTCGGGTCCTCTACGAGCATTCCATCGAACCTTAACAATTGGTATCTTTTTTTGCTTAAGTCTTTTAACCTCACAATCCATTATTTCGACGGGTTCTTCGATGAATTGGAGTTTTTCGTTGATTTGGATTTCATCTAACGGAATAGAGAGATATTCTTTAGCAAAACATTTCTTCAAATTTGAGACGCGGAAAGTGTTATGTACAGCCACGAGTTGTTGATGTAACTCAAGTCGGTAAGCTACTGGTCCAACACGATCAATAATCTTGAATGGTCCAATATACCTTGGATTTAATTTCCCTCGTTTACCAAATCGAACAACGCCTTTCCAAGGTGCAACTTTAAGCATGACCATCTCTCCAATTTCAAATTTTATATCTTTTCTTTTAATGTCAGCGTAGCTCTTTTGTCGACTTTGGGCGGTTTTCAACCGTTGTTGAATTTGGATGATCTTCTCGGTAGTTTCTTGTATAATCTCCGGACCCGTAATCTGTCTATCCCCCACTTCACTCCAACAAATCGGAGACCTGCACTTTCTACCATAAAGTGCTTCAAATAGCGCCATCTCAATGCTTGAATGGTAGCTGTTGTTGTAGGAAAATTCTGCTAACGGTAGATGTCAATCCCAACTGTTTCCGAAATCAATAACACATGCTCGTAGCATGTCTTCAAGCATTTGTATCGTCCTTTCGCTCTGCCGATCAGTTTGTGGATGATAGGCAGTACTCATGTCTAGACGAGTTCCTAATGCTTGCTGTAATGTCTGCCAGAATCTTGAAATAAATCTACCATCCCTATCAGAGATAATAGAGATTGGTATTCCATGTCTGGAGATGACTTCCTTCAAATACAGTCGTGCTAACTTCTCCATCTTGTCATCTTCTCTTATTGGCAGGAAGTGTGCTGATTTGGTGAGACGATCAACTATTACCCAAATAGTATCAAAACCACTTGCAGTCCTTGGCAATTTAGTGATGAAATCCATGGTAATGTTTTCCCATTTCCATTCTGGGATTTTGGGTTGTTGAAGTAGACCTGATGGTTTCTGATGCTCAGCTTTGACCTTAGAACACGTCAAACATTCTCCTACGTATTTAGCAACATCGGCTTTCATACCCGGCCACCAAAAATGTTTCTTGAGATCCTTGTACATCTTCCTCGTTCCAGGATGTATTGAGTATCTGGTTTTATGAGCTTCTCTAAGTACCATTTCTCTCATATCTCCAAATTTTGGTACCCAAATCCTTTCAGCCCTATACCGGGTTCCGTCTTCCCGAATATTAAGATGATGCTCTGATCCTTTGGGTATTTCATCCTTTAAATTTCCTTCTTTTAAAACTCCTTGTTGCGCCTCCTTTATTTGAGTAGTAAGGTTATTATGAATCATTATATTCATAGATTTTACTCGAATGGGTTCTCTGTCCTTCCTGCTCAAGGCATCGGCTACCACATTTGCCTTCCCCGGGTGGTAACGAATCTCAAAGTCGTAATCATTCAACAATTCAATCCACCTACGCTGCCTCATATTCAGTTGTTTCTGATTAAATATGTGTTGAAGACTTTTGTGGTCGGTATATATAATACTTTTGACCCCATATAAGTAGTGCCTCCAAGTCTTTAATGCAAAAACAACCGCGCCTAATTCCAAATCATGCGTCGTATAATTTTGCTCGTGAATCTTCAATTGTCTAGACGCATAAGCAATTACCTTCATTCGTTGCATTAATACACAACCGAGACCTTGCTTTGATGCGTCACAATAAATCACAAAATCATCATTCCCTTCAGGCAATGACAATATAGGTGCCGTAATTAGCTTTTTCTTCAATAACTGAAACGCTTTCTCTTGTTCATCATTCCATTCAAATTTCTTCCCTGTATGCGTTAATGCAGTCAAGGGTTTTGCTATTCTGGAAAAGTCTTGGATGAACCTTCTGTAGTAACCAGCTAGTCCTAAAAACTGGCGTATGTGTTTCGAAGTTTTCGGGGTTTTCCACTTTTCAACAGTTTCTATCTTTGCCGGATCCACCTTAATACCTTTTTTGTTCACTATGTGACCGAGGAATTGAACTTCTTCCAACCAAAATGCACACTTTGAAAATTTAGTGTACAATTTTTCCTTCCTCAATACTTCTAACACCTTTCTCAAATGTTCACCGTGTTCTTGGTCATTCTTTGAGTAAATAAGTATGTCATCAATGAAAACAATGACAAACTTGTCAAGGTATGGTCCACACACTCGGTTCATAAGGTCTATGAACACATCTGGTGCATTAGTTAAACCAAATGGCATGACCATAAACTCGTAATGGCCGTAACGTGTTCTGAAAGCAGTCTTTGGAATATCATCTTCTTTCACCCGCATTTGACGATACCCGGAACGTAAGTCAATCTTTGAATAAACAGACGAGCCTTGTAGTTGATCAAATAAGTCGTCGATTCTCGGTAGTGGGTAGCGGTTCTTGATGGTAAGTTTGTTCAACTCTCGGTAGTCGATACACAACCTGAATGTACCATCTTTCTTCTTGACAAACAAAACAGGAGCTCCCCACGGTGATGTGCTTGGTCGAATGAAACCATGCTCTACAAGTTCTTGTAATTGGCTTTGCAGTTCTTTCATCTCGCTGGGTGCGAGTCTGTAAGGAGCACGAGCTATTGGTGCAGCTCCTGGTACAAGATCTATTTGAAATTCAACGGATCGATGTGGGGGTAATCCCGGTAATTCTTTCGAAAATACATCGGGAAATTCTTTTGCTACGGGAACATCATTGATGCCCTTTTCTTCAGTTTGTACTTTCTCGACGTGTGCTAGAACAGCATAGCAACCTTTTCTTATTAGTTTTTGTGCCTTCAAATTACTAATAAGATGTAGCTTCGTGTTGCCCTTTTCTCCGTACACCATTAAGGGTTTTCCTTTTTCTCGTATAATGCGAATTGCATTTTTGTAACAAACGATCTCTACTTTCACTTCTTTCAACCAGTCCATACCGATTATCACATCAAAACTCCCTAACTCTACTGGTATCAAGTCAATCTTAAATGTTTCGCTAACCAGTTTAATTTCTCGATTCCGACATATATTATCTGCTGAAATTAATTTACCATTTGCTAATTCGAGTAAAAATTTACTATCCAAAGGCGTCAATGGACAACTTAATTTAGCACAAAAATCTCTACTCATATAGATTCTATCCGCACCCGAATCAAATAAAACGTAAGCAGATTTATTGTCAATAAGAAACGTACCCGTAACAAGCTCCGGGTCTTCCTGTGCCTCTGCCGCATTAATATTGAAAACTCTTCCGCGGCCTTGTCCATTCGTGTTCTCCTGGTTCGGGCAATTTCTAATAATGTGGTCCGGTTTTCCACATTTATAACAAACTACATTGGCATAACTTGCTCCGACACTACTTGCTCCGCCATTACTCGTTCCGACACCATTTGTTCCTTTCGTTCTATTAACCCCTGGTCCGTAGACCTCACACTTCGCCGCGCTATGACCATTTCTTTTACACTTGTTGCAAAATTTGGTGCAGAACCCCGAGTGATACTTTTCACACCTTTGGCATAGCTGCTTCTGATTGTTGTTGTTGTTGCGGTTATTATTGTTGTTGGGATGATTGTTGTAGTTGCTATTGTTGTTGTTGTTGTTGTTGTTGTTGGGCTGTTTGTTGTAGTTGCGATTGATGTTGCGATTGTTGGGATAATTGTTGCGATTATTGTTGTAATTGCTGTTGTTGTTGTATTGGTGATTCTTATCACCGTTTTCCTCCCACTTTCTTTTGACTTGCTTCACATTGGCCTCTTCAGCAGTCTGTTCTTTAATTCTTTCTTCAATCTGGTTCACTAGTTTGTGAGCCATTCTACATGCCTGTTGTATGGAGGCGGGCTCGTGTGAACTTATATCTTCTTGGATTCTTTCCGGTAATCCTTTCACAAACGCGTCGATATTCTCTTCCTCATCTTCGAATGCTCCCGGACACAATAGGCACAATTCTATGAATCGTCTTTCGTACGTGGTAATATCAAATCCTTGGGTTCGTAACCCTCTAAGTTCTGTCTTGAGCTTATTGACCTCGGTTCTGGGATGGTACTTCTCGTTCATCAAGTGCTTGAATGCTGACCACGGTAGTGCGTACGCATCGTCTTGTCCCACTTGCTCTAGATAGGTATTCCACCATGTTAACGCAGAACCTGTGAAGGTATGCGTAGCGTACTTTACTTTGTCCTCTTCAGTACACTTACTTATGGCAAACACCGATTCGACCTTCTCGGTCCACCATTTCAATCCGATCGGTCCTTCAGTTCCATCAAATTCCAAAGGTTTGCAGGCAGTGAATTCTTTGTAGGTGCATCCTACACGATTTCCTGTACTGCTAGATCCAAGGTTATTGTTGGTATGTAGCGCAGCCTGTACTGCGGCTATGTTTGAAGCTAGAAAAGTACGGAATTCCTCTTCATTCATATTCACGGTGTGTCGAGTAGTCGGTGCCATTTCCTTCAAAATAGTCAAATGGAACAAGTTAATCATACAGAATATTAAGAGTAGTTAATAGTATTTCGTAGCATAATATGAACTCATTTATAAAAGCTTTTTCTTCATATTAGCGTTTTATAAGTTTAAATTCGGGTAGTACCTACCCGTTAAGTTCATACTTAGTAGCTAATATACAATTCAACTACTACAATTCTATATGAAAAACTGATTATAATAATATTTCGCGTTCAAACTTTTATACAATATTTTACAAACTTACAATACCGCTTATTTTACATAAAGCATGAAATATAGCACACAATAACTTTGATACAAGATAGTTGTGAAGATAATTCTAGCTAGTACACAAGTTGTTCAGCAAAGGCAATAAAGACACGTAATTCATACGTCCAGAAACAAGTCATGCATTCTGGTTTTACTAGGACTACTTCCCATTCTTGGTCTTGTGGAACATAACCGTTATGGCCGTTGATAAGACAGCGTGTTGTAACGTCGTCAAAGGGACGAGGGTTACGTAATGTCCAACAGTCCCGTAACAATCTAAAAACCTCATTTCTTACCCCAATTACCGACTCCGTCACTTGTGGGAACGTTTTGTTTAATAGTTGTAGACCGATGTTCTTGTTCTCACTTTGGTGAGAAGCGAACATTACTAATCCGTAAGCATAACATGCTTCTTTATGTTGCATGTTAGCCGCTTTTTCTAAATCACGAAGTCTAATATTCGGATATATTGAGTCAAAATAATTTCTTAACCCATTGCGTAAAATAGCATTTGGGTTCCCCGTAATATATGCGTCAAAGTAAACACATCGTAACTTATGGATTTCCCAGTGTGATATCCCCCATCTTTCGAACGAAAGCCTTTTATAAACCAAGGCATTCTTGGAACGTTCTTCGAATGTCTTACAAACTGATCTCGCCTTAAATAGTTGTGCCGAAGAATTCTGACCGACTCTAGACAAGATTTCATCAATCATGTCTCCGGGTAGGTCTCTTAAAATATTGGGTTGTCTATCCATTTTGTGTTTTTATACTGTAAAATAGACAAGAGTTAGATTCATAAAAAAAATACTTATTAATACAAGCAATTTTTACATATATCATAAAGCATAAGCACACTATATTACTTATATTACACCACACGAATACAACTATCTTATTCCGACTCGCTTGTTTCTTCTTCTTCGGTTTTGGTTCGTTTTGCCAAGTTTCTAGGGATATATGATGTTCCCCTAATACGAGTCGTCGTTTTCCACATTGGTTTAAAAAAACCTGGTGGTTTAGAGGTTCCCGGGTCATTGTTACAACTTAAGGACTTCGGGGGTTGACGATACATATAAAGTTCATCGGGGTTGGAATTAGATTTCTCTATTTTTATGCCATTTCCCTTATTATTTTCTTTTGCCTTTTTAAATTCAGTTTGGGTAATTTCTATAACATCATCGGAAATCTCGTCGGAATCCGATTCATCGGAGAATTGGTAATCCTCCCAATATTTTGCTTCCTTGGTGGAAACACCATTGACCATAATTAACCTTGGTCGGTTGGTTGAGGATTTTCTTTTACTTAACCATTTTATTATTTCCCCCACCGGTTCTATTTCTTCATCCGGTTCCGATTCTTCTTCCGGTTCCGATTCTTCTTCCGGTTCCGACTCTTCTTCCGGTTCCTCTTCGGGAACTTGTGAATCAGTCCACGAATCATTCCAATTTACATTTGACTCTTCATTATTATTAGGTGAGTCAATGGGACTTGTTCTAGAGGTAGACATCTATCACATAATATCAAACGCGTTAAGAGATTAATATATCACATAATATTCACATGTTAAAAATATATAGTTTCCAACAAAATTTGTTAAGCAATCATTTTTCAAGTAAACACGGTCGAAGTCCAGACACACTAATGCATCCTAACAAACTCGATAAGACACACTAATGCAAAATTCTGGTTCTCTAAGACCAACGCTCGGATACCAACTGAAATGTTCTGTTCTTATTGATTAAAAACGTTCCATATTAATTGATTTCGTTGCGAGGTTTTGACCTCTATATGAGATGTTTTTCAAAGACTGCATTCATTTTAAAACAAACCATAACCTTTATTTCATCAATAAAGGTTTAAAAAGCTTTACGTAGATTATCAAATAATGATAATCTAAAATATCCTGTTTACACACGACCATTACATAATGGTTTACAATACAAATATGTTACAACAAAATAAGTTTCTTGAATGCAGTTTTTTACACAATATCATACAAGCATGGACTCCAAATCTAGTCCTTATTTAAGTATGCGACAGCGGAAGCTCTTAATAATCACCTGAGAATAAACATGCTTAAAATGTCAACAAAAATGTTGGTGAGTTATAGGTTTAACCTATATATATCAAATCGTAACAATAGACCACAAGATTTCATATTTCAATATACATCCCATACATAGAGATAAAAATCATTCATATGGTGAACACCTGGTAACCGACATTAACAAGATGCATATATACAAGAATATCCCCATCATTCCGGGACACCCTTCGGATATGATATAAATTTCGAAGTACTAAAGCATCTGGTACTTTGGATGGGGTTTGTTAGGCCCAATAGATCTATCTTTAGGATTCCCGTCAATTAGGGTGTCTGTTCCCTAATTCTTAGATTACCAGACTTAATAAAAAGGGGCATATTCGATTTCGATAATTCAACCATAGAATGTAGTTTCACGTACTTGTGTCTATTTTGTAAATCATTTATAAAACCTGCATGTATTCTCATCCCAAAAATATTAGATTTTAAAAGTGGGACTATAACTCACTTTCACAGATTTTTACTTCGTCGAGAAGTAAGACTTGGCCACTGTTGATTCACGAACCTATAACAATATATACATATATATTAAAGTATGTTCAAAATATATTTACAACACTTTTAATATATTTTGATGTTTTAAGTTTATTAAGTCAGCTGTCCTCGTTAGTAACCTACAACTAGTTGTCCACAGTTAGATGTACAGAAATAAATCGATAAATATTATCTTGAATCAATCCACGACCCAGTGTATACGTATCTCAGTATTGATCACAACTCAAACTATATATATTTTGGAATCAACCTCAACCCTGTATAGCTAACTCCAACATTCACATATAGAGTGTCTATGGTTGTTCTGAAATATATATAGATGTGTCGACATGATAGGTCGAAACATTGTATACGTGTCTATGGTATCTCAAGATTACATAATATACAATACAAGTTGATTAAGTTATGGTTGGAATAGATTTGTTACCAATTTTCACGTAGCTAAAATGAGAAAAATTATCCAATCTTGTTTTACCCATAACTTCTTCATTTTAAATCCGTTTTGAGTGAATCAAATTGCTATGGTTTCATATTGAACTCTATTTTATGAATCTAAACAGAGAAAGTATAGGTTTATAGTCAGAAAAATAAGTTACAAGTCGTTTTTGTAAAGGTAGTCATTCCAGTCGAAAGAACGACGTCTAGATGACCATTTTAGAAAACATACTTCCACTTTGAGTTTAACCATATTTTTTGGATATAGTTTCATGTTCATAATAAAAATCATTTTCTCAGAATAACAACTTTTAAATCAAAGTTTATCATAGTTTTTAATTAACTAACCCAAAACAGCCCGCGGTGTTATTACGACGGCGTAAATCCGGTTTTACGGTGTTTTTCGTGTTTCCAGGTTTTAAATCATTAAGTTAGCATATCATATAGATATAGAACATGTGTTTAGTTGATTTTAAAAGTCAAGTTAGAAGGATTAACTATTGTTTGCGAACAAGTTTAGAATTAACTAAACTATGTTCTAGTGATTACGAGTTTAAACCTTCGAATAAGATAGTTTTATATATATGAATTGAATGATGTTATGAACATCATTACTACCTCAAGTTTAGTAGGTAAACCTACTGGAAGTAACAAGAAATGATCTAGCTTCAAAGGATCTTGGATGGCTTGAAAGTTCTTGAAGTAGGATCATGACACAAAAACAAGTTCAAGTAAGATTTTTACTCGAATTAAGATAGTTTATAGTTATAGGAATTGAATCAAAGTTTGAATATGAATATTACCTTGAATAAGAAAGATAACCTACTGTATATAACAAAGGTTTCTTAATCTTAGATGATTACTTGGAATGGATTAGAAAGCTTGGAAGTAAATTAGTAAACTTGAAGGGATTTTTGAAGTGTTCTTGAAGTGTTCTTCCTATGATGATTATAGCTTGATTCTTGAAGTGATTTTTGATGAAGATGATGATTAACTACTAGAAAAATACGTTCATAATAGTGTGTGTGTGTGTGTTGAGAGAGAATTAGAAAGAGAATTGGAAGTGAAATGGAGTGAATGATGAGTGGTAATTGATGAGTGGTGAGTGGGGTTAAAAGGAGTTATAGTTAGTTGACTAGCTCATGGTAGAAGTTAAAATTGATTAGTCATACATGACATAATCAAGAGTAGAATCCCATGCTAGTTCCTATTGGTATATACCTATAGTAAGTACATTTTGAAGCTGTGTATAATACGGGTAAGAATACGACTAGAATTCTTGATGAAAGAAAAGAATGGGAAAGTAACTGTAACCATTTTCGTTAAGTATGAGTGTTTTGATATATGTCTTGAAGTCTTCCAAAAGTATTTTAATACATCTAAATACACTACATGTATATACATTTTAACTGAGTCGTTAAGTCATCGTTAGTCGTTACATGTAAGTGTTGTTTTGAAACCTTTAAGTTAACGATCTCAATTAATGTTGTTAACCCATTGTTTATTATATCTAATGAGATGTTAAATTATTATATTATCATGATATTATGATATATTAATATATCTTAATATGATATATATACATTTAAATGTCGTTACAACGATAATCGTTACATATATGTCTCGTTTCGAAATCCTTAATTTAGTAGTCTTGTTTATATGTATATAACTCATTGTTAATATACTTATAGAGATACTTACTTATCATAATCTCATGTTAACCATATGTATATCCATATATATATTGTCATGTCGTTTTTACAAGTTTTAACGGTCGTGAATCGCCGGTCAACTTGGGTGGTCAATTGTCTATATGAAACATATTTCAATTAATCAAGTCTTAACAAGTTTGATTGCTTAACATGTTGGAAAAATTTAATCATGTAAATATCAATCTCAATTAATATATATAAACATGGAAAAGTTCGGGTCACTACATGCTAGACTCAGAGTTATTGTTGGTATGTAGCGCAGCCTGTACTACGGCTATGTTTGCAGCAAGAAAGGTACGAAATTCCTCTTCGCTCATATTTATGGTGTGTCGAGTAGTTGGTGCCATTTCCTTCAAAATAGCCAATTGAATCGAGTTAATCATACAGAATATTAAGAGTAGTCAATAGTATTTCGTAGCATAATATGAACTCATTTATAAAAGCTTTTTCTTCATATTAGCGTTTTATAAGTTTAAATTCTGGTACTACCTACCCGTTAAGTTCATACTTAGTAGCTAATATACAATTCAACTACTACAATTCCATATGAAAAACTGATTATAATAATATATCACATACAAATATTCTTCAAACTTACAACTTCGCTATATTACATATAACATGAAATATAGTACACTATGATACAGGACAGTTTTGAAGATAAATCTAGTTAATACGCAAGTTGTTTAGCAAAGGAAATAAAGACACGTAATTCATAAGTCCAGAAACAAGTCATGCATTCTGGTTTTACTAAGACGACTTCCCATCCTTGGTCTTGTGGAAAATAACCGTTATGACCATTGGCTAGGCAGCATGTTGTAATGTCGTCAAAAGGACGAGGGTTTCATAATGTCCAACAGCCCCGTAATAATCTAAAAACCTTGTTTCTCACCTCAACTACTGAATCCGTCACTTGTGGGAAGGTTTTATTTAAAAGTTGCAATCCGATGTTTTTTTTCTCACTTTGGTAAGAAGCGAGCATCACTAACCCGTATGCATAACATGCTTCTTTATGTTGCATGTTAGAAGCTCTTTCTAATTCACGAAATCCTATGTTGGGATATGTTGAGTCAAAATAGGTTCTTAACCCGTAGCGTAAAATTGCATTTGGGTTCCCCGCATTTAATGCTTTAAAGAAAACACGGCGTAACTTACGGTCTCCCCAATGTGATATACCCCACCTATCAAAGGAAAACCTTTTATAAACTAAGGAATTTCTGGAAAGTCTTTCAAATGTTTGACAAGTTAATTTCGCCATAACTAATTGTGCTGATGAAATGTTGTTTTGAAACCTTTAGGTTAACGATCTTGTTAAATGTTGTTAACCCATTGTTTATTATATCTAAAGAGATGTTAAATTATTACATTATCATGATATTATGATATATTAATATATCTTAGTATGATATATATACAGTTAAATATTGTTACAACGATAATCGTTACATATATGTCTCGTTTCGAAATCCTTAAGTTAGTAGTCTTGTTTTTACATATGTAGTTCATTGTTAATACACTTAATGACATGTTTACTTATCATTTATCATGATTAAACATAGTGTGTCAATATCTTAATATGATTCATATGTATTTAGTAAAACGTTGTTATAACGATAATCGTTATATATATCGTTTCGAGTTTCTTAATTCAATAAACTCAATTTTATTTATATAACCCATTGTTAAAATACCTAATGAGATACTTACTTATCATAATATCATGTTAAATATATATATATATATATATATATATATATATATATATATATATATATATATATATATATATATATATATATATATATATATATATATATATATATCCATATATATGTCATCATATAGTTTTTACAAGTTTTAACGTTCGTGAATCACCGGTCAACTTGGGTGATCAATTGTCTATATAAAACCTATTTCAATTAATCAAGTCTTAACAAATTTGATTTCTTAACATGTTGGAAACATTTAATCATGTAAATAACAATTTCATTTAATATAAATAAACATGGAAAAGTTCGGCTCACTACATAAAGAGTAAAAGGGAGCAAATGAACTCACCATACTGTATTTTGTAGTAAAAATACATATGACGACATTGAACAAGTATAAGGTTGACCTCGGATTCATGAACCTATATCAGTTGTATATTTATTAATATTCATAGTTGTAATTGAACACACACACACACACACACACACATATATATATATATATATATATATATATATATATATATATATATATATATATATATATATATATATATATATTAGTTATATTATTTTCATGTTAGTAATATATATATATATATATATATATATATATATATATATATATATATATATATATATATGTTTTATATGTTCATTTTGTATATATATAAAAATATTAAATTTTGTTATGTTATATGTGTTAAATATATATATTTATGTATGTATTTAATTTGTTTATCAAAACAGTAGTTCTATTATACTAAGTTAATATTAGTAAAAATTAAATAATTATAATAACATTAATAATATACATATATTAATGATAACCCTATTAGTGATAATAACAATGAAATTAATAATAGTACTTGTATCAACATTAATTTTACTGTTTATGGTAGTTATGATATTAAATGATTTACCAATAATAATAATAGTAACTTTGTTAAAAATGATAATATTAATAAAGATATTGTTAATAATGATACCTTTGTTTAATAATAATAATAATAATACTAATAGTTACAAAAGTGATACTAGTACTAATATTAATGAGAAAAATGATAGCTTGTATTATATTCCTTAATAATAATAATACTTATCTTACTACTATTCTGATATAATTAATAATTTTGATAATAACAATAATAATACTTATTGATAACCCTTAGTAATGATACTAATATAAATTATATTTATGATAATAATTTTAGTAATCTTGTTTGTAATAATAATATTGATAATAATTAATAATACATAATACTAATAAGTATTTATAATAACAATGATGGGAATAATAATATTATTTACTTTAATGATAACAACATTCATTATATTAATATTAGGGGTAACATTAATTATCATTATAATAATACCATAATTAATAATAACAATAATGAAAATAATAATAATAATAATAATAATAATAATAATAATAATAATAATAATAATAATAATAATAATAATAATAATAATAATAATAATAATTGGGTTGCAGACCAAGCTCTTACGTCATACGGGTATTGTTGGTCTTGGTCGTGATTTTGAAGATGCATTGGGTCTGTTTTATAATACGGTTGGGTTTGATATTTTAGGTAATCCGAGTGAGGTCGCTGCCCAAATACTCATGAAGAAATTGACAGATGTTTATTTCACAAAGGTTACCGCTTCTGCAGAATCCACTTTTTCGTTATCTCCCCGACAATCGGCCTTATGGAAATCACAGCAGGGTGATCACACATCTGCTTGGCTAAGGCAGTCCCTATTTTGGGGTTGGGTCAGACGATGAACGCAAAGACTTACCGATGTGTGTTGTGCTACCGGTTAGGTGTTCCTTTGTTCTCTATCTCGACGGCATGCTCCGCCTGTTCAAGTATTTTTACTGGGGATATTTTCAGGGATCACGCCGTGTCTTGTGCTGGTATGGTGGGTATTAAGCATCGACATAATATTGTTCGGGATTCCCTTGTTGATGTTTGTTATCGATCTGGGATTTCAGCGAGATAGGAGGTTGACATTGGGTTGTCTGGAGGGAACGACAGGGCCCTCAGACCTGCAGATGTGTTACTTTATTCCTGGGATTGTGGTCGCGATGTTTGTGTTGACTTGACAGGGTCTTCTCCTTTGACGCAGTCTGGGCTTTCTGACTTTGTCCCTGGACGTGCTGTGGTTGATGCGGCTCGTCGGAAGCGGGTCAAGTACGAATCTAGCTGTCAGGCGATTGGTTATGGTTTCATTCCTTTCTCATTTTCTTCCCTGGGGAATTAGAGAAGGAGGTTGTTTCTTTGCTAAAGCGGGTTCAGAAGAGTTCGATGGCGCAAGATATTAGTGCCGGTGCTGCTGCTCATATTTTTACTAGGATAGGTTTTGCTATTGCTAGAGGTGTGGGGGCCCAGATTGTCTCTAGGCTTCCCACTAATTTTTTGTAAGTTTTAAAACTTTTAAGTTTTTTTATTAAAAATAATAATAATAATAATAATAATAATAATAATAATAATAATAATAATAATAATAATAATAATAATAATAATAATAATAATAATAATAATAATAATAATAATAATAATAATAATAATAATAATAATAATAATAATAATAATAATAACAAAGATGGAACTACCTTATATGAGAAAGGCTAAAAAAAATAAATTGCTCCATGAGGGATTCGAACCCGTGACCTCCCGCTCACCCAAACTAACAACCAACCATTCGACTGTGTTCGTTTTTCTGATTATATACTACCCTAAAATAAATATATATTCAGTTTCTATAACTCATCTCCTTCCTCATCATAAACACCTCGATCAGTGACCAAATCGACCATTGTATTAACACAATAATTTATTTTAGGGTTCCTAACTAAATAAAATTGATAAATGGTTGATATTCATAGTTAAAATAGAAAAAAAATATTAAAAATGAAAAAAAAAAAAGAAGCAGCAGCAGTTTAGCGAAGAACACAAGAACCCAATTAGTGAATTTGAAATCTAGCCACTTTTTGATAAAATTTACAATACAAATAGATAGCAAATCGTTACTGAAACCTTTCTGGATAATCAATTTAATTTAAAACACTAAAATACGTTCGAATTTCATGATGAACCATCTGTTGACTTTTTAAAACATAAACTTTGACTTGTGAATTAGAAATCAATACGAAGAATTGGATTCTAAAATTTGGCAGAAAGATTGTTCATAGGATTCCTAGCAATCTAGAATTTATAGTTTTTGAAGATTGATTCGCGTTTAAGTTTTGAAAAAAAAATAATAACACGAACAGGGACTGGGTTCTTCTTATTTTTGATCGAATTATTTTTGGATTTGCAGTGGAAAAATTGAAGTGTGCAATTGAATGTTTGATGCAGCGATAATAGGTAATTCAAAGGTTGTTGAAGTGTATGATTTGGGGTAGACAGCATATCACGAGCGAAGAAGAAAAAAATAAAGCAGTTAGATAGTGATATAAATAAATAATTACGCATTCATCAATCAGTATCCTATATATATCTGAATTTTATATTTATCTGTTATAATCTTATCTGTTATATATTTATATACGTATTTGTTATACATATTTGTTATAATTGTAATTATTTATTATTTAACTGCTATACCTATCTGTATATATATTTATCTATATTTATTTATATATAAACTTGTATTTTATATGTATAGACCGTATTATATATTTGTATATCAGTATTTATGTTTTTATCTTTAACTGAATTTGTATATATGTATTTTTAATTAATAGTAAATAATTATTAATACTAATTCTATTATTATTAGTAATAATACTAATAGTAATTATATTTATAAAATTTAAAAACAAAATGATAATAATAATATTATTTATGATAATACTACTAATTTGAATTATAATTATAATAATAATGATATTGATAATAATAGTACTCTATTACTTTATATATATCAAATCCGTATCTATAGATTATATATTTAAATTTACTAGTCTTGATATTAATATTAATAATAATAATGAAAATAATAACATTGACATAACAACTATATTTCAATTTATAATTTAATATACTAATATTACATATTACTAATTATGTAATGTCTAATAATTAATATATATATATATATATATATATATATATATATATATATATATATATATATATATATATATATATATACTCTAATATGCATATCATAGTATTTCTGAATAGAATTCATAGATATTTATATATAGCTTTAAATTAATAACCACTTTATTATCTAGTATATTACTTCAAATTCTTAATTTTTAATGATTGACTTTTATTATTTCTAATTATAATATATATATATATATATATATATATATATATATATATATATATATATATATATATATATATATATATATATATATATATATATATATATATATATATATATATATATATATATATGTATATATGTATATATATGTACATATTTATTTACAATTAATTGTTCGTGAATCGTTAGAAACAGTCAAAGGTCAAATAATATCATGAAAATAGTTCAAAACTTTATTACTCAACATTACAGACTTTGCTCATGTGTCGAAATCAAATTAGAATTGAGTTTAAATTTGATCGAAATTTTTGGGTCGTCACAGTACCTACCCGTTAACGAAATTTGAATGTGGTCGTCATGGTTAACAATAAAAATGTTTTCATGACAAACATAAGTTGATAAATTAAGTTTTATCATCATTAAGTAATATGGAATAAACAATTCGTTTATCTGGAGAGTATGAGTGAAGCTATCACAAAAGCATGGAATGAGTAAATGCGGGTTCGACTTAACCGATGACGTAGTCATAGTTAATTTCCGAAATTTAAGGGATTTAAAGAAAATATTTGAAATCTAAATAAGATCTGATTTCCTCGAGATTAAGGAAATTAAAATCTCTTTAATTTAATGTGATCATCTGTCTCGATTGCTTTGTCTGGTATCTCCACTATAAATGAACTTCTTTCGTTCCATTATTTTCACCACTCCTATACTAAATTCCCAAATTCAAAAGATTGTGAAAATGCTTAATCCAGTTCTAATCCTTGTCCTTATCCTTACTATCGCAACAATCATTCTCCTTTTCCAACTTCCACCGAAGGAATCTGTTTTCTTCTACTTCACCCTTAGGGTTATAATGTTTTTAATTCTCCCGTGTCTTTATGTCACGATAAACATTGATATACATGGTTTGTAATTTATGTGTTGTTATCGAGCTTTATATTTACCCTTATATTTTGGAGTTTTATACTTTTGTTTTCTCTTCCCGACTTTAAGTCAAGCGAATAATGGTCCAGTATTTGTAGATATGAAATTCAGAATAAACATGATTAATGTTCTAAAATGAAATGGTAACAGCACGATCTTGATTGGTTAAATTATCCAAATTCAAGAGAAAAGATAGAACTATCAAGAAAATATGTTCTTGATATGTTTATAGATTAGATAGAATGTAAGAGTCGTGTAACATGGCACATGATGACGTTATGATCTGTGAATCATCACGTTCCAATAAAAACTCAGCATGACTTACTGTAATATAATCACGTTGATCAAGTGTCATTATATTATACTAACTCATGCTTCAGTTCCCAACACTACTTTAAAATCATTCATGAATTAAACTCGAATGTTTACAGAATATAGAAACTATCAGTTTCTTATATGATGTAATACTGGTAGTGCGAATAGATAAATGATTTCAGATACGATTAGTTATGAAAATATCTTCAGAAATATTGAAGATATTTATGACGATATTTTGGAACTTCTAAGATCGAAGGTTGATGAGGAAAATCCTTTCACAAGGATTTAGAATAAATAAGGAGCAAGATATTCACTAAAGAGTTCATCAGATACAGAATCATTTAAATTCGTTAAGTACAGGTTTAATCCTTGTGATTTGTCCACAGTCTCCTTTATAGTTTGCTCAATCCATTTTTCAGTTCCAACTTTTCTGAGCTTTGCCCACATACTATTCTTTATCTTTATACCTTCAACTATTAAGGTCGTGTACAGTTTTTGCTGCTGTATTCAGCTTTTTCAGAATTCAGAGTATTGATTCGTAGACTTGGTGTTCTTTTTCAGAATTCCAGGATGGAAGATCATGATTCCAAGAGATAAAATGTTATATGTATACATATAACTATTGATGTAAACATGCTGCGATATTTCAAAATACTGATTGTTAATTCCGGGTAATTGGTATGGTCATTCTCGTTATAAGGTGTGGATGAGTATATGATAAGGTATTAAATGAAAAATTGGTTTTTCGAAGAAACTTAAATCAATGAGTAATGAAACTGCTGGTAAGTTTACTGCTATTGTGGTGGAATATAAACGATTCTTTGGTAACGGTGACGAAAGAAAAACTTATATATCAAAGTTATAATAGAGTTTATTTGGATGAAAAGTCGAAATTGATTTGTTGAAGCTGTGACAAAATTGGCTAATTTGAAAAGAAATTTCATTGTTATTTTTGGAAATAATAATGCCAAAGGAGCTAGCACATATATGTGTTAAACGTTTACTCAGGTTCCGAGTGTTTTCAGGTGCATAACTATATGCATAAATCTTTTCTCCCGTAGATGAAGTGCGGTTGGTTCATCCTCTCGATTGAGGTGTTTTCAAGAATCATGAAAGGTTTGAACGCAGATTGTAATCGTTAAGATACAAATCGTTTAGATAAAATCAAGTGGCAAAATTGAAGAATTGTTTAGTTTCATATGTTATAATCAATATTTTAATTCATTTTAATTGTCCAATGTTATTAGTCCACAGTCCATAGTCCACAGTTAACAGTCCAATAATTCATATATAGTTCAATATATAATATTCGAATTAATTAATACGTATCGTGACCCGTGTACATGTCTCAGACTCGATCACAACTCAAAGTATATATATTATTATAGAATCAACCTCAACCCTGTATAGGTAACTCGATCATTACTGCATATAGAGTGTCTATGGTTATTCCAAATAATATATATAGATGCGTCGATATGATATGTCAAAACCTTGTATACATGTCCCGATATTTAAAGTGCGTAAAATAAATAACAGAAATTAAATGACGATAAATAAAATTGCGAGAATATAAATTGCAATAATTAAATTGCGATAAATAAAATGTAATAAGGAATTAACAGTTAGCTAGGAACAGTTAGCTAGGATTTTGTTAGCGTGAATTCTTAACAAAATTTCTCATAGTTAATTTGTTGGTTTCTAACAAATTTTATTTTGTCAAATGTTTTCTTCATTATGCCACTTGTTGGATTCTGTTAAGTCAAAATCCAAATATGAAATGGAATGAAAGTGGTTATTCTGTGGTGAACGAATTCATATCTGTGGATGTAAGTAGGATAGTAAACGACTGTTGAATCAGCTTCGAAGAATGTACAGTGTAACTTATTAATGTGAAATCTAAATATTCCTCGGGTATTACCTACCCGTTAAAATATTTTCACCATTAACAGTTTGTACAAAAGAATTTTTAATTATAATCTTTATGAAAATATACTTACATATATATTTTCTTCAGATGTAATCATGGATTTTATGAGTCAATATGATATTAGACTCATTTGATTTACCGTTAGAACAAGAATATATAATCTCTAAAACATTAGAGATTACATAATCGCCATGTCGAACGAAGATAAATGATGTAGAACGTCATGTAAAACGATGATTATGCTCGAGGTACAGATGAGATGTTGGGGCATGTGATGTTGAAACTTAGGTTGTTGGTGGTACTGGTGTTGTCTATTGATGGTACTGTTGGTGCCGATGATATTGTTGAAGCTGGTAAATTTTGCACCATATTCTCCAAATTGATTATTCGAGCGCGAAGTTTGTTGATTTCTTATATTATTCCGGGATGATTGTCGGTCAGAATGAGCGAATGAATAAGGTTTAGAATCTAAGTTATGATATAGTCGTGGTGAGATACTCTGAGAGAGAAAATGATGTTTCGAACAGGTTCACCGGTAAGTGTTTCAGGTTCTTCGCCAAAAGGGGAATGTGGTGGATGGAAAGGATCGTCTTCTTCTCGTCTCCATCGGTTAAGTCGACTATGAACCCATCCCCAATTCATCCAGAGTTGAAGATGACTAGTTGGTTGATCCATTTCATTTACACTGCTTTTGGAGCTTAGATGAATATCCATATCGGAATAGCTGTCGGAATAACTATAGAAATAGCTATCAAAATCTGAGGGACTCAAAATGCTTGAGGGATTCATCTCGTACGATCAAATGAAGGATTTTCGATAAGAAATAGATTATATGATGTAGATTATTACACTGCAATACATAATTTACATATGCATATATAATACCAAAATCCCATAAGTTACGGAGGAATCTACGGAAGCTGTCAGACAAAGGTAACAATAACAGATACGCTAAAATATGAATTTATCTATACACTTTCTATGCAATAGAGGCAGTAAGACGTGTCTAGACTTTAAAGATGATAAGCAAATAATTTTCGACACTAAATGATAAGCAAAACTTTTGACATGCAGACACGGTCGAAGTCCAGACCCACTAATGCATCTAAACAACTATCAGTTAGACACACTAATGCAAGACCTCGTTCACTAAGACCACCACTATGATACCACATGTCATACCCCGTCCTAATCCATCTAGACGAAGTCACCAACATCTGGTTCCATTGCGATGATCGACTTCAAATAATGTCTTTAAAATGAGCAAATGCACAGCGGAAGATTTCTTTCATACCTGAGAATAAACATGCTTTAAAGTGTCAACCAAAAGGTTGGTGAGTTCATAAGTTTATCGTAAATAATAAAATTCATCATTTTGATAGACCACAAGATTTAAATACAGTACACCTATCTCGTGTACAAAACTATTTTCATAAATCTTAGCAACCGTACACATATCTCGTGTACAAAAATATCATACACATAATCTGTGTATAAAATCATTCTCTCGATACATAACATTCACTTTTCATTCATTGCTTGGCTTGGTAACCGACCTTAACATATAATGCGCATAAATAATATCCACAAAACAGAACATCTCGTCTGTATAAATATATAAACTTCGAAGTACTAAACACCACGCCCACTAGCTCTTCCGTCTAGTGAACATTCTGGATGAGGGTGTTAAACCCAGTAGCTACCTTTAGGATTCGCATGAATTAGGACCATACCCGATTCTAATTCTTAGTTTACCAAGCAATAATAATCAGGGGATATATTCACAACAATTAGTGGCAATTATAACGTCCAACTAATTCAATAATAATCCACAGAACTTCTGTCTGCATAATAATTCATTCGAGGAATGTTTTGCTTGTGTCTATCTCGTCAACATTTATAAAAGCATTTCATGTATTCGCAGTTCAAAATATATTTCAAAAGCATTTAATAAAGCAGTTATAAAAATAGCGCATGTATTCTCAGTCGCAAAAATGTAAAGAGTAAAAGGGAGCAAATGAACTCACCATACTGTATTTTGTAGTAAAAATACATATGATGACATTGAACAATTTGATTACTCTAAATCATCATGAATGAATTTCTTCATCACAATTTGATTCTAATATTCTAAGATATCATCGTATCTTTCATTATAAATTTCCTCAATATTTCTAAAGATATTTTCATAACTATTCTTATCCGAAATCATTTATCTTCTCGCGTTATCAGTGTTACATCAGAAAGGAAACTGTTTTTATTTCTAAATTTTGAAAAAAAATTTGAATCAAAATATGAATGTTTTTGAAGTAGTGTTGGGAGCTGATGCATAAGTTAGTATAATATAATGACACTTGATCAACGTGATTATATTACAGTAAGTCAAGCTGAGTTTCTAATGGAACGTGATGATTCACAGAATCATAACGTCATCATGTGCCATGTTACACGACTCTTACATTCTACCTAATCTCTAAATATATCGAGAACATATCTTCCTGTTAATTCTATCTTTTCTTTTGCATTCTGGTAATTTAACCAATCAAGATCGTGCTATTAAAATTGCTCTCTTAGAACATTAGCCATGTGCATTCGAAACTCCATACCCACGAATTTAGGACCATTACTTGATGTGCTTAATGGTTAGAAGAGAAAATAGAGCATAAAGCTTCGAAGTGTAAATGGGGGTATAAATCGCAGCAAATAGGAGAGAACATTAACTGTGGATGACAATGATTATAGGAGGTAGAAGCAGGGACATCGAAATATAAAGGAAGATATAAAACCCAACAACAACGCAGAAATTACAAACCGTAGATATTAATACGAATAGCAATATAAAGACACGGTAGAATTAAGAATAGTATCACCCCAAGGTAATAGTAGAAGTAAAAAGATTTTTCTGGTGGAAGATTGAAAAGAAGGATGACAGAAATGATAATTAGGAAAATATCAAGGATTAGAATAGGATTAAGCATTTTCACAATCTTTTGAATGTATGAACTAAGAAAGAAAGTATATGGATGGTGAGAATAATGGAACGGAAGAGCTTATTTTATAATAGAAATATCAGACATAGTAATCGAGGCAGATCACTGTATTTAATTATAGGGATCTTAATTTCCTTATTCGACAAAGAATCAAACCTTTTAGATTTCGAAGATTTTCTTTAAAATTACTTGATTTACAGAAATCAACCCTGACTACGTCACCGGTTAAGACGAATTTTTATTTTCTCATTTCACGCTTTTGTGATAACTTCAATCATACGCTTCAAATAATCGAATTGTTTTATCCATATTGCTCAATGATGATAAAGCTCTATTTATCAACTCATTTTTGTCATGAAAACATACATATTGTCAGCCATGATGATCTCTATCAAATTTCGGGGACAAAATTTCTTTAACGGGTAGGTACTATGATGACCTGGAAATTTCCGACCAAATTTAAACGTAATCTTATTATGATTCGACACGATAAGCAAAGTCTGTAAAGGTGAGTCTAAAAATTTTTGAAATAATTTATATATTAAATTACCCTGTGACTATTTCCGATGATTCATGAACAATGGTGTGTAATTAAATATGTAAATATATATATATATAAATATAAATATAAGTGTATATATATATATAATTATAAATATATATATATATATATATATATATATATATATATATATATATATATATATATATATATATATATATATATATATATATATATATATATATATATATATATATATATATATATATATATATATATATATATATAAATTTTGAACTAATAAAATACACTTTAAACTATTGGAATTAAAAATGTAAATAAATAAGTTATAATTAAAATACATATCTATATAGATATCAATGTATAATTATTATTATATTATATGTATGAATAATAAATATTTGATATATGATATTATATATTACATAATTAATAATAGGTAATATTAAAATGATCAGTTTGATTACAGGTTAAAAATATGATTGTTATAGTTACTTTCATTATTACTATGACTATTAATATTAATATCAATGATAGTATTATTAATATTATTACTATAAATATACAGTATATAAATATGAAAGATGTGATGGTTATTACTTCCATTATTATTATTATTAAAATTAAAATGAATACTGATATCAATATTAATATCAGTAATATGAATGATAATATTTAAATATAATATATAGGTATAAAATTGATACAAGTTAATTTTTTACATTATTATTATTATTATTATTATTATTATTATTATTATTATTATTATTATTATTATTATTATTATTATTATTATTATTATTATTATTATTATGAACATCATTATTAGTAATATCATTATAATTAGTAGTAAAACTATAATTGTAGTTATTATTAGGATTATTAGTATTATTATTACTAATATTATTATTATCATTAGTATTATTGTAATTGGTATTATTGTTGTTATATCAATATTATTAAAAGTACTAATTGTATTTTTATTTGAATTATATAATTTATTATTATATTTAGTATTATAAGTAACGATATTATCATTATTATTTTTATATTACAACTCTTATTGTTTCTATTATTATTAGTAATATTAGTATCCTTATTAATATTTAATATAAATGTTAATAATACATTGAAATTTATTAATATTAGTTAGATTTGAATTATATATGACTATATATATATATATATATATATATATATATATATATATATATATATATATATATATATATATATATATATATATATATATAAATACATACACATATATATAATACAGATTTATATATATAAATTTATATACAGATATAGATATAGATATATATATATATGGGGATAAATACATAAATACATATACGGTGGTTTATACAATTATACATATACTCAGATAAATAATGGCGTATTCTGTTTCACTTCACAATCAACTTTATTTGATTTATATTTTCCTGTATGGTCGATTATGAATCTGATTTATTCGATCGTACAAATCAAAAGCTAAAACACAGGGATGAATCCAAAACTTCTGTTAGCAATAGCATTCAAGATTCATTTTTTTTTATTTCTGTACCTGCACAAATAATGGGTGTCGACCACTTATCTGTAATTAACAAACGAATTATTGCAAGATACTGATAAAAACCATTCAGTTTATTCATCATCAATATCACTTATCAATTACAAAACACTGTATGATGAAGAGTTAATCAAAAATTTATTAAACTTCACGTTCATCCTCTGTTCTTCAAACTTTTTAACCAAAACTCGATTATGAATCAAATTTCAAAATCCATTAATGCCATTTTGTTAAGAATCCTCTATTGAAACTATCTGCAAGGTTTCATATTCTAATTCTTAAAATCAAATTCTAATTTCGAAGTCAAACTTTTGGTTGTTAAAAGTCAAGCCTTGTTCAACAATCAAATTCGAGTTTTCTATTACAAATCAAATTAAATTGATGAATTGGAAAGTTTATATGAACGATATACAACATATTTCATGTTGTAAGATTTGCCAAGATCGTATTCAAAATCAAAATCATTATTTATATTTTTTTAAACCTTAACCCAGTAGCAGGTCTGTTATGTTTTTTATTTTTTATTTTTTTTTTGCTGTTGTTGATTGAAGGATAAAATACAAAACAGGTCATTTCTTTTCTTTTATCATCAAATATATAATTCTTGTTATGTGTTGATTTGGTCTTCCTGTCGATTTGGAATGAAGAAGAAGGAGGAAAAAAATAAAGAAACAGAAAAGAACATTTAATTAATTTCGGGTCTAAGTATAGTCAGATGAAACGAGACAGAGGAATGGTTAAAGGGTTGTTTGGGTTAGTGTGTGGTCACAGGTTCAAGCCCAGTCCAGGGCAATTCTTTTTAAATAAAGCTTATAAGGGTATTGTGACGACCCGGAAATTTCCGACCAAATTTAAACTTTAATCTTTATATTATTCCGACACAATAAGCAAAGTTTGTTAAGTTAAATCTCAAGAATTTTAAACTGTGTTCATACATTCATTATAACCTCGACCAAATTCCGACGATTCAAGAACCGTTATATATAAATAGATATGTATATGTATATATATATATATATATATATATATATATATATATATATACATATATATATATATATATATTATAACTTGAGAATATTAATAAAGTATTAAACGTATAATACTTTACACGGACGTATTTGTTTCAATATGATTTTCGACAAAATTAAAAAAAATATATATATTAAATGATTGAATTATCAGAAACATTGAATTATGATTACAAGTCTCTGTTGAAAGGTTCACTATGATTTGAGAAAATCTATTCCTCTTAACGATATTCAGAATAATTTGTAAAGCTATTTATAAATAAAAACAAAAAGTGTCATTTATGAAAGTTAGACAAAAGTTAGTGGAGAATTGGTTTCCATAATATTCTATTAATCTATTTTCAAACGTACAAAGACGTTTTCAGTTTAAAAAAAACTTTATTATTAAAACGTATATAACTTTTATAAATATCTAGAATCACTTTTGACAACTCATTACTTAACCAGTATAATAAATATAACGATATTTATATTTTATTTCATTAAATATATAACGATTTAAATTAATATTATATATATTTATACGCGTATTATACATACATAGTTTTTATACTTTTACTATACTATAACTTTACCTTTACTTTACTTTTACTTTACTTTAACTTTAATAATTTAACTTTAATAATTCATACTTTAATAATTCACTTTAATAATTCATACTTTAATAATTCACTTTAATAATTCATACTTTAATAATTCACTTTAATAATTTATACTTTAATAATTCACTTTAATAATTCATACTTTAATAATTCACTTTAATAATTCATACTTTAATAATTCACTTTAATAATTCATACTTTAATAATTCACTTTAATAATTCAAAAATATATTATAAATAGAATTCAATAGGTTTCATTATTTCATAGAAACTTGAAAATATATATTTCTCTAAACTCTCTCAATCGATTTATATATATATATATATATATATATATATATATATATATATATATATATATTTGCTCTGTATTATTTCAAGATATTATTCGTATACATAAAATATTACGACGGAGTGCTGTCCGAGTGATTTCAAAATAGTTTTTTTGAATGTGTCGAAGCTAAGGAAATTATGAGTTATAGCTATGGAGGTGATGGGTATGGTTCATAGGTATGCTCGTGAGGTCAATCTAGTGTTTATCATCTCCGTTGCGTCTACGTATTTTCCTGCAATATTGATACGTTCGTGAATCCGAGGCCAACCTTGCACTTGTTAAATGACGTTATATGTATTTTTACTACGAAATACAGTATGGTGAGTTTCATTTGCTCTCTTTTATATATATTTTTGGGACTGAGAATACATGCGCTGTTTTTTATAAATGTTTTACGAAATAGGCACAAGTACTAAAACTAATTCTATGTGGGTTTAAACCAGAAATATACCCTTAGCTTGGTAACATTAAACTACTTGTCTATGTACGGTAGGCGCGAATCCTAAAGATAGATCTATTGGGCCTGACAAACCCCATCCTGACTATGGGATGCTTTAGTACTTCGAGGTTATTTTAAACACACCTGATCTGGTGTACTTCAGAGGGTAAAACATGAACGTTAAGGCTTGTTACCGGGTGCCTACAACTTATAGAATACTTTTATACACTTGCGAGTGTACATATATTTATAAACGGAAATCTTGTGGTCTATTAATATATTGAAATGATTGTTATGATAAACCTATGAACTCACCAACCTTTTGGTTGGCACTTTAAAGCATGTTTATTCTCAGCTATTAAAGAAATCTTCCGCTGTGCATTAGCTCATTTTAAGGATATTACTTGGAGTCATTCATGGCATATTTTGAAAGACGTTGCATTCAATTCATTGAGTTCATCAAGATTATTATTAAGTCAATTATAGTTGGATGTATTATGAAATGGTGTGCATACCGTCAATTTTCGTTGTAAAGAAAGTTTGTCTTTTAAAAACGAATGCAATATTTGTAAAATGTATCATATAGAGGTCAAATACCTCGTGATGTAATCAACTATTGTGAATCGTTTATAATGTATATGAACGGGTCCTTTCAGTTGGTATCAGAGCGGTGGTCTTAGCGAACCAAGTCTACATTAGTGTGTCTAACTGATAGTCGTTAGGATGCATTAGTGAGTCTGGACTTCGACCGTGTCTGCATGTCAAAAGTTTTGCTCATCATTTTTGTCGGAAATTACCTGCTTATCATTCTTAGTCTAGACACATCTTATTGCATTGATTGCATGAATAGTGTATAGACAAAATTCATATCTTAGCGTATATGCTAATTCATATCTTAGCGTATCTGTTACTGTAAACTTTGCCTGACATATTCCGTAAATTCCTCCGTAATCTACGAAACCTTTTGCTCTATATAATTAGAATACCAACCGATAGCTGAAAAATCATTTCATATGGAAAAATTCTTTATTCAATCGTACGAAATGGAATTCGTCATTAGTTCAAGTCCCTCGGATTTCGAAATGGAATCCCACTCAAGCTCCGAAAGCAGTGTGACCAGAATGGATCAACCAATTAGTAATCATCTATTCTGGTTGAATTGGGGATGGGTTCGTAGCCTCCTTAATCATTGGAGACAAGAAGAAGGTGATCCCTTCCATCTACCACATTGCCCTCTTGGTGAAGAACCTGAAGCACTTACCGGCGAACCTATCCGAAACACCATTTTCTCTCTTATTTCTAGAGTATCTCGTCACGCTTACATACTACACCAAATTCTAGATTTTATTTATCCGCTCGTCCGAACCGACAATCACCCCGATGTAATAGAAGAAGTCAACGAGCTTCGCGCTCGGGTAGTGGCTTTAGAGAATACGGTGCAAAGGTTACAAACACCAGCAGCAGCACCAGCAGCATAAACAGTACCATCATCAGCAACACCAACAGTACCATCACCACCACCAACAACAACATCCACATCCCATATCGCAACATCACAATCTGTATCTCAAACATCAACGTCATACGCCCTGTAAATATCCAGGAATATCAACAACAACAAACGATGAAGTATTAATTCATAAACTTCATTGAAGAGATATCTCTGTGGCAGTTATGTAATCTCCAAAATCTTAGAGATTATTTAATTCTGACCGTAAATCGGATGAGTGAACGGAGATGGTAGAGTAGAAACTTTGATCGAAAATGGTGTACGATTTACAAGCTAGAAATGTTTTACCAACAGCATCAACAGGACCGTAGCATCATCAACACAATCAGTGACGTCAGTGTCGTTAGAATCAACAGCACCTGTAACATTACAAACTCTGTCAGTTCAAGAATCATTGTAGACATCATTACGAATCAACAATAAATATATTGTATCAACGAGTTATGAAGTATTAACTCATTTCCAATCGAAAGATTTATATGTATATTTTATATGTATAAATTTTTAAACCATAATAAATCTTCCCGTACTAAGCTATTATGTGTGAATCTTAACTACTCAGTTAATTCATATTACAAATATGCAATGATGTACGTCCTTCGTCCGCAACTTAACCATTGTTAATTACAATCTCTGTATCAATTCAATAAAATTCCAATTCATAATAAATCAAGTGTATTATTCGAATATATGTTTGATTTTACACTTTCATCATCGATGTACTCGAAACTTTTCAAATAACATCATTCGTATCTTGCGAAGTTCACCAGAATTTCACTAAAACCAACAAATAACAAAGTAATGATTCATAATTTCAATATTATTGAAGAAATACTTTTGCAATTTGTAAAGTTTTAGGGATTACTTAATTCTAGTTCCAACCATAAAACAAATGAGTTTAATTTAATATTAACTCATTAAATCTATATTACATCTAAAGAAAATATACACATATATTTTCATAAAGACTGTAATAAACTTCTTTTTGTACAAAATATTAATTGTGAATTTTTTTAACGGGTAGGTAATACCCGAGAGATATATAAATTCACAATTAATATATTACATTTTTCGAAACTGATTCAGCAATCATCAACTATACTCCCTACTTTCACAACAATATCCATTCTTTCATATAAATCAAAACAATCATACTCATTCAAATTCAATTACATATTCTGATTTTGAAATCGCATAATTCAATTCGAAATATAACCAGTATCATCACTCTTAGATTCCTATATCTTTCAAAGCTATACTTTGACTTCAAAACTGTGTTAGAACATCATATGTATTAACGATTACAATATGTGCTCAAACCCTTCGAAATTCCTGAAGACACTTCAACTAAGGAACAATCGAGATGATGATCTAACCACATGTTACCCACAGTTATACACCTGAAAAACTCTCAAAACCCAAGTCATAGTTTGACACGTATCCGTGTTAGACCCTTTGGCATTTACTAGCTAAAATAACTTTTCAATTCCGTTTCAAAATAGACAGTTTTGTCACAGATCCAGCAAGTCAACTTCGACTTCTCAATCAAAACAGTCTTATTATAACCTCGATAGATACGTTGCCCTTTCGCCAACGATACCGGGGAATCGTTTATATTCACCACATTAGCAATAAACTTACCAACAACTTCACTGATCTTTGACTTTTCAAAAAAATATCATTATAATTATCGAAACCCTATCATATACTCATTCGTACCTTATAACAAGAATTGTCATACCAATTATTGAGAATCAGCAATCAGTATTTTGAAATCTCACAGCATGTCTACATCAACAATTACATATACACATAACGTCTACCTCCAAGACTTACATTCTTTGAATGAGAAATTTCTGAAAAACACCCTAAATTGCGAACCAGTTCTCGAAATTTTGAAAAATGCTGATGAGGCAGCAAAAACTGTAAATGACCTTAACAGTAAAAAGTTGGATGATAAAGGATAGTATATTGGCAAAGCTCAGAAAAAGAGAAGTTTTGGAACTGGAAAACGGATTGAGCAAAGTATGAAGGAGGCTGTGGACAAATCACAAAGGCTGAACCTGCCTTCAAAGAATCCAAATGATTCAGTACTTGCTGAAGTCATTAACGAATGCCTTGCTCCTGACTCTAAACCCCTGCGGACAATATCTTTCATCATCCTCTGATATTAGACATTCAAAGATATCATTGTATCTTTCATTATAAATATCATCCATACTTCTGAAGATATTTTTATAATTATTCTTATCTGAAATCATTTACCTCTTCGCGCTATCTGTATTATATCATAAAAGAAACTATTTTAGTTTCTAAATTCTGAAACATTCGAGTTTAAAATAGGAATATTCTTGAAGAAGTATTGGGAGCTAAAGCATGAGTTAGTATAATATAATGACACTTGATCAACGTGATTATATTACAGGAATTCATGCTGAGTTTCTAAATGGAACATGATGATTCACAGATCAAAACGTTATCATGTGCTATGTTACACGACTCTTGTATTCTCTTTGATCTCTAAATATCAAGAAAATATTTCTTGATGATTCGGCCTTTTCCGAGGTATTCTGGTAATTTGACAAGTCAAGATCGTGCCATTACAATTTCCTTCCTAGAACATTAACAATGTTCATTCCGAAATTTATATCTACGAATTCTGGACCATTACAAGCGGTGCTTAATCGCAAGAAGAAGAAATGAAAGGACAAAGCTCCGAACTAAAAATGGGAGTATAAATAGACACGGGAGAACTAAAAACACTATAAAACCAAGAGTATAGTAGAAGTAAATAGATTCTTCCGGAGGCAGATGAAAAAGAAGAGTGACAGATATGAAAGTGAGGAGTATATCAAGAATCAGCACTGGATGAAGCATATTGACAAATACTTTAAAATATGAGTTGAGAAGGTGTGAGTTGTAAGAAAACAAAGGAGGTGGATTTATAGTGAAATATACGACAGAGAAATCAAAATGGATTATCGCATTAATTCGAAGAGGATCATAATTTCCTTAATCGCCGAATAATCAAATCCAATATAGATTACAAAGATTTTCTTTTCGGAGATCAATCGTGATGACGTCAAAAGATACGACGAATCACTATTATCTTATTTCATTCATTTACGATAACTTCACTCACACGCTTTGAGTAATCGAATTATTTTATCCATGCTTCTTGAACATGATAAAACTCTATAATCGTTATAATAACATTCTCATTATTAGTCATGACGACCTCTATCAAATTTCAGGGACGAAATTTCTTTAACGGGTAGGTACTGTGACGACCCAGAAATTTCCGACCAAATTTAAACTTTAATCTTTATATTATTCCGACACGATAAGCAAAGTTTGTTAAGTTAAATCTCAAGAATTTTAAACTGTGTTCATACATTCATTATAACCTCGACCAAATTCCGACGATTCACGAACCGTTATATATAAATAGATATGTATATGTATATATATATATATTATAACTTGAGAATATTAATAAAGTATTAAACGTATAATACTTTACACGAACGTATTTGTTTCAATATAATTTTCGAAGAAATTAAAAAAAAAATATATATTAAATGATTGAATTATCAGAAACATTGAATTATGATTACAAGTCTCTGTTGAAAGGTTCACTATGATTTGAGAAAATCTATTCCTCTTAACGATATTCAGAATAATTTGTAAAGCTATTTATAAATAAAAACAAAAAGTGTCATTTATGAAAGTTAGACAAAAGTTAGTGGAGAATTGGTTTCCATAATATTCTATTAATCTATTTTCAAACATACAAAGACGTTTTTAGTTTAAAAAGAACTTTATTATTAAAACGTATATAACTTTTATAAATATCTAGAATCACTTTTGACAACTCATTACTTAACCAGTATAATAAATATAACGATATTTATATTTTATTTCATTAAATATATATAACGATTTAAATTAATATTATATATATTTATACGCGTATTATACATACATAGTTTTTATACTTTTACTATACTTTAACTTTACCTTTACTTTACTTTTACTTTACTTTAACTTTAATAATTCACTTTAATAATTCATACTTTAATAATTCACTTTAATAATTCATACTTTAATAATTCACTTTAATAATTCATACTTTAATAATTCACTTTAATAATTCATACTTTAATAATTCACTTTAATAATTCATACTTTAATAATTCACTTTAATAATTCATACTTTAATAATTCACTTTAATAATTCATACTTTAATAATTTACTTTAATAATTCAAAAATCTATTATAAATAGAATTCAATAGGTTTCATTATTTCATAGAAACTTGAAAATATATTTCTCTAAACTCTCTCAATCGATTTATATATATATATATATATATATATATATATATATATATATATATATATATATATATATTTTACTCTGTATTATTTCAAGATATTATTAGTATACATAAAATATTATGACGGAGTGATGTCCGAGTGATTTCAAAATAGTTTTTTTGAATGAGTCGAAGCTAAGGAAATTATGGGTTATAGCTATGGAGGTGATGGGTATGGTTCATAGGTATGCTCGTGAGGTCAATCTAGTGTTTATCATCTCCGTTGCGTCTACGTACTTTCCTGCAATATTGAATCTCAATATTGATACGTTCGTGAATCCGAGGCCAACCTTGCACTTGTTAAATGACGTTATATGTATTTTTACTACGAAATACAGTATGGTGAGTTTCATTTGCTCTCTTTTATATATATTTTTGGGACTGAGAATACATGCGCTGTTTTTTATAAATGTTTTACGAAATAGGCACAAGTACTAAAACTAATTCTACGTGGGTTTAAACCAGAAATATACTCTTAGCTTGGTAACATTAAACTACTTGTCTATGTACGGTAGGCTTGAATCCTAAAGATAGATCTATTGGGCCTGACAAACCCCATCATGACTATGGGATGCTTTAGTACTTCGAGGTTATTTTAAACACACCTGATCTGGTGTACTTCAGAGGGTAAAACATGAACGTTAAGGCTTGTTACCGGGTGCCTACAACTTATAGAATACTTTTATACACTTGCGAGTGTACATATATTTATAAACGGAAATCTTGTGGTCTATTAATATAATGAAATGATTGTTATGATAAACCTATGAACTCACCAACCTTTTGGTTGACACTTTAAAGCATGTTTATTCTCAGGTATTAAAGAAATCTTCTGCTGTGCATTAGCTCATTTTAAGGATATTACTTGGAGTCATTCATGGCATAATTTGAAAGACGTTGCATTCAAGTCATTGAGTTCATCAAGATTATTATTAAGTCAATTATAGTTGGATGTATTATGAAATGGTGTGCATACCGTCAATTTTCGTTGTAAAGAAAGTTTGTCTTTTAAAAACGAATGCAATGTTTATAAAATGTATCATATAGAGGTCAAATACCTCGTGATGTAATCAACTATTGTGAATCGTTTATAATGTATATGAACGGGTCCTTTCATGTATACACTATTACTTTTATTTTTATTATTATTATTATGATTATTATTATTATTGTTATGATTATTATTATTAGTTATTAAGGTTATAATTATGATTATAAATTGTTATTGTTACTAGTATTATTATTATTAAAAGTATTACTAATAATACTAGTATTATCATTATAATTATTAGTAACATCATTATAATTATTATTATAAGTATTATCATTATTATTATGATCATGATTATTATTATCATTATTAGGAAAAACAATACAACCTAATATTATTACCATTAATATTAGTATTATTACCATACTTATAATTATTACTATCATAAGTATTATTATTAAGGTTATCATTATTATTATTACTAGTATGATTATCATTATTAATATTGTTATTGTTAAAAATTATTATCATTATAATCATTACTACTTTGTTAACATGAAAACTAATACTGATATTATTGTTAATATTATCAATATAATTATTTTCTTTAAATTAGTAGGATTATGAAAATAAAGATTTTAAAAATAAATACACTGTTTTCAAGAAAATTATAAATGAAATATCATTATTATTATTATCACTGATCATTATCAATATTATTACAAATAGATATTCATATATAAAATTTCATTATCATAATATTGGTAATACATATCACTATATTTTTTTAAAATGATACTAATTAAGTAAAAAAAGATATGAAATGATATATAAGTATATTTTCATCATATAAAAACCCTAGTATAAATTTTTATTAATAACCTCTATAAAGAAAGATAAATATTAGTTATATAAAATATATAAATTAAATATATTAAATCTAACTAATAACATATAACATAATAAGCATATTATTAAATATAATATATATAAACTTGCTCGATTACAATTATATGTGTTAATCAATATAAAATTGATATAGGTTCGTGAATCCGAGGTCGACCTTACATTGTTTAGTTGTTCAATGCCGTCATATGTATTTTTACTACAAAATACATTATTGTGAGTTTCATTTGCTCCATTTTTAAATGCTTTTTCAATATATTTTTGGGACTGAGAATACATGCGCTGCTTTATAAATGTTTGAAGAAATAGACACAAGTACTTAAAACTACATTCTATGGCTGGATAATTAAACCGAATATGCCCCTTTTTAGTCTGGTAATCTAAGAATTATGGAACAGACACCCTAATTGACGTGAATCCTAAAGATACATCTATTGAGCCCAACAAGCCACATCCAAAGTACCGGATGCTTTAGTACTTCAAATTTATCATGTCCGAAGGGAGTCCCGGAATGATGGGGATATTCTATATGCATCTTGTTAAGGTCGGTTACCAGGTGTTCACCATATGAATGAATTTTTATCTCTATGCAGTTTGCGAAATGCCTGATATGAGATTATGTTTATGAGAAATGAAAATGAAAAATCTTGTGGTCTATTAAAATTATGGAAATAATCGATTATGATAAACTAATGAACTCACCAACCTTTTGGTTGACACTTTAAAGCATGTTTATTCTCAGGTATAAAAGAAATCTTCCGCTGTGCATTTGCTCATTTTAGAGATATTACATGGAGTCTTCATGACATATTTCAAAGGACGTTGCATTCGAGTCGTTGAGTTCATCAAGATTATTATTAAGTCAATTATAGTTGGATATATTATGAAATGGTATGCATGCCATCAACTTTCGATGAAATGAAAGTTTGTCTTTTAAAAATGAATGCAGTGTTTATAAAATGTACCATATAGAGGTCAAGTACCTCGCAATGTAATCATATGTTATTGTTTTCGTTCTTATGGATTAGGATGGGTCGCTACAAATAATAACACTAATAATACTTAATGAGGTTACTTAATAACAAAATGATAATAATATTAGTCATGGTATTTATGTTAACACAATAATAATGATACTACATCTATTAGTAGTTAAATATAAATAATAATAATAATAATAATAATAATAATAATAATAATAATAATAATAATAATAATAATAATAATAATAATAATAATAATAATAACGATATTCTTAATTATAACTATAATCGTAATAGTACTAAGGATAAATGATAACTAATACTTATTAGTAATAATAATGATAATAATAATAATAATAACTATAATCTTAAGTACTAATAATAATAATTAATAATAACAACATCAATAAAAATAATAATAATAATAATAATAATAATAATAATAATAATAATAATAATAATAATAATAATAATAATAATAATAATAATAATAATAATAATAATAATAAAAAGAAAGTAGACTACCTTAAAAGCCCTTTTTAAAAAAATTGCACCGAACCGAGCTCGAACCCGAGACCTCTCACTTACCTGCTAACACCCAGGACCATGTCTCTATCGCCTCTTTTCTATTTTATTTCGTAACCCGTTTATATTTACACTCTTTTTCTGTTTTTCCCTATTTGTACTTCTTCAACAACAAATTCAATCGACCAGAGATCAAAAGTGTTATCTATAACATTAAATTAATTTTTGTTTTGGGTATGAAAATTCAATGACACTGAAAACAACATCTGCAAATTAACAGAGAAATAAAATAAAAACAGAAGCAGATGCAGTTGAAAAGAAAACGAAGAACACTCAAAGCATGATTTCGAATTTAAGACCGTAATAGCTAATTCTTTCTAAATGAAATAGGTTTTAATTCACTCCTATAAACTTTTAGGATCATCAATTTTTCCAAAAACCTCAAAATGAATTCGAATTGCTTCCTGAACCAGTCGTTTGACTTTAAAAAAAAATATTTGACTTCAAAATTAAGACTCGATAGCTTGAATTGGATTCTGAAATTTTGCAGATAGTTAAGATAAGAGATTCGTAACAACACTGCATTTCTACTTTTTGAAATTCGTTAAGAAATCGAGTTGTTTGAAAATATAAGCAAGAACATGGGAAAACGTCTGTGTTCCTCATTTTTTTGATTAAATTCATTAAATTAAAAGCTGTAAAAGATATTTGGAATAGATAGTTGATAATGTAAGTCAGTTGGTGTTACCTACAATGTGAATTGATTAGGTTTTATAGACAATTCGAATTTTAACAGTTTAAATAAAAAAGAATATATAAATAAAAAAATAAAAGTTGAAATCGATCTCTAACTGATTTTGGATTGTTCCTGTGATTTGATTCTGATTAGTACGATTTTGAAGATAAGAATCAATTTGAAATACAGAATGAAAGCTATGTTAAACAAATTCGTACGTAATTTTTCTTGATTTAATAGTTTATATAATAATTAATAAATATTTTAGTAATATTAATACTAATCAATAATTATATTAATAATACAGATTTAATAATAATAGAAATACTAATAATAATTATAATAATAATAGAAATATCAATATTATTTATGATAATAATATTAGATTGTATTATTTCCTAATTATAACTATAATAATATTAATGATATTAATAATATTAATATTGATAAAGATAATAATAATAATAATAATAATAATAATAATAATAATAATAATAATAATAATAATAATAATAATAATAATAGTAAATTATCGTAATAATAATTGAAATTATGGTTTTAATTATTCTTACAATAATATTTATATTTTTCATCTTTATTTCATTAATCATAACTTTTTAATTACAATTAAAATAATAAACATAATAATAATCATGCTTTTTAAAACAATAATAACAACAATAATATCTTAAATTACATGTATTAACATGTATATGTAATAATAATTATATTCATAATATTGAGATTAATACTAGTAATAATAAAATATTATAACAAATATATTTTTAACTTGTAATTACATTTACTTATTAATATTATATATTATATGATAATATAGGTTGAATATTTATTATTTATACATTATTTATATATTACCATATAATCATTAATAAGAATCATATATATATATATATATATATATATATATATATATATATATATATATATATATATATATATATATATATATATATATATATATATTTTGATAATACTTAATTATCCTGTTTATTATATTTTACATTTTTAATTCTAATTGATTAAAGTGTATTTTATTAATCTCATAATATTATATATAAACCCTTATATTTATATTTATTTATTTACATATTTATTTACACACAATGGTTCGTGAATCGTCGGGAGTAATCAAAGGTCAAATGATTTAATGGAAATCGTTCAAAAATTTTGGGACTCAACATTACAGACTTTGCTTATCGTGTAAAAAATATTAAATCGTATCGAGAGTTTGGTTTAAAATTAGTCGAAATTTTCCGGGTCGTCACAGTACCTACCCGTTAATGAAATTTTGTCCCGAAATTTGAGTGAGATCGTCATGGCTAACAATAAAAATGTTTTCATGATGAATATAAGTTGATAAATAGAGTTTCATTATTATTGATTAATATAGATAAAACGATTCGATTATGTGAAGCGTACGAGTGAACCTGTCACAAAAGAGTGAAAAGAGGAAAATAAGATTCGTTTTGACTTTTGACGTAATCCCAGCTATTCCTTCGGGATTGAAGGGATTTTAAAGATAATCCTTGAAATCTATAAGATATGATTCTTCGGGATTTAAGAAAATTAGGATCTCAATAATTAAACACGGAAATCTGCCTCGATTGCTTTGTCGGATATTTTCACAATAAATTAATCTCCCTCGTTTCATTATTTTCATCACTCTAATACCTTCTTTCTCCGTTCGTATTTTCAAAAGATTTTGAAAAAGCTTAATTCAATTCTAATCCTTGATATTTTGTTGATTATCTTATCATTCACTCTTCTTTTTCAACTACCACCAGAGGAATCTGTTTACTTCTACTATGCTATAGGGATTATTGTATTTCTCATTCTCTCGTGTCTTTATATTGCTATACGCATTGATATACACAGTTTTTAATTTCTGTGTTTGTGATCGGCTTTATATTTCCTTTTATATTTCGGAGCTCCATGCTCTTGTTTTCTCTTCCCGACTTTAAGTCAAGCGAATAATGGTCTTGAACTCGTAGGTATAGAGTTTCGAAGGATTATAATGTTCTAAGCACGAAGGAAAAAAATCTCACAATTTGATTGGTCAAATTACCAGATTCGCTTAAGGATAGAACTATCAATAATATATTCTATTGATATGTTTGGAGGTGAAATAGAATGAACGAGTCGTGTAACATGGCACATGATGACGTTATGATCTGTGAATCATCATGTTTCATTAGAAACTCAGCATGACTTACTGTAATATAATCACGTTGATCAAGTGTCATTATATTATACTAACTCATGTTTCAGTTCCCAACACTACTTCAATAACATTCATATTTTAAGTTCGAATCTTTGAGAATTTAGGAACTAAAACAGTTTCCTTTCTGCTGTAACACTGATATCGCGGAGAGATAAATGATTTCAGATAAGAATAGTTATGAAAATATCTTCGGAATTATCGAGGATGTTTATAATGAAAGATAAGATGATATCTTAGAATTTCTAATATTGATAGATGATGAGGAAGATTTGTCCGCAAAGGTTTAGAGTCAGGAGCTAGGTATTCGTTAATGACTTCAACAGATACTGAATCATTTGGATTCTTTGAAGATAGGTTTAGTCTTTATGATTTATCCACAGCCTCCTTCATGGTTTGCTCAATCCGTTTTCCAGTTCCAACATTTCTGAGCTTTGCTAACATACAATTCTTTATCATCAAACTTTTGGCTGTTAAGGTCGTTTACAATTTTTGTTGCTTCATTCAACTTTTCAAAATTCAGAGTATTGATTCGCAGACTGGGCACTTTTCAGAATTTTAGAAATGAAGATCATAATTCTAAGAGATAAATGTTATATGTATACATCCAAAATTTTCTGGTTCGTAGTAATAATTAGATTTGTTAGTGGTGAGTTGTGGGCTTCCGATTTAAAGGGTCCTGGCTACCTGCTGCATCTATTGGCTATTCGAAACGTGGGCAAAATCAGAAAAGTATATTAATTTGATAACTTATATAATTTTTATTTTCATAACTAATAGGATATTCAGTGAATGCACCGAGCAAAACATTCACCACCTTTCATAAGTTCACCACCTGTAACTCGATCAAGACATCTAGCCAACATTGTCGCCGTTGATTTTTCTTTAGAATCGTCATCTAGTCAACCAAGTACTCCAATTCAAATTTCCAATAATCCATTTTTTGAACCCGACCTCACAATTGAGAATCCGGAGGATATTCAGGGACAATTCATAGATCCTGAACCACTAATCATTCCTCCTGAACCACAAATCACTCATCCAGATATTGTCGAGGAAGAAACCATTAAATCAGAATCCTCTAGTGATTCAGATTCAACAATTTCAATCATGAAAAATCTAGAACCTCTAAGTATGGAAGACCGAATGAGGGCTAAACGCACTGGCCAAGGTTACGCAATTACTCAACCAGACATTAATGCACCAGATTATGAAATCAAAGGACAAATCCTACACATGGTAACAAATCAATGCCAATTTAGTAGTGCGCCAAAGGAAGATCCAAACGAACATCTTCGTACCTTTAATTGGATCTGTACTCTATTCAAAATCAGAGAAGTTGAGGATGAACAGATCTATCTCATGTTATTTCCCTGGACTTTAAAGGAAGAAGCCAAAGATTGGTTAGAATCGTTACCTGAAGGGGCGATTGATACATGGGATGTTTTAGTTGAAAATTTTCTTAAACAATTCTTTCCGGCATCTAAAGCCGTGAGAATCAAAGAGAAATAGTTACGTTTACACAAAAGCCAAATGAAACGCTATATGAGGCGTGGACAAGATTTGGAAAGTTATTAAGAGGATGTCCTCAACATAGTTTAGACACTTATCAAATAGTACAAATATTCTACCAAGGATGCGACATTACTACACGAAAAGACATCGATATAGCAGCTGGTGGTTCTATTATGAAGAAAACCGCAACTGAAGCTTACAAAATTATTGATAACACTACCTCCCACTCACATGAGTGGCATCAAGAAAAAGACATCGTTAAATCATCTAAAGCGGCTAGAGCCGATTCTAGCCATGACTTTGATTCCATGTCCGCAAAGATAGATGCTTTCGAGAGACGAATGGAAATGATGACTAAAGATATTCACGCAATACGAATTAGTTGTGAGCAGTGTGGAGGACCACATTTGACGAAAGATTGTCTCAGTATTGAACAAACAATGAAACAACGAGAGAATGTTTCGTACATGAACCAAAGGCCTGGAAATAATTATCAAAGTAATTATCAACCGCCAAGACCAAACTACAATCAAAATTATAACCGAAATGTTCCATACAACAACCAACAAGGTCCTAGCAATCAACAAGTATCTAATAATACTTACAATCAGCAAAGACCTATTTTTCCAAATAAACCACCACAAACCGATGATAAAAAGACAAATTTAGAAGACATGATGTCGAAGCTAGTTGAATCTCAAATGCAATTTTTCACATCTCAGAAACAAAACAGTGAACAAAATGCTCAAGCATTTAGAAATCAACAAGCTTCTATTCAAAATCTGGAACAAGAAGTGAGCAACCTAGCAAGGTTGATAGGTGAAAGAAAACCGGGGAGTCTACCTAGCGATACAAATGCTAACCCCCGAAATGAAACAGCCAAAGCTATTACCACAAAAAGTGGTATTACACTTAAACCACCTGAAATACCTGTAATTTCTGATGACTCTATTCCTACTACCCAGGCACCACAGCCTGAGCAAGAGAAGGAAACAGAACCGGTAGTTGAAAAGGTTAATGAAGATAACACAGTTAAGGCTAAACCTTATGTTAAACCATACCAACCACCGCTTCCTTACCCGAGTAAAATGAGAAAAGAAAGACTTGAAGCCGAGCAATCCAAATTCTTGGATATGTTTAAACAAATAAATGTAAATCTTCTTTTCATTGATGTAATTTCAGGAGTGCCTAGATATGCTAAATTCTTGAAAGATCTAATCACAAATAGAAAGAAAATGGAAGAACTCTCGACTGTTACTATGAATGCTAATTGTTCTGCAGTGCTGTTGAATATGCTACCGGAAAAACTCTCAGATCCAGGAAGTTTCACAATTCCATATTTTCTGGGTAGTCTTAGTTCAATAGAAGCATCGGCAGACTTAGGTGCTAGTATAAATCTAATGCCATATTCATTATACGCTAAACTAGACCTTGGAGAATTAAAACCAACACGAATAAGCATACAACTAGCAGATCGATCAGTAAAATATCCTAGAGGGATAATGGAAAACATGCTAGTTAAAGTTGGTACTTTAGTATTCCCAGTAGATTTTGTTATTCTGGACATGGAAGAAGATTCTCGAGTTCCTCTTATACTAGGAAGACCATTCTTAAACACGACTAAAGCAATAATAGACGTGTTCGGTAAGAAACTGACCCTTAGTATAGAGGACGAGAGTGTTACATTTTCTGTTGATAGAGCCATGCAACAATCGTAATCTGCAGATAATACATGTTATTACATTCAAACTATAGATTCACATGCTGAATTGTTAGAAGAATTTCTAGAATTACAAGGAACAGGAGAATGTTCTTTAGGAGAAGGAACTGAACTAATTGATGAAGCTGAAATGTTAGCCGCACTTATGGCTAATGATTATGAACCAACAACAGAAGAACTTCAAATGCTAAAAGAAGAAGACAGATATCGATATAAATCATCGATAGAAGAACCACCGACATTAGAGTTAAAGCCACTTCCAAACCATTTGGAATACGCTTATTTACATGGTGAATCTGAATTACCTCTAATAATATCATCTTCTCTTAAGGAAAATGAAAAATCTTGACTCATTTCTGTGCTTAAAGCTCATAAACCAGCTATTGCATGGAAGATTCATGACATTAAAGGCATAAGTCCTTCGTATTGCACACATAAAATCCTTATGGAAGAAGGTCATAAAACCTATGTGCAACGCCAACGAAGACTAAATCCCAATATGCAAGATGTTGTTAAGAAAGAAATTATTAAACTGCTAGATGCAGGTTTAATTTATCCAATCTATGATAGTCCATGGGTAAGCCCAGTTCAATGTGTACCTAAGAAGGGTGGCATGTCTGTCATCACAAATGAAAAAAATGAGCTTATTCCTACTTCGACTGTAATAGGAAGGCGTGTATGTATTGATTATAGAAAATTAAATGACGCCACCAGAAAATATCACTTTCCCTTACCTTTCATTGATCAAATGTTGGAAAGGTTTATCGGAAATAGTTACTATTGTTTTCTTGACGGTTTTTTCGGATATTTTCAAATTCCAATAGCACCCGAGGACCAAGAGAAAACCACATTCACGTGCCCTTATGGTACTTTTGATTACAAACGCATGCCATTTGTACTTTGCAACGCCCCTGCAACCTTTCAAAGGTGCATGATGGCGATTTTTCACGACATGATAGAAGAATGCATGGAAGTTTTAATGGATGACTTTTCAGTCTTCGGTGATACTTTTGAATCATGTCTAGTTAATCTTGAATGAATGCTTATTAGATGCGAACAATCAAATCTAGTTCTTAATTGGGAGAAATGTCATTTCATGGTTAAAGAAGGCATCGTTCTTGGTCATAAAATTTCAAATGAAGGAATTGAAGTGGATAGAGCTAAAGTAGATGTAATTGCTAAACTTCCACATCCCACCAATGTTAAAGGAGTTAGGAGTTTTCTAGGGCATGCCGGTTTTTACCGACGTTTCGTAAAAGACTTTTCTAAAATTGCCACTCCTATGAATTAACTCCGAGAAAAAGATGCTCCATTCATCTTTTTGGATGATTGCATAAAATCTTTTAATATTCTTAAAGAAAAACTCACTAATGCGCCGATCATGATAACTCCAAATTAGAATCTACCGTTTGAACTTATGTGCGATGCAAGTGATTTTGCAATGGGAGCAGTTTTAGGACAACGGATTGAAAAACGATTTCAACCTATTTATTACGCTAGTAAGACGTTACATGGAGCACAAATGAATTACATAACTACTGAAAAAGAACTCCTTGCTATTGTCATTGCTTTTGACAAATTTCGTTCATATTTCGTTCTAGCAAAAACAGTGGTTTATACTGACCATTCTGCTCTTAGATACCTATTTTCAAAACAAGATGCCAAACCACGATTAATCCGTTGGATCTTACTCTTACAAGAGTTCGATATTGAAATCCGAGACAAAAAGGGAGCAGAAAATATCGTCGCTGATCATCTTTCTCGTCTTGAAAATCCCGAATTAGAAGTTCTAAATGAATCGGCCATACAAGATAACTTTCCTGATGAATATCTATTGAAAATCGATTATAGTGAAATTCCATGGTTTGCAGACTATGCAAACTACTTAGTATGTGGATTCCTTGAAAAATGGTTGTCGTACCAAAAACGAAAGAAATTCTTTAGTGATATAAAACACTATTTTTGGGAAGATCCACATTTATTTAAAAGTTGTCCCGATGAAATAATCCGCCGATGTGTATTCGGGGATTAAGCTAGTCAAATCTTAAACCATTGTCACACAGGACCAACAGGTGGGCATTATGGGCCTCAACTTACAAGAAAAGTCTATGACGCTGGATTCTATTAGCCTACATTTTTCAAAGACGCGCACCTTCTTTGTAAATCCTGTGATGCTTGTCAAAGGGCCAGAAAAATAAGTCAACGTGATGAAATGCCACAAAATGTCATTCAAGTATGTGAAGTATTTGACGTTTGGGGTATTGACTTTATGGGTCCATTTCCAAAATCTCATAATAATCTATACATTCTCGTTGCCATTGATTATGTATCTAAATGGGCGGAAGCACAAGTCCTTCCAACTAACGGTGCACGAGTTGTCATCAACTTCTTAAAACGTCTTTTTGCAAGGTTCGGAACACCGAAAGCTTTAATAAGTGATCGGGATACTCATTTCTGTAATAATCAACTTGAGAAAGTTCTCAAAAGATATGGAGTAACTCATAAAATCTCAACCACTTATCATCCACAAACAAGTGGACAAGTTGAAAATACCAACCGAGCATTAAAACGTATTCTAGAGAAAACCATAGGATCAAATCCGAAGGAATGGTCCATGAAATTGAAGGATGCACTCTGGGCTTTTAGAACAGCCTACAAAACTCCAATTGGCACCACATTTTTTAAACTCGTTTACGGAAAAGCATGCCACCTTCCAGTAGAAATTGAGCACAAAGCATTTTGGGCTTTGAAGACATGTAATCTTGATTTACATGAAGCTGGACGTCTACGGTTAAGTCAACTAAACGAATTAGAAGAATTTAGACATGAAGCATATGAAAATTTGTTAATCTATAAAGAAAGAACGAAGAAATGGCATGATAAAAGAATCAGAAGTTTAAAAGAATTTAAGGAAGGAGACCGAGTTCTTCTTTTCAATTCACGATTCAAGATATTTCCTGAAAAATTGAAATCAAGATGGTCTGGACCATTTATAGTCAAAAGAGTTTTCCCATATGGAACAATAGAGTTGATAAATTCAAATGAGATTAAATTTAAAGTTAATGGTCACAGAGTTAAACATTACATACATGGTCCAATGGAAGTTGACAATGAAGTCAATCATAATTTCACCACCCAAGAAAACCCTCAGAATGAAAACATAAATATGTTATCAACAACATATGAAAAACCAAAATTGGAAGATGAGGAAGCTTCAAATTGGAGTGATGAAGAAGAATTCCTATACAAACCTCCCATTCCAAGAAACGAAGAAAAATGCGAACAAGAAGTTCAAGTAGAAGTGAAAGAACGAAGAAAAGATCACCTGGAAAAGGTTAACAAACTAACTCTACTTACTAAAGTAGGAGACCCTGGTGAATTTATCATTTCTTGCTTGCTTAATGATGGTGCTATGTATAATGGACTCGCATATTTAGGAGCAAGTGCAAATGTTATGCCTCTTTCCTTATACAAAAGATTAGGTGTGGGTAAATTAAGACCAACCAGCGTAGGTGTTCAATTATTTGACCAAACCATTAAACACCCGGTTGGAATAGCCAATAATTTACTTGTTAAAGTGGGAAGTTTGACCTTTGTTGCAAACTTCATAGTTATTAATATGGAGGAAGACCTTGATATTCCTCTAATTTTAGGTCGCCCATTTTTAGCAACCACCGAAGCATTCATTGATGTAAGAGAAGGTAGAATGACACTTAGGGATGGTAAAAAATCGATTACCTTTGTGAACCGAAAGTTTAGATCTCCACCAACCAAAACTGTTGAACCCATAAAAACGCCTAACTGTGGGGAAGATGAAGAAACACCTAATGATAACCCGATAACAAAGAACTCTGTTATTGATACGAAATTAGATTAACCCGTTTTCAACAGTTCAACGAAGAAACTTTATAAACGGATTCAAGATGCTAGGATTAAGGGGAACTTTAAGTTATGTAACCGATTAGTATCCAAATTGTCGCCTAAAGAAAAGGCAATGTTAGTTAAATTTGTGAAAGTTACAGAGGAAATCAACAATTGGCTTAAAGCAAAAGTCAGAGATATACAAGTTGTTGATAGTCCAATTGAAAATGAAGTTAATCACAATTTCGGCACCACAGCTAACTAACTGAGGGGAGAATCAAGTCTTTTTAAGGATAATATATATTTCTGTTAGAGTTAGATTTTCTTTTTTCGTGTAGTTTTCGAGAATGGAATCCGAACGGTCTTTCCCTAGCAGACCCTAAAGAACTAGTCTTCTCCCTCCATTCTGAATTTTTATTTTTTTAGGTTTTACGAGATGAAGAATTCCTTTGATTTGAACCATTTTCTACTACTACACGCTTTGATTACTAAACGTAATAATGACACACTCCCGAGTGAAGTGGTATCATTCATAAGAGGTAAAATGGATGAAGTGAGGAAAGAACTCAGGAAAGATCATCATAAAACACATTTTGGTAAAGGAAAATCAAAATCCTCAACAAAAAGAAGAGCACGACACCTTGAAATATGTCATAAATGCGGAAAATGGTCACACGAAGGTAAATGTTCGAACAATCAAACATATTCAAATACCGAATTTGTTACTCTATGCAGAGAAGGACCGTTCATATGTTTAGAAGAAAAGTTATTGAAAAATCGAGGTTACGCTTCTGTAGCTACGGAAAACCAAATCACACGACTCTCCTATGAGTCAATTAAAGCAGGTCTCTGAGAATTCTATCTCACAGGTAAGTATGTACAGTTTTTATTTTTATTTTTGCTTTTAACCTTTTGATAATAAACGCTGAATCGTTCGCTATAAAGTATTAAATTGATATTCAATAAAATTAGGTATGCGAAACCGAAATTATTGATATCATACAAAAATTTATTACATCACTGCGAAATTTACCGTTTATTCATAAGGTATAAATATCTTTACTCAATCAATCCAAAATATTTCAGAAATTCGTCAGGAGTAAAACTAGGTAAAATAGCCGAAATTACTTTACCCAAAAGAGGGGCGTATATTTTTGATAATATTTGATTAATTAAAGTGGGATAAAAGACCAAAAAGATTTTTAATTTTAATTTTAACCTTGTTAATATATTAATATTAAATTATTATTGTAAATTTTTAAAACCAATATATTTAAGTTCTTAAATATTTTAAAAATTAATATTTTTAATATAAGTTTATAAAATTAATGTATAAAAATATTAATGATATTAATATGAATTTTTTATTTTATGCATTTTAAATTTAAGTTTGGTGTGAATTTAAAAACAAAATTTACTTTATTTCATTAAGTTAAAAATTTGATACCTAAAATTCGTCGTAAGTTGAAGACGAGGTTATGGAACCGAAATTGCTTTACCCAAGGGCGGGACGAGAAATTTTGTTATCATTATTTTTAATCTTATTGAATTAAAGTATGCCAAAAACATTATAAAACCCAAAAATCTTTGCTTTTAAAACAACGCTTTAAAGTGACAAATTTTAAAAATTTTGTCGAGAGACGAACTAGGACAAAGATCTAAAATGCCCTCATTCTAAAAGAAAACAAATTTTTAAAATTAATTAATTGTTTTATAAGTAAAAGGTTTTATAAAAAAAAAAAAAAACCCTGGACCCCATGCGATCGCATGGGAATTGCACGGGGTAGCCATGCGATCGCATGGCCCTTAAAAACTGGTCAGGATCAAAAGCTCATCGAGCTGTATTCTGTCCACATAAAACACACACACAAACATACACAAATACTCTCAAAACATCACCTAAAATCATCATTTTTAACCAAAATTCACCAAATTTGTCACTACAATCCGCTCTAATCATGCCTATATTCAGATGGAGAGGCAGGAAGGTAAAGATTTCACCCCTAAAACTCTTAAAATTCGAATTTTAGTGTTCTTGAGCTAATTTTTAGCTAATTTGATTTTGTTAATTTCTAGTATAATTAGAGTAAAATTGTTAGTATATTATGTATGTATAACCTAGATTGATGCTATTTAACATGATTTGAAGCCAAAAACTTCAAAAATTTTAGAAATCTAGGGTTTGTGTTCTTGAGCAATTTGGGGCTTTTTGATATAAACAAGTTATGGCCAATTTTTGTTATGAATTATTGTTAAATTAAGTAGTGTAACATGTTTTGGTAGCTAAATGATCCAAACTTTGATCCTATACATGATTTTTGAACATCAAAGTGGATTTTTTAAGTCTAAAATTCATGAACTTGATTATTTTGATGTAATTGCCATTTGAAACTTGTTTAATTGCTAGTAATGGTTATTTTAACATGTTATTTGAGTTGAATGCTTATGAACTTTGTATACCTTTTCATATATGCTTATTTGAAAAATTGTAGAATTGATAAAAAATTTAAAAATAAGTATAAGTTTAATATGGATTAAACATGTTATTGTAATTGTTTTAATTTGTTATTTTGCTAACACTAATGCATATTTGGATGCACACATTTTTTGTTTAATGTGTTTTGCAGAGAAATACCGATACAGACGATGCATCATCGTCTAGACGACCTGAACAAGAACCTGATCAAGAACCGCAACCGGAACCACAACCTGAACAACAACATCATTATAATCAACACGTGCCATACTATGAGTCAGAGCCACAATTTTTTACCGCCTACGCAGTATTTCCCGTTCACCATGTAATAGAACACTTAAGAATTCATGAAGAGGAGTTACACCCCAATCTAAGGTTTGATAGAAGTTGGAGAGATTACCCGACGTACCAAAGTAACAAATTTAAGCTTTGGACCAAAAATGTAGAGGCACCAAGGGTAATAGATTGGGAGCCTTTAGTAAGGGTCAGCCTAGCTAACTCAGTTAGGCAGCATCTAATCCAAAGGTATGGCAGCTCTTCTTTTACTGATTGGGAACATTTATTTACCACTCGTAGGCCTGTATATAAGGAGTGGCGTGTTGAGCTACTGAGTACTATAGCTTTAAATAAGGATGTAGATAGGTTAGACAATAAGAGTTTTCTTAGATTTTTACTTGGAAGTAGAATGTACATAATGTCTATGATAGACATGGCTAGAGCTTTAAAGATTTACACCCCCACTGAATTATTATCACCTGATTGTACAACTTTAATTTATCATGGTGAGAGGGTAGATAGAAATTTTGACGCTAACGCCTTATGGAGGCGTATGTCAAATTTTAATGTTTTTACACGGGGAGGAAGACACTCCTATTTAGATATTAATAGAGCCGAGCTTCGTATAATACATAGATTTTTAGCTAACTCGATTACACAAAGAGGTAAAAACAAGGAAAAAATGACTCTAAACGATTTATTTTACCTTAAGTGCATTCGAGACACTAGAGGCTTTGTTAATATTCCCTAATGTGTTGGGTATTATTTGTCCAAAGTTGTGGAAGGTATACAGGACGGGGGAATAATAGGAGGAGGTATTTTTGTTACTCTCATTGGAGAGTACTTAGGTGTAGATAGGGAACACGAGGGTCCGATGATGGTAGTTCGGGAACAAGACGATACCATAGGTTTGCAGGTATATCAGGGTGCAAAGGTACTAAAACGGAGGCATAATATGCCAATACCATATCATGGCACCCATCCACAGGTAGAGAGGGGATCGGATGAGGAGATGGAGGAAGCAGATGACATAAGGGATGTCATTAGGGATAGTTTTACTGACGTTTTCCAGCGTGTAGATGAGGTGGAAATGAATAACGAGGCTAGGCATCGTCAGTATGAGCAGTGGCAAGCCGCGAATGAGTATGAGCAATCCAGGCAACACCAACACGATAGCTGGAAAGTTCATCAGCACCAAATAATGAGCCAGCTATCATATCAGGTACCAAATAACTACATCCCAACTCGACCTGCTTACTATCCACCACATCAGCCCGACATGCGACCACCCTTTGACCTGTACTACCCCAATCAAGCCTACCAGAACACTTATCACCAACCATGGAACCCGAACGATGATATGAACTGGAACCCCTATCCAAATCAATAGTGTTCAGTTGGTATTTTTATCTTTTATTATTTTTATTTACTTATGTTTAAACATTTAACATTGTTATACTTTTATGTAATGTTTAATATGTTTATTATTTTGTACTTATATTTCATTTTTATAATGTGAAAGTGGGATATCAAGTCCCATTTCAAAATACCGTGCATGTTTATATTTGTATTGTATGTATTTTATCTTATGTACACAACATGGTAAAATAGCGCATTTTCAAAGACTGGCATTTAGTTTAGCAAAAGCTACTAATTTTGACGACAAAACGGAAAAACAAGTGTGAAATGACTACTGCATGAATGAACAAATGATGTGCACCATTTATCATTCAATGCAAACAACAATATGTTTGGAAACTTTGGTAAAATTTTAATCATTTTCCTATGCTAATCAACCTCAATAATTTAAATTGTTATTGATTTCTTGCAAATGAGGGCATTGCATGATCTTAAGTGTGGAAAAGGGTTAAATTCTTTTGAATTTTTAAAATTTTAATTTAATCACTTATTTACCATTAAAAATACTAGTAACGCAGTAGTTGTATTAGAATCTGGTGCTCTCTGATAATAAAGAACATCCCTAGTCCTATATACTAACTACTCAATTCTAGTAAAAAATTTTAAAAAAAATTAAAAAAAATGAATTCAAAATCATGTTTATACATATTTATGAATGATAAAACTAGGTGTTAACACCGAAATTATTGTTACCTCGAAAAGAACATAAATTGAGAAACAACCCAAAATGCTTGAATTCATTTAAAATGGAATAGAGGAGAATAAAAAGACAAAGAAAGGAAAATAAAAGCCAAGTGTGGAAAAAATTTAGCAAGTTATTTAGAACATATATCACATATTTTTGTACAAATAATTGAAGATACTTTTATTTTGGACGATATTAATCAGTTTTACCCAGTTTATTGTAATATAAATAAAATTTTAAAGGAAGTAAAGTCTTCAGAGAAAAAGACACGCGCTTCTTGATTTAGGTCAGGAAGTTGTCGTCCAGACCAGTTGTAGAGACTACGAAAAACCTTGAAAAGTTTTCTCGAAAATTAGCTGGAAATCCACGGACCTCAGCATCAAACAGGGTCGCCAAGTGGTCAGACTTATCCTAACTATGAGAGGATCTGTCTCGTACAATGGGGGGCACCGTGAAAATTAGCTTATAAGACTAATGAATCAGATCCCCAGAAAGGATAATCTCCTTAAAGATTAAAAATCAGCTTTTAAGCCTGATATTACTCAATCCTTGAGATTGACCTTAATGATTGAGAATTACAAACTCATGGAATTCGATGATATCTAAACTCGAGCTTGAACGAGAAAATATTTTGATCAAATTACAAACCAATTTATTTTCTGAAAATCCATTTTCAATGTGTTCATTACCACTGAACGTAAAATCATAAGAATTCACCGGAATTCATTAGGTCACCTGAACCAAATCAGGTGTCAACCGTAAGAACGGTGGTTGCATAGCATGGTCGAAGACAGGACCTTGTGCCAGACCTAATAACTATAGGGTGATCTTTACTATTGCTCCTAAAAAGGATAGTAATTGCATCCGACACGTTATAGACCATAAGCAAAAGCATGTCACAGGACATTGCCTTAACAGTTGCTTGTTCAACGCTTTCCTTTACAACCGGACGGTAGTTTACCGAAAGGTAATACACGGAGCAAGTAAACTGGACGTGTTACTTTCCCAATACAAGGTTAGCAAGTGGGTGACACAAAACCATAAGTTTTGAGCTAAAATTTTCAAATTTGAAACCCACAAAACCCACAAAAACAATTTGCAAACACCGATAAAGGGTTATTCTGAAAAACTTATCTAGGGGAAAAGCTAGATTGAATTTTCAAAAGATCAAAAGTTTTCATAAAGATCCAATTTCCTTAAAGGATCTAATTTTTCATAGTCATGTGGGAATGTAAACCACAACGTTACTATCATTGTTCATACCGCCGTATAGAAATCACTGATGTACAAAGTGTGAAGAATAAAGAAGTGATTCAAGTATGTTTATATTCAAGTTCTATATTGCTTGAGGACAAGCAACGCTCAAGTGTGGGAATATTTGATAATGCTAAAAACGAACATATATTTCATAGCATTATCCTTCAAGAAAGACAAGCTTTTAGTGTAATTGTTCTATTTACAAGTGATATTCGTTTAAATATTAAAAGGTGAAGACAAAAGACAGATTCGACGAATTGAAGACGCAAATGACCAAAACGCTAAAATGTACAAAGTACAATCCAAGATATTCAATTTATTGATGAGAAGCATCTAGAAATTACAAGAGTACGAGCCGCGAAACGCAAAGTACAAGATATTAAATAGTACGCAAGGACGTTCGAAAATCCAGAATCGAGACAGGAACCAACTATCAACGCGCGATGCAACGGACCTAAAATTACGAGTCAACTATGCACAAGAATATAATATAATATATATATAATTATATAAAATTATATATATTATATATATATATATATATATATATATATATATATATATATATATATATATATATATATATATATATTAAATTACAGCAGCCCACGTTTATTGTGCTTTGTGAGCAGGAAATGACGGCCATGCGATCGCATGGCCTGGAGGAAGAAATACCATGCGATCGCATGGCACACTGTAGCATGTCAGGTCCTATAAATTCCACGAATTATGGCCGAATTTAACACACCTTTTTCTAATCTCTTACTCTCTCAATATATTTATATTCATATTATAATTTTAATATTAAAGTTTAATAATAATAAGGTTATGTTAGCGAATGTTTTAAGTTTGTAAGTCGAAACTCTGTCCGTGTAACGCTACGCTATTATTAATCATTGTAAGTTATGTTCAACCTTTTTAAATTAATGTCTCGTAGCTAAATTATTATTATGCTTATTTAAACCGAAGTAATCGTGATGTTAGGCTAAATATTAAGATTGGGTAATTGGGTTTTGGACCATAATTGGGGTTTAGACAAAAGAACAACACTTGTGGAAATTAGACTATGGGCTATTAATGGGCTTTATATTAACTAAACGATACCTCGTTAATTTAATATAAAGGTTACAATTTTACGTATCTATATATAACCACATACGCTTAATTGGGTACGGTGGGCAGGATATCTATAAATATGAATAATTGTTCATTTTAACGGACACGGGAATGGATTAATAGTTAATGGACTCATTAAAACAGGGGTGGATTACATTCAAGGGTAATTAGTGTAATTGTTAACAAACTATTAAAACCGTGGATTACACGTCGTCGATAACCTGGTGTATTCATTAAACAAAGTATTAAGACCTTGTTACAGTTCGAATCCCCAATTAGTTGGAATATTTAACTTCGGGTATAAGGATAATTTAACGAAGATCCTCACACTTTATATTTATAACTGATGGACTGTTATGGACAAAAACCATATGGACATATCGAATAATCCAGGACAAAGGACAATTAACCCATGGTAATAAATTAAAATCAACACGTCGAACATATTGATTACGGAAGTTTAAATAAGCATAATTCCTTTCCTTTATATCTTATCGCACTTTTAATTATCGTACTTTTAAATTATCGCAATTTTATTTACCGTCATTTTATTTATCGCACTTTAATTTATCGCACTTTAATTATCGTCATTTACTTTACGCTTTAAATTAAGTTATATTTTGCATTAGGTTTTAATTGTGACTCAAGTTTTATAATTGACAAACCAGTCATTAAACGGTAAAATCCCCTTTTATAATAATAATAATAATATTACTTATATATATATATATATATATATATATATATATATATATATATATATATATATATATATATATATATATATATATATATATATATATATATATATATATATATATATATTTATATATTTATAGAAATATAGTTTTAAAAATATAGCGTTAAACTTGGCTAGCTCCCTGCAGAACGAACCGGACTTACTAAAAACTACACTACTCTACGATTAGGTACACTGCCAATAAATGTTGTACCAAGGTTTAGGTATATCCATTCTATAAATAAATAACTTGTGTAAAATTGTATCGTATTTAATAGTATTTCGCAATAAAAATATAACTATTTCGTATACACCTCGCAAAACGTTAGTTATTCTGCGGTGAACGGATACGTATATCTTGTTGATGTAAGTAAGATAGTAAATGACTGTTGAATCAAATTCAAAGAATGTAGAATGTAACTTATTAATGTGAAATCTAAATATTCCTCGGGTGTTACCTACCCGTTAAAATATTTTCATCATTAACAGTTTGTACGAAAGAATTTTTATTTACAACCTTTATGAAAACATATATACATATATATTTTCTTCAGATGTAATCATGGATTTAATGAGTCAATTTGATATTAGACTCATTTGATTTACCTTTAGAATAAGAATATATAATCTCTAAAACATTAGAGATTACATAATCGCCATGAAGAACGAAGATAATTGATGTAGAACGATGATTATGCTCGAGGTACAAAATGAGATGTTGAGGTGTGTGATGTTTGAACTTGGGTTGTTGGTGGTACTGGTGCTGTTACTGATGGTACTGTTGGTGCCGGTGATGTTGCTGAAGCTGGTAAATTTTGTACCATATTTTCCAAAGCTATAACTTAGGCATGAAGCTCGTTGACTTCTGCTATTACTCCGGGATGATTGTCGTTTCGTACGAGCGAATGAATAAGATCTAGAATCTGAGATAGTATATAATCGTGACGAGATACTATGGAAATGAGGGTGAAAATGGTGTTTCAGATAGGTTCGCCGGTAAGTACTTCAGGTTCATCGCCAAGAGGTGAATTTAGTTGATGGAAAGGATCGCCCTCTTCTCGTCTCCATTGATTAAGTCTATTACGAACCCATCAGATGAATTGGAGATAGCTGATTTGGTTGATTCGTCTTGGTGATGCTGCTTTCGGAGCTTAGGTGAACATCCATGTCGGAATCCGATGGACTTGAACTAGTGACGAGTTACATTTCGTACGATTGAATAAAGGATTTCTTTCGATATGAAATGATTTTCGGTTATTGAATGGTATTCTAATTACATAGAATATCTATATATAGAGAGCAAAAGATTTCGTAGATTACAGAGAAAATTTCGAAAGCTGTCAGGCAAAGGTAGTAGTAACAGATACGCTAAGATATGAATTTTGTCTATACACTATTCATGCAATTAATGCAGTAAGATGTGTCTAGACTAAGAATGATAAGTAGGTAATTTCCTATGGATGATAAGTAGATGATTTCTGACTAGAAATGATAAGAAAAACTTTTGACATGCGTACACGGTCGAAGTCCAGACTCACTAATGCATCCTAACGACTTATCAGTTAAACACACTAATGCAGACATGGTTCGCTAAGACCACCGCTCTGATATCACCTATAACGACCCGTCCTAATCCATCTTGACAAATACATTACATTTGGTTACATCGCGAGGTACTTGACCTCTATATGATAAATTTTTCAAACATTACATTCATTTTTAAAAGACAAACTTTCATTAGACTGAAAGTTGACGGCATGCATACCATTTCATAATATATCCAACTGTAATTGACTTAGTAATAATCTTGATGAACTCGACAACTCGAAAGCAACATCTTTTGAAATATTTCATGAAATATCTCTAATATGAGAAAATGCACAGCGGAAGATTTCTTTCATACGTGAGAATAAACATGCTTTAAAGTGTCAACCAAAAAGTTGGTGAGTTCAATAGTTTATCATAATCGATCATTTTCATCATTTTAATAGACCACAAGATTTTCATTTTTCATTTCTCATAAATATACGTCCCATGCATAGAGGCAAAAATCATTCATATGGATTGAATACCTTGTAACCGACATTAACAAGATGATCCCCTATCATTCTGGGACATCCATCGGACATGATAAAACAACATTTTTAGTACTAAAGCATCCGCTACAACGGATGGGGTTTGTTAGGCCCAATAGATCTATCTTTAGGATTCGCGTCAATTAGTAGATCAGTTTACTAATTCTTAGGCTACCAAGCAAAAGGGGCATATTCGGCTTCGATTATTCAACCATATAATGTAGTTTCTGAAATGTCTCGTTCATATTGATTATAAATGTTCCATATTAATTGATTTCGTTGCGAGGTTTTGACCTCTATATGAGACGTTTTTCAAAGACTGCATTCGTTTTTAAAACAAACCATAACCTTTATTTTTATCGACAAGGTTAAAAGGACACCACCTAGATTATCCAGAAATGATAATCTAAAAATATCACACTTACATACTACCAATACATATTAGTTTACAATATTAATATGTTACAACAAAGTAAATCTCGAATGCAGTTTTAAACAATATTATACAAACATGCTGACACCAAATCTTGTCCATATTTTAGCATGCAACAGCGGAAGCTCTTAATAATCATCTGAGAATAAACATGCTTTAAACGTCAACAAAAATGTTGGTGAGTTATAGGTTTAACCTATATATTTATCAAATCATAATAATAGACCACAAGATTTCATATTTCAATATACATCCCATACATAGAGATAAAAATCATTCATATGGTGAACACCTGGTAACCGACATTAACAAGATGCATATAGAATATCTCCATCATTCCGGGATAATCATCGGACATGATAATTTCGAAGTACTAAAGCATTCCAAATTCCAGAATGGGGCTTGTTGGGCCCGATAGATCTACCTTTAGGATTCGCGTCAATTTGGGGGTCTGTTCCCAAATTCTTAGGCTACCAAGCTAAAAAGGGGCATATTCGGCTTCGATCATTCACCCACATAATGTAGTTTTCATTTACTTGTGTCTATTTCGTAAAACATTTATAAAATTGCATATATTCTCATCCCAAAAATATTAGATTTTAAAAGTGGGACTATAACTCACTTTCACAGATTTTTACTTCGTCGTGAAGTAAGACTTGGCCACTGGTGGATTCACGAATCTATAACAAATATGTACATATATATCAAGGTATGTTCAAAATATAATTACAACATTTTTAATACATTTTACTGTTTTAAGTTTATTAAGTCAGCTGTCCTCGTTAGTAACCTACAACTAGTTGTCCACAGTTAGATGTATAGAAAATAAAGCAATATATATTATCTCGAATCAATCCACGACCTCATGTATACAAGCCTCAGGCTAGATCACAACTCAAAGTATATATAATATTTTGGAATCAACCTCAGCCCTGTATAGCTAACTCCAACATTACTGCATATAGAGTGTCTATGGTTGTTCCGAAATATATATATAGATGGGTCGATATGATATGTTAAAACATTATATTCATGTCTATGGTATCCCAAGATTACATAATATATTAGAATACATGTATAATACAATATGAGTTAGCTATGATATGATTAATATAGATTTGTTACCAATTTTCACGTAGCTACAACAAGCAAAATTATCCAATCTTGTTTTACCCATAACTTCTTCATTTTAAATCCGTTTTGAGTGATTCAAGTTGCTATGGTTTCATATAGGTTACAAGTCATTTCATATAAGTTTATAGTCGGAAATATAGGTTACAAGTTGTTTTTGTAAAGGTAGTCATTTTAGTCGAAAGAACGACGTCTAGATGACCATTTTGGAAAACATACTTCCACTTTGAGTTTAATCATGATTTTTGGATATAGTTTCATGTTCATAAGAAAAATTATTTTCCCAGAAGAACAACTTTTAAATCAAAGTTTATCATAGTTTTTAATTAACTAACCCAAAACAGCCCGCAGTGTTACTACGACGACGTATATCCGATTTTACGGTGTTTTTTGTGTTTTCAGGTTTTAAATCATTAAGTTAGTATATCATATAGATATAGAACATGTGTTTAGTTGATTTTAAAAGTCAAGTTAGAAGGATTAACTTTTGTTTGCGAACAAGTTTAGAATTAACTAAACAATGTTCTAGTGATTACAAGTTTAAACCATCGAATAAGGTAGCTTTATATATATGAATTGAATGATGTTATGAACATCATTACTACCTCAGGTTTTGTGGATAAACCTACTAGAAATGAGAAAAATAGATCTAGCTTCAAAGGATCCTTGGATGGCTTGAAAGTTCTTGAAGTAGAATCATGATACGAAAACAAGTTCAAGTAATTTTTCCACTCGAAATAAGATTGTTAAAGTTATAGAAATTGTATTAAAGTTTGAATATGAGTATTACATTGTATTAAAAAGATATCTTACTGTAAATAAGAAAGATTTCTTGAGGTTGGATGATCTCTCAAAGTGGATTTGCAAGATTGGAAGTAAGCTAGCAAACTTGGAAGTGTTGTTGGTGTGTTCTTGAGTAGTTATTTTATAACTTGGTTTATGTATGGATTTATGAACTAGATTGAGCTAGATTTTGTTTAAGATGATGAAGAACGCTTAGAACAAAGGAAGAACACTTGAGAGAGATGAGTTTGATGCATAAAAATTGAAATGGAAATGTGTTTGTGGATGGTGTAAGTTCACGTGAAAATGGGTCTCCATATAGGCTCCATAAGTTTGTTATTTTATGTAATCATTCATGCTAGTTGCCAAATGATGGTTCCCACATGTTTTGGTGACTCACAAGGGCTGCTAAGAGCTGATCATTGAAGTGTATATACCAATAGTAAATACATTTAGAAGCTGGGTATTGTACGAGTACGAATACAGGTGCATACGAGTAGAATTGTTGATGAAAATGAACGAGGATATAATTGTAAGCATTTTTGTTTAAGTAGAAGTAATTTGATAAGTGTCTTGAAGTCTTTCAAAAGTGTATGAATGCATATTAAAACACTACATGTATATACATTTTAACTGAGTCGTTAAGTCATCGTTAGTCGTTACATGTAAGTGTTGTTTTGAAACCTTTAAGTTAACCATCTTGTTAAATGTTGTTAGCCCATTGTTTATTATATCAAATGAGATATTAAATCATTACATTATCAAGATATAATGATGTATTAATATATCTTAATATGATATATATATACATTTAAATTTTGTTACAACGATAATCGTTACATGTATGTCTCGTTTCGAAATCCTTAAGTTAGTAGTCTTGTCATCATATAGTTTTTACAAATATTAACGTTCGTGAATCACCGGTCAACTTGGGTGGTCAATTGTCTATATGAAACCTATTTCAATTAATCAAGTCTTAAAAATTTTGATTACATAACATGTTGGAAACACTTAATCATATAAATATCAATTTCATTTAATATATATAAACATGGAAAAGTTCGGGTCACTATAGTACCTACCCGTTAAATAAATTTCATCCCGAACTTTTAAGCAGTTGGAGGTGTTGACGTATCTTCTGGAAATAAGTGCGGGTATTTCTTCTTCATCTGATATTCTCATTCCCAGGTGAACTCGGGTCCTCTACGAGCATTCTATCGAACCTTAACAATTGGTATCTTGTTTTGCTTAAGTCTTTTAACCTCACGATCCATTATTTTAACGGGTTCTTCGATGATTTGAAGTTTTTCGTTGATTTAGATTTCATCTAATGGAATAGTGAGATCTTCTTTAGCAAAAAATTTCTTCAAATTTGAGACGTGGAAAGTGTTATGTACAACCGCGAGTTGTTGAGGTAATTCAAGTCGGTAAGCTACTGGTCCGACACGATCAATAATCTTGAATGGTCCAATATACCTTGGATTTAATTTCCCTTGTTTACCAAATCGAAAAACGCCTTTCCAAGGTGCAACTTTAAGCATGACCATCTCTCCAATTTCAAATTCTATATCTTTTCTTTTAATGTCAGCGTAGCTCTTTTGTCGACTTTGGGCGGTTTTCAATCGTTGTTGAATTTGGATGATCTTCTCGGTAGTTTCTTGTATTATCTCCGGACCCGTAATCTGTCTATCCCCCACTTCACTCCAACAAATCGGAGACCTGCACTTTTTACCATAAAGTGCTTCAAACGGCGCCATCTCAATGCTTGAATGGTAACTATTGTTGTAGGAAAATTCTGCTAACGGTAGCTGTCGATCCCAACTATTTCTGAAATCAATAACACATGCTCGTAGCATGTCTTCAAGTGTTTGTATCATCCTTTCACTCTGCCCACCAGTTTGTGGATGATAGGCAGTACTCATGTCTAGATGAGTTCCTAATGCTTGCTGAAATATCTTCCAGAATCTTGAAATAAATCTGCCATCCCTATCAGAAATAATAGAGATTGGTATTCCATGTATGGAGATGACTTCCTTCAAATACAGTCGTGCTAACTTCTCCATCTCGTCATCTTCTCTTTTTGGCAGGAAGTGTGCTGATTTGGTGAGAAGATCAACTATTATCCAAATAGTATCAAAACCACTTGCAGTCCTTGATGAAATCCATGGTAATGTGTGCAGATTTAGTGATGAAATCCATGGTAATGTTTTCCCATTTCCATTCCGGGATTTCGGGTTGTTGAAGTAGACCTGATGGTTTCTTATGCTCAGCTTTGACCTTAGAACACGTCAAACATTCTCCTACGTATTTAGCAACATTAGCTTTCATACCCGACCACCAAAAATGTTTCTTGAGATCCTTGTACATCTTCCCCGTTCCAGGATGTATTGAGTATCTAGTTTTATGAGCTTCTCTAAGTACCATTTCTCTCATATCTCCAAATTTTGGTACCCAAATCCTTTCAGCCATATACCGCGTTCCGTCTTCCCGAATATTAAGATGCTTCTCCGATCCTTTGGGTATTTCATCCTTTAAATTTCCCTCTTTTAAAACTCCTTGTTACGCCTCCTTTATTTGAGTAGTAAGGTTAGTGCGAATCATTAAATTCATAGCTTTTACTCGAATGGGTTCTCTGTCCTTTCTGCTCAAGGCGTCAGCTACCACATTTGCCTTCCCCGGGTGGTAACGAATCTCAAAGTCGTAATCATTAAACAATTCAATCCATCTGCGCTGCCTCATGTTCAGTTGTTTCTGATTAAATTTGTGTTGAAGACTTTTGTGGTCGGTATATATAATACTTTTGACCCCATAAAAGTAGTACCTCCAAGTCTTTAATGCAAAAACAACCGCGCCTAATTCCAGATCATGCGTCGTATAATTCTGCTCGTGAATCTTCAATTGTCTAAACGCATAAGCAATTACTTTCATTCATTGCATTAATACACAACTGAGACCTTGCTTTGAGGCGTCACAATATATCACAAAATCATCGTTCCCTTTAGGCAATGACAATATAGGTGCCATAGTTAACTTTTTCTTGAACAATTGAAACGCTTTCTTCTGCTCATCCTTCCATTCAAATTTCTTCCCTTTATACGTTAATGCAGTCAAAGGTTTTGCTATTTTGGAAAAATCTTGGATGAACCTTCTGTAATAACCAGCCAGTCCTAAAAATTGGCGTATATGCTTCGGAGTTTTTGGGGTTTCCCACTTTTTAACAGTTTCAATCTTTGCTGGATCCACCTGAATACCTTCTTTGTTTACTATATGACCGAGGAATTGAACTTCTTCTAACCAAAATGCACACTTTGAAAACTTAGCGTAAAGTTTTTCTTTCCTTAACAACTCTAGCACTTTTCTCAAATGTTCTTCGTGCTCTTGGTCATTCTTTGAGTAAATAAGTATGTCATCGATGAAAATAATGACAAACTTTTCAAGGTATGGTCCACACACTCAGTTCATGAGGTCCATGAACACAGCTGGTGCGTTAGTCAACCCAAACGGCATAACCATAAACTCGTAATGACCATAACGCGTCCTAAAAGCAGTCTTTGGAATATCATCCTCCTTCACCCGCATTTGATGATACCCAGAAAGTAAATCAATCTTCGAATAAACCGATGAGCCTTGTAGTTGATCAAATAAGTCATCGATTCTCGGTAGTGGGTAGCGGTTCTTGATGGTAAGTTTGTTCAACTCTCGGTAGTCGATACACAACCTAAATGTACCATCCTTTTTCTTGACAAACAAAACAGGAGCTCCCCACGGTGATGTGCATGGTCGAATGAAACCACGCTGTAAAAGTTCCTGTAACTGACTTTGTAATTCTTTCATTTCACTGGGTGCGAGTCTGTATGGAGCACGAGCTATTGGTGCAGCTCCTGGTACAAGGTCTATTTGAAATTCCACGGATCGATGTGGGGGTAATCCCGGTAATTCTTTCAAAAATACATCGGGAAATTCTTTTGTGAAAGGGAACATCATTGATGTTCTTTTCTTCAGGTTTAACTTCCTTGATGTGTGCTAGAATGACGTAACAACCTTTTCTTATTAGTTTTTGCGCCTTCAAACTACTAATAAGATTTAATTTCGCGTTGTTCTTTTCTCCGTACACCATTAAAGGTTTTCCTTTTTCATGCATAATGCGAATCACATTTTTGTAACAAACGACCTCTGCTCTCACCTTTTTCAACCAGTCCATGCCAATTATTACATCAAAACTCCCTAACTCGACTGGTATTAAATCAATTTTAAACGTTTCATCCCCCAGTTTAATTTCTCTATCCCGACATATATTATCTGCTGAAATTAATTTACCGTTTGCTAATTCGAGTAAAAAATTTACTATCCAAAGGTGTCAATGGGCAACTTAATTTAGCACAAAAATCTCTACTCATATAGCTTCTATCCGCACCCGAATCAAATAAAACATAAGAAGATTTATTGTCAATAAGAAACGTACCCGTAACAAGCTCCGGGTCTTCCTGCGCTTCTACCGTATTAATATTGAAAACTCTTCCGTGGCCCTCCCATTAGTATTCCCCTGATTGGGCAATTACTTCTAATGTGGCCCGGTTTTCCACATCCATAACAAACAAAGGCGGAATTACTTGTTTCGACACTATTTGTCCCTTTAGTTCGGTTAAACTTTGGTCCGTAGACCTCACACTTTTTCACACCATGGCCAGTTCTTTTACACTTGGTGCAAAATGTCGTGCAGAACTCATTCTGGTGGTATTCTTCACACCTTTTGGCATTTTTGGTTTTTGTTGCCGTTGTTGTTATTGAGGTTGTTGTTGGGATTGTTATTGTTGTTGGAATGGTTGTTGTAGTTGTTGTTGTTGGGACATTTGTTGTAGTTATGTGTAGGATTGCGGTTATTGTTGCGGTTGTTCGGATAGTTTTTGCGATTGTGGTTGTAATTGTTATTGTTGTTGTACTGGTGATTCTTGTCACTGTTTTCCTCCCACTTCCTCTTGAGTTGTTTCGTGTTGGCTTCTTCGGCCGCCTGCTCTTTAATTCTTCTCTCAATCTAATTTATGAGTTTATGAGCCATTCGAGTTGCCATTTGTATGGAAGCGGGCTCGTGTGAACTCACATCTTCTTGAATCCTTACTAGTAACCCTTTTATAAACGCGTCGATCTTTTCTTCTTCATCTTCGAACGTTCCCGGACACAATAGGCACAACTCTATGAATCGTTGTTCATATGTGGTAATGTCGAACCCTTGTGTTCGTAACTCTCTAAGCTATGCCTTGAGCTTATTGACTTCGTTTCTAGGACGGTACTGCTCGTTCATCAATTACTTGAATGCCGACCATGGTAGTGCGTAAGCAGCATTTTGTCCTACATGTTCAAGATAGGTGTTCCACCATGTTAACGCAGTACCTGTGAAGGTATGCGTAGCGTACTTAACTTTTTCCTCTTCAGTACACTTACTTATGGCAAACACCGATTCGACTTTCTCGGTCCACCGTTTCAATCCAATTGGTCCTTCGGTTCCATCAAATTCCAAAGGTTTGCAGGCAGTGAATTCTTTGTAGGAGCATCCTACACGATTTCTTGTGAAATTAGTTCCACTGCTAGATCCAGAGTTATTGTTATTTTGCATCGCAGCCTGTACTGCAGCTATGTTTGCTGCAAGGAAAACACGGAAGTCTTCCTCACTCATGTTCAAATTCTGACGAGTTGCCGGTGCCATTTCCTTCAAAAATAGCCCAAAAGAATTAAGTTAATCATATAGAATTTTAAGAGTAGTCAATAGTATTTCGTAGCATAGTATGAACTCATTTATAAAAGCTTTTTCTTCATATTAGCGTTTTATAGTTTTAATTCGGATATTACCTACCCGTTAAGTTCATACTTAGTAGCTAATATACAATTCAACTACTACAATTCTATATGAAAAAACTGATTACAATAATATTTCGCGTTCAAATTTTATACACAATTACAAACTTACAATACCACTATTATACATATAGGATGAAATATAACACATAATAACTTTGCTACTCGGCAGCTATAAAGGCGATTCTAGTTAATACGCAAGTTGTTCAGCAAAAGAAATAAAGACACGTAATTCATAAGTCCAAAAACAAGTCATGCATTCAGGTTTTACTAAGACGACTTCCCATCCTTGATCTTGTGGAAAGTAACCGTTATGACCATTGGCTAGGCAGCATGTTGTAATGTCATCAAAAGGACGAGGGTTTCGTAATGTCCAACAGCCCCGTAATAATCTAAAAACCTTGTTTCTCACCCCAACTACTGAATCCGTCACTTGTGGGAAGGTTTTATTTAAAAGTTGTAATCCAATGTTCTTCTTCTCACTTTGGTAAGAAGCGAACATCACTAACCCGTAAGTATAACATGCTTCTTTATGTTGCATGTTAGAAGCTCTTTCTAACTCACAAAATCTTATGTTGGGATATGTTGAGTCAAAATAGGTTCTTAACCTGTAGCTTAAAATTGCATTTGGGTTCCCCGCATTTAACGCTTTAAAGAAAACACGGCGTAACTTATGGTCTCCCCAATGTGATATACCCCACCTATCAAAGGAAAGCCTTTTATAAACTAAGGAAAGCCTTTTATAAACTAAGGCATTTCTGGAAAGTCTTTCAAATGTTTAACAAGTTAATTTCGCCATAACTAAATGTGCTGATGCATTCCGACCGACTCTAGACAAGATTTCCTCAATCATATCCTCTGGTAGGTCTTCTAAAATATTCGGTTGTCTACCCTTAACGTCCATTTTGTTTTTATACTGTAAAATAGACAAGGATTAGATTCGTAAAAGATAATTAACAAACAATACAAGCAATTTTTACATAGAACATAAAAGTACAAGCACACTACAATACATATAATACACAACATGATTACAACCCTCTAATCTGAATCACTGGTTTCTTCTTCTTCGGACTTGGTTCGTTTTCCTAATTTTCTAGGGATATATGGTGTTCCTCTAATACGAGCCGTCGTTTTCCACAATGGTTTAGAAAAACCTGGTGGTTTAGAGGTTCCCGGGTTATTGTTACAATTTAGGAAATACGGACGTTGCCGATACATATAAAGTTCATCGGGGTTGGAATCAGGGTTCTCTATTTTTACACCTTTTCCCTTATTATTTTCTTTTTAATATTAAATTGGGTCGAGGTAATTTCTATAACATCATCGAAATCCTCATCGGGATCCAATTCATCAGAAAATTGGTAATCTTCCCAATATTTTGCTTCCTCGGCGGAAACACCATTGACCATTTTTAACTTTGGTCCGTTGGTTGAGGATTTTCTTTTATTTAATCGATTTACTATAGGTATCAATATTTCTTCCTCTGGAACCTCTTCTTCTTCCGGTTCCTCCTCTTCCGCTTCCTCTTCTTCCGGTTCCTCCTCTTCCAGTTCCTCCTCTTCCGGTTCCTCTTCGGGAATTTGTGAATCTTCCCAAAATATATTCAACTCTTCATTATTATTAGGTGAGTCAATGGGATTTGTACTAGTGGTAGACATCTATCACACAATATCAAACACATTAAGAGGTTAATATATCACATAATATTTACATGTTAATAATATATAGTTTACAACAAAAGTGTTAAGCAATCGTTTTTAAAGAAAACACGGTCGAAGTCCAGACTCACTAATGTATCCTAACAAACTCGATAAGACACACTAATGCAAATTTCTGGTTCTCTAAGACCAACGCTTGTATACTTTCTGAAATGTCCCGTTCATATTGATTATAAACGTTCCATATTAATTGATTTCGTTGCGAGGTTTTGACCTCTATATGAGATGTTTTTCAAAGACTGCATTCATTTTTAAAACAAACCATAACCTTTATTTTTATCGACAAGGTTAAAAGGACACCACCTAGATTATCCAGAAATGATAATCTAAAAATATCACACTTACACACTACCAATACATATTGGTTTACAATATTAATATGTTACAACAAAGTAAATCTCGAATGCAGTTTTAAACAATATTATACAAACATGCTGACACCAAATCTTGTCCATATTTTAGCATGCAACAGCGGAAGCACTTAATAATCACCTGAGAATAAACATGCTTTAAACCTCAACAAAAATGTTGGTGAGTTATAGGTTCAACCTATATATTTATCAAATCGTAATAATAGACCACAAGATTTCATATTTCAATATACATCCCATACATAGAGATAAAAATTATTCATATGGTGAACACCTGGTAACCGACATTAACAAGATGCATATAGAATATCCTCATCATTTCGGGACACCCATCGGACATGATAATTTCGAAGTACTAAAGCATTCCAAATTCCAGAATGGGGCTTGTTGTGCCCGATAGATCTATCTTTAGGATTCGCGTTAATTTGGGGGTCTGTTCCCAAATTCTTAGGCTACCAAGCTAAAAAGGGGCATATTCGACTTCGATCATTCACCCATATAATGTAGTTTCATTTACTTGTGCCTATTTCATAATACATTTATAAAATTGCATGTTTTCTCATCCCAAAATTATTTGATTTTAAAAGTGGGACTATAACTCACTTTCACAGATTTTTACTTCGTCGGGAAGTATGACTTGGCCACTGGTCGATTCACGAACCTATAATAAATATGTACATATATATCAAGGTATGTTCAAAATATAATTACAACATTTTTAATACGTTTTACAGTTTTAAGTTTATTAAGTCAGCTGTCCTCGTTAGTAACCTACAACTAGTTGTCCACAGTTAGATGTACAGAAAATAAAGCAATATATATTATCTCGAATCAATCCATGACCTCGTGTATACAAGCCTCAGGCTAGATCACAACCCAAAGTATATATAATATTTTGGAATCAACCTCAACCCTGTATAGCTAACTCCAACATTACTGCATATAGAGTGTCTATGGTTGTTCCGAAATATATATATAGATGGGTCGATTTGATATGTCAAAACATTGTATTCGTGTCTATGGTATCCCAAGATTACATAATATATTAGAATACATGTATAATACAATATGAGTTAGCTAGGATATGATTAACATAGATTAGTTACCAATTTTCACGTAGCTACAACAAGCAAAATTATCCAATCTTGTTTTACTCATAACTTCTTCGTTTTAAATCCGTTTTGAGTGATTCAAGTTGCTTTGGTTTCATATTAAACTTAAGTTTATGAATATAAAAAGAAAAAGTATAAGTTTATTGTCGGAAATACAGGTTATAAGTCCTTTTTGTAAAGGTAGTCATTTCAGTCGAAAGAACGACGTCTAGATGACCATTTTGGAAAAAGTATCCAATCTTGTTTTACCCATAACTTCTTCGTTTTAAATCCGTTTTGAGTGATTCAAGTTGCTTTGGTTTCATATTAAACTTAAGTTTATGAATCTAAACAGAAAAAGTATAAGTTTATAGTCAGAAATACAGGTTACAAGTCGTTTTTGTAAAGGTAGTCATTTCAGTCGAAAGAACGACGTCTAGATGACCATTTTGGAAAGTTTAGTCATGATTTTTGGATATAGTTTCATGATCATAAGAAAAGTAATTTTCCCAGAAGAACAACTTTTAAATCAAAGTTTATCATAGTTTTTAATTAACTAACCCAAAACAGCCCGCGGTGTTACTACGACGGCGTATATCCGGTTTTACGGTGTTTTTTGTGTTTTCAGGTTTTAAATCATTAAGTTAGCATATCATATAGATATAGAACATATGTTTAGTTGATTTTAAATGTCAAGTTAGAAGGATTAACTTTTGTTTGCGAACAAGTTTAGATTTAACTAAACTATGTTCTAGTGATTACAATTTTAAACCTTCGAATAACGTAGCTTTATATATATGAATCGAATGATGTTATGAACATCATTACTACCTCAGGTTTTGTGGATAAACTTACTAGAAATGAGAAAAATAGATCTAGCTTCAATGGATCCTTGGATGGCTTGAAAGTTCTTGAAGTAGAATCATGACACGAAAACAAGTTCAAGTAAGATTTCCACTCGAAATAAGATTGTTAAAGTTATAGAAATTGAATCAAAGTTTGAATATGAGTATTACCTTGTATTAGAAAGATATCTTACTATAAATAAGAATGATTTCTTGAGGTTGGATGATCACTCAAAGTGGATTTGCAAGATTGGAAGTAAGCTAGCAAACTTGGAAGTGTTGTTGGTGTGTTCTTGAGTAGTTGTTTTATAACTTGGTTTATGTATGGATTTATGAACTAGATTGAGCTAGATTTTGTTGAAGATGATGAAGAACATTAGAACAAAGGAAGAACACTTGAGAGAGATGAGTTTAATGCATAAAAATTGAAATGGAAATGTGTTTGTGGTAGGTGTAAGTTCACATGAAAATGGGTCTCCATATAGGCTCCATAAGTTTGTTATTTTGTGTAATCATTTATGCTAGTTGCCAAATGATGGTTCCCACATGTGTTGGTGACTCACAAGGGCTGCTAAGAGCTGATCATTGAAGTGTATATACCAATAGTAAATACATTTAGAAGCTAGGTATTGTACGAGTACGAATACAGGCATACAAGTAGAATTGTTGATGAAAATGAACGAGGATATAATTGTAAGCTTTTTTTTTAAGAAGAAGTACTTTGATAAGTGTCTTGAAGTCTTTCAAAACTGTATGAATACATATTAAAACACTACATGTATATACATTTTAAATGAGTCGTTAAGTCATCGTTAGTCGTTACATGTAAGTGTTGTTTTGAAACCTTTAAGTTAACGATCTTGTTAAATGTTGTTAACGATCTTGTTAAATGTTGCAGCGCATGTATTCTCAGTCCCAAAAATATATATTGCAAAAGCATTTAAAAAGGGAGTAATGAAACTCACAATACTGTATTTTGTAGTAAAAATACATATGACGATATTGAATAATGCAGGGTTGGCCTCGGATTCACGAACCTATATCATTTATATATATATTAACACATATAATTGTAATCAAACAAATTTATATAAATATCTTTATTAATGATATCATTTTATATTAATAAATTGTATGTTTCATAAATGTATTCATTTCATGTACTTTAAATAAATAAAAAATATAGTTATATTATATGTATTAAGTATAGTTTTATATAACTAATAGTTACATGATAAAATAATATTAATGATAATAATAAAAATAATAATGATAATAATAAAAATAATAATGATAATAATAATACTAATAATAATAATAATAATAATAACTTTACTACTAATGATAATAATAATAATAATAATAATAATAATAATAATAATAATAATAATAATAATAATAAGAGTAATAATAACAGTAATAATAATAATAATAATAATAATAACAGTAATAATAATAATAATAATAATAATAATAATAATAATAATAATAATAATAATAATAATAATAATAATAATAATAATAATAATAATAATAATAATAATAATAATAATAATAATAATAATAATAATAAGTAAACTACCTCAAAGAAATAGCCCTTAAAAAAATGCCAAAGTCCGGGTTTGAACCCGTGACGTCCCGCTAACCCAAAACACTCCTAACCATTCCTCTGTCTGATACTTTCTGATTTAATTCTCGGATTAGATCCTTTTAACCCCTGTCCACTGTCTTCTTCTTCTTCATCATTTAATTACTTCCTAACCTAAATCATCATCATCTAATATCTCACTGTATTCTCGTCCTACCTTATCCATGATCATAATACCATTATCATTATCTATGTTATACGATCATCATAACATCTTTATGTGTCACGACCCAGAAAATTTTGACTAATTTTAAACAAAACTCTCGATACGATTTGATATCTTTGACACGATAAGCAAAGTCTGTTAGGTTGCGTCACAAAATTTTTGAACTGTTTCATATATCCATTTGACCTTCGGCTGTTCTCGGCGATTCACGAACAATTAGTTGCAAATAGATATGTATATGTTTAAATATTTATATATATAATAAATTGAAAATATAATTTGAAATATTATATGTTATTGCTATTAAAATTAATTATGTAAAAATTTAGGATTTTCTGAGTACTTTCATCCACTAATGATTAACAACTGATCACGAAATTCAGTCCGTAAATGATGACGGCTAACTCATTACACGTTTATATTTTAAATTATATTATAATTATTATATTATTATTATTAAAATTAATGATTTATGTTTTCAATAGATTGAAACGTTTAACCGTAAAAGGAATCACTCAAATTGTGATTAAATTATTATGATTGAATTACTATAGTTAATTGAGAGTTTGATTGATCACTTTTTGCGAATTATATTTATGCACGTTCATGAATCAATTGATTAATAAATAATGATTATTATTATATTATTATTATTATTAATCGATCAATGTTTGAATATTGAAATCAGTGTTTGTTGATTGTCTTCATCCTTCCACTAGCTAGCACATAAATATCTACATTGATAATAAATACACTGCATATTGAGATATAACTACACGTCCACTTGCATTTCTTTTCTTTCATGTTTCTTTCTTTTTATTATCAAACTTCAAACATCAACCACCACCCATCTTCTTCAACAATCACCTGCACCATCTTTATGATTATGATCGTGATCCACTACGAGATCATCTCCATTATTCTTGCTTGTACATCATCGTGGAATTTAAACGGTTCACACCACCATTACTCTATCCCTTCGAAATCGTTGTTTCTGCTTGCTATCATGCGTTGCTCGCTCTAAACAATCAAATGAAAAAGCCAAGGAAACAAAACCCATAAAAACACTCACTTCACAAATAAAGAGTTATGACACTAAAAGCATCAAGATCAAACTCATCAACAAATCTCCATTTAGACAACCTTACTACTACACTCGGCTATTAGGTATAATTCATGTTTCCTATTTTCATTCGATCACCATCACCCAACCATGACTAATCACGAGCTACTGCTACAATTGTCTTCGTTGTTTCGGTTTCGGACAAACATCATTACCATAACCAGGAACCCCCTTACCATAACAACCATCATTAAATCACCAACAAGGTCACCTTCAAACTTTAACTTCATCACCTTGGGTTTATTGCAAAACCGATCACCACCTTGAAACCTTTAAACTTTCGACCACCGTGTTCTTTCTCTCTTTTCGTTTTTTTTTTCTTCTCGTAAACCACCATAAACCATCATCTAATCATCACCTCCATCACCACCCTAATCGTCGCTATCCCACAGTCGTAAATAACCACCTTCACAACAACCTCACCACCATAACTACAACCAAGAACCTCAACCCACAAATACGACGCTACTGTTTTCTGTTTTGAGTTAACTTACACCATGAATTTGTTTATTGTTCCAATTAACAAACCCACCATTATCATCTAACAAAAATAATATTAAAAAGGGTTAGTGGATGCAAGTTGGTGAGGAAAATGATTAGAATAATTAAGTGGGGTCAGGATTGATTTAAATAAATAAAGCTTTGATGGGATAATTTATGAAATCGAATCCTATTTCTTCCTAGTGACGAGCTGGATTTTTTTTTTTAGCCGTGACATACTTTTTACAAGTGGACCGTATATATAATCTTTTGGTTGGGCCTTCATCTTTGCATTTCTTCAAGGGATTAGCAATTAGGCCATTAACATGCAAAGGCCAACGTTTTCTTTTCTTTTGTTTGTTCCTGTTCAGTAACAGCATCAAAATTCGCATCATTTGATATATGATGATGAGCAAGATGAAGTGAGGTTTACGTGATGTTTGATGATGGCGAAATGATAATACTGTTTGATGATAATATGGTACCGTATGACGATGATGATATCATAATATTAAAATGGTAACCGAAAGATGATGATGATAGATGATTATGATTATAATAATGAGGTTATGATAATAATTTGAAGATGTTAATGATCATGAATTATGGAATAATGTTAATGGTGATGTTATGATCTCAAATTGAAGAAGAAAAAGGAAACTGAAATAATAAGAATTAAATAGAATTAAACCGGGTATAGATCAAGAAACGTAATGATTGGTGTTATACAAGAGGTCTCGGGTTCGAGCCTTGACAACGGTGTTTTATTTTTAGGAGTATTATCGGGTTAGCGGGACGTCGCGGGTTCGAGCCCGGGCGTGGGCATTATTTTTAGGCCAAATTCTTTGAGGTAGTTATCTTTATTCTTATTATTTCATTATTATTATTATTATTATTATTATTATTATTATTATTATTATTATTATTATTATTATTATTATTATTATTATTATTATTATTATTATTATTATTATTATTATTTTTATTATTATTATTATTATTATTATTATTATTATTATTATCATTTTTATTAAAAGTATCATTATAATTAAAATTATCAAAATTATTATTTTTATTAAAACTATCATTATTATTATTCTTAATAGAATTATCAATATTATTATCATTATTATTATTATGATTAGCATTATTATTTATTAACATCTATATTAATATAATAACAAAATATTATTATTATTATTTTCATATTAACAATATTATTATAACAAATAAATATTTTCTAAAATAAGAATACAATTATTACAAATTAAATATATAAGATATATAAATTAAGAATAAATTTATCCGACTACAATTATATGTGTTAATATATATATAAATGATATAGGTTCGTGAATCCAAGGCCAACCCTATACTTTTTCAATATCGTCCTATGTATTTTTACTACAAAATACAATATGGTGAGTTTCATTTGCTCCCTTTTTAATTGCCTTTGCAATATATATTTTTGGGCTGAGAATACATGCGATGCTTTTTATAAATGTTTACGAAATAGACACAAGTACTTAAAATATATTCTACGTTGAGTTGTACCACTGGCATATTTCCCTGTAGCTTGGTAACTAATATTTACATTGGTATTGTAAACGCGAATCCTGTTGATAGATCTATCGGGCCTGACAACCCCAACCGGACTGGACGACCAATATTCAACGGTTGCACAGTACTTCATTTCGGTGACTACACTTGGTACGGTGTAGTGAGATTTCATAATAAAGGGAATATGTGACGTTGATTAAATGTTAAGTATGGTTACCAAGTGCTCAACCACTTAGAATGCTTTACATACACTTGCGAGTGTATTATGTTTATGATTATGAAATCTTGTAGTCTATTAAGATATTGAAATAATTGTTATGATAAACCTATGAACTCACCAACCCTTTTGGTTGACACTTTTAAGCATGTTTATTCTCAGGTATGAAAGAAGTCTTCCGCTGTGCATTTGCTCATTTTAAGGACATTACTTGGAGTCGATCATCACAATGGGACCAAATGTTGATAACTTCGTCCAGGTGGATAAGGACGGGGTATTACATGTGGTATCAGAGCGTTGGTCCTAGCGAACCAGGTCTTGCATTAATGTGTCTAACTGATAGTTGTTAGGATGCATTAGCGAGTCTGGACTTCGACCTTAGCTGCATATTATAAGTATTGTTTGTCATTCCTAGTGGAAAATTACCTGCTTATCATTCCTAAGTCTAGACACGACTTTCTGCACTTATTTGATAGATAGTGTACAGATAAATTCATATCTTAGCGTATCTATTACTGTAGACTTTATTTGTCACGTTTCATTAAATCCCTTCATAATCTACGGAATCTTCTGTATTATACATAGATATTCTATGTAATTAGAATATCATCCGATATCCGAAATTCATTTCATACCAAAAACTCTTTATCTAACCGAGCAAAATGGAACTCACCACTAGTTCAAGCTCCTCGGATTCCGATATGGAGTCCCACCCAAGCTCCGAAAGTAGTGTAACCGGAATTAATCAACCAATCATCCATCCCCAATTCATCTGATGGGTTTGTAGTCGACTTAACCAATGGAGACAAGAAGAACGCGATCCTTTTCACCCACCAACCTGCACCCTCGGCGAAGAACCCGAAACACTTACCGGCGAACCAGTTCGAAACACCATTTTCACCTTCAGTTCCCGAATATCTCGCCACGATTATATTCTATCCACAATTCTAGACCTTATTCATCCGCTCGTTCCAACCGACAATCATCCCGAAATAATAGAAGAAGTTAACGAGATTCGCGCTCGAGTAGTGGCTTTGGAGAATATGGTGCAAAACTTAACAGCTCCATCAACATCACCGGCACCAATAGTACCACCAACATCGACACCAGTACCACCAACAACCCAAGTTTCAACGTCACATGTCTCAACATCACAATCTATACCTCGAGCATAATCATCGTTCTACGTATCGTATTATCTACTTTATCTTCGTTCTACATATCGTTCTACATCGATTATCTTCGCTCGACATGGCGATTATATAATCTCTAATGTTTTAGAGATTATGTACTCTAATTCTAGCCGTAAAGCAAATGAGATTAATATCATATTAACTCATTAAATCCATTATTACATCTGAAGAAAATATACATGTATGTATATTTTCATAAAGATTGTAATTAAAAATTCTTTTGTACAAACTGTTAATGGTGAAAATATTTTAACGGGTAGGTAATACCCGAGGAATATTTAGATTTCACATTAATAAGTTACACTGTACATTCTTCGAATCTGATTCAACAATCATTTACTATCCTACTTACATCCACCGATATACGTATCCGTTCACCGCAGAATAACCCTTTTCATTCAATTTCATAACTGGATTTTGACTTATCAAAATCTAGCAAGTGGCATAATGAAGAAAACATTGGATAAAATAAAATTTGTTAGAAACAAACGAATTAACTAATTGAAATTTTGTTAAGAATCCACGCTAACTGTTCCAGCTAACTGTTCCTAGCTAACTGATTACATTTTATTTATCGTAATTTAATTATCGCAATTTTATTTATCGTCATTTAATTTCTGTTATTTACTTTTACGCACTTTAAATAACGGGACACGTATACAAGGTTTCGACATATCATATTGACCCATCTATATATCTATCTTGGAACAACCATAGACACTCTATATGTAATGATGGAGTTAGCTATACAGGGCTGAGGTTGATTCCAAAATATATATATAGTTTGAGTTGTGATCAATACTGAGATCGGTACACGGGTCACGATACGTATTAATTAATTCGAATGTTATATATTAAACTATATATGAACTATTGGACTACTAACTTTGGACAATTAAAATGAATTAAAATATCGATTATAACATATGAAACTAAACAATTCTTCAAGTTTGCCACTTGATTTCATCTTAAACCTCATTTGTATCTTGACGATTCCAATCCATGTTCAAATCCTTCATAATTCTTGAAAACACCTCGATCGAGAGGATGAACCAGCCGCACTTCATCTACAGAAGAAAAGATTGATGCATATGGTTATGAACCTGAAAAACCCTCGGAAACTGAGTAAACGTTTAATACGTAGCTGTGCTAATTTCTTTAGTGTTATTATTACCCAAAATAACTTCGCAAATTTTTTTCAAAATAGACAAATTTTGTCACAGCTCCAGCAAGTCAACTTCGACTTTTCATTCGAAACAACCTTATTAACACCTTGATATATATGCGTGCTCTTTCATTGATATCGGGGAACCTTTTATATTTCACCATATTACCAGCAAACGTACCAGCAACCTCGTTGCTCCTTAGTTTAAATCTCTTCAACAAATCACTATATTTATCTAATGGAGTCTTATCATGAACTCATCGGCATCTTGTAATGATAATCACCATACCGAATACGGGGAGGCATCAATCGATAATCTCGAATTCCTCAGCGATTCTACGACAATAATTATATATATATATAAGTATATATATATATATTCTATCTCCTGGATTTACAAAACTTCAAATCTGAATTTCTGAAAAGTGCTTTAGCCTATGAATCAGTTTTCTGAGTTTTGAAAAAAGACTGATGAGATCTTTAGCGAATACCTTGCTCCTTACTCTAAATCCTTGCGGAAGAATTTCTTCATCATCTCCTGATCTTAGATATTTTAAATTCTAAGATATCATCGTATCTTTCGTTATAAATATCTTAAATATTTCTGAAGATACCTTCATAAATATCTTTATTCAAAATTATATATCTCTTCGTACAATCCATGTTACGTCATAAAGGAAACTATTTTAGTTTCTAAATTCCTGTAAAATTCGAGTTTAAAATTATGAATGATTTCCTAGAGAAGTGTTGGGAATTGAAGCATGAGTTAGTATAATATAATGACGTCAGGCCAACGTGGTTATATTACAGTATGTCATGCTAAATTTCTAATGTAATGTGATGATGATTCACAGACCTTATCCTCATCATGTGTCATGTTAAACGACTATTTCATTCTACTTGATTTCTAAGCGTATCACGGAAATATTTCCTTGATATTTCTGTTCTTCTGTAACTCCGACAATCTGCTAATAAATCGTGCGATTACATTTTCTTTCTGATTAGAAGATTTCTTTAAATTCCTTGAATTCTAAAAATCAACCTTGACTATGTCAGAAGTTAAGACGAACCTCTAATCACTTTATTTCACTATTTTGTGATAGCTTCACTTGTACGCTTCGCATGATCGAATCATTTTATCCATATTAATTGAAAATGATAAAACACTATTTATATTCGTCATGAAAAACATTTTTATTGTTAGCCATGACGATCGCATTCAAATTTCGGGACGAAATTTCTTTAACGGGTAGGTACTGTCACGACCCGGAAAATTTCAACTAATTTTAAACGAAACTCTCGATACAATTTAATATCTTTGACATGATAAGCAAAGTCTGTTAGGTTGCATCACAAAATTTTTGAACTGTTTCATATATCCATTTGACCTTCGGCTGTTCTCGGCGATTCACGAACAATTAGTTGCAAATAGATATGTATATGTTTAAATATTTATATATATATAATAAATTGAAAATATAATTTGAAATATTATATGTTATTGCTATTAAAATTAATTATGTAAAAATTTAGGATTTTCTAAGTACTTTCATCCACTAATGATTAACAACGGATCACGAAATTCAGTCCGTAAATGATGACGGCTAACTCATTACATGTTTATATTTTAAATTATATTATAATTATTATATTATTATTATTAAAATTAATGATTTATGTTTTCAATAGATTGAAACGTTTAACCGTAAAGGGAATCACTCAAATTGTGATTAAATTATTATGATTGAATTACTATAGTTAATTGAGAGTTTGATTGATCACTTTTTGCGAATTATATTTATGCACGTTCATGAATTAATTGATTAATAAATAATGATTATTATTATATTATTATTATTATTAATCGATCACTGTTTGAATATTGAAATCAATGTTTGTGGATTGTCTTCATCCTTCCACTAGCTAGCACATAAATATCTACATTGATAATAAATACACTGCATATTGAGATATAACTACACGTCCACTTGCATTTCTTTTCTTTCATGTTTCTTTCTTTTTATTATCAAACTTCAAACATCAACCACCACCCATCTTCTTCAACAATAACATGCACCATCTTTATGATTATGATCGTGATCCACTACGAGATCATCTCCATTGTTCTTGCTTGTACATCATCGTGGAATTTAAACGGTTCACACCACCATTACTCTATCCCTTCGAAATCGTTGTTTCTGCTTGCTATCACGCGTTGCTCGCTCTAAACAATCAAATGAAAAGGCCAAGGAAACAAAACCCATAAAAACACTCACTTCACAAATAAAGAGTTATGACACTAAAAGCATCAAGATCAAACTCATCAACAAATCTCCCTTTAGACAACCTTACTACTACACTCGGCTATTAGGTATAATTCATGTTTCCTATTTTCATACGATCACCATCACCCAACCATGACTAATCACGAGCTACTGCTACAATTGTCTTCGTTGTTTCGGTTTCGGACAAACACCATTACCATAACCAGGAACCACCATACCATAACAACCATCATTAAATCACCAACAAGGTCACCTTCAAACTTTAACTTCACCACCTTGGGTTTACTGCAAAACCGATCACCACCTTGAAACCTTTAAACTTTCGACCACCGTGTTCTTTCTCTTTTTTCGTTTTTTTTTTCTTCTCGTAAACCACCATAAACCATCATCTAATCATCACCTCCATCACCACCCTAATCGTCGCTATCCCACAGTTGTAAATAACCACCTTCACCACAACCTCACCACCATAACTACAACCAAGAACCTCAACCCACAAATACGACGCTACTATTTTCTGTTTTGAGTTAACTTACACCATGAATTTGTTTATTCTTCCAATTAACAAACCCACCATTATCATCTAACAAAAATAATATTAAAAAGGGTTAGTGGATACAAGTTGGTGAGGAAAATGATTAGAATAATTAAGGGGGGTCAGGATTAATTTAAATAAATAAAGCTTTATGGGATAATTTATGAAATCGAATCCTATATCTTCCTAGTGACGAGCTGGATTTTTTTTTTAGCTGTAACATACTTTTGACAAGTGGACCATATATATAATCTTTTGGTTGGGCCTTCATCTTTGCATTTCTTCAAGGGATTAGCAATTGGGCCATTAACATGCAAAGGCCAACGTTTTCTTTCCTTTTGTTTGTTCCTGTTCGGTAACATCATCAAAATTCGCATCATTTGATATATGATGATAAGCAAGATGAAGTGAGGTTTACGTGATGTTTGATGATGGCGAAATGATAATACTGTTTGATGATAATATGGTACCGTATGACGATGATGATATCATAATATTAAAATGGTAACTGAAAGATGATGATGATAGATGATTATGATTATAATAATGAGGTTATGATAATAATTTGAAGATGTTAATGATCATGAATTATGGAATAATGTTAATGGTGATGTTATGATCTTAAATTGAAGAAGAAAAAGGAAACTGAAATAATAAGAATTAAATAGAATTAAACCGGGTATAGATCAAGAAACGTAATGATTGGTGTTATACAAGAGGTCTCGGGTTCGAGCCTTGATAACGGTGTTTTATTTTTAGGAGTATTATCGGGTTAGCGGGACGTCGCGGGTTCGAGCCCGGGCGTGGGCATTATTTTTAGGCCAAATTCTTTGAGGTAGTTATCTTTATTATTATTATTTCATTATTATTATTATTATTATTATTATTATTATTATTATTATTATTATTATTATTATTATTATTATTATTATTATCATTTTTATTAAAAGTATCATTATAATTAAAATTATCAAAATTATTATTTTTATTAAAACTATCATTATTATTATCCTTAATAGAATTATCAATATTATTATCATTATTATTATTATGATTAGCATTGTTATTTATTAACATCTATATTAATATAATAACAAAATATTATTATTATTATTTTCATATTAACAATATTATTATAACAAATAAATATTTTCTAAAATAAGAATACAATTATTACAAATTAAATATATAAGATATATAAATTAAGAATAAATTTATCCGACTACAATTATATGTGTTAATATATATATAAATGATATAGGTTCGTGAATCTAAGGCCAACCCTATACTTTTTCAATTTGCTCCCTTTTTAATTGCCTTTGCAATATATATTTTTGGGCTAAGAATACATGCGCTGCTTTTTATAAATGTTTACGAAATAGACACAAGTACTTAAAATATATTCTACGTTGAGTTGTACCACTGGCATATTTCCCTGTAGCTTGGTAACTAATATTTACATTGGTATTGTAAATGTGAATCCTGTTGATAGATCTATCGGGCCTGACAACCCCAACCGGACTGGACGACCAGTATTCAACGGTTGCACAGTACTTCGTTTCGGTGACTACACTTGGTACGGTGTAGTGAGATTTCATAATAAAGGGAATATGCGACGTTGATTAAATGTTAAGTATGGTTACCAAGTGCTCAACCACTTAGAATGCTTTACATACACTTGCGAGTGTATTATGTTTATGATTATGAAATCTTGTAGTCTATTAAGATATTGAAATAATTGTTATGATAAACCTATGAACTCACCAACCTTTTGGTTGACACTTTTAAGCATGTTTATTCTCAGGTATAAAAGAAGTCTTCCGCTGTGCATTTGCTCATTTTAAGGACATTACTTGGAGTTGATCATCGCAATGGGACCAAATGTAATAACTTCGTCCAGGTGGATAAGGACGGGGTATTACATTATGATCATAAACATCATCATCATTCAAAATACACTCTCCTATAACCATTATCATCATCTTTCATATTATTATACCATGATGATCAACTCACTACATCATCTTATATCCATTAACACGTCTTCTGTTAACATCATTCATTATCAATATTTTCCTATTAATACCTCATTCTTCACTGTATCATCATGATCCCATGGGAATATCATCAGCGTTGTTCATAAGATTTATTTACAACCCATCTTAAACATCTTCACAAGAACCATCATAGAATTATTACTATAATCACCATCTTATCTAACATCTAACATCTTATCTTTCATCTAACATCACCATCTTACTCGGTTATCATAATCATCAACCATATTGAATTAACATAATAATTAAAGCATTACGTTTATTATCTTAATTATAGTTATAATCAAAATTATCTTACAGTTGTATCATGATTATCATCATCATATACACATAACTCGCCTTCATCATCATTATGCCTATACAACTTCAACGTCATTCAACATGAAATATAAGCTGGATCACGGCCCAACAAAAATATAATAACCCTCGGCCCATTACCCTAATAGGATCACGGCCAAAGTATCCAGTCTAACATGTCTCATTCGACCCATAATGAAAACAGGAAAACGAATAGTGTCCCTACTGGCATTCTTGATTTAGGTTATTCGAACAGGAACATAGGAACGTCATCATCCACGCATCATCATTGTGTCATCCTCCATTACACTAATTATAATAGAAAGTGTGCGTATTTTATTGTCTTTGTCTGGCTCCACAGAATTAATTATCAATAACATTAAATCACCAAATTGCACAAGTGGTTATTACTTTTAGGTACCTGTCGGCTAAAGGAGAAAGAAAAGAAAAAAATGCAACACCTTTGTCATTGTTATCCTATTCCATCATCATCATGAATGTAATCAGAAATCGAGTACAGTCAGACATAAGCTGCAGCAGTTTTTAAGGAGTGTGTGTAAGTATCTGTTGAACGGAGTAGGAACAAAATAGGAGAAAATAGCAACTGAAGCGGTGCTGTAGCGACATTGGAATGTCCCGTTAATATTGATTATAAACGTTCCATATTAATTGATTTCGTCGCGAGGTTTTGACCTCTATATGAGACATTTTTCAAAGACTGCATTCATTTTTAAAACAATTATAACCTTTATTTTATCAATAAAGGTTTAAAAAGCATTACGTAGATTATCAAATAATGATAATCTAAAATATACCGTTTACACACGACCATTACATAATGGTTTACAATAAGAATATATTACATCAAAAATAAGTTTCTTGAATGCAGTTTTTACATAATATCATACAAGCATGGACTCCAAATCTTGTCCTTATTTTAGTATGCAACAGCGGAAGCTCTTAATAATCACCTGAAAATAAACATGCTTAAAACGTCAACAAAAATGTTGGTTAGTTATAGGTTTAACCTATATATTATCAAATCATAATAATAGACCACAAGATTTCATATTTCAATATACATCCCATACATAGAGATAAAAATCATTCATATAGTGAACACCTGGTAACCTACATTAACAAGATGCATATAAGAATATCCCCTATCATTCCAGGAAATCCTTCGGACATGATAAAATCGAATTCGAAGTACTAAAGCATCCGGTACTTTGGATGGGGTTCGTTAGGCCCAATAGATCTATCTTTAGGATTCGCGTCAATTAGTAGATATGTTTACTAATTCTTAGGTTACCAAGCAAAAGTGGCATATTCGACTTCGATCATTCACCCATATAATGTAGTTTCATTTACTTGTGTCTATTTCGTAAAGCATTTATAACACTGCATGTATTCTCATCCCAAAATATTAGATTTAAAAAGTGGGACTATAACTCACTTTTACAGATATTTCCTTCCTCGGAAATAAGACTTGGCCACAGATCGATTCACGAACCTATAACAAATATGTACATATATATCAAAGTATGTTCAAAATATATTTACAACATTTTTAATACGTTTTACTGTTTTAAATTTATTAAGTCAGCTGTCCACGTTAGTAACCTACAACTAGTTGTCCACAGTTAGATGTACAGAAATAAATCGATATATTATCTTGAATCAATCCATGACCTAGTGTATACACGTCTCAGGCTAGATCACAACTCAAAGTATATATATTTTTGGAATCAACCTCAATCCTGTATAGCTAACTCCAACATTACTGCATATAGAGTGTCCATGGTTGTTCCAAATAGTATATATACATGGGTCGATATGATATGTCAAAATATTTGCATACGCGTCTATGGTATCCCAAGTTTACATAATATATTATAATACATGTATAATACAATATAAGTTAGCTAGGATATGATTTGTATAGATTTGTTAAACATTTCCCGTAGCTAAAAAGATCAAAAATATCCATTCTTGTTTTACCCATAACTTCTTCATTTTAAATCCGTTTTGAGTGAATCAAATTGCTATGGTTTCATATTGAACTATAACTTAAGAATCCAAATAGAAAAAGTGTAGGTTTATAGTCAGAAATTTTAGTTACATGTCAATTACCAAAGAGGTAGTCATTTCCATCGAAAGAACGACATCTTGATGACCATTTTGAAAAACATACTTTCACTTTGAGTTTAACCAAGATTTTTGGATATAGTTTCATGTTCATATGAAAAATCATTTTCCCAGAAGAAAAACTTTTAAATCAAAGTTTATCATAGTTTTTAATTATCTAAACCAAAACAGCCCCCGGTTTCACTACGACGGCGTATATCCGATTTTATGTTGTTCATCGTGTTTCCAGGTTTTAAATCATTAAGTTAGCATATCATATAGGTATAGAACATGTTTTTAGTTGATTTTAAAAGTCAAGTTAGAAGGATTAACTTTTGTTTGCGAACAAGAGTAGAATTAACTAAACTATGTTCTAGTGATTACAAGTTTAAACCTTTGAATAAGATAGCTTTATATGTATGAATCGAATGATGTTATGAACATCATTACTACCTCAAGTTTTCTGGATAAAACTATTGGAAATGAGAAAAATGGATCTAGCTTCAAAGGGTCCTTGGATGGCTTGAAAGTTCTTGAAGCAGAATCATGACACGAAAACAGTTCAAGTAAGATTTTCACACGAAATAAGATTGTTATAGTTGTAGAAATTGAATCAATGTTTAAATATGAATATTACATTGAATTAGAAAGATAACCTACTGTAAATAACAAAGGTTCCTTGATCTTAGATTATAACTTGAAATGGATTAGAAAGCTTGGAAGTAGACTTGCAAACTTGGAAGTATTCTTGATTTTTATGAAACTATACTTATGGAATTTATGAAGAACACTTAGAACATGAAGAAAGAACTTGAGAGAGATCAATTAGATGAAGAAAATTTAAGAATTAAACTGTTTGTAGGTGTTTTTGGTCGTTGGTATATGGATTAGATATAAAGGATATGTAATTTTGTTTTCATGTAAATAAGTCATGAATGATTACTAATATTTTTGTAATTTTATGAGATATTTCATGCTAGTTGCCAAATGATGGTTCCCACATGTGTTAGGTGACTCACATGGGCTGCTAAGAGCTGATCATTGGAGTGTATATACCAATAGTACATACATTTAGAAGCTGTGTATTGTACGAGTACGAATACGGGTGCATACGAGTAGAATTATTGATGAAACTGAACGAGGATGTAATTGTAAGCATTTTTGTTAAGTAGAAGTATTTTGATAAGTGTCTTGAAGTCTTTCAAAAGTGTATGAATACATATTAAACACTACATGTATATACATTTTAACTGAGTCGTTAAGTCATCGTTAGTCGTTACATGTAAATGTTGTTTTGAAACCTTTAGGTTAACAATCTTGTTAAATGTTGCTAACCCATTGTTTATTATATCTAAAGAGATGTTAAATTATTACATTATCATTATATTATGATATATTAATATATCTTAGTATGATATATATACAGTTAAATATTGTTACAACGATAATAGTTATATATATGTCTCGTTTCGAAATTCTTAAGTTAGTAGTCTTGTTTTACATATGTAGTTCATTGTTAATATACATAATGACATGTTTACTTATCATTTATCATGATTAAACTTAGTGTAACAATATCTTAATATGATTCATATGTAATTAGTAAGACGTTGTTATAACAATAATCGTTATATATATAGTTTCGAGTTTCTTAATTCAATAAACACAATTTTATGTATATAACTCATTGTTAAAATACCTAATGAGATACTTACTTATCATAATATCATGTTAATTATATATATAATCATATATATGTCATCATATCGTTTTTACAAGTTTTAACATTCGTGAATCACCGATCATCTTGGGTAGTCAATTGTCTATATGAAACCTATTTCAATTAATAAAGTCTTAACAAGTTTGATTGCTTAACATGTTGGAAACACTTAATCATGTAAATATCAATTTCATTTAATATATATAAACATGGAAAAGTTCGGGTCACTACAGTACCTACCCGTTAAATAAATTTCGTCCCGAAATTTTAAGCAGTTGGAGGTGTTGACGTATCTTCTGAAAATAAGTGCGGGTATTTCTTCTTCATCTGATCTTCATGCTCCCAGATGAACTCGGGTCCTCTATGACCATTCCATCGAACCTTAATAATTGGTATCTTGTTTTGCTTAAGTCTATTAATATCACGATCCATTATTTCAACGGTTCTTCAATGAATTGGAGTTTTTCGTTGATATGAATTTTGTCTAACGGAATAGTGAGATCTTCTTTAGCAAAACAGTTCTTCAAATTCGAGACGTGAAAAGTGTTATGTACAGCTGCGAGTTGTTGGGGTAACTCAAGTCGGTAAGCTACTGGTCCGACACGTTCAATAATCTTGAATGGTCCAATATGCCTTGGATTTAGTTTTCCTCATTTACCAAATCGAACAACGCCTTTCCAAGGTGAAACCTTAAGCATGACCATTTCTCCAATTTCAAACTCTATATCTTTTCTTTTACTGTCCGCGTAGCTCTTTTGTCGACTCTGGGCAGTTTTCAATCGTTGTTGAATTTGGATGATTTTCTCGGTAGTTTCTTGTATTATCTCCGGAACCGTAATCTGTCTATCCCCCACTTCATTCCAACAAATCGGAGACCTGCACTTTCTACCATAAAGTGCCTCAAATGGCGCCATCTCAATACTCGAATGATAACTGTTGTTGTAGGAAAATTCTACTAACGGTAGGTGTCGATCCTAACTGTTTCCAAAATCAATAACACATGCTCGTAGCATGTCTTTAAGCGTTTGTATCATCCTTTCACTTTGCCCATTAGTTTGTGGATGATAGGCAGTACTCATGTCTAGACGAGTCCCCAATGCTTGTTGCAACGTCTGCCAGAACCTTGAAACAAATCTACCATCCCTATCAGAGACAATAGAGACGGGTATTCCATGTCTGGAGACAACCTCCTTCAAATACAATCGCGCCAACTTCTCCATTTTGTCATCTTCTCTCATTGGCAGGAAGTGTGCTGACTTGATGAGACGATCAACTATTACCCAAATAGTATCATAACCACTTGCAGTCCTTGGCAATTTAATAATGAAATTCATGGTAATGTTTTCCCATTTCCATTCTGGGATTTCAAGTTATTTTAGTAGACCTGATGGTTTTTGATGTTCAGCTTTGACCTTAGAACACATCAAACATTCTCCTACATATTTAGCAATATCGGCTTTCATACCCGGCCACCAAAAGTGTTTCTTGAGATCTTTATACATCTTTCCCGCTCCAGGATGTATTGAATATCTGGTTTTATGTGCTTCCTTAAGTACCATTTATCTCACATCTCCAAACCTTGGTACCCAAATTCTATCAGCCCTATATCGGGTTCCGTCTTCCCGAATATTAAGATGTTTCTCTGATCCTTTGGGTATCTCATTCTTCAACTTTCCTTCTTTTACAACCCCCTGTTGCGTCTCCTTTATTTAGGTAGTAAGGTTAGTACGAATAATTATATTCATAGCTTTTACCCATATAGGTTCTCTGTCCTTTCTACTCAAAGCATCAGCTACCACATTCGCCTTCCCCGGGTGGTATCGAATCTCAAAATCATAATCATTCAACAGTTCAATCCACCTAAGTTGTCTCATATTCAGTTGCTTCTGATTAAATATATGTTGGAGACTTTTGTGGTCGGTATATATAATACTTTTGACCCCATATAAATAATGCCTAAAAAGTCTTTAATGCAAAAACAACAGCACCCAATTCCAAATCGTGAGTAGTATAATTTTGCTCGTGAATCTTCAATTGTCTAGACGCATAAGCAATCACCTTCATTCGTTGCATTAATACACAACCGAGACCTTGCTTTGATGCGTCACAATAAATCACAAAATCATCATTCCCTTTAGGCAATGACAATATAGGTGCCGTAGTTAGCTTTTTCTTCAATAACTGAAACGCCTTCTCTTGTTCATCCTTCCATTCAAATTTCTTCCCTTTATACGTTAATACAGTCAAGGGTTTTGCTATTTTGGAGAAATCTTGGATGAATCTTCTGTAGTAACCAGCCAATCCTAAAAATTGACGTATATGCTTCGGAGTTTTCGGGGTTTCCCACTTTTCAACGGTTTCGATCTTTGCCGGGTCCACCTGGATACCTTTTTTGTTCACTATGTGACCGAGGAATTGAACTTCTTCCAACCAAAATGCACACTTTGAAAACTTAGCGTACAGTTTTTCTTTCCTCAATACTTCTAGCACTTTTCTCAAATGTTCTTCGTGCTCTTGATCATTCTTTGAGTAAATAAGTATGTCATCGATGAAAACAATGACAAACTTGTCAAAATATGGCCCACACACTCGGTTCATAAGGTCCATGAAAACAGCTGGTGCGTTAGTCAATCCAAACAGCATAACCATAAACTCGTAATGACCATAACGCGTCCTAAAAGCAGTTTTTAGAATATCATCCTCCTTTACTCGCATTTGATGATATCCAGAACGTAAATCGATTTTCAAATAAATCGACGAGCCTTGTAGTTGATCAAATAAGTCATCAATTCTCGGCAGTGGATAACAGTTTTAGATGGTAAGTTTATTCAACTCTCTATAGTCAATACACAACCTAAATGTACCATCCTTCTTCTTGACAAACAAAACAGGAGCTCCCCATGGTGATGTGCTTGGTCGAATGAAATCACGTTCTAATAGTTCTTGCAGTTGGCTTTGCAGTTCTTTCATCTCGCTGGGTGCTAGTCTGTAAGGAGTACGAGCTATTAGTGCAGCTCCTGGTACAATATCTATTTGAAATTCAACAGATCGGTGTGGAGGTAGTCCCGGTAATTCTTTCGGAAATACATCGGGAAATTCTTTTGCGACGGGAACATCATTGATGCTCTTTTCTTCAGTTTGTACTTTCTCGACGTGTGCTAGAACAGCATAGCAACCTTTTCTTATTAGTTTTTGTGCCTTCAAATTACTAATAAGATGTAGCTTCGTGTTGCCCTTTTCTCCGTACACTATTAAGGGTTCTCCTTCTTCTCGTACAATGCAAATTGCATTTTTGTAACATACGATCTCTGCTTTCATCTCCTTCAGCCAGTCCATGCCAACTATTACATCAGAACTCCCTAACTCTACTGGTATCAAATCAATCTTAAATATTTCGCTACCCAGTTTAATTTCTCGATTCTGGCATATATAATCTGCTGAAATTAATTTACCGTTTGCTAATTCGAGTAAAAATTTACTATCCAACGGCGTCAATGGACAACTTAATTTAGCACAAAAATCTCTACTCATATAGCTTCTATCTGCACCCGAATCAAATAAAACGTAAGCAGATTTATTTTCAATAAGAAACGTACCCGTAACAAGCTCCGGGTCTTCCTGTGCCTCTGCCGCATTAATATTGAAAACTCTTCCGCGGCCTTGTCCATTCGTGTTCTCCTGGTTCGGGAAATTTCTAATAATGTGGCCCGGTTTTCCACATTTATAACAAACTACATTGGCATAACTTGCTCCGACACTACTTGCTCTGTCATTACTCGTTCCGACACCATTTGTTCCTTTCGTTATGTTAACCCCTGGTCTGTAGACCTCACACTTCGCCGTGCTATGACCATTTCTTTTACACTTGTTGCAAAATTTGGTGCAGAACCCCGAGTGATACTTTTCACACCTTTGGCATAGCTGCTTTTGATTGTTGTTGTTGTTGTTGCGGTTGTTATTGTTGTTGTTGTGCCGTTTGTTGTAGTTGCGATTGATGTTGCGATTGTTGGGATAGTTGTTGTTTTTTTGGTGACTCTTATCACCGTTTTCCTCCCACTTTCTTTTGACTAGCTTCACGTTGGCCTCTTCGGCTGCCTGTTCTGTAATTCTTCCCTCAATCTGGTTCACTAGTTTGTGAGCCATTCTACATGACTTTTGTATGGAGGCAGGCTCGTGTGAACTTATATCTTCTTGGATTCTCTCTGGTAACCCTTTCACAAATGCGTCGATCTTCTCTTCCTCATCTTCGAACGCTCTCGGACACAATAGGCACAATTCTGTGAATCATCTTTCATACGAAGTAATATCGAATCTCTGTGTTCGTAACCCTCTAAGTTCTGACTTGGGCTTATTGACCTCAGTTCTGGGACGGTACTTCTCGTTCATCAAGTGCTTGAATTCTAACCACGGTAGCGCATAAGCAGCATCTTGTCCCACTTGCTCTAGATAGGTATTCCACCATGTTATCGCAATACCTGTGAAGGTATGCGTAGCGTACTTCACTTTGTCTCCTTCAGCACACTTACTTATGGAAAACACTGATTCAACTTTCTCGGTCCACCGTTTCAATCCGATTGGTCCTTCGGTCCCATTAAATTCTGAAGGTTTGCAGGCAGTGAATTCCTTGTTGGAGCATCCTACACGATTTCTTACACCGTTAGATGTATTGCTAGATTCAGAGTTATTGTTGGTATGTAGCGCGGCCTGTACTGTGGCTATGTTTGAAGCAAGAAATGCATGAAATTCCTCTTCGCTTATATTCAAGGTGTGTCGAGTAGTCGGTGCCATTTCCTTCAAAATAGTCAAATGAAACAAGTTAATCATACAGAATATTAAGAGTAGTCAATAGTATCTCGTAGCATAATATGAACTCATTTATAAAAGCTTTTTCTTCATATTAGCGTTTTATAAGTTTAAATTCGGGTACTCCCTACCCGTTAAGTTCATACTTAGTAGCTAATATACAATTCAACTGCTACAATTCCATATGAAAAACTGATTATAATAATATATCACATACAAATATTCTTCAAACTTACAAATTCGCTATATTACATATAACATGAAATATAGTACACTATGATACATGACAGTTTTTGAAGATAAATCTAGTTAATACGCAAGTTGTTCAGCAAAGGAAATAAAGACACGTAATTCATAAGTCCAGAAACAAGTCATGCATTCTGGTTTTACTAAGACGACTTCCCATCCTTGGTCTTGTGGAAAATAACCGTTATGACCATTGGCTAGGCAGCATGTTGTAATGTCGTCAAAAGGACTAGGGTTTCGTAATGTCCAACAGCCCCGTAATAATCTAAAAACCTTGTTTCTCACCCCAACTACTGAATCCGTCACTCGTGGGAAAGTTTTATTTAAAAGCTGCAATCCAATGTTCTTTTTCTCACTTTGGTAAGAAGTGAACATCACTAACCCGTAACATGCTTCTTTATGTTGCATGTTAGAAGCTCTTTCTAATTCACGAAATCCTATGTTGGGATATGTTGAGTCAAAATAGGTTCTTAACCCGTAGCGTAAAATTGCATTTGGGTTCCCTGCATTTAATGCTTTAAAGAAAACACGGCGTAACTTACGGTCTCCCCAATGTGATATACCCCACCTATCAAAGAAAAGCCTTTTATAAACTAAGGCATTTCTGGAAAGTCTTTCAAATGTTTGACAAGTTAATTTCGCCATAACTAAATGTGCTGATGAATTCTGACCGACTCTAGATAAGATTTCCTCAATAATATCCTCTGGTAGGTCTTCTAAAATATTCGGTTGTCTACCCTTAACGTCCATTTTGTTTTTATACTGTAAAATAGACAAGGATTAGATTCGTAATAACAAACAATACAAGAAATTTTTACATAGAACATAAAAGTACAAGCACACTACAATACATATAATACACAACATGATTACAACCCTCTAATCTGAATCACTAGTTTCTTCTTCTTCGGACTTGGTTCGTTTTCCTAATTTTCTAGGAATATATGGTGTTCCTCTAATACGAGCTGTCATTTTCCATAATGGTTTAGAAAAACCTGGTGGTTTAGAGGTTCCCGGGTCATTGTTACATTTTAGGAAATACGAATGTTGTCGATACATATAAAGTTCATCGGGGTTGGAATCGGGTTTCTCTATTTTTATACCTTTTACCTTATTATTTTATTTCGCTTTATTAAATTGGGTCGAGGTAATTTCTATAACATCATCGGAATCCTCATCGGGATCCGATTCATCGAAAAATTGGTAATCTTCCCAATATTTTGCTTCCTCGGCGGAAACACCATTGACCATTATTAACTTTGGTCCGTTGGTTAAGGATTTTCTTTTATTTAATCGATTTACTATAGGTATCAATATTTCTTCCTCCGGAACCTCTTCTTCTGGTTCCTCCTCTTCCGATTCCTCCTCTTCTGGTTCCTCTTCTTCCGGTTCCTCCTCTTCCTGTTCCTCCTCTTCCGGTTCCATTTTGGGAATTTGTGAAGCTTTCCAAAATATATTCGACTCTTCATTATTATTAGGTGAATCAATGGGATTTGTACTAGAGATAGACATCTATCACACAATATCAAACACGTTAAGAGATTAATATATCACATAATATTTACATTTTAATAATATATAGTTTCCAACAAAAAAATGTTAAGCAATCGTTTTTGAAGAAAAACACGGTTAAGACCAGACTCACTAATGCATCCTAACAAACTCGGTAAGACACACTAATGCAATTTTTTGGTTCTCTAAGACCAACGCTCTGATACCAACTGAAATATCCCGTTCATATTGATTATAAACGTTCCATATTAATTGATATCGTCGCGAGGTTTTGAGCTCTATATGAGACATTATTCAAAGACTGCATTCATTTTTAAAACAATCATAACCTTTATTTTATCGATAAAGGTTTAAAAAGCATTACGTAGATTATCAAATAATGATAATCTAAAATATACCGTTTACACACGACCATTACGTAATGGTTTACAATAAGAATATATTACATCAAAAATAACTTTCTTGAATACAGTTTTTACATAATATCATACAAGCATGGACTCCAAATCTTGTCCTTATTTTAGTATGCAACAGCGGAAGCTCTTAATAATCACCTGAGAATAAACATTCTTAAAACGTCAACAAAAATGTTGGTGAGTTATAGGTTTAACCTATATATTATCAAATCATAATAATAGACCACAAGATTTCATATTTCAATATACATCCCACACATAGAGATAAAAATCATTCATATGGTGAACACCTGGTAACCGACATTAACAAGATGCATATAAGAATATCCCCTATCATTCTGGGAAATCCTTCGGACATGATAAAAATGAATTCGAAGTACTAAAGCATCCGGTACTTTGGATAGGGTTCGCTAGGCCAAATAGATCTATCTTTAGGATTCGCGTCAATTAGTAGATCGGTTTACTAATTCTTAGGTTACCAAGTAAAAGGGGCATATTCGGCTTCGATCATTCACCCATATAATGTAGTTTCATTTACTTGTATCTATTTCGTAAAGCATTTATAAAACTGCATGTATTCTCATCCCAAAATATTAGATTTTAAAAGTGGGACTATAACTCACTTTCACAGATATTTCCTTCCTCGGAAATAAGACTTGGCCACGGATCGATTCACGAACCTATAACAAATATGTACATATATATCAAAGTATGTTCAAAATATATTTACAACATTTTTAATACGTTTTACTGTTTTAAATTTATTAAGTCAGCTGTCCTCGTTAGTAACCTACAACTAGTTGTCCACAGTTAGATGTACAGAAATAAATCGATATATATTATCTTGAATCAATCCACGACCCAGTGTATACACTATTCAGGCTAGATCACAACTCAAAGTATATATATTTTTGGAATCAACCTCAACCATGTATAGCTAACTCCAACATTACTACATATAGAGTGTCTATAGTTTTTCCAAATAATATATATACATGGGTCGATATGATATATCAAAACATTTGTATACGTGTCTATGGTATCCCAAGATTATATAATATATTAGAATACATGTATAATACAATATAAGTTAGCTAGAATATGATTTGTATAGATTTGTTAAACATTTTCCGTAGCTAAAAAGATCAAAAATATCCATTCTTGTTTTATCCATAACTTCTTCATTTTAAATCCGTTTTGAGTGAATCAAATTGATATGGTTTCATATTGAACTCTAATTTATGAATCCAAACAGAAAAAGTATAGGGTTATAGTCGGAAATTTAAGTTACATGTCAATTACTAAAGAGGTAGTCATTTCCGTCGAAAGAACGACATCTTGATGACCATTTTGAAAAACATACATTCACTTTGAGTTTAACCAAGATTTTTGGATATAGTTTCATGTTCATATGAAAAATTATTTTCCCAGAAGAACAACTTTTAAATCAAAGTTTATCATAGTTTTTAATTATCCAAACCAAAACAGCCCCCGGTTTCACTACGACGGCGTATATCCGATTTTATGGTGTTCATCGTGTTTCCAGGTTTTAAATTATTAAGTTAGCATATCATATAGATATAGAACATGTGTTTAGTTGATTTTAAAAGTCAAGTTAGAAGGATTAACTTTTGTTTGCGAACAAGTTTAGAATTAACTAAACTATGTTCTAGTGATTACAAGTTTAAACCTTCGAATAAGATAGCTTTATATGTATGAATCGAATGATATTATGAACATCATTACTAACTCAATTTTTCTGGATAAAACTATTGGAAATGAGAAAAATGGATCTAGCTTCAAAGGATCCTTGGATGGCTTGAAAGTTCTTGAAGCAGAATCATGACACGAAAACAGTTCAAGTAAGATTTTCACTCGAAATAAGATTGTTATAGTTGTAGAAATTGAATCAAAGTTTGAATATGAATATTACCTTGAATTATAAAGATAACCTACTATAAATAACAAAGGTTCCTTGATCTTAGATGATTACTTGAAATGGATTAGAAAGCTTGGAAGTAGACTTGCAAACTTGGAAGTATTCTTGATATTTATGAAACTATACTTATGGAATTTATGAAGAACACTTAGAACTTGAAGATGGAACTTAAGAGAGATCAATTAGATGATGAAAATTGAAGAATGAAAGTGTTTGTAGGTGTTTTTGGTCGTTGGTATATGGATTAGATATAAAGGATATGTAATTTTGTTTTCATGTAAATAAGTCATGAATGATTACTAATATTTTTGTGATTTTATGAGATATTTCATGCTAGTTGCCAAATGATGGTTCCCACATGTGTTAGGTGACTCACATGGGCTACTAAGAGCTGATCATTGGAGTGTATATACCAATAGTACATACATTTAGAAGCTGTGTATTGTACGAGTACGAATATGGGTGCATACGAGTAGAATTGTTGATGAAACTGAACGAGGATGTAATTGTAAGCATTTTTATTAAGTAGAAGTATTTTGATAAGTGTCTTGAAGTCTTTTAAAAGTGTATGAATACATATTAAAACACTACATGTATATACATTTTAACTGACTCGTTAAGTCATCGTTAGTCGTTACATGTAAATGTTCTTTTGAAACCTTTAGGTTAACGATCTTGTTAAATGTTGTTAAACCATTGTTTATTATATCTAAAGAGATGTTAAATTATTACATTATCATGATATTATGATATATTAATATATCTTAGTATGATATATATACCGTTAAATGTTGTTACAACGATAATCGTTACATATATGTCTCGTTTAGAAATTCTTAAGTTAGTAGTCTTGTTTTACATATGTAGTTCATTGTTAATATACATAATGACATGTTTACTTATCATTTATCATTATTAAAAATAGTATAACAATATCTTAATATGATTCATATGTAATTAGTAAGACGTTGTTATAACGATAATCGTTATATATATCGTTTCGAGTTTCTTAATTCAATAAACACAATTTTATGTATATAACTCATTGTTAAAATACCTAATGTGATACTTACTTATCATAATATCATGTTAATTATATATATAATCATATATATGTCATCATATAGTTTTTACAAGTTTTAACGTTCGTGAGTCACCGGTCAACTTGGGTGGTCAATTGTCTATATGAAACCTAAAACCTATTTCAATTAATCAAGTCTTAACAAGTTTGATTGCTTAACATGTTGGAAACACTTAATCATGTAAATATCAATTTCATTTAATATATATAAACATGGAAAAGTTCGGGTCACTACAGACATGGCTAGTGAAAAGAAAAGGGAAAGAAGAAAAGAAAAGAAAAGAAAATGTATACATCTAGTGGCGGCTGTTGGAAGTAAAAAATAAATGCAGCAGCTTTAACTGTTTTGGTGTTGGTGATCGATTAGAACAGAAAATAGTAAGCAGTCTTTTAATAGGGTTTTGATGATTATGGATGGTGTGGTTGGGTTTTGTACGACAGGAACACAGAAAGAAGAGTAGTAGTTACGTTGGTTTGGTTTGTGGTGATTGAATGTAAGTATAACCGATAGTAGTAGTAACAGTTCGAGTATACAGGGAACATGAATAGTTTGGTGGCTTTCACGAAAGGTTGCAGGTTTGGTATGACTCGCAAAAGTAATCAGGAAAATTAGTGTGGTTTCAATGGGTGTTGAGGTGGTGACCACGATGAAGTGAGGGTGGTCGTAGTTCGTATACAGTAGCAGCAAAATGGATTGTTGTTGTTGTAGGGTTTCGAAGGTTTCTTGGTGGTTTGATGGCTTGGCAATCGAAAACATTAGTAGTAGCTTGATCGGTTTGTTGGGGGTTTATGGAGGTCGATCAAGTAATAGGAATTAAATCAAGTGTGGATGAGGGTGGTGTTTTGATCGAGCATGGAGTAGAAGTAAGTCGGTAGTAGTGATGATTTCTAATGTAGGTGATGGCGATTTGGTAGTGTTCTTGGTTATCACAGAATTCAAAAAGAGGGATTGAAAAGAGAGATAGATAATTGGTATCTTTCTGGTGCATGCATATGCATATATGTTTTATAGAGTTAGTGGAGAAATAGAAAATAGATGTGAAAGATAGAGATAGATTAAGATGGATGATGATAGATTGAGATAGATAATGGTAATGAATTGAATCTAACACACAGTCCCTTAATGATTTCATGAAATCACGGGAGTAATTTATATAATATTATTGAGTTGAAAACTAGTTTCATGACTCCTACATTGTTTAGAACGTGTTTACAGCTCATAAAGTAAAGATATGTAATAGTAATAAGAGAATATCAAATTGAAATCAGTGAAGTCATCATATATCTTATAAGGATTCTATCGACATATATCTGTTTAAGTATCATTTTGTTTATAATACAAACAAATATTCCCAAAGCTTATATCAATATTCGTTTAAAAGTAAATGATTCAACATGTACATTAAATGATCATTTGTTAATCAACGTATAACGAAAATGCTTTTTAATGAAAATTGTTAACTAGTGTGTACTTTAAAATTTCAACAAGATACAATATAAGTGTATTGTAAATTACATATTGAAAATTTAACTTGTAAAAAAGTAAAAGGAAAAGTTAGGTATAGAGTAATAAAATTTATCAAATAGATTTTAAAGATATTTTTAATAAAGCTATAATTTATATATCTTATATTATTTTATTATATTATTTCCAAATATATTTATTATATATATTTATATATTTAATTATATATGTATCTATTTAATTATATCTGTATCTATTTTCAAATAGTTGTTCGTGAATCGTCGAGAACCGTCGAAGGGTAATGAATGCAAGAAAATAATTCAAAATTTTAAGATTCAACATTACAGACTTTGCTTATCGTGTCAAGGTCATATATAGATTAAGTTTAAATTTGTTCAGAAATTTCTGGGTCGTCACAATATCGACCCATCTATATATATATATATATATATATATATATATATATATATATATATATATATATATATATATATATATATATATATATATATATATATATATATATATATATATATATATATATATATATATTTCGGAACAACCATAGACACTCTATATGCAGTAATGCTTGAGTTAGGTATACAGGGTTGAGGTTGATTCCAAAATAATATATATACTTTGAGTTGTGATCTAGCCTGAGACTTGTATACACTGGGTCGTGGATTGATTCGAGATAATATATATTGATTTATTTCTGTACATCTAACTGTAGACAACTAGTTGTAGATTACTAACGTTGGACTGCTAACTTAACAAACTTAAATCGTTAAAGCGTAATAAAAAATGTTGTGAATATATTTCGATCATACTTTGATATATATGTATACATTTATAATAGGTTCGTGAATCAACCCGTGGCCAAGTCTTACTTCCCGACGAAGTAAAAATCCGTGAAAGTGAGTTATAGTCCCATTTTAAAAATCTAATATTTTTGGGATGAGAATACATGCAATTTTATAAATGTTTTACAAAATAGACACAAGTACGTGAAACTACTTTCTATGGTTGAATGATCGAAGCCGAATATGCCCCTTTTTGCTTGGTAACCTAAGAATTAGTAAACCAGTCTACTAATTGACGAGAATCCTAAAGATAGATCTATTGGGCCCAACAAACCTCATCCGTTGTAGCGGATGCTTTAGTACTTCGATGTTGTTTTATCATGTCCGATGGATGCCCTGAAATGATAGGGGATATTCTTATATGCATCTTGTTAATCTCGGTTATCAGGTGTTCACCATATGAATGATTTTTTATCTCTATGTATGGGATGATGTTTACGAAAAATGGAAATATGAAATCTTGTGGTCTATTATTACGATTGATAAATATATAAGTTAAACCTATAACTCACCAACATTTTTGTTGACGGTTTAAGCATGTTTATTCTCAGGTAATTGTTAAGAGCTTCCGCTGTTGTAAACTAAATTAAGGACAAAATTTGGAGTCCATTCTTGTACAATATTGTTTGAAAACTGCATTCGAAGACATATATTGTTGTGTAATATTATTGTAAACCATTATGTAATTGTCGTGTGAAAACGCTATATGTTTTATTAACATTATTTGATAATCGACGTAATATTTTTAAACCTTTATCGATAAAATAAAGGTTATGGTTTGTTTTAAAATCGAATGCAGTCTTTGAAAAACGCCTCATATAGAGGTCAAAACCTCGCAACGAAATCAATTAATATGGAACGTTTATAATCAATATGAACGGGACATTTCAGTTGGTATCCGAGCGTTGGTCTTAGAGAACCATAAATTGCATTAGTGTGTGTCTAACCGAGTTTGTTAGGATGCATTAGTGAGTCTGGACTTCGACCGTGTTTTCTTTAAAAACGATTGCTTAACAATTTTTGTTGGAAATTATATATTATTAACATGTAAATATTATGTGATATATTAATCTCTTAACGTGTTTGATATTGTGTGATAGATGTCTACCTCTAGTACAAATCCCATTGACTCACCTAATAATAATGAAGAGTCGAATATATTTTGGGAAGATTCACAAATTCCCGAGGAAGAACCGGAAGAGGAAGAACCGGAAGAGGAGGAACCGGAAGAGGAGGAACCGGAAGAAGAGGAATCAGAAGAAGAAGAGGTTTCGGAGGATGAAATATTATTAACTACAGAAAAATGATTAAATAAAAGAAAATCCTCAACCAATGGACCAAATTTAAAAATAGTCAATGGTGTTTCCGCCAAGGAAGCAAAATATTGGGAAAATTACCAGTTTTCTGATGAATCGGATCCCGATGAGGATTCCGATGATGTTATAGAAATTACCTCGACCCAATTTGAAAAATCAAAAGAAAACAATAAGGGAAAAGGCATCAAAATAGAAAAACCCGAGCCCAAAACCGATGAACTTTATGTTAACATGAAGCACCCTGATGGGGTGTACCGTAAGCACCCGTATTTCTTAAACTTTCACTATAACCCGGGAACATCTAAGCCACCAGGTTTTTCTAGACCATTTGAGAAAAGAACATCTCTTATTAGGGGAGCACCATATATCCCTAGGAAATTAGCGAAACGAACCAAGTCCGAAGAAGAAGAAACGAGTGAGTCGGAATAAAGAGTTGTAATCATGTTGTGTAATATATGTATTGTAGTGTGTTTGTATTTTTATGTTATATGTAAAAATTGCTTGTATTGTTTGTTAATTATCTTTTACGAATCTAATCCTTGTTTATTTTACAGTATAAAAACAAAAATGGACGTTAAGGATAGCCACCAGGTTTTACCAGGGGATATGATTGATGAAATCTTGTCTAGAGTCGGGCAGAATTCATCAGTACAATTATTTATGGCAAAATTAGTTTGTCGAACGTTTAAAAGACATTCCAGGCATGCCTTAGTTAATAAAAGGCTTTCCTTTGAAAGATGGGGTATATCACATTGGGGAGACTTTAAGTTACGCCAAGTTTTCTTTAAGGCATTTAGTGCGGGAAACACAGATGCAATTTTACGCTACGGGTTACGAACCTATTTTGACTCAACATATCCCAACATAGGACTCCGTTCTTTAGAAAGAGCTTCTAACATGCAGCATAAAGAAGCATGTTATGCTTACGGGTTAATAATGTTCGCTTCTCACCAAATTGAGAAAAAGAACATTGGGTTGCAACTTTTAAATAAAACATTACCACAAGTGACGGACTCGGTAGTTGAAATGAGAAACAAGGTTTTTAGATTATTACAGGGCTGTTGGGCATTACGTAACCCTCGTCCTTTTGACGACATTACAACATGCTACCTAGCCAACGGTCACAACGATTTTCCACAAGACCAAGGATGGGAAATAATAATAGTAAAACCCGAATGCATGACTTGTTTCTGGACTTATGAATTACGTGTCTTTATTTCTTTTGCTGAACGACTTGCATATTAACTAGAATTGCCTTTATAGCTGCCGTGTAGTAAAGTTATTATGTGCTATATTTCATCCTATATGTATAATAGTGGTATTGTATGTTTGTAAAATATTGTATAAAAGTTTGAACGCGAAATATTATTGTAATAAGTTTTTCATATAGAAGCGTAGTAGTTGAATTGTATATAGTAGCTACTAAGTATGAACTTAACGGGTAGGTACTACCCGAATTAAAACTATAAAATGCTAATATGAAGAAAAAGCTTTTATAAATAAGTTCATATTATACTACCAAATACTATTAACTACTCTTAAATTCTATATGATTAACTCAATTCTTTTGGCTATTTTTGAAGGAAATGGCACCGACGACTCATCGGAACTTGAACATGAGTGAGGAAGACTTCTGTGTTTTCCTTGCTGCGAACATAGTCGCAGTGCAGGCCGCAATGCAAAATAACAATAATAACTCTGGTTCTATGTCATAACCCGACCTTAACCATAAGGACGAATACAATAACATATGATTCCATCGCGAGGTATTGACCTCTATATGCGACATTTTTCAAAAACTACATTAGTTTTTACAACACAAACCATAGCTTTTATTACAAATACAAGGTTAAACAACTTAATAATGATTATCGTTTAGCGATAATCTTAGACTTACAAACTTTACATGTGATAATAACAATACGACCTCCAACATATTTTACATTACAAATCCTCCGATATGCAGTTTTATTTTTGACACAAATATGCATACTCAAGATCTTGCTTAAATTCAACATGTTGCAGCGGAAGCTTTTAGTTATCACCTGAGAATAAACATGCTTAAATCGTCAACATAAAGTTGGTGAGATATAGGTTTAATGCCGGCAGCGTTATAAATATAGACCACAAGATTTCATATATAAACGTTTTAATAAAAATATTCTAAGTTGTTGAGCACTTGATAACCATACTTAACATTTAATCAACGTCGCATATTCCCTTTATTATGAAATCTTACTACACCGTACCAAGTGTAGTCACCGAAACGAAGTACTGTGCAACCGTTGAATACTGGTCGTCCAGTCCGGTTGGGGTTGTCAGGCCCAGTAGATCTATCAACAGGATTCGCGTTTACAATACCTCATGTAAATAATAGTTACCAAGTTACAGGGAAGTATGCCAGTGGTACAAATCAACGTAGAATATATATTTTTAATCACTTGTGTCCATAACGTAAATCATAAAATGCATGTATTCTCATCCCGAAATATTTAGAGTTTAAAAGTGGGACTATATACTCACTTTTGCCTTGAAGGTAATAAACACGACTTGGTCTCCGATTGATATCACAAACCTAACCATATATATAATATATCAACATATTTTCTTTTCAAGTAATCGTTACATATATATATATATATATATATATATATATATATATATATATATATATATATATATATATATATATATATATATATATATATATATATATATACTTTTAATACTTTTAATATTTTCTTAGTCCGTAGTTAGCAGTCCGATGTTAGTGGTCCACAATTAGTTGCTTAAATAAAATAAATAAAGACCCCATCGTATTCGTATTGATCAGAATTAATCTCGACCCATGGTACCATGTTGTCAAGTGACGTGTTGCGTACATAAAGTGCCGTGTTGTCAAATGACGTGTTGCGTACAATCATGAGGTCTTATGATTAATCTTCTCGTGTTGTTTACGGGTGGTCCTGATATATATAAAATCAAATCATAAGTAAATATATATTAAATATTATGTTAATTAGCCAAGATATGATTAATCCGATTTTGTCATAATATGATATATTACAGGTCTTGAAGTGTTTTTAAAAATCAAATTAGAAGGATCTATTTAGTTTGCGAACAAGTTTGAAATCACTCAAACTATGTTCTTGTTGTTAAAATTTTACCACACAAAATAAGATAGCTATATAAATATGAATCGAATAAGGTTATGAATAAGGTTACTACCTCAAGCTACTTGGACAAAGCTACTGGAAAAGGTAAGAAAAATCTTGGAATCAAAAGAGTGGTGGAGTGGGATTGAAAGATTGGAAGTAATCTCCTTGAAATCGGATGACTATATTGATAGGTTCTTGAGTAGGTAAATGAAGAGAGATTAGGGAGTGAATTAACTTGAAATAAAATTGGAAATGAAATTGTATGTGTGTGTGTGCAAAATAGCATGATTATGGAATGGATATATAGGAGATTTAGTTTGTTTTCTTGCACAAAAGTCACACATGAGGTTAAATGGCTGGTTCCCACATGTAACATCATGTCTAGTGGCTGATCATTGAAGTTTATTGTTGGTATCTACCAATAGTAAATACGTATAGAAGCTGGGTATGATACGGTTACATATACCCTAGATATACTTGTAGAAATTTTGAGGAATCGGAACGAGAATTCAAATATGGACGGGTTTATAACTGTAAAAGAGGCTCAAAACTGGGCTTTTATTTTTGGGTCAAACCGGGCCAAAATAAAATTTTAAGACATTTTTAACAAAGCAATGTTAGCCCAAAAAAAAATTTTCCAAGCTGACCTGGCAGCTCGACCCCAGCCAGGGGCTCTGCCCCTTAGACCTCGCCAGGGGTTGCCTCCCCTTGGACCCAGCTTATCGGGGGCGCTGCCCCCGAACCCCCGTCATAATCAAGATAAGTTCAAACAAGTGTGCACTCCACACTTCCCCAAACTTGTTCGATATTTATCAAGATTATTTTGGTTACAAATTAATCCCATTACACTTAAATCATATTGGTGACATAGATCACCAACACATTATATATTGTAAGTATATATGTCAAAGAATGTTACATATAGTTATCGTTTTGATAACTTAAGTTAGTGGTCTCAAAGTATACTTATAACTCATTGTTGTTAGTTCACTATGAAATGTTAAACCATCCTTAAATCATGTTAAATATGTATAGATATGTACATATACATAATCGTATAATTATCGTGTGTTATATAGTTCGTGATATCATCGGTCAAATTGGACGGTCAAATGTTGTGTGAAACTCTTTTCAAAAACATAAGTCTCAACAGTTTGGATTGCTTATCATGTTGGTAAGGTTTATTTTATGTAAATATTAATCTCATAAGTATAAAACGATCGGAAAAATCCGGGTCGTTACAGTACCTACCCGTTAAATAAATTTCGTCCCGAAATTTTAAAGTTGTACCTATTTTGCGTTGTCCGGAAACAAATGTGGATACTTTTGTTTCATCTGATCCTCTCGTTCCCAAGTAAACTCGAGACCCCTTCGAGCATTCCAATGAACCTTAACGATTGGTATGTTGCTCTGCTTGAGCCGTTTAACTTCACGGTCCATGATTTCGACTGGTTCTTCTATGAATTGTAGTTTCTCATCGACTTGGATTTCTTCAAGAGGAATGGTGAGATCTTCCTTTGCAAGACATTTCTTGAGGTTTGAGACGTGAAATGAATTATGTACCCCGGTGAGTTGTTGTGGTAACTCGAGTCGATAAGCTACCGGTCCGATGCGTTCGATGATCTTGAACGGGCCTACATACCTTGGGTTCAGTTTACCCCTTTTTCCAAAACGTATTACACCTTTCCAAGGTGACACCTTTAGCATAACCATGTCACCAATCTGAAACTCTAATGGTTTCCTTCGAACATCGGCGTAGCTCTTTTGGCGACTACGGCTGTTTTCAATCTCTCCTTGATTTGCACTATCTTCTCAGTAGTTTCATGGATGATCTCGGGACCAGTTAATTGTCGATCTCCTACTTCATTCCAACAGATAGGGGATCTACACTTCCTTCCATACAGTGCTTCGAATGGTGCAGCTTTAATGCTCGCATGATAACTATTATTATACGAGAATTCTGCTAATGGTAGATATTTATCCCATCCATTTCCAAAATCGATCACACATGCCCTGAGCATGTCTTCAAGAGTCTGAATTGTTCTTTCACTCTGCCCGTCAGTTTGCGGATGGTATGCGGTGCTCATATCCAAACGGGTTCCCAGGGCCTCCTGTAGTGATTGCCAAAACTTTGATGTAAATCTACTATCACGATCCGATATAATGGAAATAGGTATTCCATGCATTGAAACAATTTCCTTTATGTATAATCGTAATAGTTTCTCCATTCTATCTGTTTCCTTTATTGGCAAGAAATGTGCAGATTTGGTGATACGATCAACTATTACCCAAATGGTGTCATAACCCCAGGCAGTCTTAGGTAACTTTGTGATGAAATCCATGGTAATACCATCCCATTTCCATTCTGGGATATCTGGTTGTTGAAGTAACCCTGACGGCTTCTGATGTTCTGCTTTGACTTTGGAACAAGTTAAACATTCCCCAACATATGTTGCAACAACTGTCTTTAAATTAGGCCACCAATAATGCGTCTTAAGATCTTGATACATCTTTCCAACTCCAGGATGTATTGAGTATCTTGTCTTATGTGCCTCATTCAATATCAACTTCCTTAATCCACCCAACTTCGGTACCCAAATACGGTTTGCAAAATATCGAATTCCGTCTTCCCGCATAATGAGTTGCTTCTCATACTTCTTCATTATTTCATTTCCTATGTTTTCTTTAGTAAGAGCTTCTCATTGAGCCTCTTTGATTTGTGAGTTGAGATTCATGCGAATTTTTATGTTCATTGCTCGTACTCGAATTGGTTCCCGTTCCTTTCTGCTTAGAGCGTCGGCTACTACATTTGCTTTCCCGGGATGATAGTGAATCTCACAATCATAGTCGTTTATCAGCTCGACCCACCTACGTTGCCTCATGTTCAGCTGTTTCTGATCGAAAATATGTTGAAGGCTTTTATGATCAGTAAACACAGTGCATTTAACTCCATATAAATAGTGTCTCCATATCTTCAATGCAAACACTACTGCCCCCAATTCTAGATCATGCGTTGTATAATTCCGCTCGTGAATCTTCAATTGTCGAGATGCGTATGCAATAACTTTCTTTCGTTACATAAGGACGCAACCAAAACCTTGTCGCGAAGCGTCACAATATATCTCAAAATCATCGTTCCCTTCAGGTAACGATAAAATAGGTGCCGTGGTCAACTTCTTCTTGAGTAATTGAAATGCACTCTCCTGCTCAACAGTCCATTCGTACTTCTTCCCTTTTTGTGTTAACGCTGTCAATGGTTTAGCTATTCGGGAAAAATCTTGAATAAACCTTCTATAATAACCGGCTAAACCCAAAAATTGGCGTATCTGTGTTGCTGTCTTAGGAGTCTCCCATTTTTCAATGGCCTCAATTTTAGCTGGATCAACCTGAATTCCTTTGCTACTAACAACGTGGCCAAGAAATTGCACTTCTTTCAACCAAAATGCACACTTAGAAAATTTGGCGTATAACTGTTCTGTTCTTAACAATTCTAATACCAACCTTAAATGCTGCTCATGCTCTTGCTCACTCTTGGAATAGATAAGAATATCGTCAATGAAAACGATAACAAACTTATCTAAATACGGACTACAAACTCGATTCATGAGGTCCATGAATACAGCTGGCGCATTAGTCAATCCAAACGGCATGACCAAAAATTCATAATGACCGTAGCGTGTCCGAAAAGCAGTTTTCAGAATATCTTCTTCTTTGACACGTAATTGATGATAGCCCGATCTTAAGTCGATTTTTGAGTACACACATGATCCTTGTAATTGATCAAATAAGTCATCAATTCTCGGTAGTGGATACCGATTCTTAATAGTTAACTTATTTAATTCACGATAATCTATACACATTCGGAAAGATCCATCTTTCTTCTTGACGAATAAAATCGGAGCTCCCCACGGTGAAGTGCTCGGTCGAATGAAACCGCGGTCCAGTAATTCTTGTAACTGGCTTTGTAACTCTTTCATCTCAGATGGTGCAAGTCTATATGGAGCACGAGCCACTGGTGCAGCTCCTGGTACTAGATCTATTTGAAATTCTACAGATCTAAATGGAGGTAATCCCGGCAACTCTTCCGGAAATACTTCAGGAAAATCTCTTGCCACAGGTACGTCGTTGATGCTCTTCACTTTTTCCTTCGTTTCGACTTTATTAACATGTGCTAGGATAGCATAGCACCCTTTCTTCAAGCACTTTTGAGCTTTCAAACAACTAATGAGTTTTAGCTTTGAGTTACCCTTCTCTCCATAAATCATTAATGGCGTTCTATCCTTACGAGGAATGCGAATTGCCTTCTTGGCGCACACAACTTCAGCTCCTATTTTGGACATCCAGTCCATGCCGACTATTACATCAAAACTTCCTAATTCTACGGGTATCAAATCAATCTTAAATGTTTCTCCGGCTAAATTTATTTTACAATCACGGCAAATTTTATCGGCTTTAATTAGTTTACCATTAGCTAACTCAATCATGTACTTAGCATCTAGAGGTAATGATGAACAATTCAATTTAGCGTGAAAGTCTCTACACACGTAACTTCTATCGGCACCAGTATCAAATATAATAGATGCGGATAAGTTATTAATGGTAAACGTACCCGTAACAAGCTCCGGGTCTTCATACGCCTCTCTAGCATTAATAACAAATGCTCTTCCACGTGCAGATCCGTTATTCTTCTCTGGATTCGGGAACTGACTCTTATAATGACCCTGTTTCCCACACCCATAACAAGTAACAGTGGCCAAGGCAGTTCTATTTGCATTGGTGGCAGGAGTCTTGGTACCGTTTGTATTTGTAGCGGGAACCCTACAATCTTCAGCAAGATGACCTTTTCGATTACAATTGTTGCACACCACATTACAATAACCAGAGTGATGTTTGTGGCATATGTTACACAAAGGATTTCGTCCCTTGTAACCTGAGTTCGAACCGCTACCCGCACCTTGCGTGGTTTCTTGTTTCTTGTTGGATTGTTGATGATTACCTTCCCACTTTCTTTTGTTTCCCGATGTCTTGAAATCGGTGTTCTTATCCAGAATAATCTGGTCCATCAACTCGTTCGCCATGGTGATAGCTTCATGAATAGTCTTGGGTTTGGATGCTGTAACATTTGCCTTGACCTTTTTAGGCAAACCGTCTTTGTACAGTTCAATCTTCCGTTCTTCGGTTGGTACCAATTCGGGACATAGCAAAGCTAATTCCATGAATCGCTGATTGTAGGTGGTGAGTTCAGTACCAACAGCTTTCAGGCTTCGTAATTCAGCTTCCAACTTCCTAACCTTGTTCCTTGGGCAATATTCGTTGATTAGCATTGTTTTGAATTCTTCCCAAGGAGTATCATAAGCTACATCTCCTCCTACGGCCTTCACATAGTTTTTCCACCACGTGAGTGCACTATCTTGTAGGGTGTACGATGCATACTTGGTCATGTCCTTCTCAATACAACCACTGATTTTAAACACATACTCAATCTTTTCAATCCACCGGGTTAAACCAACCGGTCCTTCTGTTCCACTGAATGATGAGGGCTTGCAACCTTGAAAAGTTTTGTAAGTGCACCTCACACGAGGATTTGGGTTAACTCCAGCACCTCTTGCAGCCTCGACCCATAACATTCTGTCGTTCACTCGCTGATTGATGAGTTCCTGGATTTCTTGTTCCGTCATTCGGTTCAATCGCGCCATAATCTTCAATAAGAATGAAAAAAAATAATTATTCACATGGAATATTATAGATGTAGTATGTATTTACAGTATATCGTAGCTTATTAATAATATGAACCAGTTATTATTATAAAAGCCTTTTCTTCTTATTAGCGTTTTATAATTATATCTAGGGTAGTACCTACCCGTTAAAGTTCAAACTTAATAGCTTAGTACGAAAATCAATTACTACCACCCAAATAATACTTAACCATGGAAAATTATTGCATTTCACACTTCACTATTTTACATATGCTTATCTTACATCAAACATTAAGCAAACCACACTAGTAATATTATACAAAACATTATATGATCTCATGGTTTAAAACAACAGCGCATCATATAACCCAAAGCGTTTGTGTTCAAAGAAATCGCTTAAAGGTTATCCTGGTTGTCTCCCTGCGTTTTGGCTGAGGAACCGAAGAACTGGATGTCGGGATAGAACTAATAGGAATAGCGGGAATAGGTGTGGAAGTATCTGGTGGAGTTGGTGCCACAACATCCTCTCTAGACTCGGGATTTAGATTTTCCATTTCCGTAGCCTTTCGTTTCTTTCCTCGTTCGAACATGTCTTTCGTAATTTCCTGTATTTCTTCCTCCTCAGGATCACTTTCCGGTTCCTCTTCAATTGATTCATCCGGAACTTGTGAGTCTTCCCCAAAGGTATCGTTTTCATCATCAGATAGATTAATGACTGGAACACCATCTGAAGAGTCTTGTTCGGAGTCGCTGAATGTGATAATAAGTTCTAAGCCAGACATCTATCACATAACAACTAGCACGTTAATACCACATAATATTTACATATTAATTTTTAACCAACAAGGATAAGCAATAGTTTTCGAAATCAAACACGGTCAAAGTCCAGACTCACTAATGCATCCTAACAAACTCGATAAGACACACTAATGCAAATTCTCTGGTTCTCTAAGACCAACGCTCTGATACCACATGTCATAACCCGACCTTAACCATAAGGACGAATACAATAACATATGATTCCATCGCGAGGTATTGACCTCTATATGCGACATTTTTCAAAAACTGCATTAGTTTTTACAATACACACCATAGCTTTTATTACAAATACAAGGTTTAAACAACTTAATAATGATTATCGTTTAGCGATAATCTTAGACTTACAAACTTTACATGTGATAATAACAATACGACCTCCAACATATTTTACATTACAAATCCTCCGATATGCAGTTTTATTTTTGACACAAATATGCATACTCAAGATCTTGCTTAAATTCAACATGTTGCAGCGGAAGCTTTTAGTTATCACCTGAGAATAAACATGCTTAAAACGTCAACATAAAGTTGGTGAGATATAGGTTTAATGCCGGCAGCGTTATAAATATAGACCACAAGATTTCATATATAAACGTTTTAATAAAAATATTCTAAGTTGTTGAGCACTTGATAACCATACTTAACATTTAATCAACGTCGCATATTCCCTTTATTATGAAATCTTACTACACCGTACCAAGTGTAGTCACCAACACGAAGTACTGTGCAACCGTTGAATACTGGTCATCCAGTCCGGTTGGGGTTGTCAGGCCCGGTAGATCTATCAACAGGATTCGCGTTTACAATACCTCATGTAAATAATAGTTACCAAGTTACAGGGAAGTATGCCAGTGGTACAACTCAACGTAGAATATATATTTTTAATCACTTGTGTCCATAACGTAAATCATAAAATGCATGTATTCTCATCCCGAAATATTTAGAGTTTAAAAGTGGGACTATATACTCACTTTTGCCTTGAAGGTAATAAACACGACTTGGTCTCCGATTGATATCACAAACCTAACCATATATATAATATATCAACATATTTTCTTTTCAAGTAATCGTTACATATATATATATATATATACTTTTAATACTTTTAATATTTTCTTAGTCCGTAGTTAGCAGTCCGATGTTAGTGGTCCACAATTAGTTGCTTAAATAAAATAAATAAAGACCCCATCGTATTCGTATTGATCAGAATTAATCTCGACCCATGGTACCATGTTGTCAAGTGACGTGTTGCGTACATAAAGTGCCGTGTTGTCAAATGACGTGTTGCGTACAATCATGAGGTCTTATGATTAATCTTCTCGTGTTGTTTACGGGTGGTCCTGAAATATATAAAATCAAATCATAAGTAAATATATATTAAATATTATGTTAATTAGCCAAGATATGATTAATCCGATTTTGTCATAATATGATATATTACAGGTCTTGAAGTGTTTTTAAAAATCAAATTAGAAGGATCTATTTAGTTTGCGAACAAGTTTGAAATCACTCAAACTATGTTCTTGTGGTTAAAATTTTACAACACAAAATAAGATAGCTATATAAATATGAATCGAATAAGGTTATGAATAAGGTTACTACCTCAAGCTACTTGGACAAAGCTACTGGAAAAGGTAAGAAAAATCTTGGAATCAAAAGAGTGGTGGAGTGGGATTGAAAGATTGGAAGTAATCTCCTTGAAATCGGATGACTATATTGATAGGTTCTTGAGTAGGTAAATGAAGAGAGATTAGGGAGTGAATTAACTTGAAATAAAATTGGAAATGAAATTGTATGTGTGTGTGTGCAAAATAGCATGATTATGGAATGGATATATAGGAGATTTAGTTTGTTTTCTTGCACAAAAGTCACACATGAGGTTAAATGGCTGGTTCCCACATGTAACATCATGTCTAGTGGCTGATCATTGAAGTTTATTGTTGGTATCTACCAATAGTAAATACGTATAGAAGCTGGGTATGATACGGTTACATATACCCTAGATATACTTGTAGAAATTTTGAGGAATCGGAACGAGAATTCAAATATGGACGGGTTTATAACTGTAAAAGAGGCTCAAAACTGGGCTTTTATTTTTGGGTCAAACCGGGCCAAAATAAAATTTTAAGACATTTTTAACAAAGCAATGTTAGCCCAAAAAAAAATTTCCAAGCTGACCTGGCAGCTCGACCCCAGCCAGGGGCTCTGCCCCTTAGACCCCGCCAGGGGTTGCCACCCCTTGGACCCAGCTTATCGGGGGCGCTGCCCCCGAACCCCCGTCATAATCAAGATAAGTTCAAACAAGTGTGCACTCCACACTTCCCCAAACTTGTTCGATATTTATCAAGATTATTTTGGTTACAAATTAATCCCATTACACTTAAATCATATTGGTGACATAGATCACCAACACATTATATATTGTAAGTATATATGTCAAAGAATGTTACATATAGTTATCGTTTTGATAACTTAAGTTAGTGGTCTCAAAGTATACTTATAACTCATTGTTGTTAGTTCACAATGAAATGTTAAACCATCCTTAAATCATGTTAAATATGTATAGATATGTACATATACATAATCGTATAATTATCGTGTGTTATATAGTTCGTGATATCATCGGTCAAATTGGACGGTCAAACGTTGTGTGAAACTCTTTTCAAAAACATAAGTCTCAACAGTTTGGATTGCTTATCATGTTGGTAAGGTTTATTTTATGTAAATATTAATCTCATAAGTATAAAACGATCGGAAAAATCCGGGTCGTTACATTCTAGTAGTGGAACTAATTCCACAAGAAATCGTGTAGGATGCTCCTACAAAGAATTCACTGCCTGCAAACCTTTGGAATTTGATGGAACCGAGGTTCCAATCGGATTGAAACGGTGGACCGAGAAGGTTGAATCGGTGTTTGCCATAAGTAAATATACTGAAGAAGACAAAGTAAAGTACGCTACGCATACCTTCACAGGTACTGCGTTAACATGGTGGAATACCTATCTCGAGCAGGTAGGACAAGATGCTGCTTACACACTACCGTGGTCAGCATTCAAGCACTTGATGAACGAGCAGTATCGTCCCAGAAACGAGGTCAATAAGCTCAAGGTAGAGCTTAGAGGATTACGAACGCAAGGTTTCGATATCACCACGTACAAACGACGATTCACAGAGTTGTGCATATTGTGTACCAGAAAGTTCGAAGACGAAGAAGAGAAGATCGACGCATTTGTAAAAGGGTTACCGGCAAGGATTCAAGAAGATGTGAGTTCACACGAGCCCGCCTCCATACAAAAGGCAAGTTGAATGGCTCACAAACTAGTGAACCAGATCGAAAGAAGGATTAAAGAGCAGGTGGCCGAAGAGGCTAACATGAAACTAGTCAAGAGAAAGTGGGAAGAAACCAGTGACAAGAGTCACCAATACAACAACAACAATCACAACCACAATCAAAATAACTATCCCAACAACCGCAACATCAATCACAACAACAACAATCGAAATCCCAACAACAACTTCAACAAACATCCCAACAACAATAACAACAACAACAATAACAACAACAACAATCTCAACAACAATCTCAATAACAACAATGGCAACAAAAACCAAAAACAGCCATGCCAAAGGTGTGAAGAGCATCACCAGGGGTTCTACACAATAATTTGCACCAGATGTAAAAGAAATGGTCATAGTACGACAAAGTGCGAGATCTACGGACCAACGTATAACAGAACTAAAAGAACAAATAATGTCGTAACAAATAACACCGCCATAGTTTGATTTGGATGAAAAAAACCGGACCACTTTAGTAGAAATTGCCCGAATCAGGGGAATACTAAGGGGCAGGGCCGCGGAAGAGTTTTCAATATTAATACAGCAGAAGCGCAGGAATACCCGGAGCTTCTTACGGGTACGTTTTTTATTGACAATAAATCTGCTTATTTTTTATTTGATTCGGGTGTGGATAGAAGCTATATGAGTAGAGATTTTTGTGCTAAACTAAGTTTCCCACCAACGCCCTGGGATAATAAATTTTTACTCGAATTAGCAAACGGTAAATTAATTACAGCAGATAATATATGTCGGAATTGAGAAATTAAACTGGTTAGTGAAACATTTAAGATTTACTTGATACCAGTAGAGTTAGGGAGTTTTGATGTGATAATCGGTATGGATTGGTTGAAAGAAGTGAAAGCAGAGATCGTTTGTTACAAAAATACAATTCGCATTATACTAGAAAAAGGAAAACCCTTAATGGTGTACGGAGAAAAGAGCAACGCGAAGTTAAATATTATTAGTAACCAGAAGGCACAAAAACTAATAAGAAAAGGTTGCTATGCTATGCTAGCACACGTCGAGAAAGTTAATTCCGAAGAAAAGAACGTCAATGATGTTCCCGTCACAAAAGAATTTCCCGATGTATTTCTGAAAGAATTACCGGGACTACCTCCACACCGATCCGTTGAATTTCAAATAGACCTTGTACCGGGAGCTGCACCAATAGCTCGTGCTCCATACAGACTCGCACCCAGTGAAATGAAGGAACTTCAGAGGTAATTACAAGAACTTTTAGAGCGTGGTTTCATTCAACCAAGCACATCACCGTGGGGAACTCCTGTTTTGTTTGTCAAAAAGAAAGATGGTACATTTAGATTATGTATCGACTATAGAGAGTTGAACAAAATTACCATCACGAACCGTTATCCACTATCGAGAATCGACGATTTATTTGATCAGGTGCAAGGTTCGTCAGTGTACTCGAAGATTGATTTACGTTATGGATATCATCTAATGCGGGTGAAGGAGGATGATATTCCAAAAACTGCTTTTAGGACACGTTACAGTCATTACGAGTTTATGGTTATGCCGTTAGGGTTGACTAACGCACCAGCTGTGTTCATGGACCTTATGAACCGAGTGTGTGGACCATACCTTGACAAGTTTGTCATTATCTTCATCGATGACATACTTATTTACTCAAAGAATGATCAAGAGCACGAAGAACATTTGAGAAAAGTGCTAGATTTGTTGAGGAAAGAAAAACTGTACTCTAAGTTTTCAAAGTGTGCATTTTTGTTGGAAGAAGTTCAATTCCTCGGACACATTGTGAACAAATAAGGTATTCAGGTGGATCCAGCAAAAATTGAAACCGTTGAAAAGTGGGAAACCCCGAAAACTCCGAAGCATATACGCCAATTTTTAGGACTGGCTGGATACTACAGAAGGTTTATCCAAGATTTTTCCAAAATAGCAAAACCCTTGACTGCATTAACGCATAAAGGAAAGAAATTTAAATGGAAGGATGAGCAGGAGAAAGCGTGTGATGACCCGGGAATTTTTGACCAAATTTAAACTTAATCTTATTATGATTTCGACACGATAAGCAAAGTTTGTAATGTTGAGTCACAAAAATTTTAAACTATTTTATATATTCGTTTGACTTTCGACCATTCCCGAAGATTCACGAACAACTATTCGTAAATAGATACATGTATATTTAAATGTGTATATATATATATTTATGATAATTTGAAATATTATTTGAAATATTATATGATTTAATTGTTGAAATTAAATATGTAAAATAATAAGCGATGTAATGGAAACTATATTTATAAGTATATAGATATATATATAATTATGTATATAAAAATTACTTGTAAATATATAACGTTATATTAAATCTAGTTGTTTAAAAATATATAATATATTTGTTTTAGTAATTAAACTTGCTATTTTAAAACTATTTATATATAGAAAGAGAATATATTAAAAATAAATGATTTCGAGCTTAATTAGTAAATGTCTGTAACACTCGGTTGACGTTTTATTAGTTTTAATATAGATATAATACATGTTCATGAAGTATTGAAATAAAAGTTGAACTGTAAATCGATTACGAAGATTTTAGATTTGCTAAAAGTATTTTTACCCTTTTAAGTTTAAATATTAGTACTCCGTACATATAAATCGGAACAGAAAATAAATAATTTTCGAACCTTTTTGATCAGGTTTCAAACAGGTAATGACTGAAATAATTAAACGAACTTAATTTAAAAATTTGGGAGTTTTAGGAACACTTTTATACGTTAACTGTTTAGCAATGGACCACGATTTAATGCCCCTTTCAACTGTCGGTGGAAATAGAACTAGATGATTTTTCTGTAAACCTTGCAATGATTCAATTTATTATTTTATTAGTATTATTATTATTAATTAATATTATAATTATGTAAGCTCATTGTCCTCTTTTCTCTCTCTCACAATTTAGTTTACTGGGTATATGTAAATATACATATATATGCATTATAGGGATAGATTATCCCCACTTTTTCTTCTCCTTTCTGTTTTCTCGTGATCAAAATGTCGACCAGCATAAAGGCTAAACAACTAATACGCTTCTGTCTTCTACTCCTGTTTCCTTTACAACCATCAACCGCTACCAAACACCACTTTGAAAGCCACCCTCTTCTTCATCGATAAACCATCACTCCAACCAAACCGCCATTGAAACCCACTTGTTGCTACTGCTACTACTCGCTGTGAACAACTACAAACCACCATCAACACCTTGCCACCGTTGCTACAACCACACCCTCTTCATCGTGAAATCACCATCAACCTTCACCATCCTAAACCGTACACCATCATTAACCAAAACCCATTTTAGATATTTTTGTTACCATTGTGAAATTACCATCAACCACTTCACCTTCTTCTACCATCACCTTGATCACCCTCGTAAAAACTACAACACCATCATCAATGTTATTAAATACGTTCTTTTTTTTCTTCTTTTCGTTTCCTGTTTCTTTATTTTTACTCAAATGAAACTACTACCTGTTGCAAACGTTGTTGTTGCAGTCCACTGCTACTGCAGCCCTTAATTCTGTCTCTGTGTAACACTGCAGCTACTATTCAAGGTTACTATTGCAAGATCGAAACGCGATTAGAGGTGATAGATTGAACAGTGATGGGTGTGGGAAGAAAGTGATTACAACAACGATGATGATGCCACTGATGTCGCTACAGGTATGTTTTCTGTCTTTCTGCTTCGAATGCCACTAAACACCATCCACTACTCATTCTTCTTCTCAAACTATCACAGCCGATCACATTTATAAAAACCCACATGTGTTTTTGTTACTGCTTACAACATTAGACAACCTGCAAATATTGAAATAATATGATGATGATGGTGATACGGGTATAAATGATGATACCAATGATTAGCTGCTGCAATTCATGGTTACAAAACACAAAACCCTACGCTATCTACCCGACTGCTACAGCTAACGATTTAGTTATTTTTCTTCTGGTTATTATATTCGCTAAATGGATTGGGCTGGAACTTTATCTGGTTGTCTTGTTGGGCTTGGGAACTGAGGTAGGCTGAAGTAAAATGCGGCCCAATATTAACTGATAGGTATAAGCTACATAAATAAGTCGGGGGCATTAAATCACAGAAAAACGCCACAGATTGATTGGTAAAGGCATGTTGTGGGTGGGCGAGAGGTTGCGGGTTCGAGTCTTGGCGGAGACAGTTTTATTTTATTTTGGGAGATTATTATACCCTTAAGGTAGTTTATCTTCATTTTTATTATTAATATTATTATTGTTATTATTATAATTATTACTACTAACATCATATAAGTATTTTTATTAAAATCATTAAGATTATTGGTATTATTATTAAAATTATCATTTATATTACTATTTTTATCATTAACATGATTCTTATTCTTATTATTATTATTATTATTATTATTATTATTATTATTATTATTATTATTATTATTATTATTATTATTATTATTATTATTATTATTATTATTATTATTATTATCATTATTAACATTATTTTATCAAATACATATTAGATACATAAAAATATATTTGATACATAATATAATTATATTAATATTACATAAGATATTAGAATGAACATATTGACATTAATTATATAAATATTACCTATAACAAATTACTGATTTTTAATATAATACTAACTACTTATATACATATAATAATATAACTATATGTATAAATATTAATAAATATATGTAACACATAATTGAAGATATAATATATAAGTAAAGTATATATATACATATAGATATATATATATATATATATATATATATATATATATATATATATATATATATATATATATATCTTAAATAGAATTTAGTATGATTATTATATAATTAAAATACTTAAATAAATATCATATGATTAATAAATGGAATTATGTGTTTATATGTTTTAATATATATTACTGATATAGGTTCGTGAATCCGAGGCCAACCCTATACTTGTTCAATGTCGTCATATGTATTTTTACTACAAAATACATTATGGTGAGTTTCATTTGCTCCCTTTTACTTTTTACATTTTTGGGACTGAGAATACATGCGCTGTTTTTACAACTGCTTTATTAAATGCTTTTGAAATATATTTTGAACTGCAAATACATGAAATACTTTTATAAATGTTTGACGAGATAGACACAAGCAAAACATTCCTCGAATGAATTATGTGGACGTGATAATTGCCACCATTGAATTATGTGGACGTGATAATTGCCACAATTGATATGAATATTTTCCCCCTGATTATTATTGCTTGGTAACCTAAGAATTAGGGAACATCACTAATTTTGAGAATTAGTGTGAAATGTCCCGTTCTTATTGACTAAAAACGTTCCATATTAATTGATTTCGTTGCGAGGTTTTGACCTCTATATGAGACGTTTTTCAAAGACTGCATTCATTTTTAAAACAAACCATAACCTTTATTTCATAGATAAAGGTTTTAAAAAGCTTTACGTAGATTATCAAATAATGATAATCTAAAATATCCTGTTTACACACGACCATTACATAATGGTTTACAATACAAATATGTTACAACAAAATAAGTTTCTTGAATGCAGTTTTTACACAATATCATACAAGCATGGACTCCAATTCTCGTCCTTATTTAAGTATGCGACAGCGGAAGCTCTTAATAATCACCTGAGAATAAACATGCTTAAAACGTCAACAAAAATGTTGGTGAGTTATAGGTTTAACCTATATATATCAAATCATAATAATAGACCACAAGATTTCATATTTCAATACACATCCCATACATAGAGATAAAAATCATTCATATGGTGAACACCTGGTAACCGACATTAACAAGATGCATATATAAGAATATCCCCATCATTCCGGGACACCCTTCGGATATGATATAAATTTCGAAGTACTAAAGCATCCAGTACTTTGGATGGGGTTTGTTAGGCCCAATAGATCTATCTTTAGGATTCGCGTCAATTAGGGTGTCTGTTCCCTAATTCATAGATTACCAGACTTAATAAAAAGGGGCATATTCAATTTCGATAATTCAACCATAGAATGTAGTTTCACGTACTTGTGTCTATTTTGTAAATCATTTATAAAACCTGCATGTATTCTCATCCCAAAAATATTAGATTTTAAAAGTGGGACTATAACTCACTTTCACAGATTTTTACTTCGTCGGGAAGTAAGACTTGCCACTGGTTGATTCACGAACCTATAACAATATATACATATATATCAAAGTATGTTCAAAATATATTTACAACACTTTTAATATATTTTGATGTTTTAAGTTTATTAAGTCAGCTGTCCTCGTTAGTAACCTACAACTAGTTGTCCACAGTTAGATGTACAGAAATAAATCGATAAATATTATCTTGAATCAATCCACGACCCAGTGTATACGTATCTCAGTATTGATCACAACTCAAACTATATATATTTTGGAATCAACCTCAACCCTGTATAGCTAACTCCAACATTCACATATAGAGTGTCTATGGTTGTTCCGAAATATATATAGATGTGTCGACATGATAGGTCGAAACATTGTATACGTGTCTATGGTATCTTAAGATTACATAATATACAATACAAGTTGATTAAGTTATGGTTGGAATAGATTTGTTACCAATTTTCACGTAGCTAAAATGAGAAAAATTATCCAATCTTGTTTTACCCATAACTTCTTCATTTTAAATCCGTTTTGAGTGAATCAAATTGCTATGGTTTCATATTGAACTCTATTTTATGAATCTAAACAGAAAAGTATAGGTTTATAGTTGGAAAAATAAGTTACAAGTCGTTTTTGTAAAGGTAGTCATTTCAGTCGAAAGAACGACGTCTAGATGACCATTTTAGAAAACATACTTCCACTTTGAGTTTAATCATAATTTTTGGATATAGTTTCATGTTCATAATAAAAATCATTTTCTCAGAATAACAACTTTAAAATCAAAGTTTATCATAGTTTTTAATTAACTAACCCAAAACAGCCCGCGGTGTTACTACGACGGCGTAAATCCGGTTTTACGGTGTTTTTCGTGTTTCCAGGTTTTAAATCATTAAGTTAGCATATCATATAGATATAGAACATGTGTTTAGTTGATTTTAAAAGTCAAGTTAGAAGGATTAACTTTTGTTTGCGAACAAGTTTAGAATTAACTAAACTATGTTCTAGTGATTACAAGTTTAAACCTTCGAATAAGATAGCTTTATATGTATGAATCGAATGATGTTATGAACATCATTACTACCTTAAGTTCCTTGGATAAACCTACTGGAAAAGAGAAAAATGGATCTACCTTCAATGGATCCTTGGATGGCTCGAAGTTCTTGAAGCAGAATCATGACACGAAAACAAGTTCAAGTAAGATCATCACTTGAAATAAGATTGTTATAGTTATAGAAATTGAACCAAAGTTTGAATATGATTATTACCTTGTATTAGAATGATAACCTACTGTAAGAAACAAAGATTTCTTGAGGTTGGATGATCACCTTACAAGATTGGAAGTGAGCTAGCAAACTTGAAAGTATTCTTGATTTTATGAAACTAGAACTTTTGGAATTTATGAAGAACACTTAGAACTTGAAGATAGAACTTGAGAGAGATCAATTAGATAAAGAAAATTGAAGAATGAAAGTGTTTGTAGGTGTTTTTGGTCGTTGGTGTATGGATTAGATATAAAGGATATGTAATTTTGTTTTCATGTAAATAAGTCATGAATGATTACTCATATTTTTGTAATTTTATGAGATATTTCATGCTAGTTGCCAAATGATGGTTCCCACATGTGTTAGGTGACTCACATGTGCTGCTAAGAGCTGATCATTGGAGTGTATATACCAATAGTACATACATCTAAAAGCTGTGTATTGTACGAGTACGAATACGGGTGCATACGAGTAGAATTGTTGATGAAACTGAACGAGGATGAAATTGTAAACATTTTTGTTAAGTAGAAGTATTTTGATAAGTGTCTTGAAGTCTTTCAAAAGTGTATGAATACATATTAAAACACTACATGTATATACATTTTAACTGAGTCGTTAAGTCATCGTTAGTCGTTACATGTAAATGTTGTTTTGAAACCTTTAGGTTAACGATCTTGTTGAATGTTGTTAACCCATTGTTTATTATAACAAATGAGATATTAAATTGTTATATTATCATGATATTATGATATATAATATATCTCAGTATGATGTATATACAGTTAAATGTCGTTACAACGATAATCGTTACATATATGTCTCGTTTCGAAATCATTAAGTTAGTAGTCTTATTTTTACATATGTATTTCATTGTTAATACACTTAATAATATATTTACTTATAATTTAACTTAATTAACCAAGTGTATCAATATCTTAATATGATTCATATGTACCTAGTAAGACGTTGTTATAACGATAATCGTTATATATATGATTTTCGAGTTTCTTAAATTAATAGTCTCATTTTTATGTATATAACTCATTGTTAAAATACCTAATGAGATACATACTTATAATAAAAACATGTTAACTATATATATAACCATATATATGTCATCGTATAGTTTTTACAAGTTTTAACGTTCGTGAATCACCGGTCAACTTGGGTGGTCAATTGTCTATATGAAACATATTTCAATTAATCAAGTCTTAACAAGTTTGATTGCTTAACATGTTGGAAACATTTAATCATGTAAATATCAATCTCAATTAATATATATAAACATGGAAAAGTTCGGGTCACTACAGTACCTACCCGTTAAATAAATTTCGTCCCGAAATTTTAAGCTGTTGAAGGTGTTGACGAATCTTCTGGAAATAGATGCGGGTATTTCTTCTTCATCTGATCTTCACGCTCCCAGGTGAACTCGGGTCCTCTACGAGCATTCCATCGAACCTTAACAATTGGTATCTTGTTTTGCTTAAGTCTTTTAACCTCACGATCCATTATTTCGACGGGTTCTTCGATGAATTGAAGTTTTTCGTTGATTTGGATTTCATCTAACGGAATAGTGAGATCTTCTTTAGCAAAACATTTCTTCAAATTCGAGACGTGGAAAGTGTTATGTACAGCCGCGAGTTGTTGAGGTAACTCAAGTCGGTAAGCTACTGGTCCGACACGATCAATAATCTTGAATGGTCCAATATACCTTGGATTTAATTTCCCTCGTTTACCAAATCGAACAACGCCTTTCCAAGGTGCAACTTTAAGCATGACCATCTCTCCAATTTCAAATTCTATATCTTTTCTTTTAATGTCAGCGTAGCTCTTTTGTCGACTTTGGGCGGTTTTCAACCGTTGTTGAATTTGGATGATCTTCTCGGTAGTTTCTTGTATAATCTCCGGACCCGTAATCTGTCTATCCCCCACTTCACTCCAACAAATCGGAGACCTGCACTTTCTACCATAAAGTGCTTCAAACGGCTCCATCTCAATGCTTGAATGGTAGCTGTTGTTGTAGGAAAATTCTGCTAACGGTAGATGTCGATCTCAACTGTTTCCGAAATCGATAACACATGCTCGTAGCATGTCTTCAAGCGTTTGTATCGTCCTTTCACTCTGCCCATCAGTTTGTGGATGATAGGCAGTACTCATGTCTAGACGAGTTCCTAATGCTTGCTGTAATGTCTGCCAGAATCTTGAAATAAATCTGCCATCCCTATCAGAGATAATAGAGATTGGTATTCCATGTCTGGAGACGACTTCCTTCAAATACAGTCGTGCTAACTTCTCCATCTTGTGATCTTCTCTTATTGGTAGGAAGTGTGCTGATTTGGTGAGACGATCAACTATTACCCAAATAGTATCAAAACCACTTGCAGTCCTTGGAAATTTAGTGATGAAATCCATGGTAATGTTTTCCCATTTCCATTCCGGGATTTCGGGTTGTTGAAGTAGACCTGATGGTTTCTGATGCTCAGCTTTGACCTTAGAACACGTCAAACATTCTCCTACGTATTTAGCAACATCGGCTTTCATACCCGGCCACCAAAAATGTTTCTTGAGATCCTTGTACATCTTCCCCGTTCCAGGATGTATTGAGTATCTGGTTTTATGAGCTTCTCTAAGTACCATTTCTCTCATATCTCCAAATTTTGGTACCCAAATCCTTTCAGCCCTATACCGGGTTCCGTCTTCCCGAATATTAAGATGCTTCTCCGATCCTTTGGGTATTTCATCCTTTAAATTTCCCTCTTTTAAAACTCCTTGTTGCGCCTCCTTTATTTGAGTAGTAAGGTTATTATGAATCATTATATTCATAGATTTTACTCGAATGGGTTCTCTGTCCTTCCTGTTCAAGGCATCGGCTACTACATTTGCCTTCCCCGGGTGGTAACGAATCTCAAAGTCGTAATCATTCAATAATTCAATCCACCTACGCTGCCTCATATTCAGTTGTTTCTGATTAAATATGTGTTGAAGACTTTTGTGGTCGGTATATATAATACTTTTGACCCCATATAAGTAGTGCCTCAAAGTCTTTAATGCAAAAACAACCGCGCCTAATTCCAAATCATGCGTCATATAATTTTGTTCGTGAATCTTCAATTGTCTAGACGCATAAGCAATCACCTTCGTTCGTTGCATTAATACACAACCGAGACCTTGCTTTGATGCATCACAATAAATCACAAAATCATCATTCCCTTCAGGCAATGACAATATAGGTGCCGTAGTTAGCTTTTTCTTCAATAACTGAAACGCTTTCTCTTTTTCATCATTCCATTCAAATTTCTTCCCTTTATGCGTTAATGCAGTCAAGGGTTTTGCTATTCTGGAAAAGTCTTGGATGAACCTTCTGTAGTAACCAGCTAGTCCTAAAAACTGGCGTATGTGTTTCGGAGTTTTCGGGGTTTCCCACTTTTCAACAGTTTCTATCTTTGCCGGATCCACCTTAATACCTTCTTTGTTCACTATGTGACCGAGGAATTGAACTTCTTCCAACCAAAATGCACACTTTGAAAACTTAGCGTACAATTCTTCCTTCCTCAATACTTCTAACACCTTTCTCAAATGTTCACCGTGTTCTTGGTCATTCTTTGAGTAAATAAGTATGTCATCAATGAAAACAATGACAAATTTGTCAAGGTATGGTCCACACACTCGGTTCATAAGGTCCATGAACACAGCTGGTGCATTAGTTAAACCAAACAGCATGACCATAAACTCGTAATGACCGTAACGTGTTCTGAAAGCAGTCTTTGGAATATCATCTTCTTTCACCCGCACTTGATGATACCCGGAACGTAAGTCAATCTTTGAATAAACAGACGAGCCTTGTAGTTGATCAAATAAGTCATCGATTCTCGGTAGTGGGTAGCGGTTCTTGATGGTAAGTTTGTTCAACTCTCGGTAGTCGATACACAACCTGAATGTACCATCTTTCTTCTTGACAAACAAAACAGGAGCTCCCCACGGTGATGTGCTTGGTCGAATGAAACCACGCTCTAAAAGTTCTTGTAATTGGCTTTGTAGTTCTTTCATCTCGCTGGGTGCGAGTCCGTAAGGAGCACGAGCTATTGGTGCAGCTCCTGGTACAAGATCTATTTGAAATTCAATGGATCGATGTGGGGGTAATCCCGGTAATTCTTTCGGAAATACATCAGGAAATTCTTTTGCGACGGGAACATCATTGATGCTCTTTTCTTCAGTTTGTACTTTCTCGACGTGTGCTAGAACAGCATAGCAACCTTTTCTTATTAGTTTTTGTGCTTTCAAATTACTAATAAGATGTAGCTTCGTGTTGCCCTTTTCTCCGTACACCATTAAGGGTTTTCCTTTTTCTCGTATAATGCGAATTGCATTTTTGTAACAAACGATCTCCGCTTTCACTTCTTTCAACCAGTCCATACCGATTATCACATCAAAACTCCCTAACTCTACTGGTATCAAATCAATCTTAAATGTTTCGCTAACCAGTTTAATTTCTCGATTCCGACATATATTATCTGCTGAAATTAATTTACCATTTGCTAATTCGAGTAAAAATTTACTATCCAAAGGCGTCAATGGACAACTTAATTTAGCACAAAAATCTCTACTCATATAGCTTCTATCCGCACCCGAATCAAATAAAACGTAAGCAGATTTATTGTCAATAAGAAACGTACCCGTAACAAGCTCCGGGTCTTCCTGTGCCTCTGCCGCATTAATATTGAAAACTCTTCCACGGCCTTGTCCATTCGTGTTCTCCTGGTTCGGGCAATTTCTAATAATGTGGCCCGGTTTTCCACATTTATAACAAACTACATTGGCATAACTTGCTCCGACACTACTTGCTCCGCCATTACTCGTTCCGACACCATTTGTTCCTTTCGTTCTATTAACCCCTAGTCCGTAGACCTCACACTTCGCCGCGCTATGACCATTTCTTTTACACTTGTTGCAAAATTTGGTGCAGAACCCCGAGTGATTCTTTTCACACCTTTGGCATAGCTGCTTCTGATTGTTGTTGTTGTTGTGGTTATTATTGTTGTTGGGATGATTGTTGTAGTTGATGTTGTTGTTGTTGTTGTTGTTGTTGGGCCGTTTGTTGTAGTTGCGATTGATGTTGCGATTGTTGGGATAATTGTTGCGATTATTGTTGTAATTGCTGTTGTTGTTGTATTGGTGATTCTTATCACCGTTTTCCTCCCACTTTCTTTTGACTTGCTTCACATTGGCCTCTTCAGCAGTCTGTTCTTTAATTCTTTCTTCAATTTGGTTCACGAGTTTGTGAGCCATTCTACATGCCTGTTGTATGGAGGCGGGCTCGTGTGAACTTATATCTTCTTGGATTCTTTCCGGTAATCCTTTCACAAACGCGTCGATCTTCTCTTCCTCATCTTCGAATGCTCCCGGACACAATAGGCACAATTCTGTGAATCGTCTTTCGTACGTGGTAATATCAAATCCTTGGGTTCGTAACCCTCTAAGTTCTGTCTTGAGCTTATTGACCTCGGTTCTGGGACGGTACTTCTCGTTCATCAAGTGCTTGAATGCTGACCACGGTAGTGCGTACGCATCGTCTTGTCCCACTTGCTCTAGATAGGTATTCCACCATGTTAACGCAGAACCTGTGAAGGTATGCGTAGCGTACTTTACTTTGTCCTCTTCAGTACACTTACTTATGGCAAACACCGATTCGACCTTCTCGGTCCACCGTTTCAATCCGATCGGTCCTTCGGTTCCATCAAATTCCAAAGGTTTGCAGGCAGTGAATTCTTTGTAGGTGCATCCTACACGATTTCCTGTACTGCTAGATCCAAGGTTATTGTTGGTATGTAGCGCAGCCTGTACTGCGGCTATGTTTGAAGCTAGAAAAGTACGGAATTCCTCTTCATTCATATTCACGGTGTGTCGAGTAGTCGGTGCCATTTCCTTCAAAATAGTTAAATGGAACAAGTTAATCATACAGAATATTAAGAGTAGTTAATAGTATTTCGTAGCATAATATGAACTCATTTATAAAAGCTTTTTCTTCATATTAGCGTTTTATAAGTTTAAATTCGGGTAGTACCTACCCGTTAAGTTCATACTTAGTAGCTAATATACAATTCAACTACTACAATTCTATATGAAAAACTGATTATAATAATATTTCGCGTTCAAACTTTTATACAATATTTTACAAACTTACAATACCGCTTATTTTACATAAAGCATGAAATATAGCACACAATAACTTTGATACACGATAGTTGTGAAGATAATTCTAGCTAGTACACAAGTCGTTCAGCAAAGGCAATAAAGACACGTAATTCATACGTCCAGAAACAAGTCATGCATTCTGGTTTTACTAGGACTACTTCCCATCCTTGGTCTTGTGCAACATAACCGTTATGGCCGTTGATAAGACAGCGTGTTGTAACGTCGTCAAAGGGACGAGGGTTACGTAATGTCCAACAGTCCCGTAATAATCTAAAAACCTCATTTCTTACCCCAATTACCGACTCCGTCACTTGTGGAAACGTTTTGTTTAATAGTTGTAGCCCGATGTTCTTGTTCTCACTTTGGTGAGAAGCGAACATTACTAATCCGTAAGCATAACATGCTTCTTTATGTTGCATGTTAGCCGCTTTTTCTAAATCACGAAGTCCAATATTCGGATATATTGAGTCAAAATAATTTCTTAACCCGTTGCGTAAAATAGCATTTGGGTTCCCCGCAATATATGCGTCAAAGTAAACACATCGTAACTTATGGGTTTCCCAATGTGATATCCCCCATCTTTCAAACGAAAGTCTCTTATAAACCAAGACATTCTTGGAACGTTCTTCGAATGTCTTACAAACTGATCTCGCCTTAAATAGTTGTGCCGAGGAATTCTGGCCGACTCTAGACAAGATTTCATCAATCATGTCTCCGGGTAGGTCTCTTAAAATATTGGGTTGTCTATCCATTTTGTGTTTTTAAACTGTAAAATAGACAAGAGTTAGATTCATAAAAAAATACTTATTAATACAAGCAATTTTTACATATATCATAAAGCATACGAACACTATATTACATATATTACACCACACGAATACAACTATCTTATTCCGACTCGCTCGTTTCTTCTTCTTCGGTTTTGGTTCGTTTTGCCAAGTTTCTAGGGATATATGATGTTCCCCTAATACGAGCCGTCGTGATCCACATTGGTTTAGAAAAACCTGGTGGTTTAGAGGTTCCCGGGTCATTGTTACAACTTAAGGACTTCGGGGGTTGACGATACATATAAAGTTCATCGGGGTTGGAATTAGATTTCTCTATTTTTATGCCCTTTCCCTTATTATTTTCTTTTGCCTTTTTAAATTCAGTTGGGGTAATTTCTATAACATCATCGGAATTCTCGTCGGAATCCGATTCATCGGAGAATTGGTAATCCTCCCAATATTTTGCTTCCTTGGCGGAAACACCATTGACCATAATTAACCTTGGTCGGTTGGTTGAGGATTTTCTTTTACTTAACCGTTTTATTATTTCCCCCACCGGTTCTATTTCTTCATCCGGTTCCGATTCTTCTTCTGGTTCCGATTCTTCTTCCGGTTCCGACTCTTCTTCTGGTTCCTCTTCGGGAACTTGTGAATCAGTCCACAAATCATTCCAATTTACATTTGACTCTTCATTATTATTAGGTGAGTCAATGGGACTTGTTCTAGAGGTAGACATCTATCACATAATATCAAACGCGTTAAGAGATTAATATATCACATAATATTCACATGTTAAAAATATATAGTTTCCAACAAAATTTGTTAAGCAATCATTTTTCAAGTAAACACGGTCGAAGTCCAGGCTCACTAATACATCCTAACAAACTCGATAAGACACACTAATACAAAATTCTGGTTCTCTAAGACCAACGCTCGGATACCAACTGAAATGTCCCGTTCTTATTGACTAAAAACGTTCCATATTAATTGATTTCGTTGCGAGGTTTTGACCTCTATATGAGACGTTTTTCAAAGACTGCATTCATTTTTAAAACAAACCATAACCTTTATTTCATAGATAAAGGTTTTAAAAAGCTTTACGTAGATTATCAAATAATGATAATCTAAAATATCCTGTTTACACACGACCATTACATAATGGTTTACAATACAAATATGTTACAACAAAATAAGTTTCTTGAATGCAGTTTTTACACAATATCATACAAGCATGGACTCCAATTCTCGTCCTTATTTAAGTATGCGACAGCGGAAGCTCTTAATAATCACCTGAGAATAAACATGCTTAAAACGTCAACAAAAATGTTGGTGAGTTATAGGTTTAACCTATATATATCAAATCATAATAATAGACCACAAGATTTCATATTTCAATACACATCCCATACATAGAGATAAAAATCATTCATATGGTGAACACCTGGTAACCGACATTAACAAGATGCATATATAAGAATATCCCCATCATTCCGGGACACCCTTCGGATATGATATAAATTTCGAAGTACTAAAGCATCCAGTACTTTGGATGGGGTTTGTTAGGCCCAATAGATCTATCTTTAGGATTCGCGTCAATTAGGGTGTCTGTTCCCTAATTCATAGATTACCAGACTTAATAAAAAGGGGCATATTCGATTTCGATAATTCAACCACAGAATGTAGTTTCACGTACTTGTGTCTATTTTGTAAATCATTTATAAAACCTGCATGTATTCTCATCCCAAAAATATTAGATTTTAAAAGTGGGACTATAACTCACTTTCACAGATTTTTACTTCGTCGGGAAGTAAGACTTGGCCACTGGTTGATTCACGAACCTATAACAATATATACATATATATCAAAGTATGTTCAAAATATATTTACAACACTTTTAATATATTTTGATGTTTTAAGTTTATTAAGTCAGCTGTCCTCGTTAGTAACCTACAACTAGTTGTCCACAGTTAGATGTACAGAAATAAATAGATAAATATTATCTTGAATCAATCCACGACCCAGTGTATACGTATCTCAGTATTGATCACAACTCAAACTATATATATTTTGGAATCAACCTCAACCCTGTATAGCTAGCTCCAACATTCACATATAGAGTGTCTATGGTTGTTCCGAAATATATATAGATGTGTCGACATGATAGGTCGAAACATTGTATACGTGTCTATGGTATCTCAAGATTACATAATATACAATACAAGTTGATTAAGTTATGGTTGGAATAGATTTGTTACCAATTTTCACGTAGCTAAAATGAGAAAAATTATCCAATCTTGTTTTACCCATAACTTCTTCATTTTAAATCCGTTTTGAGTGAATCAAATTGCTATGGTTTCATATTGAACTCTATTTTATGAATCTAAACAGAAAAGTATAGGTTTATAGTTGGAAAAATAAGTTACAAGTTGTTTTTGTAAAGGTAGTCATTTCAGTCGAAAGAACGACGTCTAGATGACCATTTTAGAAAACATACTTCCACTTTGAGTTTAATCATAATTTTTGGATATAGTTTCATGTTCATAATAAAAATCATTTTCTCAGAATAACAACTTTAAAATCAAAGTTTATCATAGTTTTTAATTAACTAACCCAAAACAGCCCGCAGTGTTACTACGACGGCGTAAATCCGGTTTTACGGTGTTTTTCGTGTTTCCAGGTTTTAAATCATTAAGTTAGCATCTCATATAGATATAGAACATGTGTTTAGTTGATTTTAAAAGTCAAGTTAGAAGGATTAACTTTTGTTTGCGAACAAGTTTAGAATTAACTAAACTATGTTCTAGTGATTACAAGTTTAAACCTTCGAATAAGATAGCTTTATATGTATGAATCGAATGATGTTATGAACATCATTACTACCTTAAGTTCCTTGGATAAACCTACTGGAAAAGAGAAAAATGGATCTAGCTTCAATGGATCCTTGGATGGCTCGAAGTTCTTGAAGCAGAATCATGACACGAAAACAAGTTCAAGTAAGATCATCACTTGAAATAAGATTGTTATAGTTATAGAAATTGAACCAAAGTTTGAATATGATTATTACCTTGTATTAGAATGATAACCTACTGTAAGAAACAAAGATTTCTTGAGGTTGGATGATCACCTTACAAGATTGGAAGTGAGCTAGCAAACTTGAAAGTATTCTTGATTTTATGAAACTAGAACTTTTGGAATTTATGAAGAACACTTAGAACTTGAAGATAGAACTTGAGAGAGATCAATTAGATAAAGAAAATTGAAGAATGAAAGTGTTTGTAGGTGTTTTTGGTCGTTGGTGTATGGATTAGATATAAAGGATATGTAATTTTGTTTTCATGTAAATAAGTCATGAATGATTACTCATATTTTTGTAATTTTATGAGATATTTCATGCTAGTTGCCAAATGATGGTTCCCACATGTGTTAGGTGACTCACATGGGCTGCTAAGAGCTGATCATTGGAGTGTATATACCAATAGTACATACATCTAAAAGCTGTGTATTGTACGAGTACGAATACGGGTGCATACGAGTAGAATTGTTGATGAAACTGAACGAGGATGTAATTGTAAGCATTTTTGTTAAGTAGAAGTATTTTGATAAGTGTCTTGAAGTCTTTCAAAAGTGTATGAATACATATTAAAACACTACATGTATATACATTTTAACTGAGTCGTTAAGTCATCGTTAGTCGTTACATGTAAATGTTGTTTTGAAACCTTTAGGTTAACGATCTTGTTGAATGTTGTTAACCCATTGTTTATTATAACAAATGAGATATTAAATTGTTATATTATCATGATATTATGATATATAATATATCTCAGTATGATGTATATACAGTTAAATGTCGTTACAACGATAATCGTTACATATATGTCTCGTTTCGAAATCATTAAATTAGTAGTCTTATTTTTACATATGTATTTCATTGTTAATACACTTAATAATATATTTACTTATCATTTAACATAATTAACCAAGTGTATCAATATCTTAATATGATTCATATGTACCTAGTAAGACGTTGTTATAACGATAATCGTTATATATATCGTTTTCGAGTTTCTTAAATTAATAGTCTCATTTTTATGTATATAACTCATTGTTAAAATACCTAATGAGATACATACTTATAATAAAAACATGTTAACTATATATATAACCATATATATGTCATCGTATAGTTTTTACAAGTTTTAACGTTCGTGAATCACCGGTCAACTTGGGTGGTCAATTGTCTATATGAAACATATTTCAATTAATCAAGTCTTAACAAGTTTGATTGCTTAACATGTTGGAAACATTTAATCATGTAAATATCAATCTCAATTAATATATATAAACATGGAAAAGTTCGGGTCACTACATAGTGCACGCCTAATTGACGCGAATCCTAAAGGTAGCTACCGGGTTTCAGTACTGGCAAAGTAATAAGTGTTAATTTAAGATTGATAATCTTTAATCATAACACTTAATAATATGATAACTTATACCTATCAAATTTTTATATATGAATCTATACATAATGTTGTATGTATATATAAAATGTATAAATATTAAATATTAAGTATATGTTATTATATCATATTAATAATAAAGACTAAGTACAAGTTAAAATATTAAAGTTATATTACTAACCTTACTTTAATTATAAATGTTATATATATATATATATATATATATATATATATATATATATATATATATATATATATATATATATATATATTATATGATTCAATTTGAAAAAGGTCAAGTGTTTAACTGTCTTTTTTGGAAGTGTACTTGCATGATCCTTCCTCTGATTGTTGAAGTCACAACCATATAAAGATTATCAATCTTAAATTAACACTTATTACTTTAGCATAGTCATAATCATAAACAAACTACAAATCACTATATTTATTTATTTAGAGAATGGATATACTTAAACCTTGCTACAACACTTATAGGCAGTGTACCTAATCGTACAGTAGTATAGTTTTTAGTAAGTCCGGTTCGTTCCACGGGGAAAATCTTTAAACAATATATATATATATATATATATATATATATATATATATATATATATATATATATATATATATATATATATATATATATATATATATATATATATATATATATATATATGACACCCCCACCTAGAATGTTCACTAGACGGAAGGGCTAGTGGGCGTGGTGTTTAGTACTTCGAAGTTTATATGATTATTATATAGACGAGATGTTCTGTTTTGGGGATATTATTATGTGCATTATATGTTAAGGTCGGTTACCAAGCCAAACTATGAAAGCAATGAAAAGTGAATGTTATGTATCGAGAGAATGATTTTATACACAGGTTATGTGTATGTTATTTTTGTGCACAATATATGTGTACGGTTACTAAGATTTATGAAAGATGATTTTGTACACGAGAAAGGTGTACTGTATTTAAAAGATATCGCATGTACATTACAGGTTGGTATAGGATTCGGGCCCATTTGTACCATGCAGGATTTAAATCTTGTGGTCTATCAAAATGATGAATTTTATTGTTTTATGATAAACCTATGAACTCGCCAACCTTTTGGTTGACATTTGAAAGCATGTTTATTCTCAGGTATGAAAGAAATCTTCCGCTGTGCATTTGCTCATTTTAAAGACATTACTTGGAGTCGATCATCGCAATGGGACCAAATATTGATGACTTCGTCCAGATGGATTAGGACGGGTCGCTTCAGTTGGTATCAGAGCGGTGGTCTTAGCGAACCAGGTCTGCATTAATGTGTATAACTGATAAGTCGTTAGGATGCATTAGTGAGTCTGGACTTCGACCGTGTCTGCATGTCAAAAGTTTTGCTTATCATTTCGTGTCAAAAATTACTTGCTTATTTTCCTTAAAGACTAGACACGTCTTACTACCGCTATTGCATAGACAGTGTATAGATAAATTCATATCTTAGCATATATGTTGTTACCTTTGCCTGACAGCTTCCGTAGATTCCTCCGTAACTTATGGGATTTTAGTATTATATATGCATATATAAATTATGTATTGCAGGGTACTAATCTACATCCTATAATCTATTTCTTATCGAAAATCCTTCATCTGATCGTACGGGATGAATCCTTCAACCAGTTTGAGTCCCTCGAATTCCGATAGCTATTCCGATAGTTATTCCGACAGCTATTCCGACGTGGACGTTCACCTAAGCTCCGAAAGCAGCGTCACTAGAATGAATCAACCAACCAACCATCCCCAATTCATATGATGAGTTCGTAGTCGACTTAATTAATGGAGACGAGAAGAAGGCAATCCTTTCCATCAACCAAATTCGCCTCTTGGTGAAGAACCTGAAGCACTTACCGGCGAACCAGACCAAAACACCATTTTTACCCTCATTTCCTGAATATCTCACCACGATTATATTCTATCTAAAATTCTAAACCTTATTCATCCACTCGTTCCGACCGACAATCATCCCGGAGTAATACAAGAAGTCAGCGAACTTAGCGCCCGAGTTATAGTCTTGGAAAAATATGGTGCAAAACGTACCAACTTCAGCAACAACATCAACACCAGTATCACCAACAACCCAAGTTTCAACATCACATGCCTCAACATCGCAATCTATACCTCTAGCATAATTTTCGTTCTACATCTTGTCCTACATCGAAGATCTTCGTGCTACGTATCGTTCTACATCCTTGATCTTCGTTCAACATGATGGTTATGTAACCTCTAATGTTTTAGAGATTATATATTCTTGTTCTAACGGTAAATCAGATGAGTTAATATCATATTAACTCATTAAATCCATGATTACATCTGAGGAAAATATATATATGTAAGTATATTTTCATAAAGATTGTAATTAAAAATTCTTTTGTACAAACTGTTAATGTGAAAATATTTTAACAGGTAGGTAATACCCGAGGAATATTTAGTTTTCACATTAGTAAGTTACACTTTACATTCTTCGAATCTGATTCAACAGTAATTTACAATCCTACTTACATCCACCGATATACGAATCCGTTCACCGCAAAATAACCCTTTTCATTCAATTTCATATTTGAATTTTGATCTATCAGAATCCAACAAGTGGCATAATGAAGAAAACATTGGACAAAATAAAATTTGTTAGAAACAAACAAATTAACTATGAGAAAAATTTTGCTAAGAATTCACGCTAACAAAAATCCTAGCTAACTGTTCCTAGCTAACTGTTAATTCCTTATTACATTTTAATTATCGCAATTTATTTTATCGCAATTTAATTCTCGCAATTTTAATTATCATCATTTAATTTCTGTTATTTATTTTATGCACTTTAAATATCGGGACACGTATACAAGGTTTTGACATATCATATCGACGCATCTATATATATTATTTAGAATAACCATAGACACTCTATATGCAGTAATGCTAGAGTTAGCTATACAGGGTTGAGGTTGATTCTACAATAATATATATAGTTTGAGTTGTGATCGAGTCTGAGTCAAATACGGGTCACGATACGTATTAATTAATTCGACTATTATATATTAAACTATATATGAATTATTGAATTGCTAACTGTGGACTATCAACTGTGGACTACCAATATTGGACAATTAAAATGAATTAAAATATTGACTATAACATATGAAACTAAACAATTATTCAAGTTTGCCAATTGATTTCATCTTAAACTTCATTTGTATCTTGATGATTCCAATCTGCGTTCAAAACTTTCATGATTCTTGAAAACACCTCAATCGAGAGGATGAATCAACCACACTTCAGCTATGGAAGGAAGGATTTATACATATAGTTATGCACCTTAAAACATTTGGAACCTGAGTAAACGTTTAACACGTATCTGTGCTAATTCCTTTAGTGTTATTATTACCCAAAATAACTTTGTAATTCCTTTCAAAGTAACAAATTTTGTCACAGCTCTAGCAAGTCAACTTCGATTTTTCATTCGAAACAACCTTATTATCACCTTGATATATATGTGTGTTCTTTTATTGTTACCGGAGAAACCTTTTATATTCCACCATATTACCATCAGCGTTTAATCATCTAAAAACATAATTCTCTTGAAACCACTTCGGAATGATAACCGATGATTCAGATATCGTAGAATTAAATGCAGAGGAAACAGAAAAATTGTAGATGGTCTAAACGGTCAAAAGTTTGATGATAAAGAAGAGAGTGTTGGGAATGCTCGATAGAAAATTTGGTACTGAAAAACAGATTGAGCAAACCATGAAGGAGACCAAGGCCAAATACCAGGACCATACCATATATTCAAAGAATCTAGGTAATTCTGGATCCGATGAAACCTTTAACGAATATCTTGCTCTGTACTCATGTTAAAATCTTGCGTAAAATCTTTCTTCATCAACCATCGAACTTAGAAATCCCAAAATATCATCATAAATATCTTCGATATTTCTGAGGATATTTTCATAACTCTTCTTATCCGAAATTAGTTATATCTTCGTGCTATCCGTATTACATCATAAAGGAAACCATTTTAATTTCTAAATTTCTTTAAAATTTGAGTTTAAATTATGAATGACTTCTGGAATAGTGTTGAAAATTGATGCATGAGTTAGTATAATATAATGACACTTGATCAACGTGATTATATTACAGTAAGTCATGATGAGTTTCTTATGGGTCGTGATGATTCACAGATCATAATTTCATCACGTGCCATGTTACATAACTCTTTCATTCTGCTTAACTTCTGAACATATCAAGAAAGTATTTTCTTGATAGTTCTATTCTCCGTGACTCAGGTAATTTGACAAATCAAATCGTGCTATTACGTTCTTTCTTGTTTAGAACGTTAAGTTCATTTGAAAATCCATATTTACGAATTCTGGACCGTTACTCGCTTTACTAGAGGTTGAGAAGACAATAAAAAGGCAAAGAGATCCAAAATATAAGAGAAAATATAAAGCCCAATAACAACCCGAAGGTTACAAACCGTGGATATTAATACGAATAGCAATATAAAGACACGGTAGAATTAAGAATAGTATCATCCCAAGGTAATAGTAGGAGTAAACAGATTTTTCTGGTGGAAGATTGAAAAGAAGAATGACATAAATGATAATTAGGAAAATATCAAGGATTAGAACTGGATTAAACATTTTCACAATCTTTTGGATGTATGAACAAAGAAAGATAATATAGGAATGGTGAGAATAATGGAACGGAAGGGTTAATTTATAATGGAAATATCAGTCAGAGTAATCGAGGCAGATCACCGTAATTAATTATAGAGATCTTAATTTCCTTACTCGCCGAAGAATCAAATCTTTTATATTTTGAAGATTTTTTTTAAATCCCTTGAATTCCGGAATACAACCAAGTCAACGTCAAAAGTTAAGACGCACCTTATTTTCTAAATTCAACCCTGAATACGTCAAAAGCTAAGGCGAATCTTATTTTTCTCATTTCAATCTTTTGTGATAGCTTCATTCGTGCTCTTCGAATAATCGAATTATTTTATCTGTATTATTCAATAATGATAAAACTCTATTTATCAGCTCATACTCGTCAGGGAAACATATTTATTGTTAGCCATGACGACCTCACTCAAATTTCGGGACGAAATTTCTTTAATGGGTAGGTACTGTGATGACCCGGGAATTTCCGACCAAATTTAAACTTAATCTTATTATGATTTCGACACGATAAGCAAAGTTTCTAATGTTGAGTCACAAAAATTTTGAACTATTTTATATATTCATTTGACTTTCGACCATTCCCGAAGATTCACGAACAACTATTTGTAAATAGATACATGTATATTTAAATGTATATATATATATATATATATATATATATATATATATATATATATATATATATGTATATATATATATATATTTATGATAATTTGAATTATTATATGATTTAATTGTTGGAAATAAATATGTAAAATAATAAGCGATGTAATGGAAACTATATTTATAAATATATAGATATATATATATAATTATGTATATAAAAATTACTTGTAAATATATAACGTTATAGTAAATCTAGTTGTTTAAAAATATATAATATATTTGTTTTAGTAATTAAACTTGCTATTTTAAAACTATTTATATATAGAAAGAGAATATATTAAAAATAAATGATTTCGAGCTTAATTAGTAAATGTCTGTAACACTCGGTTGACGTTTTATTAGTTTTAATATAGATATAATACATGTTCATGAAGAATTGAAATAAAAGTTGAACTGTAAATCGATTACGAAGATTTTAGATTTGATAAAAGTATTTTTACCCTTTTAAGTTTAAATATTAGTACTCCGTACATATAAATTGGAACAGAAAATAAATAATTTTCGAACCTTTTTGATCAGGTTTCAAACAGGTAATGACTGAAATAATTAAACGAACTTAATTTAAAAATTTGGGAGTTTTAGGAACACTTTTATACGTTAACTTTTTAGCAATGGACCATGATTTAATGCTCCTTTCAACTGTCAGTGGAAACAGAACTAGATGATTTTTTTGTACACCTTGCAATGATTCAATTTATTATTTTATTAGTATTATTATTATTAATTAATATTATAATTATGTAAGCTCACTGCCCTCTTTTCTCTCTCTCACAATTTAGTTTACTGGGTATATGTAAATATACATATATATGCATTATAGGGATATATTATCCCCACTTTTTCTTCTCCTTTCTGTTTTCTCGTGATCAAAATGTCAACCAACATAAAGGCTAACAACTAATACGCTTCTGTCTTCTACTCCTGTTTCCTTTACGACCATCAACCGCTACCAAATACCACTTTGAAAGCCACCCTCTTCTTCATCGATAAACCATTACTCCAACCAAACCGCCATTGAAACCCATTTGTTGCTTCTGCTACTACTCGCTGTGAACAACCACAAATCACCATTAACACCTTGCCATCGTTGCTACAACCACACCCTCTTCATCGTGAAATCACCATCAACCTTCACCATCCTAAACCGTACACCATCATTAACCAAAACCCATTTTATATATTTTTGTTACCATTATGAAACTACCATCAACCACTTCACCTTCTTCTACCATCACCTTGATCACCCTCGTAAAAACTACAACACCATCATTAACGTTATTAAATACGTTCTTTTTTTTTCTTTTCGTTTCCTGTTTCTTTATTTTTACTCAAATGAAACTGCTACATGTTGCAAACATTGTTGTTGCAGTCCACTGCTACTGCAGCCCTTAATTCTGTCTCTGTGTAACACTGCAGCTACTATTCAAGGTTACTATTGCAAGATCAAAACGCGATTATAGGTGATAGATTGAACAGTGATGGGTGTTGAAGAAAGTGATTACAACAACGATGATGATGCCACTGATGTCGCTGCAGCTATGTTTTCTGTCTTTCTGCTTCGAATGCCACTAAACACCATCCACTACTCATTCTTCTTCTCAAACTATCACATCCGATCACATTTATAAAAACCCACATGTGTTTTTGTTACTGTTTACAACATTAGCCAACCTGCAAATATTGAAATAATATGATGATGATGGTGATATGGGTATAAACGATGATACCGATGATTAGCTGCTACAATTCATGGTTACAAAACACAAAACCCTACGCTATCTACTCGACTGCTACAGCCAACGATTTAGTTATTTTTCTTCTGGTTATTATATTCGCTAAATGGATTGGGGTGGAACTTTATCTGGTTGTCTTTTTGGGCTTGGGAACTGAGGTAGGCTGAAGTAAAATGTGGCCCAATATTAACTGATAGGTATAAGCTACATAAATAAGTCGGGGGCATTAAATCACAGAAAAACGCCACAGATTGATTGGTAAAGGCATGTTGTGGGTGGGCGAGAGGTTGCGGGTTCGAGTCTTGGCGGAGACAGTTTTATTTTATTTTGGGAGATGATTATACCCTTAAGGTAGTTTATCTTCATTTTTATTATTAATATTATTATTGTTATTATTATAATTATTACTACTAACATCATATAAGTATTTTTATTAAAATCATTAAGATTATTGGTATTATTATTAAAATTATCATTTATATTACTATTTTTATCATTAACATGATTCTTATTCTTATTCTTATTATTATTATTATTATTATTATTATTATTATTATTATTATTATTATTATTATTATTATTATTATTATTATCATTATTAACATTATTTTATCAAATACATATTAGATACATAAAAATATATTTGATACATAATATAATTATATTAATATTACATAAGATATTAGAATGAACATATTGACATTAATTATATAAATATTACCTATAACAAATTACTGATTTTTAATATAATACTAACTACTTATATACATATAATAATATAACTATATGTATAAATATTAATAAATATATGTAACACATAATTGAAGATATAATATTTAAGTAAAGTATATATATACATATAGATATATATATCTTAAATAGAATTTAGTATGATTATTATATAATTAAAAAACTTAAAAAAATATCATATGATTAATAAATGGAATTATGTGTTTATATGTTTTAATATATATTACTGATATAGGTTCGTGAATCCGAGGCCAACCCTATACTTGTTCAATGTCGTCATATGTATTTTTACTACAAAATACATTATGGTGAGTTTCATTTGCTCCCTTTTACTCTTTACATTTTTGGGACTGAGAATACATGCGCTGTTTTTACAACTGCTTTATTAAATGCTTTTGAAATATATTTTGAACTGCAAATACATGAAATACTTTTATAAATGTTTGACGAGATAGACACAAGCAAAACATTCCTCGAATGAATTATGTGGACGTGATAATTGCCACCATTGAATTATGTGGACGTGATAATTGCCACAATTGATATGAATATTTTTCCCCTGATTATTATTGCTTGGTAACCTAAGAATTAGGGAACATCACTAATTTTGAGAATTAGTGCACGCCTAATTGACGCAAATCCTAAAGGTAGCTACCGGGTTTAACACCCCCACCCAGAATGTTCACTAGACGGAAGGGCTAGTGGGCGTGGTGTTTAGTACTTCGAAGTTTATATAATTATTATACAGACGAGATATTCTGTTTTGGGGATATTATTATGCGCATTATATGTTAAGGTCGGTTACCAAGCCAAACTATGAAAGCAATGAAAAGTGAATATTATGTATCGAGAGAATGATTTTATACACAGGTTATGTGTATGTTATTTTTGTGCACAATATATGTGTACGGTTACTAAGATTTATGAAAGATGATTTCGTATACGAGAAAGGTGTACTGTATTTAAAAGATATCGCATGTACATTACAGGTGGGTATAGGATTCTGGCCCATTTGTACCATGCAGGATTTAAATCTTGTGGTCTATCAAAATGATGAATTTTATTATTTTATGATAAACCTATTAACTCACCAACCTTTTGGTTGACACTTGAAAGCATGTTTATTCTCTGGTATGAAAGAAATCTTTCGCTGTGCATTTGCTCATTTTAAATACATTACTTGGAGTCGATCATCGCAATGGGACCAAATGTTGATGACTTCGTCCAGATGGATTAGGACGGGTCGCTTCAAAGCGTTTCAATTGTTGAAGAAAAAGTTAACTACGGCACCTATATTGTCATTGCTTGAAGGGAGTGATGATTTTGTGATATATTGTGACGCCTCAAAGCAAGGCCTCAGTTGTGTATTAATGCAACGAACGAAGATAATTGCTTATGCGTCCAGACAATTGAAGATTCACGAGCAAAATTATACAACTCACGATTTGGAATTGGGCGCTGTTGTTTTTGCATTAAAGACTTGGAGGCACTACTTATATGAGGTCAAAAGTATTATATATACCGACCACAAAAGTCTCCAACATATATTTAATCAGAAACAACTGAACATGAAACAGCATAGGTGGATTGAACTATTGAATGATTACGACTTTGAGATTCGTTACCATCCGGGGAAGGAAATTGTGGTAGCCGACGCCTTGAGCGGAAAGGATAGAGAACCTATACGAGTAAAAGCTATGAATATAATTATTCATACTAACCTTACTACTCAAATAAAGGAGGCGCAACAGGGAGTTTTAAAAGAGGGAAATTTGAAGAATGAATTACCCAAAGGATCGGAGAAACATCTTAATATTCGGGAAGACGGAACCCGGTATAGGGCTGAAAGAATTTGGGTACCAAAGTTTGGAGATGTGAGAGAAATGGTACTTAAGGAAGCACATAAAACCAGATACTTAATACATCCTGGAGCAGGAAAGATGTACAAAGATCTTAAGAAGCACTTTTGGTGGCCGGGTATGAAAGCCGATATTGCTAGATATGTGGAAGAATGTTTGACGTGTTCTAAGGTCAAAGCAAAACATCAAAAACCATCAGGTCTACTTCAACAACCTGAAATCCCGGAATGGAAATGGGAAAACATTACCATGGATTTTATTACTAAATTGCCAAGGACTGCAAGTGGTTATGATACTATTTGGGTAATAGTCAATCGTCTCACCAAGTCAGCACACTTTCTGCCAATGAGAGAAGATGATAAAATGGAGAAGTTGGCGAGATTATACTTGAATGAAGTTATCTCTAGACATAGAATACCAATCTCTATTATCTCCAATAGAGATGGCAGATTTGTTTCAAGGTTTTGGCCGACATTACAGCAATCATTGGGAACTCGTCTAGACATAAGTACTGCCTATCATCCACAAACCGATGGGCAGAGCGAAAGGATGATACAGACTATTGAAGACATGCTACGAGCATGTGTTATTGATTTTGGAAATAGTTGGGATCGACATCTACCATTAGCAGAATTTTCCTACAACAACAGTTACCACTCGAGTATCGAAATGGCACCGTTCGAAGCACTTTATGGTAGAAAGTGCAGATCTATGATTTATTGGAATGAATTGGGGGATAGACAGATTACGGGTCCGGAAATAATCCAAGAAACTACCGAGAAAATCATTCAAATTCAACAACTGTTGAAAACCGCTCAGAGTCGACAAAAGAGCTAAGCGGCGGACCTTAAAATGAAAGATATAGAATTTGAAATTGGAGAGATGGTTATGCTTAAAGTTTTGCCTTGGAAAGGAGTTGTTCGATTTGATAAACGGGGGAAACTAAATCCAAGATACATTGGACTATTCAAGATTTCAGATCGTGTAGGACCAGTAGCCTACCGACTTGAATTACCTCAATAACTCGCCAATGTACATAATACCTTTCACGTCTCGAATCTGAAGAAGTGCTTAGCTAAAGAAGATCTCACTATTCCTTTAGACAAAATTAAAATCAACGAAAAACTACAATTCGTTGAAGAACCCGTCGAGATAATGGATCGTGAGGTTAAAAGGCTCAAGCAAAATAAGATACCGATTGTCAAGGTTCGATGGAATGCTCGTAGGGGACCCGAGTTCACCTAGGAGCGTGAAGATCAAATGAAACTGAAATACCTATACCTATTTCCAGAAGATTCGTCAACACCTTCAACAGCTTAAAATTTCGGGACGAAATTTATTTAACGGGTAGGTAATGTAGTGACCCGAACTTTTCCATGTTTATATATATAAAATGAAATTTGTATATTTACATGATTAAATGTTTTCAACATGTTAAGCAATCAAACTTGTTGAGACTTGATTATTTGAAATGAGTTTCATGTAAACAGTTGACCACCCAAGTTGACCGGCGATTCACGAACGTTAAAACTTGTAAAAATTATAAGATGTTATATATATATATATATGGATATATATATATGGATATATATATATATATATATATATATATATATATATATATATATATATATATATATATATATATATATATATATATATATATAGTTAACATGATATTATGATAATAAAGTGTAACGACCCTACTTTTTCCGTTATCTTTTACCGTTAATTATTTAACGACCGTTAACTGTTACTCGTGCCATGTCATTTCTATGACCTATATTATTATTTTTGTAATAATATATTAATTATTATGTGTTATATGAATATTTGTATTCATATCTTTAATTTTTTACGTTTCTACGTGTCGCGGATTTCTATCCGGCGAATATTTTCGATTTTCAAACCAACGGTCTAGCTTTTGAGATTTTTAAATTCTAATTATTTTAAATATGATATTTTAATGTCCTATATTTATATATAGTGTTTATGTATATTTTTCGTCGCGTATTTGTTATCTCTCCGAATTTTCAATCGCGTAGTAGCGTTTTCGCGTTTCGGGCTTCGTTTGGGCGTTCGGACCACAAAAGATTATCCACATGATCAAAGTGGGCCATGTGGGGCCCACCCCTTGCCAAATTCAGCCGAACATAGGCTTACACCCCCACCATTTCTCATTTTCCATTTTATTTCTAATTTACACTTCTAATTTTCACCTAAAACCTAATTTTGTGTTCTCTCCTCTCCCTCCTTTCATTTTGGCCGAACCCTAGCACACTCCTATCATAATATTCGGCCAACATCATCAACCAATCAATTCTTCATCATTTTTCAAGGCTAGAGACATATTCGGGTTGCTATTTTCGCGTTCTTTCATCCTCTTCTTCTCGATTCTTGATTAGGGTATATACATAAACCATAGATTTTTCATTTTCAATTAATTTTTCTGTATTTTGATGTTATATTGATAGTATGATAGTTACATGTTATTGTATTGATGATCGTATGCATAGAATTACTCGTAAACATATGTTTTCGGTTTGATATAATTGGAACAGCAGCTTTTTCGTGTGTTTCTGCTATTGTGACTGATATAAAAGTTAAAATAAAGTATCTAGATGAGTTCCTCTCATCAAGACAATAATTTTAGACTCCGGATTCATGTCGTTTCGATTCCCGGAGCCCTAGATATGATCAAAGTGGTATTTTGTTAAGATTGAAATGTGATTTTGGTATGAACCAGGTTTTGTCCGACTTTGTGACCATAATTGGTGACTCTAGGGTGTGTAAGTGTGTTAGGACTGATGGTGGGACGAACTTCCTTGTTCGGGTCATCTCAATCCGAGCCACGAATCACCCGTTGCGTCTAAAACACGATTTTGGTTGAATTGAAGTTCCAAGTAGTGAATTGGCTGTACATCACGACTTGTAGGATGTTCTTGGGGTGTTCTTGAGTGTACCAAAGTTTCGGGTGGTTTGCTTAGGCGGATATATATGTAAGGCTCGCCGAAAACCGACACCCGGGGCTCAGGATACGACCCGATGAACTTTTGATTTAAAACTTGTGACTAATTATTAAACTTATGATATAAATAATGGATTCCATTATTATTTAATTACTTATGATAAAAAAAAGTAATTATTATTATTTACAACTTATGATATATATTTATTATATCATTTAATTAATACTTATGACTTAATTAACATTTTAATTAAACATATGATAAATGATACTTCATTATTAATGGAAAATACTTATGATAAGTATTAAACTTATATTATGAGATTACTATTATAAGACTTATAATAAGGATTAATTAATTATTTAATTATTATAAGGCTTAGTTATTATTTAATTATAATTTAATTATTAAATAATTATGATTTAATAATTATAATTAGAAACTTATGATATGATTAATAATTCATTATTAATTAATAATACTTATGATATGATTTAAAATTTATTATTAATTAATAATACTTATATTATGACTAATATTTAATTAATTAATTAAATACTTATGTTATATTAATTATACCATTTAAACTTATATTAACTTTAATAATTCATTTTAATTTAATTAAACTTATGTTATGACATAATTAGACATATTTATCTTTAATAAACGTTATAACTTATATTATTATTATAACTTACACTTTTAAAATTTACATTGACCATGTATGACCAAGGTTGACTTTTGAGTTGACTTTCGGTTGACTTTGACTTTCAGTTGACTTTTGTTGACTTTCTAATTAAGGAAACTTTCCAAACTTATAAAATTTCCTAAAATAGCAACTTTCTAAATTTGGAAACTTTCCAAAAATAGAAACTTTCCAAAAATAGAAACTTTCCAAAAATGAAAACTGCTAAAAATAGAAACTTTCTAAAAATAGAAAGTGTGTGTCCGTAAGCTGTTCCGATCAAACCGATGCATATTGAGTATTGTTATATGACTACTTGCAACATGTACAATAGCTATCATACTAAGACTTGACCTAAGTTAGTTATTTATATCGACCTGCTTTATTTATAGGTCGGCGTTGTGATCATTCCTGATCACTGTACTACATTTGTTGTTTGCTTAATTGTGTTGGTTACTTCGTTGCTATTAAGGTGAGTTATAGTCCCATTTTTCTGTATTAAATCTTTTGGGATGAGAATACATGCAATTTATTTTATATTTTTGGACACATGTGGAAGTTGGTTTAAATTATTCATTGTGAGTTGAACAAAAATATTCCCTAGTCTGGTAACTGTAATCACTGGTTTCTACTGGTGAACGCGAATCCTACGGATAGATCTATCGGGTTTGACAACCCCATTTCGAGCTAGTCGCGCTAGCAATTTATAATCGGAATGTTTAGTACTTCGTATTTTGTTGTAGATACACTTGTTCGGTGTATATTATTTATTGTGTTTGGCAAGGGTAAATAAATGGTTAAGTGGTTACCAGGTGGCTCACGGAAAATGGAATAATCTTTTTATATGTTTTCTAGCATATAATTTTGTGGTCCAAAAAGGAGTTTTTATGTTTTCAAACATAAATTTTTACGGTTTAAATTAAATATTGTTTGCAATATTAAACCTATAATTCACTCAACATTTTTGTTGATAGTTACTCGCATGTTTTATTCTCAGGTTCATGATTGATTGCTTCCGCTGTGCTTAGAGAGTCTGCATATTTATGATGGCAGCTTTTGTTAAACAATAACTTGCATTCTCTTTTGATACATTTAATAGTGGATGCTGTTGACTTTGTTTTGGTCAACTTTTGGATTAGTAATAATGTATGGTTTTTCTAAACTTACATATTTTGATAGGTTTCCTTTATAGGAAATCATTTTTTTTAAATAAAGAATGCAAGGTTATTTATTAAATTCATATAGAGTTATGATCAAGCTGTGGGACCAAGATAACGATGGTCGTCAAGTGTACTTTGACGGGTCGTTAAAGTTGGTATCAGAGCTCTGGTTGTAGGGAATTAGGCTGCATTGATGTCGTTACCCGAGTCAATAGGGTGCATTAGTGAGTCTAGTCTACAGCCCGGCCTATAAAATATTATTATATGTGATTATTTGTATTGTATTGGTATGTATATTGTTATCATTCATACATCTCTATTATGTTCTGAATCTGGGAGGAACTCCCATTCTGATTTAAACGTATTCTTCGACTCATGCGAACTTATCCTTATAAGAACACCTCGGGTAGTGAAACCGAGGGATGTCATTCTGGACTTCTTCCGACATTTTCGTGTCATCTATTATGGTTATGTATATGACATTTGAATTATATTACCCGAGATGTCATTCTTGACTTCTAAAGGCTCGACATTTCAATGTCAGCTATTATGTTTAGGTATATAACATTCTTGTTATATTACATGACTTTGGCCCGTTGTGCCTACGTGCTTTGGTCTTTGAACCGGAAAACGTCATTCTTGAGTTTTAGAGATTCTTGGTACTTCGAAGACATTTCTATGTCATCGTTACTGCTATTCATTACCTTGGATGTTTTGTCTCTTGTGCTATCCTTAGCACATTGTTTAAGAAATCGTTTTAGAGAAATTGTGTGGAAATTCGAGGTTGATCGCGTGTCCTGACCTCATGTAGTGCTATTGGAATGGAACTATGAATTAGTGAAATATAATGGCGTCAGGCCAACGTGATTATATTATGTTAATTCATAAAGAAGTCCCAATATTGTGACATGAGGAATAGAAAGCGAGCCAAAGAAAATTTTTTGCACTACTCATTCAGAAATTCCGATGTATTACATGGGTAGGGAAGATACTCATATTCTTAATTGTTGAGATACGGGAAACTCTTTTTATCCCATGCTTTTATCATTCATAACTCGCTTGTTAGCAACAGCTTCGCTAGGGAACAGTTTTGGCCCAAGGACTTCTGTCCTGATAATAGTCAAAATAACATTTAACTCATTGGTTTTCATGACCTCGTAACATTTGTTGGTCAAATGTCGCACGACGATTCAATTCATTTACTCGATCTTTCACGATCTTACTTCAACTTGTAACCTCTGAAATACAGATACTCTGTTTATCATCGGGAGTTGTACACATTTGTTTAATTGGGCGGTTCTCACGGATTTATGGGTGAATAGAAGTAATAAAATATTTTGTCATGTATACGATTTATAAAATCGTATATGTACGTATAGATTCAAATGAATAAGTTTACCTTAACTTATTTTGATTAGTACATACTAAATTATGCCTTCAAAATTATTTTAAAACCACACCTTTATTGAGTTGTTTAATTAAGTCAGATTATTTTATGTAAAATGGTACACATTGTACATACTTCTAAATTACTAAGAACTTCATTCCGTTTATGTTGTCACATCAAACGTTTAAAGCTTTTTCAAAACCCCTTTTGATTGATCTTATCAAATTTTCACATTACTCTACAAGGTGTTTAGATCACGGTTCTTCTTATTCTCCGTTTAAGGATGAAACTTACCATTAAGTTCGTTGATAGAAACTCTTACACCACTTTGGATTTCGGTTTTATAAAAATTGTTGGAAAGTCCTTGCGCTCATAAAATTTTCCCTCTTATGGTTGGACATGGCCGAAACACGGACCGATAAATCAATTTTCTGGGGTACACTCGGTGGTCACCCTATTGTAGAAAAGGCGCTATGTGGGTTTCTACCCCAACTGTTGTTATAGTGGGTATCATGGATATATATTTCACTAGACCGTTTGAGGAGTTTCTACTCTCAATATTCGCTGTCAACCACAACACCCTCGTAAACATCAATCCTAGGATTCAATACTTTGAGGTGCACGAAATTATTTTTGGAGATTCATCTCACTGGAGGCGGCCATTATTTATAACCCATGATTCGCGTTCTTTTCATCCGCACATAAATTTAAGAATATGGATGAATCCTAGATTTCCTCGCTCATTGTACAAGAAAGTACACTCTCGTTGAAATATCACACCTTTCGTACGTCTTCCTTTCGGAAATGTAATGAAAATTTACTTTGAAATCCAAGATCCTCGTTATCTCCTTTGAGAGAATTGCCTTAAATATCTATGCCACTTATGTGACTACTCCATATATTTCTTCCTTCATTGTTGCAACTATATTTCATTCATCCCAGTTCGTCCCCTTGGGGAGCTTCTGTTTTGTTTGTTTAGAAGAAGAGTGGATCGTTCCGATGGTGTATTGATTATCGTGAATTGAACAAGCTTACTGTTAAAAACTGTTACCCTCATCCGAGAATCGATGATCTATTCGATCAGCTTCAAGGTTCGTCTGTTTATTCTAAGATTGATCTTCGTTCCGGCTATCATCAGTTGCGTGTTAAAGAATCTGATGTTCCGAAAACTGCTTTTCGCACCCGTTATGGTCACTTTGAATTCCTTGTTATGCCGTTCAGATTGACAAATGCACCTGCTGTGTTCATGGACCTCATGAACCGTGTGTGTAGACCCTATCTGGATAAATTCGTTATTGTTTTCATCGACGACATCCTTATTTATTCTAAGAATGATGAAGAGCACGAAGAACATTTGAAGTTAGTGCTTGATTTATTGAGAAAAGAAGAGTTGTACGCTAAGTTCTCTAAGTATGCTTTCTAGTTAAGAGAAGTTCAATTCCTTGGACATATTGTTAGTGAACAGGGAATACAAGTTGATCCTGCTAAAATTAAGGTGATTGAAAGGTGGGAAATTCCGAAAAATCCTACTCAGATTTGTCAGTTTCTAGGGTTGGCAGGTTACTATAGAAGGTTCATTCAAGATTTCTCTCGTATAGCGAAACCTCTGACTGCTTTAACGCACAAGGGGAAGAAGTATGAGTGGAAGGATGAACAAGAGACTGCTTTTCAGATTTAGAAGAAGAAGTTGACTACTGCTCCGATATTGTCACTACCTGATGATAATGATGATTTTGTTGTTTATTGTGATGCTTCGCGTCAAGGCTTTGGTTGTGTTTTGATGCAACGAAAGAAAATCATCGCTTATGCGTCACGTCAGTTGAAGATCCATGAACAGAATTATACAACCCATGATTTAGAATTTGGAGCTGTTTGTTTGTGCTTAAGAATTGGAGTCATTACTTATATAGAGGCAAATGTACTGTGTACACTAATCACAAAAGTCTTCAACATATCCTTGATCAGAAACAGTCGAATATGAGGCAACGAAGATGGATTGAGATGTTGAACGATTATGATTGTGAACTTTTATATCATCCAGGGAAGGCTAATGTTGTGGCCGATACATTAAGTCATAAAGAGAGGACTGAACCCCATAGGTTTAGAGCCTTAAATATGACCATTCGAACAAACCTTGCAAGGAAGATTCTTGCAGCTCAATAAGAAGCCTTGAAGGAGGAGAATTTTGTAACGGGAAGGTCCGAGGCTTGAGTAAACAGTTAGAGGTACGAACCGATGGTACTCGGTATTTTACGGGATGCCTTTGGGTTTCGAAGTTTGGTGATCTGCGACAACTTGTTCTAGAGGAGGCTCATAAGTCTAGGTACTCTATTCATCCTGATTCAGGAAAGATGTATCATGATCTTAAGGAGCTGTATTGGTGGCCTCATTTGAAGGCTGATGTGGCTACGTATGTGGCTAAGTGTTTGACATGTGCTAAGGTTAAAGCTGAACATCAGAACCGTCAGGACTTTTGGTGCAACCTGAAATTCTCGAGTGGAAGTGGGAAGGTATTACTACGGATTTTATTACGAAACTACCGAGAGCTGTGGGTGGTTATGATACCATTTGGGTTATTGTTGACCGACTCATAAAGTTAGCTCATTTCTTTCCGATTAAGGAAACAGATTCGATGGAGAAGCTTACTCGTTTGAATTTGAAGGGAATTGTTTCAAGACAGGGTGTTTCTGTATATACTATTCCAGACCGAGACAGTCGATTTACATAGAGGTTTTGGCAATCCTTACAGGAAGCTTTGAGAAAAAAATTTGGATATGAGCACCGCTTATCATCCACAGTCGGATGGTTAGAGTGAAAGGACCATTCAAACGTTAGAAGACATGTTATGAGCGTGTCTTATTGATTTTAGTAATGGGTGGGATAGATATTTGCCGCTAGCTGAATTTTTTTTATAACAATAGTTATCATGCAAGTATTAAGGCCGCACCATTTGAAGCTCTGTATGGTAGAAAATGTAGGTCTCCTATTTGTTGGAATGAGGTTAGGGATGCTCAACTCACAGGTCCAGAAATTATTCACGAGACTACTGAGAAGATTGTACAGATTAAAGAAAGATTGAGAACCGCCAGAAGTAGGAAAAAGAGTTACGCTGATAAGAGAAGGAACGATATCGAATTTCAGGTCGGTGATCGTGTTAGGTTGAAGGTATCACCTTGGAAAGGAGTGGTGCGTTTTGGTAAAAGGGAAAAGTTGAATCCTCGTTTTGTTGGACCGTTTGAGATTATTGAGAGAGTTGGACCCGTGGCTTATCGTTTGAAATTGCCACAAGAACTCAGTGATGTTCATGACGTTTATCATGTATCGAATTTGAAGAAGTGTTTGGCCGACGTCGATAAGACTATTCCTCTGGAGGAACTTCGTGTTGATAAGCAACTACATTTTATTGAGGAATCTGTTGAAATTATGGATCGAGAGGTTAAGACACTTAAGCAGAGTAGAATTCCTATTGTTCGAGTTAGATGGAACGCCAGACGCGATACCGAGTTCACTTGGGGGCGTGAAGGTCAGATGAAGCAGAAGTACCCGCATTTGTTCCCAAATGACGAGGAAACCCCTGCACCTGCTTAAATTTCGGGACGAAATTTCCGTAACGGGAAGGTACTGTAACGACCCTACTTTTTCCGTTATCTTTTACCGTTAATTATTTAACGACCGTTAACTGTTACTCGTGCCATGTCATTTCTATGACCTATATTATTATTTTTGTAATAATATATTAATTATTATGTGTTATATTAATATTTGTATTCATATCTTTAATTTTTTACGTTTCTACGTGTCGCGGATTTCTATCCGGCGAATATTTTCGATTTTCAAACCAACGGTCGAGCTTTTGAGATTTTTAAATTCTAATTATTTTAAATATGATATTTTAATGTCCTATATTTATATATAGTGTTTATGTATATTTTTCATCGCGTATTTGTTATCTCTCCGAATTTTCAATCGCGTAGTAGCGTTTTCGCGTTTCGGGCTTCGTTTGGGCGTTCGGACCACAAGAGATTATCCACATGATCAAAGTGGGCCATGTGGGGCCCACCCCTTGCCAAATTCAGCCTAACATAGGCTTACACCCCCACCATTTCTCATTTTCCATTTTATTTCTAATTTACACTTCTAATTTTCACCTAAAACCTAATTTTGTGTTCTCTCCTCTCCCTCCTTTCATTTTGGCTGAACCCTAGCACACTCCTATCATAATATTTGGCCAACATCATCAACCAATCAATTCTTCATCATTTTTCAAGGCTAGAGACATATTCGGGTTGCTATTTTCGCGTTCTTTCATCCTCTTCTTCTCGATTCTTGATTAGGGTATATACATAAACCCTAGATTTTTCATTTTCAATTAATTTTTCTGTATTTTGATGTTATATTGATAGTATGATAGTTACATGTTATTGTATTGATGATCGTATGCATAGAATTACTCGTAAACATATGTTTTCGGTTTGATATAATTGGAACAGCAGCTTTTTCGTGTGTTTCTGCTATTGTGACTGATATAAAAGTTAAAATAAAGTATCTAGATGAGTTCCTCTCATCAAGACATTAATTTTAGACTCCGGATTCATGTCATTTCGATTCCCGGAGCCCTAGATATGATCAAAGTGGTATTTTGTTAAGATTGAAATGTGATTTTGGTATGAACCAGGTTTGGTCCGACTTTGTGACCATAATTGGTGACTCTAGGGTGTGTTAGTGTGTTAGGACTGATGGTGGGACGAACTTCCATGTTCGGGTCATCTCAATCCGAGCCACGAATCACCCGTTGCGTCTAAAACACGATTTTGGTTGAATTGAAGTTCCAAGTAGTGAATTGGCTGTACATCATGACTTGTAGGATGTTCTTGGGGTGTTCTTGAGTATACCAAAGTTTCGGGTGGTTTGCTTAGGCGGAGATATATGTAAGGCTCGCCGAAAACCGACACCCGGGGCTCAGGATACGACTCGATGAACTTTTGATTTAAAACTTGTGACTAATTATTAAACTTATGATATAAATAATGGATTTCATTATTATTTAATTACTTATGATAAAAAAAAGTAATTATTATTATTTACAACTTATGATATATATTTATTATATCATTTAATTAATACTTATGATTTAATTAACATTTTAATTAAACATATGATAAATGATACTTCATTATTAATGGAAAATACTTATGATAAGTATTAAACTTATATTATGAGATTACTATTATAAGACTTATAATAAGGATTAATTAATTATTTAATTATTATAAGGCTTAGTTATTATTTAATTATAATTTAATTATTAAATACTTATGATTTAATAATTATAATTAGAAACTTATGATATGATTAATAATTCATTATTAATTAATAATACTTATGATATGATTTAAAATTTATTATTAATTAATAATACTTATATTATGTCTAATATTTAATTAATTAATTAAATACTTATGTTATATTAATTATACCATTTAAACTTATATTAACTTTAATAATTCATTTTAATTTAATTAAACTTATGTTATGACATAATTAGACATATTTATCTTTAATAAACGTTATAACTTATATTATTATTATAACTTACACTTTTAAAATTTACATTGACCATGTATGACCAAGGTTGACTTTTGAGTTGACTTTCGGTTGATTTTGACTTTCAGTTGACTTTTGTTGACTTTCTAATTAAGGAAACTTTCCTAACTTATAAAATTTCCTAAAATAGCAACTTTCTAAATTTGGAAACTTTCCAAAAATAGAAACTTTCCAAAAATAGAAACTTTCCAAAAATGAAAACCTGCTAAAAATAGAAACTTTCTAAAAATAGAAAGTGTGTGTCCGTAAGCTGTTCCGATCAAACCGATGCATATTGAGTATTATTCTATGACTACTTGCAACATGTACAATAGCTATCATACTAAGACTTGACCTAAGTTAGTTATTTATATCGACCTGCTTTATTTATAGGTCGGCGTTGTGATCATTCCTGATCACTGTACTACATTTGCTGTTTGCTTAATTGTGTTGGTTACTTCGTTGCTATTAAGGTGAGTTATAGTCCCATTTTTCTATATTAAATCTTTTGGGATGAGAATACATGCAATTTATTTTATATTTTTGGACACATGTGGAAGTTGGTTTAAATTATTCATTGTGAGTTGAACAAAAATATTCCCTAGTCTGGTAACTGTAATCACTGGTTTCTACTGGTGAACGCGAATCCTACGGATAGATCTATCGGGTTTGACAACCCCATTTCGAGCTAGTCGCGCTAGCAATTTATAATCGGAATGTTTAGTACTTCGTATTTTGTTGTAGATACACTTGTTCGGTGTATATTATTTATTGTGTTTGGCAAGGGTAAATAAATGGTTAAGTGGTTACCAGGTGGCTCACGGAAAATGGAATAATCTTTTTATATGTTTTCTAGCATATAATTTTGTGGTCCAAAAAGGAGTTTTTATGTTTTCAAACATAAATTTTTACGGTTTAAATTAAATATTGTTTGCAATATTAAACCTATAATTCACTCAACATTTTTGTTGACAGTTACTCACATGTTTTATTCTCAGGTTCATGATTGATTGCTTCCGCTGTGCTTAGAGAGTCTGCATATTTATGATGGCAGCTTTTGTTAAACAATAACTTGCATTCTCTTTTGATACATTTAATAGTGGATGCTGTTGACTTTGTTTTGGTCAACTTTTGGATTAGTAATAATGTATGGTTTTTCTAAACTTACATATTTTGATAGGTTTCCTTTATAGGAAATCATTTTTTTTAAATAAAGAATGCAAGGTTATTTATTAAATTCATATAGAGTTATGATCAAGCTGTGGGACCAAGATAACGATGGTCGTCAAGTGTACTTTGACGGGTCGTTAAATAAAGTATCTCACTAGGTATATTAACAATGAGTTATATACATAAAATGAGACTATTGAATTAAGAAACTCGAAACGATATATATAACGATTATCGTTATGACAACGTCTTACTAAGTACATATGTATCATATTAAGATATTGTTACACTATATTTAACATGATAAAATGATAATTATTTATATCATTAATTATGTTAACAATGAACTACATATGTAAAACAAGACTACTAACTTAAGGATTTCAAAACGAGACATATATGTAACGATTATTGTTGTAACGACACTTTAATGTAAATATATCATATTAAGATATATTCATACATTATAATATCATGATAATGTAATAATTTAACATCTCATTAGATATAATAAACAATGGGTTAACAATATTAAATGAGATCGTTAACTTAAAGGTTTCAAAACAACACTTACATATAACGACTAACGATGACTTAACGACTCAGTTAAAATGTATATACATGTAGTATTTTAAGATGTATTCATACACTTTTGAAAGACTTCAAGACACATATCAAAGTACTTCTATTTAACAAAAATGCTTGCAATTGCATTCTCATTCATTTTCATCAACAATCCTACTCGTATGCAACCGTATTCGTACTCATACAATACCCAGCTCCTAAACGTATATACTATTGGTATATACACATAATAATTCAGCTCTTAGCAGCCCTTGTGAGTCACCAACACATGTGGGAACCATCATTTGGCAACTAGCATGAATGATTACACAAAATTACAAACTAATGGAGCCTTTATGAACACCCCTAGTTCACGTGAATATGCACACACACAAACACATTTTGATCACAACTTTCATGCATCAAACAACTCTCTCTCAAGTGTTGTTCCATTGTTCTGAGTGTTATTCATCATCTTCATCAAAATATAGCTCAATCTAGCTCATAAATCCTAACCTAGATCAACATACAAAACAACAACTCAAGAACACACCAAGAACACTTTAAAGTTTACTAGCTTACTTCCAATCTTGCAAACCCATTTCAAGTGATCATCTAATCTCAAGAAATCTTTCTTATTTACAGTAAGATATCTTTCTAAATCAAGGTAATACTCATACTCAAACTTTGATTCAATTTCTATAACTATAACAATCTTATTTCGAGTGGAAATCTTACTTGAACTTGTTTTTCGTGTCATGATTCTACTTCAAGAACTTTCAAGCCATCCAAGAATCCTTTGAAGCTAGATCAAATTTTGTCACTTCCAATAGGTTTACCTTCTAAACTTGAGGTATTAATGATGTTCATAACATCATTGGATTCAAACATATAAAACTATCATATTCGAAGATTTAAACTTGTAATCACTAGAACATAGTTTAGTTAATTCTAAACTTATTCGCAAATAAAGTTAATCCTTCTAAATTGACTTTTAAAATCAACTAAACACATGTTCTAAAACCTGGAAACACGAAAAACACCGTAAAACCGGACATACGCCGTTGTAGTAACACCGTGGGCTGTTTTGGGTTTGATAATTAAAAACTGTGATAAACTTTGATTTAAAAGTTGTTCTTCTGGAAAAATTATTTTTCTTATGAACATGAAACTATATCCAAATATCATGGTTAAACTCAAAGTGAAAGTATGTTTTCTAATTGGTCATCAAGATGTCGTTCTTTCGACGGAAATGACTACCTCTTTAAAAAATGACTTGTAACATGTATTTCCAACTATAAACTTATACTTTTTATGTTTAGTTTCATAAATTTCAGTTCATTATGAAACCATAGCAACTTGAATCACTCAAAACGGATTTAAAACGAAGAAATTATGGGTAAAACAAGATTGGATAATTTTGCTTGTTGTAGCTATGTGAAATTTGTAACAAATCTATACAAATCATAACTTAACTAACTTATATTGTATTATACATGTATTCTAACATATATTATGTAATCTTGGGATACCATAAACATGAATACAATGTTTTTACATATCATATCGACCCATCTATATATATATTTCGGAACAACCATAGACACTCTATATGCAGTAATGCTTGAGTTAGCTATACAGGGTTGAGGTTGATTCCAAAATAATATATATACTTTGAGTTGAGATCTAGTCTGAGACTTGTATACACTGGGTTGTGGATTGATTCAAGATAATATATATTGATTTATTTATGTACATCTAACTGTGGATAACTAGTTGTAGATTACTAATGTTGGACTGCTAACTTAACAAACTTAAATCGTTAAAGCGTAATAAAAAATATTGTGAATATATTTCGATCATACTTTGATATATATGTATACATTTGTTATATGTTTGTGAATCAATCCGTGGACAAGTCTTACTTCCCGACGAAGTAAAAAATCTGTGAAAGTGAGTTATAGTCCCATTTTAAAAATCTAATATTTTTGGAATGAGAATACATGCAATTTTATAAATGTTTTACAAAATAGACACAAGTACGTGAAACTACTTTCTATGGTTGAATGATAGAAGCCGAATATGCCCCTTTTTGCTTGGTAACCTAAGAATTAGTAAACCAGTCTATTAATTGACGCGAATCCTAAAGATAGATCTATTGGCCCAACAAACCCCATCCGTTGTAGCTGATGCTTTAGTACTTCGATGGATGTCCCGGAATGATAGGGGATATTCTTATATGCATCTTGTTAATGTCGGTTACCAGGTGTTCACCATATGAATGATTTTTTATCTCTATGTATGGGATGATGTTTACGAAAAATGGAAATATGAAATCTTGTGGTCTATTATTACGATTGATAAATATATAAGTTAAACCTATAACTCACCAACATTTTTGTTGACGTTTTAAGCATGTTTATTCTCAGGTAATTGTTAAGAGCTTCCGCTATTGCATACTAAATTAAAGACAAGATTTGGAGTCCATGCTTGTATAATATTGTTTGAAAACTGCATTCGAAGACATATATTGTTGTGTAATATTATTGTAAACCATTATGTAATGGTCGTGTGACAATGCTATATTTTTTATTATCATTATTTGATAATCGACGTAATATTTTTAAACCTTTATCGTTAAAATAAAGGTTATGGTTTGTTTTAAAATCGAATGCAGTCTTTGAAAAACATCTCATATAGAGGTCAAAACCTCGCAACGAAATCAATTAATATTGAACATTTATAATCAATATGAACGGGACATTTCATTTATAGTCAGAAATATAGGTTAAAAGTCGTTTTTGAAAGAGGTAGTCATTTTCGTCGAAAGAACGACATCTTGATGACCATTTTGAAGAACATACTTCCACTTTGAGTTTAACCATGATTTTTAGATATAGTTTCATGTTCATAAGAAAAATTATTTTCCCAGAAAAACAACTTTTAAATCAAAGTTTATCATAGTTTTTAATTATCTAACCCAAAACAGCCCCCGGTTTCACTATGACGGCGTATGTTCGATTTTACGGTGTTCTTCGTGTTTTCAGGTTTTAAATCATTAAGATAGCATATCATATAGATATAGAACATGTGTTTAGTTGATTTTAAAAGTTAAGTTAGAAGGATTAACTTTGTTTGCGAACAAGTTTAGAATTCACTAAACTATGTTCTAGTGATTACAAGTTATAATCATCGAATAAGATAGTTATATATGAATCGAATGATGTTATGAACATCATCACTACCTCAAGTATAGTAGGTAAACCTACTGGAAATGAAAAGAAATAATCTTGAGCTTGAATGGATCTTTGATGGCTTGGAAGTTCTTGAAGTAGAATCATGACACGAAAATAATTTCAAGTAAGATTACTACTCAAATTAAGATAGTTATAGTTATAGAAATCGAATCAAAGTTTGAATATGAATATTACCATGAATAAGAAAAATAACCTACTGTAAATAACAATGGTTTCTTGATCTTAGATGATTGATTAGAATGGATTAGAAAGCTTGGAAGTAGACTTGCAAACTTGAAAGTGTTCTTGAAGTTTTCTTGAGTATATGTTTTGTAAGTTGATTTATGTATGGATTTATGAGCTAGGTTGATGTAGATTTTGATGAAGATGATGAAGAACACTTAGAACATTAAGAGAGAACTTGAGAGAGATGAGTTTGATGCATGGAAGTTGATTGAAAATGTGTGTGTGTTCATCATTCACGTGAATGTATGCATGTGTATATAGGCTCTATTAGTTTGATTTTTAGTGTAATCATTGTTGCCAAATAATGGTTCTCACATGTTTGATGACTCATTAAGGCTGCTATGGAGCTGATCATTGAGTGTATATACCAATAGTATATACGTCTATAAGTTGGGTATTGTACGAGTACGAATACGAATTGAATAAGAGTAAATAGTGTTTACTATAGTAAATAGTGTGTTACTGTAGTAAATAGTGTGTACTGTAGCAAATAGTATTTTACTGCAGCAAATAGTTTTTGCTGTAGCAAATAGTATTTTACTGTAGCAAAGCGAAAAAATACTATAGCAAAATAGTGTTTTACTGTAGCAAGCAAAATTTTACTGTAGCAAATAGTGTTTTACTGTAGCAAATATTGTTTTACTGTACATCTTTGATTTAATTGTATTTCTTCTTATATATATATATATATATATATATATATATATATATATATATATATATATATATATATATATAAACTTACATCATAAAATAAATAAAACAATTATATAGTTATCACAAGTTATGACGTTCGTGAATCATCAGGCAAACTGGGTAGTCAAACGTTAACACTAGATCCGTTTCAGTTAATCAAGTCTTAACAAGTTTGATTGCTTAACATGTTGAAAACATTTATTCATGTAAATATTAATCTCGTATAATATATAATCATGGAAAAGTTCGGGTCACTACATTAGGTCATTCGAATTAAATTCACAACAATAAGTTTCAACTATAGAAACTTTTATCTAAAACGAGCTATAGCTAATACTAAACAGACCTAATCAAACAGCTCACCAACTTGGTGAGAAATCGCGTATTACAAGGATTCAACACCAACTAAAGCTAAAACAATAGGAATCTAAATACCAGTTATACTACACATAGACAATTTAAAATAAAAACGTAAACCAACGGTGACGATTGAGAGAACGCCGAATGCCACCACAACACACAAAGAACCCAGTAAACAGCGACGCCCCAATCGTCTAAAGAAGAGTCTAAACCACAAAAAGTCGGTTCCACCCCCGGATCTGAACCAGATCTCCAATAGGGAGATCGTCGCATAGACCAAAACCCGAAGTGTCCCCGAGCAAGAAGAAACTTGCACGCGAACTCACGGTTAACACCACCCAACACCACGACAGAGCCCAAAACCACCAGCACCACACCTAAAGCAGTCGACGGACACCACCAACTGGGTGGTGGCCGGCCAACCGCCAAAGATTGTTAAAAAATAATAAGCTCCAGCTCTCCCCGGCTAGAAACTCCCAACTACTTTCCTTTCCTGCAAACACACCCCTAATAAATAAATAAAGTGAAAAGGCGAAAAATATGATTCCCACTTATAAAGTTGCCTGGTGCTCAACAAGGTTTTCAAAAAGGATTGATTAGCACATCCTCAGACCTTATATCCATTTTCTAAAGAGATGTGGCTAGCAGCCTTAAAATTAAATAATTCATAACACTTCACTCGAAGTCTATTTTTTGGCAACAAATAGTCTACACTTTTCAACTAATTCATACCACAAATCTTTAGTACACTTTTCAAATAATTCATACCACAAATTTTTAGTTTTCTTCAATCTTATTTCATATATCATTTTTCTTTGTCTGAAAAGAACCTACCTAATTATGAGTGAAAGCACGTACGAGAAGTATCTCATAATTTTGAAACAACTACAGAGTTACAACATTTTAGATTATTTGCAGGAAGCCTTTGCTGATTTCAAAACAATAATACATCGTGTCGATGGCCAAAACAGGTACAGCGAATCGATGCTATGGATAGGGTTCTATATCGCAGTAGCTTCTCTGTTTTGTATGCTTGCGATGTTAGCTGATTTATTACATGGTTTAAAAAACAAAAAAGTATGGTTTTCGTGTAAATATTTTACACTCAACGCTGCTTCTGTCACCGTAATAGCTGTTGCAATGAAGCTACCTATGGATCTAACTACTCTAATGCCAGGTGTTGAAGATCAAACTGTTAAGCTCGGAAGCTTGTCTTTTATGTGCACCATGATGGCTAACTTGTTGCCTTCTTTAGCATCCATGGAGGACAATGAACTTGTCACAAACATTTTTTCTTTGGGTATTCTGGTTATTACCATGGTCGTGAACGTTTGCATTCAAATGAAAACAGAAGTTATATCCGGTCCTGAATCGGAGATATACTGGAGTTTCATTTCTGGGAATTGTTATAGTATTAAGATAGCAGCAATCATATATGTGATTATCTTACTCATGTTGCTGATACTATACACATCTTCCGCTTTAACGATTGTGAAGCTCAAACAACTATTAGAATCAAAATATCAAAACGGTCATGAAACAGCTCTCAAGGACATAAAGACACAACAACAAGCAATATTAAATATTGAGAAACTAAAGTTGCATTGTAAGACCCTGTTACCTTTTGCTGTTATATGGGACGCCGTCCAACTTGGTGGACGCCGTCCAGTAAAGAAGAGTGGGACGCCGTCCAAGCTTTGGGACGCCGTCCAATAGAACTGACGGGCCAGCTGTGATAATTTGAGTTAATAAGGGGTATTTTGGTATTTTCCCTTGAGGGTCGGTTTAGGAGCCACAAAACAGATCCATTGGCTATCTTATCCTCATTTCACCTCTTTTCACTCACACACTTGCATCTAGAAAGAGAGAAAGCGTTTAGAGAGAGAGAGAGAGAGAGAGAGAGAGCTTGATTTGGAGAAGAAGGAGTTGGATTCTCGTCAAAGCTCGAGTTTTAAAGTTGTTCATCTCATTCCCGGCTATGTTGTGGTAGTATTGGTAAGTTCAAACTCCGAATTTCATTTGTTAGAATTGATATTCAAGTTAGGGTTTGAGCTTGATTAGTTGTGAAACCTTTTTAGATGATGAAGTGGGTTTATGGTGACTAGTTATTCTTGTCACTTGGCGGGTTTTGGGTTGGTTGATGTTTTGGCCATGATTAGGCTTTGATAATGGGTATAATCACTAGTGTTAGTGATTATGGAAGTGTTAGAACCCATTTGGGGGTATTTGGTTGACTAAATTTGAAATATGTCAAAATTAGGGTTTGGTGTCAATTTGCGCAAGATGAGTGTTTAACACTTGTGTTCGGGTTTAATTGGCGTATTAGGACCATTCTCACTTGTGTTAGTGATTATTGGTTGGTTTAGACGTAGTTTGGTGCTTGGATGTGCAATGGGTCGAAATTACACTAAGTGTCATTTTGAGTTGGTTTGTAAATCCACTCTAAGTGTAATGTTTGTATTGTGATAATGGAATAGGTACTTTCCATTGGCAAGTTGCGGATTATTTCGGTAGCATTCATCAAGGCGACAGGGTGAGTGTTAATATCCTATGTGCATATGTATGTGTAGGATGGGTGCGGGTCGAGGTGAAGTGGTTCTCGATTATAGAACTCACTTCATATATAGGTGGATTTGATGGGCTTGTGTAATAAGTTCAATTGGCACGGTTGTGCGTTTTGGTTGACCACCTTTGGCGAGGTGCACACTTCGTGTGTACGTTATCACATGGACTTGTGATATGGAGTTATATAATCTCGATGTAGTGGGATTGGTATTGAGTTACGGTTGAGTAACCCCGATGATGTGGGTTTTGATGAGGTAGCAAATCTCGAATTGTGCGGATTCATGATGACTTGGGTTGTTCGGTCATCTTATTGATGAGGTAGTGAATCTCGGGTTGTACGAATTCACTAAGGTACGGGTAGTACGGCCGTCCTCGGTTGTTGAAGTGGTGAAGGAAGTGAATCTCAGGTTGTACGAATTCACTAAGGCTCGGGTTGTTCGGCCAACCTTCATGGGTTTAAGGTTAAGGGGTTAACCTTGTTGTATTTTCGGATGTATCTTGTATGTGCGTATATATACTTATTGTATGTTGTAGCTAATCTTACGGATTTGGCTTGGTGGTACGTTAGGTGTAACGTTGCTTAGTTATGCTCGGATTGCGGTATATGTTTACTATTTGTGGGTGGCGATTCGTATTCATTGTATGCTTATATATATATATATATATGTATATATATATATATATATGTATATATATATATATATATGTAGTATATTCTCACTCACTAAGCATTAGCTTACCCTCTCGTTGTTTACATTTTTAGAGATTTGCATGGATACGGTGGATCGAGTAAGCGTGGGAACTAGTGGACTCGCGTAGTTGCTTTAGAAGATATTGCTTTTGGATTTGATTAGGATTGGGTAGCGTATCCTCAATCACCATGCTCGGTCTTTAGTTTATGTTAAAACTCACGTGGTCGAAAACTTGTGATTTTGTACGAAAGTCGTAAAACGGCCGATGTGGGCCCGGTGTCGTAAAACTCGGTTTTATCGTGGAAAACTCTTAGTTTTAATTATTATAAAATATTGTGAAAGTGTTTTCGTGTGAAAGTGTCGGGAAGCGGGTTTTTCGTTCGCGTGTAAATGTAAAACTGATTAGAATATTTTAGTTCATTTGGACGCCGTCCAAAAGGCTTGGACGCCGTCCATTCCTTCAGAGCTGGATGCCGTCCAGATGCATAGTCTCACAAATTTTTTTTTTAAGGCATGTTTTTGTTCGGATAACGGGTTGGGTGGTTACAAGTGGTATTAGAGAATGGTCTAAGGGATTTAGGTGACTTTAGATAGGTGCCTAGACTTAGACTTTTGTGTGTGCTTATTTGCTGCGAGACTTGTAGGGATTACGGGTCGGAATGGGAATTTGGTTAGTGCCTTAATTGTAGGTGGGCTAACGTTTATATTAATATGCGGATATTATTAATATACTATTGCGTTGTGTTTTGTTATTGTTTGCATTGCGAATATCATCAAGCAAGATAGTCGTTGTACTAACAAGTTGATACGGCGTGTATGCGTAATAAGGACTTGCAAACCTTATTACGGGTGCAAATCATGTCTAATAAGTGATGTATGACGAGTGTTGAGCAAGATGGGGCGGTTTGGTGCGCGTGGTTTTATTTCTTTTTCCCGTGTTTAATCGTTTTTGCATTCTTTAGAATGGCGACGGGAAATGGTACATCAAGCGGAGAACGAAATAACAACGATGAGTTTGCAGCGAGGGTTGAGGTCGAGGTTGCAAAACAAGTGAGAAAAATTCGAGAAGAGTTCGAAAGAAGGATAATTGAGCCTCGGGGTAATGGTAAGAAGGAGTTTAGTTACAAGGAGTTTCGAGCGACTAAACCACCTATGTATCATGGATAACCGGATCCGTTAGTGAGTACTCGTTGGATCTCGACGATCGAAGGATGTTTTCGTACAAGTGAGTGTCCTCCGGACAAGAAGACGAGAATCGCTACTAGTTTGTTGCGAGATGGTGCGAAAGATTGGTTGGATGGTAAGATTGAAACGGTCGGCGAAGAACCGTTCATGAGTTTTTCATGGGACGATTTTAAGAAGGAATTCTTTGAAGAATTCCGAACGCAAGCCAACTTGAAAAGAATGCGTGAGGAGATACGCGTGTTGAGACAAGGGTCTATGGACCTAAATACTCTACGGGCTACCTTTATATCTAAGGCGTGATTTTTCCCCGAGTATGTGAATAACGAAAGGTTGTTGATGCAAGACTTCGGTAAGGCTTTAAATGATGAGTTATGTGGGAAGATAAGCCTTTGGCAAGTGAACTCGTTTGACGAGCTATATGATGTGGCTAAGGGTTTTGAGCCATATCCTTAGGAGATAATCGATAATGCTCCGAGTAAGAGAAGGGTTGATTCGTACGGCGCCCCAAGTAAGAAAAATAAGGGTGCAAGTGCGAGTATGGGTAATGTGGATAAAGGCACGACGAGTTCTCGTGTGTCTAGATGTTTCAATTGTGGTGTTAGGGGCCACAAGTTATGGGAGTGCACAATGCCGAGAAGTGATGACGGAATGTGCTACTATTGTCATAAAGAGGGACATCGCAAGCCGGATTGTCTCGAGTTGGCGGCGGCGAATGCCGCAAGGAGACGTTAAGGTACGTTTCGTTTTAATAAATATGTCTTTTGAATATTTATTATGTGGGGTTGTGTACGAGTTTGTTGAAGCGTTGTGCTGTACATATTTTGTTATGGGTGACGTTCCTAGTGGAATTTCCCTATGGTGATGTTTTGATTGGCAGACGAAGGGCGTAAGACTTGGTACAACCAAGCATTCCTTAGTGTTTGGGAAACGTTTCTACCAAGCCATGGGAATGGGCTTTGGTGTTCGGTTATGAGCGCGTGTTTACTTTTGTGTTGAAGATGGTGAACCATGAGGTTCATCGGGTGGATAGAACCCTTGAGAACGAGTGTTTGATCTCGACGTATATTGGTAATGGAGTCTATGTGACGCGATGTTAGGTGCCTCTTTCATACCTACTAGCGTGGTGTTCGACTCCGATGGTGTTGCGGTTACATTGTACATAGGGTACCCTATAGAAACCCTTAGGTACATGAGTGACTAGGTGGAAAAGTGACAAGCTATGGCAATCGGAGGATTGCAAGAATAAAGTTTGTGAAATTTGTGGTAAACGTTTCGTTCGAAGTGATGAAGGATAGGTTAAAAATCCTTCGTATGCTCAAGGTTGGAGTAAGATGTGGTGATGATTCGTGTGAACCCAATTGTTAGAAAAGTCTACCTTTCGGTAGAATTGTACGGTTGTACAAGGTGTGTTGTGTTGGTTTTGTGTCGTTGTTTAAATAAAGCCAACGGGTGACGGTGTGCGTCAATTTCTAATGTACGAAATGAATTCGTGAGGATTCGAGTATTACGACCGATGGAGAAATTGGTCACGTATATCGGAGAGTGGTAATTATCGCGGATGATGTTACCACGGTGATGCGGTTATGGAACGTAGTTCCAAGGGGGGAGTTACACTCCCGCACGAGGAGGTTTTAGTGTGAGATTTCGGATAATGCTCATAGTAGATCCGGAATTAGTGTCGAGACCTAGATTTGGTCGATTTGTGGTAGAGTACAATTTCGGTTAAATTGTACTTATGGTTTCGGATTTGAATTATCACCGAGGTGGTAATGTGGTGAATCTCGTTGAGAGATAATGGGCGTATTTGACGAGCAAGGTGAAATCCCTCGATTAAGGGATGTGTGTGTGTCAGATTCTCTTCTAGAGAATTATTGTTTTGTGCCTATGTGCGATATAGGTGGTTCTTGCTCGATTGTGATAGCGATGTTCGCGTGTGTGTATGATTCGTGTGCGGAAATTTGAGGCAGTGTGGAATGATTTTAAGTATGCGTATACACTTCGTTTGTGGTGAATGGTTAGTGTAATCCGTTAGGATTCACTATAGTGTAGCAGTGCGCGATATTGCACTACTCGTTGTTTGAGGCCAAAAGAGCGTATGTGATTGGTGGGTTATGGCCGTTGATTCGGTCCGCTAACTTCATCATGGGTGTAGTGTTATATCGGTATGGTATAACGTTATCGGGAAATTCGAGTACCGATGGGGAATGGGAGTACCATTCTTTGCGTGTGTGTTGGGACGTGAATATCAGGTTGTTCGTATTCACAATATTTCGGGTAGTACGATTGTCCCTGTTGGTTGGACTCATAGTTTGAGGTAGTGAATGTCGGGTAGTTCAGATTCACTAAGGCTCGGGTTGTACGGCCATCCTCGGTTATACTATATGGTGGAGGTAGTGAATATCGGTTTGCGCGTATTCACGATGACTCGGGTTGTGCGGTCATTTCGTTATGAGAAATATGGATTGGGTTAGTGAATTTTGGGTTGTTGCGAATTCACTAAGGTTCAGGTTGTTTCGACCATCCTCCATATGTGTTTAGGCTCGGGTTGTTTCGGCCATGTTGGTGTGGTTAGTATTGTGAACTATTAGTTGTTTTATACACCAATGGTGGGGTCGTGAGGACCATGTTGTGTGATTAGTGATGTGATAGCCGTGTTTCGCTCACATGTTGTTACGGGTGTGACAATAGTCAATTTTGTACACCTTGGGATCTGCGTTGCTATAGTCATTTTGGGTGCTGTCGGTTAGCCGTTTGCTTATGATGTTACGGTAGTTGCGTAATAGACGTGTTTGCGCAATACAAGGGTTGTTAAGTGGGATGTGTTATCCATAAGGATTCGATTCTATACGGTCTTCATCGGTTAGATGGTTGAATTTATTTTGGTACGTGGTTGTTACTAGCAATGTACTTGGTGTGGGTACGCTAGGAGTTGATATCTCAGTACGAGATTGGTTGAGTTTTTCCCGATTTGAGGGATTGAGCGAGTTTTAGTGCTCGGATTTGTAGATTTGATAAATCGCGGATAACGATTTAGTATTAAAGGTGATTCGTTGGGAAGAATTGCCTAGAGAAATTGGAAGAAATGCGTGATGTTTTCATGTATGCTAAGTGTTTGTAGTAGTTTTCGAATGTTGTGTGCGTTGCAGGTCTCGGAATGCGTGCAGGTGTGTATTTGATAAATGAAACAATCTTCGAGAATTACGTTATATGTGGCGGAAGTCGTATTGGAACATATGTTTGAGGACCATTGAGTGTTGGTCCGGTTGGTTAAGTGATGGAGATCACGGGGACGTGATCCAATTTAAGTGGGGGAGAGTTGTAAGACCCTGTTTCCTTTTGCTGTTATATGGGACGCCATCCAACTTGGGGGACGCCATCCAGTAAAGAAGAGTGGGACGCCGTCCAAGCTTTGGGACGCCGTCCAACAGAACTGACGAACCAGCTGTGATAATTTGAGTTAATAAGGGGTATTTTGGTATTTTTCCCTTGAGGGTCGGTTTATGAGCCACAAAACTTATCCATAGGCTATCTTATCCTCATTTCACCTCTTTTCACTCACACACTTGCATCTAGAGAGAGAGAAAGGGTTGAGAGAGAGAGAGAGAGAGCTTGATTTGGAGAAGAAGGAGTTGGATTCTCGCCAAAGCTCAGGTTTTAAAGTTGTTCATCTCGTTCACGGCTACGTTGTGGTAGTATTGGTTAGTTCAAACTCCGAATTTCATTTGCAAGAATTGATATTCAAGTTAGGGTTTGAGCTTGATCAGTTGTGAAACCCTTTTAGATGATGAAGTGGGTTTATGGTGACTAGTTATTCTTGTCACTTGGCGGGTTTTGGGTTGGTTGATGTTTTGGCCATGATTAGGCTTTGATAATGGGTATAATCACTTGTGTTAGTGATTATGGAAGTGTTAGAACCCATTTGGGGGTATTTGGTTGACTAATTTTGAAATGGGTCAAAATTAGGGTTTGGTGTCAATTTGCACAAGACGAGTGTTTAACACTTGTGTTCGGATTTAATTGGCGTATTAGGACCATTCTCACTTGTATTAGTGATTATTGGTTGGTTTGGACGCGGTTTGGTGCTTGGAAGTGCAATGGGTCGAAATTGCACTAAGTGTCGTTTTGAGTTGGTTTGTAAATCCACTCTAAGTGTGTTGTTTGTATTGTGATAATGGAATAGGTACTTTCCATTGGCAAGTTGCGGATTATTTCTGTAGCATTCATCAAGGTGACAATGTGAGTGTTAATATCCTATGTGCGGGTCGAGTGAAGTGGTTCTCGGTTATAGAACTCACTTCATTTATAGGTGGATTTGATGGGCTTGTGTAATAAGTACAATTGGCACGGTTGTGCGTTTTGGTTGACCACCTTTGACGAGGTGCACACTTCGTGTATACGTTATCACATGGACTTGTGATATGGAGTTATATAATCCCGATGTAGTGGGATTGGTATTGAGTTACGGTTGATTAACCCCGATGATGTGGGTTTTGATGAGGTAGCGAATCTCGGGTTGTGCGGATTCATGATGACTCGGGTTTTTCGGTCATCTTATTGATGAGGTAGTGAATCTCGGGTTGTACGAATTCACTAAGGCACGGGTAGTACGGCCGTCCTCGGTTGTTGAAGTGGTGAAGGAAGTGAATCTCGGGTTGTACGAATTCACTAAGGCACGGGTAGTACGACCGTCCTCGGTTGTTGAAGTGGTGAAGGAAATAAATCTCGGGTTGTACGAATTCACTAAGGCTCGGGTTGTTCGGCCAACCTACATGGGTTTAAGGTTAAGGGGTTAATTGTTGTATTTTCGGATGTATCTTGTACATGCGTATATATACTTATTGTATGTTGTAGCTAATCTTACGGATTTGGCTTGGTGGTACGTTAAGTATAGCTTTGCTTAGTTATGCTCGGATTGCGGTATGTGTTTACTATTTGTGTGTTGGCAATGCGTATTCATTTTATGCATATATATGTATGTAGTATATTCTCACTCACTAAGCATTAGCTTACCCTCTCGTTGTTTACATTTTTAGAGATTTGCATGGATGCGGTGGCTCGGGTAAGCGTGGGAACTAGTGGACTCGCGTAGTTGCTTTAGAAGATCTTGCTTTTGGAGTTGATTAGGATTGGGTAGCGTATCCCCAATCACCATGCTCGGTCTTAGTTTATGTTAAAACTCACGTGGTCGAAAACTTGTGATTTTGTACGAAAGTCGTAAAACGGCCGATGTGAGACCGGTGTCGTAAAACTCGGTTTTATCGTGAAAAACTCTTAGTTTTAATTATTATAAAATATTGTGAAAGTGTTTTAGTGTGAAAGTGTCGGGAAGCGGGTTTTCCGCTCGCGTGTAAATGTAAAACTGATCAGAATATTTTAGTTCATTTGGACGCCGTCCAAAAGGCTTGGACGCCGTCCAGATAACTGGACGCCGTCCAGATGCACAGTCTCACAAAAAAAAAAATTTAAGGCGTGCTTTTGGTCGGATAACGGGTTGGGTCGTTACATGCATGTTAAAAGATACTGGATTATGGCTGGAAACCCTCAATTCATGACAGTTTGCTCTGCTACAACTTGTGCTTCAGGGGTACTATGTGCTTCAAGTACCATCATACACATATACTTTGTGCTGGTGAGTATTAGATTTAAATGGGTCGGTGAGACAGATTACAAGTGGTCAATAAAAATAATTCACATGACACAATTTATTGCAGTCTTAGTTGGTACAATTGCACCAGTTTCAAGATGTTTTGCAAACTTGAGATTTAAGTTATCCATAGAATGGATATGGAACCATATTAAGGTCTTTAAAGTAGAGATCTACTGGATTCAGAAGTTGTGTGATTGGAAACAGAGTAGCATACCATTCTCTGTTAGTAATCGCAAAATCAAAATTTTGATTTGGAAATTCAAAAACATAATTTTAAATATTTGTATAATATTCCAGAAGATAGTTGTGGTAACATGCAAAACAATAGCATTGATACCAATTTTCTTCGTGATTTATGTATTGTGGTAGTTAACAGTCCTTATGAGCACCATACAAGCATGGATCTAAGCCATTATGTTTTAAAATATGAAGACGATATGGAGTTTACTATGAGAACATTGAAAAAGATTTTGGACTCCATGGACATCTTAATCAAGAAGTCGGAAAAGAAACAACCGTATAACCTTATGAAGGAATTATAAGTTTTGATAACCAGAAAGTTTCAAGTTTACATTCAGATGAACCACATAATTGTTGGAGCTTACCCCTGGTAACCTTGACGTGCATCGCTATTTCTCTTTCCAACATCCAAAAGAACAGAGTTGATAGCTTGTTGCAAGGTGTAAGTGAAGGTCTTGTATACGTTAAGCTTGTGGAAGAAGTACTCAATGGTATGGATGAATACGTAGCCATTCAAAAGGCGGCTGAAATGTTGTGGCAAGAAGTTGAAGATTCCCATGAGTGGGTAGGAAATAATCTGCACAAGCTTCCTCGTCAAGTGTATACGGTTGGAGAAATTTTGCAATGGTTCAAAGATACAGGGAAAAAAGTGGTGGCCGAGGTCAGAAGTATGGATATTGAAAGCGCAGATGCTAATTCCATACAAAAGTCTATTTGCGCTAACTCGATGTATCAAATCACTGAAACAATGTTGCTTTCATACCAACACCGACATTGACCAGGTTCGTAATGGGGAACTATTCGAGAAATTATCATCATTGATCTCTGACATATTGGCCGCTTGTTTGACCAACTTACCTCAAGTCATATTAATAAAATGCCATGAAAGTGCGATAGAGAAGAGGGAGGCGAGTGTCACTGGTGTAGTCAAACTCCTTGGTAAGACTGAAAAGATAATCATCAATCTTCAAGAACGTGAATTTCCAAACTTGAATCCAGATGAGTTCCCCTTCATTGACAAGTGGCTTGCGAAATTAATGCATACCTCTCCCTAATAACCAAATCGTACAACCAATGTGGTAAGTTCTTAAACTTGTACTGCAGAATCAAGCTATTTAATTATCAAAGACAACAAGTTTCTCAAAGATCCAGATTGAGAAGCTCAGCTCAAAAATTCTACTCAATGAGCATTTATAAAGTATGTTACTCCGTAATTAATTTTGTGTTCTCATAGGTAATTTGTTGTTTTTATGTGGTGGATTATTTTTTTTCTTTATGATAAGACAATATATCGTTTATAAAGTGATCCAATTGAGGTGTGTTAGTTTCAATGCTGATTTGATGTGTCCCTAATGAATTTACACTGTTTTTTTAATTATGAAAAACTTACCCAAGCTCTGAAATATTTGTTGAGTATCTCATACAGTACCTTAGTATCCATATTTCTGGCATGTCCTTCTGGATGAAGATTCTGCATTAATTACATCTACTTTGATTTATCACTTTTGCTTCCATTTCAAAAGATTTGACCCATACCTTGTGCAGTTGTTCATATCAGGAACGAACACAGATATAGCTAACCTATGATCTAAAGTGGCTAAAAATACACAATTATTCAAAGGAAGATCACACGAGCTATTGGATAGTTAGATGATCTTGATAAACGGCTACACACTTATGCAATGAATATACTATTCACTTAAACAATTTGGGACACGAGTTAGATTCAAAAACCCTCAAACCCCCCTGTTTAAGCTGTTAACATCTTCTAAATATAAATAATACAAATACATATATACCAAAAAAGAATACATAACCAGCACACCTATATATGTTCCTTTTTTTAGTTTAATTCAAGAATCCAGGAGACACATTCTTCGAGTAATTGAAACTTTGAAACCACGCAATGTTTAGAAACACTTCCATTTTGTCCCTAAAATATTTCACATCCTCTCTAAGAATAAAGGATCCCGTGCAACGACAATGTTCAGCCAAATGTGCAGCTTTGATTTGCTTGCATTTCAAACAAACCAAATCTTGCTAAAGACGTTCTCTCTGTCGGACAATTTGCAGAAGACTATTTTCCATCACCTCTCGGTTGTAAAGTTGACCACATTGTGGGACACCACATCTCCACTCTTGAGTTAATAGAGCTCTATCCCGACACAAATCTAGGTCTCGACAATCGTTGCAGTAGCTGCCAAATTAGTACATTAGAATTACTAACGTCAAACGTTCAGAAATATAGGTTAAAGTAGATTGGGTAAACACGTTAAAGTTTATAAAAATGCATGACATGTCAATCTAGGAGACTGCTTATACAAGTTATTTTGTATTTTTCTTTTAAAAGAGAACTACTATAACAATCATGACCCACAATGGTGCCATGATCAAAAGTTGCTATTTTTTTTATTTCGTACTAGTTAATTAATAGATATGGCAAATCATAGTCTCATTTATGACATTTGAAAGGTTCCAATATGCTATACTGAAAGAGTTAATAATCGATGCCTTTATTCCCAATTCAATCGAGTATATATACATGTATATATATGGACTTTGACTATTGCCTACCTTGTCCTACAAGTACATATCTTTTCCATACTTAACTAGATATATTTTGTAAATAATACAAGTTTAATGCCCTACAAGATTTCGGGTATCTGTGCTAATACACCCCCGCCGTTTTAGCGGGAGGAAGCCGGATGCTGAGACTGTCTCAAAAATCATCGAACAATAACCGAGGCAAACCTTTGTTGAAGATATCTACAATCTGAAAACGCGAAGGAATGTAAAGGACCCGAACTTCACTGCGTGCAACTTTTTCACGAACAAAGTGAATATTCATCTCAATGTGTTTGGTACGATGATGTTGAACCAGATTGCCCGAGAGATAAATGGCCGAAACATTAACACAAAAATAAACAGTGTACATCGAGGAAGTGGACTATGTAATTCTAACAAGAGATTGTTAATTCAACATGTATCGGAAACTACGTTCGCGACACCACGATACTCAGCCTCGACGCTAGAGCGAGAGAGAGTTGGTTGTCGTTTTGACGACCATGAAATTAAATTATCTCCAAAGTAAACACAATACCCCCAGAAGTGGAACGTCGCGTATCGGGACACCCAACCCAATCGACATCCGTATAAGCAATAACACTACTAGCATGTGACTTGTACAAATGTAAACCATAATCAAGTGTGCCCTGTAAATGCCGGATTATGCGTCGTAAAGCACGTAAGTGTGACTCTCGTGGATCATGCATATGGAGACAAACTTTTTGAACGGCATAAGAAATATCCAGTCGAGTACAAGTCAAATATTGTAAGGCCCCCGCTAGACTACGAAATTTAGTCAGATCAGCAACGGGGTTACCATTGATGGAGCTCAAATTTGGAGTAGTGTCCACTGGAGTACGCACCGGGTTACAATTTAGCAAACCCTTCACGCGCAATGATATCTTTGGCATATGTTGATTTGTTTAAAACTAGACTATTCGCATGGCGAGTCACGACAATACCCAGAAAATAGCTCAATGGACCAAGATCCTTCATGGCAAACTCTTGTGCTAATAGATCAATGATGGAAAGCCGTAGCTTAACACATGACGTAATAAGTATAATGTCGTCAACATAAAGCAACAAATAAGCCATGTCTTGACCCTACCGATAAATAAAAAAGAGAGTTATCACATGTAGAGTTTATAAACCCAATAAATCTGCAAATCGTTGATACCAAGGATGAGAAGCCTGTTTAATTAGACCATATAATGACTTCTTAAGAAGACAGACATGGTTGGAAAATTTAGGATCACGAAACCCATTGGTTGATGAATGTATATTGTTTCATTTAATTGACCATGTAAGAATGCGTTCTTGACGTCGAGCTGGTGAATCCACCAAGAACGTGAAAGAGCAAGTGTTAGTACAGTGTGAATAGTAGTAGGTTTAACAACTGGACTAAACGTCTCGTAGCAATCAACGACAACCTGTTGGGACCTGCCATCACAAACCAAAGGAGCCTTATAGCGCTCAAAAGAACCATTAGAATGCATTTTATGTTTAAACACCCACATAGATTGTATAATATTCATGTGATTTCCCCATGGTACCAAAACCCAAGTTTTTATTATTAATTAAAGCATTAAATTCGTCGGTCATAGCCATTTTCTAATTAGAGTCAAGTAATGCCTCTTTGGGAGTGCGTGCGATAGCAGATAAAGAGGTGGAAACCGAGATATTAAAAGGAGTTTTGGGCTTGAAAATGCCCGACATACTGCGAGTATAGACTGTATGAGTGGGTTGGACTGTATGAGGTGGGCTGTTGGGAGGTGGTGGACTAGCAGAATTGGGTTATTGAGGCCCAGCTGCGAAGTAGGGGGTGATTACGGATAGTTTAGGCCGCAAAAGAAGTGTGGGCTGAAGAAGGAGTTTGTAGATTACTTAGCATGGGAGAGGGTGCTGGATTGTTTGTGGGCCGCAGGTGGATATCGGGTCGGGAATAAATGGATAGTTCATCTGTAAAAGAATTACATGGTGGTAGTTTGAGTTTTGAAAATGGAAACTCAGTTTCGTGAAAAATAACATGACGTGCAATAATGATTTTATTATTGGAAATATCATAGCACTTATAAGCGCGGTGGTGTGTGGGGTAACCGAGAAAGACACAAGGAGTGGAGCGAGCATTGAGTTTGTATATAGTTGCGGAAGGTAGAAGTGGGTAACACGGGCATCCAAACTCACGTAAATGATTGTAAGAGGGTTGGCGTTTATAGAGAAGTTGAGTAGGTGTGGAGTTATGTAAGAGTTTGCTGGGAATGATATTGAGAAGATATGTTGCCATTCGTAGCGCATAGGGCCAGAAATTAAGTGGCAACGGGGAATGAGACAAAAGGGTGCGGATGATGTTGTTTATAGCACGAATTTTCGTTCAGCTTTCCCGTCTTGAAAAGAAGTGTAGGGACATGAGAAATGGAAAGACGTACCGTTAGTAGTGCTGAAAGTATGAAAGGAATTGTATTCTTTGCCATTGTCGCATTGAAAAGTTTTGATCGACATGTTAAATTGAGTTTTAATGTGGTTGTTCAGTGCGAGAAAGGTAGAATATACTTAGGATTGTTTGAAAGAGGAAAATTCCACAAGAAATTGGTAAAGTCATCTAGGAAAAGTACATAAAATCGATGGCCAACGGTACTTAATATTGGAAAAGTCCAAACATCGCTATGAACAATATCAAATGGTAATACAGTAGAATTCGTGGAATCTAATCATGGTAAATTTTTTACTTTCCAAAAACACAAGATTTCGAGTATCTGTGCTAATATATACTTCTATTTATATATCTTATTAATTATACACATAAAATATTTATATTATTTTACTAGCAAATCACGTTTGGTAGAGTGAAGGAGAATGAAGAGTTTTGAAATTGTGCCTTCGGAGCAAACTCCCTTACATGCATCAAATTTAACACATTCTTCCTCAAGATCTGCATTTTTTCAATAAACATGAAGAAAAATTAAATCGTCAGATAGCCCATTGAAGAGCACGAAAAAAATAGGAATAATTAAAAATAACCGACAAAAATTCATGAAAAGTGTTTACCTGGATATCATGCTGCACATTCTTGTTAAGAATAAGAACTGCACACACATGTGAAAGGACCCGTCCTAATCCATCCGGACGAAGTCCATATCGATTATAAACGATTCACAACAGTTGATTACATCGCGAGGTACTTGACCCCTATATGATACATTTTACAAACATTGCATTCGTTTTGAAAAGACAATCTTTCATTACATCTAAAGTTGACAGACATGCATACCATTTCATAATATATCTAATTATAATTGACTTAATAATAATCTTGATGAACTCGACGACTCAAATGCAACGTCTTTTGAAATATGTCATGAATGACTCCAAGTAGTATCTTTAAAATGATCAAATGCACAGCGGAAGATTTCTTTCGTACCTGAGAATAAACATGCTTTCAAGTGTCAACCAAAAGGTTGGTGAGTTCATTAGTTTATCATAAATGATCATTTCATAATTTTAATAGACCACAAGATTTCATATTTCCATTTCTCATAAACATACGTCCCATGCATAGAGACAAAAATCATTCATATGGATTGAACACCTGGTAACCGACATTCACAATATACATATAAGAATATCCCCATCATTCCGGGATCCTCCTTCGGACATGATATAAATTTCGAAGTACTAAAGCATCCGGTACTTTGGATGAGGCTTGTTGGGCCCGATAGATCTATCTTTAGAGTTCACGTCAATTAGGGTGTCTGTTCCCTAATTCTTAGATTACCCGACTTAATAAAAAGGGGCATATTCGATTTCGATAATTCAACTATATAATGTAGTTGTGATTACTTGTGTCTATTTCGTAAAACAGTTATAAAAATAACGCATGTATTCTCAGTCCCAAAAATATATATTGCAAAAGCATTTAAAAAGGGAATAATGAAACTCACCTAATGTATTTTGTAGTAAAAATACATATAACGATATTGAACAATGCAGGGTTGGCCTCAGATTCACGAACCTATATCATTTGTATATTTATTAATATTCATAGTTGTAATTGAACACACATATATATATTTGTATTAGTTATATCATTTTTATGTTAATAGTATATATATGTTTTATATGTTCATTTTGTATATAAAAAATATTAAATTTTTGTTATGTTATATGTGTTAAATATAAATATATATAAATTTATGTATGTATTTCATTTGTTTATCGAAACAGTAGTTTTATTATAATAAGTTAATATTAGTAAAAAAATAATGATAATAACATTAATAGTATACATTTGTTAATAACAACCCTTTTAGTGATAGTAACAATGATATTAATAATAGTACTTGTAAAAGTATTAATTTTATTGTTTATGATAGTTATGATATTAATGATTTACTAATAATAATAATAACTTAATTAAGAATGATAATATTAATAAAAATAATGATATTGTTAATAATGATACATTTGTTTAATAATAATAATAATAATAATACTAGTAATTACAAAAGTGATACTAATACAGAAAATAATGATTGTTCGTATTATTTTCATAATAACAATAATAATAATTCTAATCATAGTAATACTTATTTTAATATTAGTAATACTAATAATAACGCTAATAACACTTAATAAGATTACTAAATAACAAAATGAATATAATATTAATCATAGTATTTATGTTAACGTAATAATAACAATGATAATACATCCAGTAGTAGTTAATAAATAAGATAATAATAATCATAATAATAATAATAATAATAGTCATAAAAATATTTCTAGTTATGATCATAATTATAATAATAATAATAATAATAATGAATGATAATTAATACATACTAGTAATAATAATAATAATAATAATAATAATAATAATAATAATAATAATAATAATAATAATAATAATAATAATAATAATAATAATAATAATAATAACTATAACAATTAGCACTAGTAACAATATTTAACAATAACAATATTCATAAAAACATTAAAAATAATAATGATACAAATGATAATAATAATAATAATAATAATAATAATAATAATAATAATAATAATAATAATAATAATAATAATAATAATAATAATAATAATAATAATAATAATAATAATAATAATAATAATATGTTAAAGATGGAACTACCTCTCAAAATGGCTGAAAAATAAAAGGTGTCACCAGCGGGACTCGAACCCGAGACCCCTCGCAAACCCGACACACCACTAAACCACTCGGCTACGCTGTCTTTCCTGACTTATATTGAGTCCTAATTATATTAAACCCGTATATTGATTTCCTGCCCATTTATCTTCTTCATTTACAGTTGCTTTGATTAAGGATCAGTTCATCATATCAGAAGGTTAAGAGTTTTGATTTAAAACTTGTAATTGTTTTATAAACGACCCAAATGAAATTGAAATGATTTACTTAATCATAACAGAAAAAGTTTTAAAACTGCTGCTGTCGAAAAAGAAAAAAAATAAAATAATATGAACTCATAAATCAAATTCGAATTTCTGGACGTTTTTAGCCTATGATTACATCATGAAATCTGTAGTATTTTATTTACAAAAACTTTTGAAACTAATAATTGAATCTTAAACTTAACAGATACCTCGAATTCATTCTTGGAAGAATTGGTTGACCTTTTGAAAAAATAACTTTGACCCGAGAATTAGAATTCAAAACAAAGAATTTGATCTTGATAATTTAGAGAAAGTATCATTGGATCATTCCTAATCACACCACGTTTACAGAATTTGAAATGGACTTCAAATTCGTTTTATGGCCAAAATCCTTGAAAGCAGAGATTAACGAGACTGTTTTATTAATTCCTTTTTGTTTTAATTTATACTCAGCAACTCGTAAATTGATAAATGATACTGAGATGAATATTTGAGTGATATTGAGAGTAATAAACGGCACACAGTTAATTTAAAATAAAAATGAAGTCGACGTTGTGATTTGATCAAGAACAGATACATAAATTAAATAAAAAGAAAAAAAATCGAATGGAATTTTTCAATCAGACATGATATAAATAAATTAAAAATAAAACTGATATCCATTTGTATCTGAAAATAAATTCGATTGTTATGTAATGGGATTGAGGTGGACTGATAACGAATTAGAGAAAATGGAATAAATCAGTAAAAGTGATGAATCCAAAAATTTGAAAAGCAGATAGAGAAGTTTATCCTTTAATACACTTATTTATCTTTTTAATTTAGATTTATCTTTAATTAATATTAATAATCATAATATTGATAATATTATTAGTAAAAAAAATACTGATAATAATAATTGATAGTAATGTTAATAATAATATTAATAATAATAACAAAACAATATTATTAGTACTAGGTAAAATAATAAGTGTAATGAAAATAATAATAAAACTAACATTAATAATAAATAATAAAAAACTATAATATTAATTATAACGATGATAATAATAATAATGATGTTAACAACGATGACAATATTATTAGTAATTATAGTAACTCAAATGTATCGAATCTATATAATGCGTTTTAATAATATTATTAATATTGAATATACATTTAATATAATATACAATATTATATTATGTGATAACATTTATTTAATATATATATATATATATATATATATATATATATATATATATATATATATATATATATATATATATATTACAACTAATTATAAATTATATATTTATTTGTATATATTCATTTTAATAGTAGCTTAATTATTTTATTTACCATTTTACATTCTTAATTCCAATTAATTAAAGTGTATTTTATTAATTCAATTTATTATATATATACACTTTCATTTATATTTATATATATTTACATCTATACATATGAGTATACATATTTAGTTATAAACAATTGTTCGTCAATCCTTAGGAATAGTCAAAGGTCAATTGAATACATGAACATAGTTTCAAACTTTTCTAGACTCGACATTACATACTTTGCTTATCGTATCGAAATCATATAAAGATTAAAGTTTAAATTTGGTTAGAAATTCCCGGGTCATCACAGTACCTACCCGTTAAAGAAATTTCGTCCCCGAAATTTGATAGAGGTCGTCATGGGTACCAATAAGAACGTTTTCATGACAAATATGAGTTGATAAATAGAGTTTTATCATCATTGAGTAATATGAATAAAATGATTCGATTAATCGAAGCGTATGAATGAAGTTATCACAAAAGATCGAGATGAAGAAATGGAGATTTTTCCATAACTTTTGACGTAGTCGCGATTGAATTCCGGAATTCAAGGGATTTAAAGAAAATCTTCGAAATCTAAAAGATTTGATTCTTAGGCGGATAAGGAAATTAAGATCTATATACTTAAATACGGTGATCTGTCTGGATTTCTCTGTCTGATATTTCCATTATAAATTAAATTCTTCCGTTCCATTATTCTCACCATTCCTATACTTTCTTTCTTAGTTCATACATCCAAAAGATTGTGAAAATGCGTAATCCCGTTCTAATCCTTGATATTTTCCTAATTATCATTTCTGTCATCCTTCTTTTCAATCTTCCACAAGATAAAATCTATTTACTTTTATTATTACCTTGAGGTGATACTATTCTTAATTATATCGTGTCTTTATTATTGCTATTTATACTAATATCCACGGTTTGTAACCTCCGCGTTGTTGTTGGGTTTTATATCTTCCCTTATGTTTCGGAGCTCCTTGCCTTTTTATTCTCCTCTCGATTGCTTAGTAAAATGAGTAACGGTCCAGAATTCATAGGTATGGAGTTTCGAATGAACTTGATGTTCCAAGCAAGAAAGAACGTAATAGCACGATTTGATTTGTTAAATTACCAGAATCACTGAAAATAGAACTATCAAGAATATATTTTCTTGATATGTTCAGAAGTTAATTTAAATAAAAGAGTTATGTAACATGGCACGTGATGACGGCATGATCTGTGAATCATCACGTTCCATTAGAAACTCAGCATGACTTACTGTAATATAATCACGTTGATAAAGTGTCATTATATTATACTAACTCATGCATCAGTTCCCAACATTACTTCAATAACATTCATATTTTTAAGCTCGAAAGTTTACAGAATATAGAAACTAACGGTTTCTATATGATGTAACACTGATATTGCGAAGAGATTAATGATTTCAGATAAGAATAGTTATGAAAATATCTTCAGAAATATGGAGGATATTTATAATGAAAGATAAGATAATATCTTTGAATATCTAAGATCAGAGAATGATAGAAACTATTGTCTGCAAGGGTTTAGAGTAAGGAGTAAGATATTCACTAAAGACTTTTTTTTTTTTAAGCAGACATTGAGTCATTTGAATTCTTTAAAGTCAAACTTATTCTTTTTGATTTGTCCACGGCTTTCTTCATAGTTTCGCATAATCTGCTTTTCGGTACTAAATTTTCTATTGAATATTTCCAATATAATGATACACAGGAAGCACGAAGAGGTATATAATTTCGGACGAGAATATTTATGAAAATATCCTCAGAAATATCGAAGATATTGATGATAATATTTTGGAATTTCTAAATTCAATGGTTGATGGAGAAAGATTTTCCGCAAGATTTTAACATGACTTCGGAGCAAGATATTCTTTGAAGGTTTCATCGGATCCAAAATTACCTGGATTCTTTGAATATATGGTACGGTCTTTGTATTTATCCTCGGTCTCCTTCGTGGTTAGCTCAATCCGTTTTCCAGTTCCAACTTTTCTGAGCTTTTCCAACATACTATTCTTTATAATCAAACTTTCGATGATTATGGTCGTTTACGGTTGTCTATGGTTTCTGCTACTTCATTCAGCTTTTTCAACATTCAGAGCATTGATTTGTGACTGAGTGCTTTTCAGAATTCCAGAAGGAGAGGTCATAATTCTTAGAGATAAATGTCATACATATAACTGTTGATGTAGATATGCTGTGAGTTTTCAAAGTACTGATTGCTGATTCTCGATAATTTGTATGGCAGTTCTTGTTACAAGATGCGGATGATTATATGATAGGGTTTCAATGAATAAATATAATGATTTGTCAGAGAGATTTATGCCAAGAAGCATCGAAGTTGCTGGTACGTCTGCTGATAATATGGTGGAATATAAAAGAATTCTCCGGTATCAAAAGGGTAATCGTATATATCAGGAATTATAGTAAAGCTACTTCAAATGAAAAGTCAAAGTTGACCTGCTGGAGCTGTGACAAAATTGGCTACTTTGAAGAGGGATCACAAAGTTATTTTTGCTAATAAATGCCAAAGGATCTGATGCGGCTACGTGTTAAACTTTTACTCAATTGTCGAGAGTTTCTCAGGTGCATAACTATATGCATAAATTTTTTCTTCCGTAGATGAAGTTAGGTTGGTTCATCCTCTCGATTGAGGTGTTTTCAAGAATCATGAAAGGTTTAAACGCATATTGTAATCATCAAAATATAAATGAGGTTTAAGATGAAATCAAGTGGCAAACTTGAAGAATTGTTTAGTTTCATATGTTATAATCAATATTTTAATTCATTTTAATTGTCCAATGTTGATAGTCTACAGTTAACAGTGTACAAATAATAATTCATATATAGTTTACTATATTATATTAGAATTAATTAATACGTATCGTGACCCGTGTACATGTCTCAGACTCGATCACAACTCAAACTATATATATTATTGTAGAATCAACCTCAACCCTGTATAGTTAACTCCCACATTACTGCATATAGAGTGTCTATGGTTATTCCAAATAATATATATAGATGGGTCGATATGATATGTCAAAACCTTGTATACGTGTCCCGACATTTAAAGTGCGTAAAATAAATAACAGAATTTAAATGACGATAAATAAAGTGCGTAAAGTAAATAACAGAAATTAAATGACGATAAATAAAATTGCGATAATTAATTTGCGATAAATAAAATGTAATCAGTTAGCTAGGAACAGTTAACTAGGATTTTGTTAGCGTGGATTCTTAACAAAATTATGTTAACAAATTCTCAACATAGTTAATTTGTCTGTTTCTAACAAATTTTATTTTGTCATATGTTTTCTTCATTATGCCACTTGTTGGATTCTGATAGGTCAAAATCCAAATATGAAATTGAATGAAAATAGTTATTCTGTGGTGAACGAATACGTATATCGGTGGATGTAAGTAGGATAGTAAATGACTGTTGAATTAGAGTTGAAAGAATGTACAGTGTACTTATTAATGTGAAATCTAAACACTCCTCGGGTATTACCTACCCGTTAAAATATTTTCACCATTAACAGTTTGTACAAAAGAATTTTTAATTACAATCTTTATGAAAACATATATACATATATATTTTCTTCAGATGTAATCATGGATTTAATGAGTTATTGTGATATTAATCTCATTTGATTTATCGTTAGAACTAGAATACATAATCTCTAAAACATTAGAGATTACATAATCGCCAGGTAGAACGAAGATAAATGATGTAGAACGATATGTAGTACGTTGATTATACTCGAGGTACATAATGAGAAGTTGAGGCGTGTGATGTTGATGGTACTGGTGCTATTACTGATGGTACTGTTGGTGCCGGTGATGTTGTTGAAGATGGTAAATTTTGCACCATATTCTCTGAATTTATTACTCGAGCGCGAAGCTCGTTGACTTCTTTCATTACTCCAGGATGATTGTCGGTCGGAACGAGCAGATGAATAAGATTTAGAATTGTGGATAATATATAATAGTTACGAGATATCCTGGAAATGAGGGTGAAAATGGTGTCTCGGACTGATTCGCCGGTAAGTGTTTCAGGTTGTTTCTCCTAGAGGTAAATTCGGTTGGTGGAAGGAATCGTCTTCTTCGCGTCTCCATTGATTAAGTTGACAACGAAACCATCAGATGAATTGGGGATGGCTGATTTGTTGATTCATTCCGGTGACTCTGCTTTCGAAACTCAAGTGAAACTCTATGTCGGAATAGCTGTCGGAATAGCTATCGAAATCTAAAGGACTCGAACTGGTTGAGGGATTCATCTCGTACGATCAGATGAAGGATTTTCGATAAGAAAAAGAATAGGATGTAGATTAGTACCCTGCAATATATAATTTTACATATGCATATTTAATACTAAAATCCCATAAATTACGGAGGAATCTACGGAATATGTCAGACAAAGTTACAGTAACAGATACGCTAAGATATGAAGTAGCAGATACGATAAGATATGAATTTTTGTCTATACACTATTCATGCAATCTAGGCAGTAAGATATGTCTAGATTAATAATGATAAGCAAGTGATTTCCTAAGAATGATAAGCAGGTAATTTTTGACACGAAATGATAAGCAAAACTTTTGACATGCATACACGGTCGAAGTCCAGACTCACTAATGCATCCTAACGACTATCAGTTAGACTCACTAATGCAAGACCTGGTTCGCTAAGACCACCGCTCTGATACCAACTGAAAGGACCCGTCCTAATCCATCCGGACGAAGTCCATATCGATTATAAATGATTCACAACAGTTGATTACATCGCGAGGTACTTGACCCCTATATGATACATTTTACAAACATTGCATTCGTTTTGAAAAGACAATCTTTCATTACATCTAAAGTTGACAGACATGCATACCATTTCATAATATATCCAATTATAATTGACTTAATAATAATCTTGATGAACTCGACGACTCAAATGCAACGTCTTTTGAAATATGTCATGAATGACTCCAAGTAATATATTTAAAATGATCAAATGCACAGCGGAAGATTTCTTTCGTACCTGAGAATAAACATGCTTTCAAGTGTCAACCAAAAGGTTGGTGAGTTCATTAGTTTATCATAAATGATCATTTCATAATTTTAATAGACCACAAGATTTCATATTTCCGTTTCTCATAAACATACGTCCCATGCATAGAGACAAAAATCATTCAAATGGATTGAACACCTGGTAACCGACATTCACAATATACATATAAGAATATCCCCATCATTCCGAGATCCTCCTTCGGACATGATATAAATTTCGAAGTACTAAAGCATCCGGTACTTTGGATGGGGCTTGTTGGGCCCGATAGATCTATCTTTAGAGTTCGCGTCAATTAGGATGTTTGTTCCCTAATTCTTAGATTACCAGACTTAATAAAAAGGGGCATATTCGATTTCGATAATTCAACCATATAATGTAGTTGTGATTACTTGTGTCTATTTCGTAAAACAGTTATAAAAACAACGCATGTATTCTCAGTCCCAAAAATATATATTGCAAAAGCATTTAAAAAGGGAATAATGAAACTCACCTAATGTATTTTGTAGTAAAAATACATATAACGATATTGAACAATGCAGGGTTGGCCTCAGATTCACGAACCTATATCATTTGTATATTTATTAATATTCATAGTTGTAATTGAACACACACACACACACACACACACACACACACACACACACACATATATATATATATATATATATATATATATATATATATATATATATATATATATATATATATATATATATATATATATATATATATATATATATATTTGTATTAGTTATATCATTTTTATGTTAATAGTATATATATGTTTTATATGTTCATTTTGTATATAAAAAATATTAAATTTTTGTTATGTTATATGTGTTAAATATAAATATATATAAATTTATGTGTGTATTTCATTTGTTTATCAAAACAGTAGTTTTATTATACTAAGTTAATATTAGTAAAAAAATAATGATAATAACATTAATATTATACATTTGTTAATAACAACCCTTTTAGTGATAGTAACAATGATATTCATAATAGTACTTGTAAAAGTATTAATTTTATTGTTTATGATAGTTATGATATTAATGATTTACTAATAATAATAATAATAACTTAATTAAGAATGATAATATTAATAAAAATAATGATATTGTTAATAATGATACATTTGTTTAATAATAATAATAATAATACTAGTAATTACAAAAGTGATACTAATACAGAAAATAATGATTGTTCGTATTATTTTCATAATAACAATAATAATAATTCTAATCATAGTAATACTTATTTTAATATTAGTAATACTAATAATAACACTAATAACACTTAATAAGATTACTAAATAACAAAATGAATATAATATTAATCATAGTATTTATGTTAACGTAATAATAACAATGATAATACATCCAGTAGTAGTTAATAAATAAGATAATAATAATAATAGTCATAGCAATATTTCTAGTTATAATCATAATTATAATAATAATAATAATAATAATAATAATAATAATAATAATAATAATAATAATAATAATAATAATAATAATAATAATAATAATAATAATAATAATAATAATAATAATAACTATAACAATTAGTACTAGTAACAATATTTAACAATAACAATATTCATAAAAACATTAAAAATAATAATGATACAAATGATAATAATAATAATAATAATAATATGTTAAAGATGGAACTACCTCTCAAAATGGCTGAAAAATAAAAGGTGTCACCAGCGGGACTCGAACCCGAGTGTAAAGACTCGTCCTTATCCATCCGGACGAAGTCTTCAACATCTGGTTCCATTGCGATGATCGACTCCAAGTAAGGTCCTTAATATGAGCAAATGCACAGCGGAAGACTTAATTCGTACCTGAGAATAAACATGCTTTAAAACATCAACATAAAGTTGGTGAGATATATAGGTTTGATGCTAGCAGCGTTATAACTATGGACCACAAGATTTCATGTTTATACATAATACACTCCTCGTGTATGAAAAGTCGTTGAGCACTTGGTAACCATACTTAACATTTAAATCACAGCAGCATATTCTTAAATAAACCCTACACCGTACCAAGTGTAGTAACGAAACGAAGTACTGTGCAACCGTTAAAAACTGGTCGTCCAGCCCGGTTGGGGTTGTCAGACCCGATAGATCTATCAACAGGATTCGCGTTTACGCTCCTCACGTAAATATTAGCTACCAAGTATAAAGAAATATGCCATGGTACAACTCAACGTATATTTATTTTTGATCACTTGTGTCCATATTGTAAATCATTTATAAAAACAGCGCATGTATTCTCAGCCCAAAATATTTAGAGTTTAAAAGGGATCTATATACTCACCATACTGTATTTTGTAGTAAAAATACATATAACATCACTGAACAAGTGTAGGGTTGGCCTCAGATTCACGATCCTATATTAGTAATATATATATTAAAATACATAATGAGCACGTAATGATATTCAATCCAGTTTATATATTTTAATTATAAATTATCTTACTTGTTAGAAATATTAATGTATTTAATATTTCCAATTCTATTTATATCTATATATGTTATTTTCATATTAAAATGATGAATTAAGTATATTTATGATATATGTAATAATATAGTTTTATATAATTATATTTTGTTTGTCAAAATAATCATTTTGATTATACTAAAACAATAATAATAATACAGTTAATTAGATTTAAATAATGATGTTTAAAAATAATAATTTTGGTAATAGTAATAATAATAATAATAATAAATATAATAATAATAGTAATAATAATAATAATAATATTAATAATAATAATTGAAATAGAGGTAATAAAAAGAAATATACCCTTTTAAATCATTTTGTAAAAAGAATTGCCCACCACGAGGCTTGAACCCGAGACCTCTCGCTAACACACAAACACCATCCACCATAACACTACTCATTTTTTTCTGTTACATATCTGTTTAACAACTATGTACTGAAATGTCCCGTTCTTATTGATTAAAAACGTTCCATATTAATTGATTTCGTTGCGAGGTTTTGACCTCTATATGAGACGTTTTTCAAAGACTGCATTCATTTTTAAACAAACCATAACCTTTATTTCATCAATAAAGGTTTAAAAAGCTTTACGTAGATTATCAAATAATGATAATCTAAAATATCCTGTTTACACACGACCATTACATAATGGTTTACAATACAAATATGTTACAACAAAATAAGTTTCTTGAATGCAGTTTTTACACAATATCATACAAGCATGGACTCCAAATCTTGTCCTTATTTAAGTATGCGACAGCGGAAGCTCTTAATAATCACCTGAGAATAAACATGCTTAAAACGTCAACAAAAATGTTGGTGAGTTATAGGTTTAACCTATATATATCAAATCGTAACAATAGACCACAAGATTTCATATTTCAATACACATCCCATACATAGAGATAAAAATCATTCATATGGTGAACACCTGGTAACCGACAATAACAAGATGCATATATAAGAATATCCCCATCATTCCGGGACACCCTTCGGATATGATATAAATTTCGAAGTACTAAAGCATCCGGTACTTTGGATGGGGTTTGTTAGGCCCAATAGATCTATCTTTAGGATTCGCGTCAATTAGGGTGTCTGTTCCCTAATTCTTAGATTACCAGACTTAATAAAAAGGGGCATATTCGATTTCGATAATTCAACCATAGAATGTAGTTTCACGTACTTGTGTCTATTTTGTAAATCATTTATAAAACCTGCATGTATTCTCATCCCAAAAATATTAGATTTTAAAAGTGGGACTATAACTCACTTTCACAGATTTTTACTTCGTCGGGAAGTAAGACTTGGCCACTGGTTGATTCACGAACCTATAACAATATATACACATATATCAAAGTATGTTCAAAATATATTTACAACACTTTTAATATATTTTGATGTTTTAAGTTTATTAAGTCAGCTGTCCTCGTTAGTAACCTACAACTAGTTGTCCACAATTAGATGTACAGAAATAAATCGATAAATATTATCTTGAATCAATCCACGACCCAGTGTATACGTATCTCAGTATTGATCACAACTCAAACTATATATATTTTGGAATCAACCTCAACCCTGTATAGCTAACTCCAACATTCACATATAGAGTGTCTATGGTTGTTCCGAAATATATATAGATGTGTCGACATGATAGGTCGAAACATTGTATACGTGTCTATGGTATCTCAAGATTACATAATATATAATACAAGTTGATTAAGTTATGGTTGGAATAGATTTGTTACCAATTTTCACGTAGCTAAAATGAGAAAAATTATCCAATCTTGTTTTACCCATAACTTCTTCATTTTAAATCCGTTTTGAGTGAATCAAATTGCTATGGTTTCATATTGAACTCTATTTTATGAATCTAAACAAAAAAAGTATAGGTTTCTAGTCGGAAAAATAAGTTACAAGTCGTTTTTGTAAAGGTAGTCATTTCAGTCGAAAGAACGACGTCTAGATGACCATTTTAGAAAACATACTTCCACTTTGAGTTTAACCATAATTTTTGGATATAGTTTCATGTTCATAATAAAAATCATTTTCTCAGAATAACAACTTTTAAATCAAAGTTTATCATAGTTTTTAATTAACTAACCCAAAACAGCCCGCGGTGTTACTACGACGGCGTAAATCCGATTTTACGGTGTTTTTCGTGTTTCCAGGTTTTAAATCATTAAGTTAGCATATCATATAGATATAGAACATGTGTTTAGTTGATTTTAAAAGTCAAGTTAGAAGGATTAACTTTTGTTTGCGAACAAGTTTAGAATTAACTAAACTATGTTCTAGTGATTACAAGTTTAAACCTTCGAATAAGATAGCTTTATATGTATGAATTGAATGATGTTATGAACATCATTACTACCTTAAGTTCCTTGGATGAACCTACTGGAAAAGAGAAAAATGGATCTAGCTTCAATGGATCCTTGGATGGCTCAAAGTTCTTGAAGCAAAATCATGACACGAAAACAAGTTCAAGTAAGATCATCACTTGAAATAAGATTGTTATAGTTATAGAAATTGAACCAAAGTTTGAATATGATTATTACCTTGTATTAGAATGATAACCTACTGTAAGAAACAAAGATTTCTTGAGGTTGGATGATCACCTTACAAGATTGGAAGTGAGCTAGCAAACTTGAAAGTATTCTTGATTTTATGAAACTAGAACTTTTGGAATTTATGAAGAACACTTAGAACTTGAAGATAGAACTTGAGAGAGTTCAATTAGATGAAGAAAATTGAAGAATGAAAGTGTTTGTAGGTGTTTTTGGTCGTTGGTGTATGGATTAGATATAAAGGATATGTAATTTTGTTTTCATGTAAATAAGTCATGAATGATTACTCATATTTTTGTAATCTTATGAGATATTTCATGCTAGTTGCCAAATGATGGTTCCCACATGTGTTAGGTGACTCACATGGGCTTCTAATAGCTGATCATTGGAGTGTATATACCAATAGTACATACATCTAAAAGCTGTGTATTGTACGAGTACGAATACGGGTGCATACGAGTAGAATTGTTGATGAAACTGAACGAGAATGTAATTGTAAGCATTTTTGTTAAGTAGAAGTATTTTGATAAGTGTATTGAAGTCTTTCAAAAGTGTATAAATACATATTAAAACACTACATGTATATACATTTTAACTGAGTCGTTAAGTCATCGTTAGTCGTTACATGTAAGTGTTGTTTTGAAACCTTTAGGTTAACGATCTTGTTAAATGTTGTTAACCCAATGTTTATAATAACAAAAGAGATTTTAAATTATTATATTATCATGATATTATGATGTACAAATATCTCTTAATATGATATATATACATTAAATGTCGTTACAACGATAAACGTTACATATATGTCTCGTTTCAAAATCATTAAGTTAGTAGTCTTGTTTTTACATATGTAGTTCATTGTTAATATAATTAATGATATGTTTACTTATCATAATATCATGTTAACTATATATATAACCATATATATGTCATCATATAGTTTTTTTTTACAAGTTTTAACGTTCGTGAATCACCGGTCAACTTGGGTGGTCAATTGTCTATATGAAACCTATTTCAATTAATCAAGTCTTAACAAGTTTGATTGCTTAACATGTTGGAAACATTTAATCATGTAAACATCAATCTCAATTAATATATATAAACATGGAAAAGTTCGGGTCACTACAGTACCTACCCGTTAAATAAATTTCGTCCCGAAATTTTAAGCTGTTGAAGGTGTTGACGAATCTTCTGGAAATAGATGCGGGTATTTCTTCTTCATCTGATCTTCATGCTCCCAGGTGAACTCGGGTCCTCTACGAGCATTCCATCGAACCTTAACAATTGGTATCTTGTTTTGCTTAAGTCTTTTAACCTCACGATCCATTATTTCGACGGGTTCTTCGATGAATTGGAGTTTTTCGTTGATTTGGATTTCATCTAACGGAATAGTGAGATCTTCTTTAGCAAAACATTTCTTCAAATTCGAGACGTGGAAAGTGTTATGTACAGCCGCGAGTTGTTGAGGTAACTCAAGTCGGTAAGCTACTGGTCCGACACGATCAATAATCTTGAATGGTCCAATATACCTTGGATTTAATTTCCCTCGTTTACCAAATCGAACAACGCCTTTCCAAGGTGAAACTTTAAGCATGACCATCTCTCCAATTTCAAATTCTATATCTTTTCTTTTAATGTCAGCGTAGCTCTTTTGTCGACTTTGGGCGGTTTTCAACCGTTGTTGAATTTGGATGATCTTCTCGGTAGTTTCTTGTATAATCTCCGGACCCGTAATCTGTCTATCCCCCACCTCACTCCAACAAATCGGAGACCTGCACTTTCTACCATAAAGTGCTTCAAACGGCGCCATCTCAATGCTTGAATGGTAGCTGTTGTTGTAGGAAAATTCTGCTAACGGTAGATGTCGATCCCAACTGTTTCCGAAATCAATAACACATGCTCGTAGCATGTCTTCAAGCGTTTGTATCGTCCTTTCGCTCTGCCCATCAGTTTGTGGATGATAGGCAGTACTCATGTCTAGACGAGTTCCTAATGCTTGCTGTAATGTCTGCCAGAATCTTGAAATAAATCTGCCATCCCTATCAGAGATAATAGAGATTGGTATTCCATGTCTGGAGACGACTTCCTTCAAATACAGTCGTGCTAATTTCTCCATCTTGTCATCTTCTCTTATTGGTAGGAAGTGTGCTGATTTGGTGAGACGATCAACTATTACCCAAATAGTATCAAAACCACTTGCAGTCCTTGGCAATTTAGTGATGAAATCCATGGTAATGTTTTCCCATTTCCATTCCGGGATTTCGGGTTGTTGAAGTAGACCTGATGGTTTCTGATGCTCAGCTTTGACCTTAGAACACGTCAAACATTCTCCTACGTATTTAGCAACATCGGCTTTCATACCCGGCCACCAAAAATGTTTCTTGAGATCCTTGTACATCTTCCCCGTTCCAGGATGTATTGAGTATCTGGTTTTATGAGCTTCTCTAAGTACCATTTCTCTCATATCTCCAAATTTTGGTACCCAAATCCTTTCAGCCCTATACCGGGTTCCGTCTTCCCAAATATTAAGATGCTTCTCCGATCCTTTGGGTATTTCATCCTTTAAATTTCCCTCTTTTAAAACTCCTTGTTGCGCCTCCTTTATTTGAGTAGTAATGTTATTATGAATCATTATATTCATAGATTTTACTCGAATGGGTTCTCTATCCTTCCTGCTCAAGGCATCGGCTACCACATTTGCCTTCCCCGGGTGGTAACGAATCTCAAAATCGTAATCATTCAATAATTCAATCCACCTACGCTGCCTCATATTCAGTTGTTTCTGATTAAATATGTGTTGAAGACTTTTGTGGTCGGTATATATAATACTTTTGACCCCATATAAGTAGTGCCTCCAAGTCTTTAATGCAAAAACAACCGCGCCTAATTCCAAATCATGCGTCGTATAATTTTGTTCGTGAATCTTCAATTGTCTAGACGCATAAGCAATCACCTTCGTTCGTTGCATTAATACACAACCGAGACCTTGCTTTGATGCGTCACAATAAATCACAAAATCATCATTCCCTTCAGGCAATGACAATATAGGTGCCGTAGTTAGCTTTTTCTTCAATAACTGAAACGCTTTCTCTTGTTCATCATTCCATTCAAATTTCTTCCCTTTATGCGTTAATGCAGTCAAGGGTTTTGCTATTCTGGAAAAGTCTTGGATGAACCTTCTGTAGTAACCAGCTAGTCCTAAAAACTGGCGTATGTGTTTCGGAGTTTTCGGGGTTTCCCACTTTTCAACAGTTTCTATCTTTGCCGGATCCACCTTAATACCTTCTTTGTTCACTATGTGACCGAGGAATTGAACTTCTTCCAACCAAAATGCACACTTTGAAAACTTAGCGTACAATTCTTCCTTCCTCAATACTTCTAACACCTTTCTCAAATGTTCACCGTGTTCTTGGTCATTCTTTGAGTAAATAAGTATGTCATCAATGAAAACAATGACAAACTTGTCAAGGTATGGTCCACACACTCGGTTCATAAGGTCCATGAACACAGCTGGTGCATTAGTTAAACCAAACGGCATGACCATAAACTCGTAATGACCGTAACGTGTTCTGAAAGCAGTCTTTGGAATATCATCTTCTTTCACCCGCATTTGATGATACCCGGAACGTAAGTCAATCTTTGAATAAACAGACGAGCCTTGTAGTTGATCAAATAAGTCGTCGATTCTCGGTAGTGGGTAGCGGTTCTTGATGGTAAGTTTGTTCAACTCTCGGTAGTCGATACACAACCTGAATGTACCATCTTTCTTCTTGACAAACAAAACAGGAGCTCCCCACGGTGATGTGCTTGGTCGAATGAAACCACGCTCTAAAAGTTCTTGTAATTGGCTTTGCAGTTCTTTCATCTCGCTGGGTGCGAGTCTGTAAGGAGCACGAGCTATTGGTGCAGCTCCTGGTACAAGATCTATTTGAAATTCAACGGATCGATGTGGGGGTAATCCCGGTAATTCTTTCAGAAATACATCGGGAAATTCTTTTGCAATGGGAACATCATTGATGCTCTTTTCTTCAGTTTGTACTTTCTCGACGTGTGCTAGAACAGCATAGCAACCTTTTCTTATTAGTTTTTGTGCCTTCAAATTACTAATAAGATGTAGCTTCGTGTTGCCCTTTTCTCCGTACACCATTAAGGGTTTTCCTTTTTCTCGTATAATGCGAATTGCATTTTTGTAACAAACGATCTCCGCTTTCACTTCTTTCAACCAGTCCATACCGATTATCACATCAAAACTCCCTAACTCTACTGGTATCAAATCAATCTTAAATGTTTCGCTAACCAGTTTAATTTCTCGATTCCGACATATATTATCTGCTGAAATTAATTTACCATTTGCTAATTCGAGTAAAAATTTACTATCCAAAGGCGTCAATGGACAACTTAATTTAGCACAAAAATCTCTACTCATATAGCTTCTATCCGCACCCGAATCAAATAAAACGTAAGCAGATTTATTGTCAATAAGAAACGTACCCGTAACAAGCTCCGGGTCTTCCTGTGCCTCTACCGCATTAATATTGAAAACTCTTCCACGGCCTTGTCCATTCGTGTTCCCCTGGTTCGGGCAATTTCTAATAATGTGGCCTGGTTTTCCACATTTATAACAAACTACATTGGCATAACTTGCTCCGACACTACTTGCTCCGCCATTACTCGTTCCGACACCATTTGTTCCTTTCGTTCTATTAACCCCTGGTCCGTAGACCTCACACTTCGCCGCGCTATGACCATTTCTTTTACACTTGTTGCAAAATTTGGTGCAGAACCCCGAGTGATTCTTTTCACACCTTTGGCATAGTTGCTTCTGATTGTTGTTGTTGTTGCGGTTATTATTGTTGTTGGGATGATTGTTGTAGTTGCTGTTGTTGTTGTTGTTGTTATTGTTGTTGGGCCGTTTGTTGTAGTTGCGATTGATGTTGCGATTGTTGGGATAATTGTTGCGATTATTGTTGTAATTGCTGTTGTTGTTGTATTGGTGATTCTTATCACCGTTTTCCTCCCACTTTCTTTTGACTTGCTTCACATTGGCCTCTTCAGCAGTCTGTTCTTTAATTCTTTCTTCAATCTGGTTCACTAGTTTGTGAGCCATTCTACATGCCTGTTGTATGGAGGCGGGCTCGTGTGAACTTATATCTTCTTGGATTCTTTCCGGTAATCCTTTCACAAACGCGTCGATCTTCTCTTCCTCATCTTCGAATGCTCCCGGACACAATAGGCACAATTCTGTGAATCGTCTTTCGTACGTGGTAATATCAAATCCTTGGGTTCGTAACCCTCTAAGTTCTGTCTTGAGCTTATTGACCTCGGTTCTGGGACGGTACTTCTCGTTCATCAAGTGCTTGAATGCTAACCACGGTAGTGCGTACGCATCATCTTGTCCCACTTGCTCTAGATAGGTATTCCACCATGTTAACGCAGAACCTGTGAAGGTATGCGTAGCGTACTTCACTTTGTCCTCTTCAGTACACTTACTTATGGCAAACACCGATTCAACCTTCTCGGTCCACCGTTTCAATCTGATCGGTCCTTCGGTTCCATCAAATTCCAAAGGTTTGCAGGCAGTGAATTCTTTGTAGGTGCATCCTACACGATTTCCTGTACTGCTAGATCCAAGGTTATTGTTGGTATGTAGCGCAGCCTGTACTGCGGCTATGTTTGAAGCTAGAAAAGTACGGAATTCCTCTTCATTCATATTCACGGTGTGTCGAGTAGTCGGTGCCATTTCCTTCAAAATAGTTAAATGGAACAAGTTAATCATACAGAATATTAAGAGTAGTTAATAGTATTTCGTAGCATAATATGAACTCATTTATAAAAGCTTTTTCTTCATATTAGCGTTTTATAAGTTTAAATTCGGGTAGTACCTACCCGTTAAGTTCATACTTAGTAGCTAATATACAATTCAACTACTACAATTCTATATGAAAAACTGATTATAATAATATTTCGCGTTCAAACTTTTATACAATATTTTACAAACTTACAATACCGCTTATTTTACATAAAGCATGAAATATAGCACACAATAACTTTGATACAAGATAGTTGTGAAGACAATTCTAGCTAGTACACAAGTCGTTCAGCAAAGGCAATAAAGACACGTAATTCATACGTCCAGAAACAAGTCATGCATTCTGGTTTTACTAGGACTACTTCCCATCCTTGGTCTTGTGCAACATAACCGTTATGGCCGTTGATAAGACAGCGTGTTGTAACGTCATCAAAGGGACGAGGGTTACGTAATGTCCAACAGTCCCGTAATAATCTAAAAACCTCATTTCTTACCCCAATTACCGACTCCGTCACTTGTGGAAACGTTTTGTTTAATAGTTGTAGCCCGATGTTCTTGTTCTCACTTTGGTGAGAAGCGAACATTACTAATCCGTAAGCATAACATGCTTCTTTATGTTGCATGTTAGCCGCTTTTTCTAAATCACGAAGTCCAATATTCGGATATATTGAGTCAAAATAATTTCTTAACCCGTTGCGTAAAATAGCATTTGGGTTCCCCGCAATATATGCGTCAAAGTAAACACATCGTAACTTATGGGTTTCCCAATGTGATATCCCCCATCTTTCAAACGAAAGTCTCTTATAAACCAAGACATTCTTGGAACGTTCTTCGAATGTCTTACAAACTGATCTCGCCTTAAATAGTTGTGCCGAAGAATTCTGGCCGACTCTAGACAAGATTTCATCAATCATGTCTCCGGGTAGGTCTCTTAAAATATTGGGTTGTCTATCCATTTTGTGTTTTTAAACTGTAAAATAGACAAGAGTTAGATTCATAAAAAAAAATACTTATTAATACAAGCAATTTTTACATATATCATAAAGCATAAGAACACTATATTCCATATATTACACCACACGAATACAACTATCTTATTCCGAATCGCTCGTTTCTTCTTCTTCGGTTTTGGTTCGTTTTGCCAAGTTTCTAGGGATATATGATGTTCCCCTAATACGAGCCGTCGTTGTCCACATTGGTTTAGAAAAACCTGGTGGTTTAGAGGTTCCCGGGTCATTGTTACAACTTAAGGACTTCGGGGGTTGACGATACATATAAAGTTCATCGGGGTTGGAATTAGATTTCTCTATTTTTATGCCCTTTCCCTTATTATTTTCTTTTGCCTTTTTAAATTCAGTTGGGGTAATTTCTATAACATCATCGGAATTCTCATCGGAATCCGATTCATCGGAGAATTGGTAATCCTCCCAATATTTTGCTTCCTTGGCGGAAACACCATTGACCATAATTAACTTTGGTCGGTTGGTTGAGGATTTTCTTTTACTTAACCGTTTTATTATTTCCCCCACCGGTTCTATTTCTTCATCCGGTTCCGATTCTTCTTCCGGTTCCGATTCTTCTTCCAGTTCCGACTCTTCTTCCGGTTCCTCTTCGGGAACTTGTGAATCAGTCCACAAATCATTCCAATTTACATTTGACTCTTCATTATTATTAGGTGAGTCAATGGGACTTGTTCTAGAGGTAGACATCTATCACATAATATCAAACACGTTAAGAGATTAATATATCACATAATATTCATATGTTAAAAATATATAGTTTCCAACAAAAATGTTAAGCAATCATTTTTAAAGAAAACACGGTCGAAGTCCAGACTCACTAATGCATCCTAACAAACTCGATAAGACACACTAATGCAAATTTTCTGGTTCTCTAAGACCAACGCTCGGATACCAACTGAAATGTCCCGTTCTTATTGATTAAAAACGTTCCATATTAATTGATTTCGTTGCGAGGTTTTGACCTCTATATGAGACGTTTTTCAAAGACTGCATTCATTTTTAAACAAACCATAACCTTTATTTCATCAATAAAGGTTTAAAAAGCTTTACGTAGATTATCAAATAATGATAATCTAAAATATCCTGTTTACACACGACCATTACATAATGGTTTACAATACAAATATGTTACAACAAAATAAGTTTCTTGAATGCAGTTTTTACACAATATCATACAAGCATGGACTCCAAATCTTGTCCTTATTTAAGTATGCGACAGCGGAAGCTCTTAATAATCACCTGAGAATAAACATGCTTAAAACGTCAACAAAAATGTTGGTGAGTTATAGGTTTAACCTATATATATCAAATCGTAACAATAGACCACAAGATTTCATATTTCAATACACATCCCATACATAGAGATAAAAATCATTCATATGGTGAACACCTGGTAACCGACAATAACAAGATGCATATATAAGAATATCCCCATCATTCCGGGACACCCTTCGGATATGATATAAATTTCGAAGTACTAAAGCATCCGGTACTTTGGATGGGGTTTGTTAGGCCCAATAGATCTATCTTTAGGATTCGCGTCAATTAGGGTGTCTGTTCCCTAATTCTTAGATTACCAGACTTAATAAAAAGGGGCATATTCGATTTCGATAATTCAACCATAGAATGTAGTTTCACGTACTTGTGTCTATTTTGTAAATCATTTATAAAACCTGCATGTATTCTCATCCCAAAAATATTAGATTTTAAAAGTGGGACTATAACTCACTTTCACAGATTTTTACTTCGTCGGGAAGTAAGACTTGGCCACTGGTTGATTCACGAACCTATAACAATATATACACATATATCAAAGTATGTTCAAAATATATTTACAACACTTTTAATATATTTTGATGTTTTAAGTTTATTAAGTCAGCTGTCCTCGTTAGTAACCTACAACTAGTTGTCCACAATTAGATGTACAGAAATAAATCGATAAATATTATCTTGAATCAATCCACGACCCAGTGTATACGTATCTCAGTATTGATCACAACTCAAACTATATATATTTTGGAATCAACCTCAACCCTGTATAGCTAACTCCAACATTCACATATAGAGTGTCTATGGTTGTTCCAAAATATATATAGATGTGTCGACATGATAGGTCGAAACATTGTATACGTGTCTATGGTATCTCAAGATTACATAATATATAATAAAAGTTGATTAAGTTATGGTTGGAATAGATTTGTTACCAATTTTCACGTAGCTAAAATGAGAAAAATTATCCAATCTTGTTTTACCCATAACTTCTTCATTTTAAATCCGTTTTGAGTGAATCAAATTGCTATGGTTTCATATTGAACTCTATTTTATGAATCTAAACAAAAAAAGTATAGGTTTCTAGTCGGAAAAATAAGTTACAAGTCGTTTTTGTAAAGGTAGTCATTTCAGTCGAAAGAACGACGTCTAGATGACCATTTTAGAAAACATACTTCCACTTTGAGTTTAACCATAATTTTTGGATATAGTTTCATGTTCATAATAAAAATCATTTTCTCAGAATAACAACTTTTAAATCAAAGTTTATCATAGTTTTTAATTAACTAACCCAAAACAGCCCGCGGTGTTACTACGACGGCGTAAATCCGGTTTTACGGTGTTTTTCGTGTTTCCAGGTTTTAAATCATTAAGTTAGCATATCATATAGATATAGAACATGTGTTTAGTTGATTTTAAAAGTCAAGTTAGAAGGATTAACTTTTGTTTGCGAACAAGTTTAGAATTAACTAAACTATGTTCTAGTGATTACAAGTTTAAACCTTCGAATAAGATAGCTTTATATGTATGAATCGAATGATGTTATGAACATCATTACTACCTTAAGTTCCTTGGATGAACCTACTGGAAAAGAGAAAAATGGATCTAGCTTCAATGGATCCTTGGATGGCTCAAAGTTCTTGAAGCAAAATCATGACACGAAAACAAGTTCAAGTAAGATCATCACTTGAAATAAGATTGTTATAGTTATAGAAATTGAACCAAAGTTTGAATATGATTATTACCTTGTATTAGAATGATAACCTACTGTAAGAAACAAAGATTTCTTGAGGTTGGATGATCACCTTACAAGATTGGAAGTGAGCTAGCAAACTTGAAAGTATTCTTGATTTTATGAAACTAGAACTTTTGGAATTTATGAAGAACACTTAGAACTTGAAGATAGAACTTGAGAGAGTTCAATTAGATGAAGAAAATTGAAGAATGAAAGTGTTTGTAGGTGTTTTTGGTCGTTGGTGTATGGATTAGATATAAAGGATATGTAATTTTGTTTTCATGTAAATAAGTCATGAATGATTACTCATATTTTTGTAATCTTATGAGATATTTCATGCTAGTTGCCAAATGATGGTTCCCACATGTGTTAGGTGACTCACATGGGCTGCTAATAGCTGATCATTGGAGTGTATATACCAATAGTACATACATCTAAAAGCTGTGTATTGTACGAGTACGAATACGGGTGCATACGAGTAGAATTGTTGATGAAACTGAACGAGAATGTAATTGTAAGCATTTTTGTTAAGTAGAAGTATTTTGATAAGTGTATTGAAGTCTTTCAAAAGTGTATAAATACATATTAAAACACTACATGTATATACATTTTAACTGAGTCGTTAAGTCATCGTTAGTCGTTACATGTAAGTGTTGTTTTGAAACCTTTAGGTTAACGATCTTGTTAAATGTTGTTAACCCAATGTTTATAATAACAAAAGAGATTTTAAATTATTATATTATCATGATATTATGATGTACGAATATCTCTTAATATGATATATATACATTAAATGTCGTTACAACGATAAACGTTACATATATGTCTCGTTTCAAAATCATTAAGTTAGTAGTCTTGTTTTTACATATGTAGTTCATTGTTAATATAATTAATGATATGTTTACTTATCATAATATCATGTTAACTATATATATAACCATATATATGTCATCATATAGTTTTTTTTTACAAGTTTTAACGTTCGTGAATCACCGGTCAACTTGGGTGGTCAATTGTCTATATGAAACCTATTTCAATTAATCAAGTCTTAACAAGTTTGATTGCTTAACATGTTGGAAACATTTAATCATGTAAACATCAATCTCAATTAATATATATAAACATGGAAAAGTTCGGGTCACTACATGTACCACGTTTTTCTGTTTCGTTTATCTACACTATCCCAACTGCAACATAACTGGGCTCTCGGCCCAAGTGCTTCACGAGTCTAATAACATATAACGGCCCAACAGCTTCTCATTTTAAAAAAAAATTCATGCAGCTGGTTAGATTCGATCCCTGTACCTCTCGCTACCATACACCTCTCCTTAACCACTCCTCTACTATATCCATTCGGTTTTAATACATCATACGTATGTATATAACCCGTACGTAGCTGTTTCCTTTCAACTTCCACAATCCCGTCCAGGCCACTTTAATAAACAAGTTTAATTCTTTATCAATTTGCCTGCCACTCACTTGTATACTGTTTCGAGTTTGTCTTTGATATTAATATATTACGTTTTTTTTTAATTAAAACATAAGCTGTAGTTGTTATAATATTGAATCACAAGTTGCATTAATGGGTTATCTTTATAAAATATGTCGGCCATAAAGGAAACAAGGAAAAGAATTGTGAAATTTCCATCAGCATCCTCGTGACTCATTTTCATCATTCGCAACCCATAATTGTCATCATTCAAATTCATTTTTGTGGTAACCGAGAAGCGAGGAGGCTGCTGTAGCAGCAATATATTGACGAGAAGGAGGTTATTACGGTTGTGGTGGTGGTGATTGAAGATGATGGTGGTTTATTGAGTGACGGTTTATAAAAAAAAAATATGTAATATTCATATCACAAGTTTTAGAAGCATCGATGGTTTGAAGCTGGTGTTGGGTTTCGCAATTAAGAAGGTGATTGGTGGCTGTGTATATGTTTTTTTTTTTTACAACACCGTAAGTATAGAGAGAGTAGAAGAGAGAGAGATGGAGAATGGTAGCGTGTGGTGGTATGAGTGGCGATATAAGTGGTGGTTGTATATGTTGAACGAGGAGGTGATGACTCCCGATGTTGATTGTTGGTTGATCATCGAATATGATTAAGAGAGAGATGGTGGTGGTTCTTCGATGGTTAGTGGTGATGGAAGGTGAAAGCACAAGGTGGTGGCGATGAGGTTGTGGTGATGATTGTTCACGAAGAGAGAGTAAGGGAGAGAAAAAGAGGTTGTTCCTGGTGGCTAGTTGTAGATCACAGTGGTGGTGATGAAAATGGTTTGTGATAAAGAGGCACCAATGGTGATCAAGGCTCGGATATATATAATCCCATGTAGTATATGCGTATGTATATAATAGAATATAAATAGATATATGGAAAGGAGATATGGACAAGGAAACACTGTAATCCACATCTTTATGCTTTTAAGTTCACGGGTTAAATAGAAGACAATAGAAACAGAATCCAATGCTTTCATATATATATATATATATATATATATATATATATATATATATATATATATATATATATATATATATATATATATATATATATATATATATATATATATATATATATATATATATATATATATATCTGTTTTTTAATTATAATAATAATAATAATAATTATTATTATTATTATTATTATTATATTAATAATAATTATAATCATAAATAATAATAATAATAATAATATTAACTAAAAAAAATAATATTATTAAAGATATACTAATAAATTGTAATCTTTTTATAACAATATTAATAACGATAATGATAATAATGATAATAACAATAAATGGAAATTTTATTAAAATACAAAGTTTAATACTAAATAATAATAATAATACATACTAATGTTCGTATCTATAGATTATATATATATTACTGATAACACTAATATTTATATTAATATTGAGAGTAATAACTATATTATTATAATAACTAGTTATATGTTTAAATCTGATATGTCGTTAATTTTGTACCATTTATTTTATATAATATCATAATTTAATATTATATATATATTATATAGGTTACAATCACATAGTTGTTCGTGAATCGTCAGGCATGGTCAAAGGTTACTGATTATCCAAATATAGATTTCGAACTTTCTAGATTCAACACTAAGGTTTTTGCTTATCGTGTCGGAAACATATAAAGATTTAGGTTTAAATTTGGTCGGAAATTTCTGGGTCGTTACAGTACCCACCTGTTAAGGAAATTTCGTCCCCGAAATTTGATAGAGGTCGTCATGGATAACAATAGGAATGTTTTCATGACGAATATGAGATAATAACGGAGTTTTATCAGTATTAAGAGATACAGATAAAACGATTCGATCATGTGAAGCGTACGAGTGAAGCTATTACAAAGGAGTGAAATGAGTAAATAAATATATTCATTTCAACCGATGGCGTAGCTACTATTGATTTCCGGAATTTAAGGGATTTAAAGAAAATCTTGGATATCTAAAAGATTTGATTCTTCGGCAAATATTGAAATTATGATCTTCTTTGATTTAATGCGCCAATCTGTTTTGATTTCTCTGTCGGATATTTCACTATAAATCCACTCCCTTTGTTTCTTTATTTCCACAGCTCACACCTTCTATTATTTCCCCCTCACTCCATACTTTTAAACATTCGTCAATATGCTCCATCCCATTCTGGCCCTTGATATACTTTTAAATTTTCACATCTGTCATTCTTCTTTTTCATCTACCACCAGAAGAATCTATTTACTTCTACTATACTCTTGTGTTTATAGTGTTTCTAACTCTCTCTTGTCTTTATATTGCCATATGCATCGATATACACGATTTGTAGTTTCGTGGTTATTATCGGGCTTTATATTCTTCATTATTTTTCAAAGCTTCATGCTTCCGTTTTCTCTTCCCGACTTCGAGTCGAGAGAGCAATGGTCCGGAATTCGTAGGTATGAAATTCAGAATGAACATATCTAATGCTTTTAAAAGGAAATGGTGATGACAAAATTTTGATTTGTCAAATTATCAGGATATCTTGGAAAAAGACCGATTCATCAAGAGAATATTTTCTTGATATGTTTAGAGATTGGATAGAATGTATGAGCCGTGTAACATGGCATATGATGATGGTACTGTGAATCATCACATTCCATTAGAAACTCAACATGACTTACTGTAATATAATGAAGTTGATCAAGTTTCATTATATTATACTAATTCATGCATCAGTTCCCAACACTGCTTCAGAACATTCCTATTTTAAACTCGAAGGTTTTAGAACTTAGAAACTAACACAGTTTCTTTTATGTGGTAATGCAGATATTACGGAAAGGTAAATATTCCCAGATAAGAACATCTCTGAAAATACCTTCAGAAATATTGAGAATATTTATAAGGAAAGGCACGATGATATCTTAGATTTTCTATTATCGATGGGTAACGAGGAAAATTTGTCTGCGAAGGTTTAGAATAAAAAGTAAGGTGTTTGCTAATGATTTCAACAGGTACGGGATCATTTGGATCCTTTGAAGTCAGGTTTAGTTTTCACGATTTGTCCACGGTCTCCTTCATACTTTGCTCAATCCGTTTTCCAGTTCCAAATCTCCTCTTTTTCTGAGCTTTACCAACACATTATACTTTATCGTCAACTTTTGACTGCTAAATTCGTTTACAGTTTTTGCTGCTTCATCAGCATTTCAAGAACTACTTCATAGTTCAGGGTGTTTTTCAGAAATTTCACATTCAGAGTATGAAATTCTTAGGGATAAACGTTATAGGTATAACGAGAGAAGTTCTGCGAGATTTTCAAAATACTAATTGCGAGTTCCGCCAAAAAGATAACGAGCTGCTGGTACATCTGCTGATGTTGTCGCGGGATATAAAAGATTCTCTGGTAACGACGTCGAAAGGATAACGTAGATATATATCGAGGTTATAATAAGAGTAGTCTTACTGAGAAGTCGAAGTGGAGCTGTGACAAAATTGGCTACTTTGAAAAGGAATCGTAAGATTGTTTTTGCTAATAAATGATAAGGAATTCAATGCGGATACGTTTTAATCATAACTTCGGTTTCGAAAGTTTTTCAGGTGCATAACTGTATGCATAAATCTTTCTTCCGTAAACGTAGTGCGGTTGGTTTATCTTCTCAATTGAGGGGTTTTCAAGAATCATGAAAAGGTTTGAACGTGGATTATAATTGTCGAGGTACAAATGAGGTTTAAGATGAAATCAAGTGGCAAACTTGAAGAAATGTTCAGTATGTTATAATCAATATTTTAATTCATTTTACTTGTTCAAAGTTAGCAGTCCAATTGTCTAATAGTCCAATATATTCATATATATATAAATTAAATATATAATATACGTATCGTGACCCGTGCACCGGTCTCAGTATTGATCACAACTCAAACCATATATATATTTTGGAATCAACTCCAACCCTGTATAGCCAACTCCCACATTCACATATAGAGTGTCTACGGTTGTTCCGAAATATATAAATAGATGGGTCGATATGATAAGTCGAAACCTTGTATCCGTGTCCCGTTATTTAAAATGCGAAAAGTAAATAAATATATATCATGACCCATTATACAACGTGTTGTCTCAGAATTAATCCAACGTATTGTTGTACATGTGTCCCGACGGTATGTAAAGTGCGGAAATTAAATAACAATAAATAAAATTGCGAGAATGTAAATTGCGATAAATTAAATGTTAATCAGTTAGCTGGGAACAGTTAGCCGGAACAGTTAGCGTGGAATTCTTAACAGATTTTCAATTAGTTAATTTATGTGGTTCTAACAATTTTTAATTTGTCCAATGTTTCTTCTTTATGCCACTTGTTGAATTCTGATAGATCAAAATTCAAATATGAAATTTGAATAGAAATGATTGTTCTGTGGTGAACGGATATGTATATCGGTAGTTGTAAGTAGGATAGTAGATGACCGTTGAATCAGATTCGAAGAATGTACGGTGTAACTTATTAATGTGAAATCTAAATATTTCTCGGGTACTACCTACCCGTTAAAATATTTTTCATCATTAACAGTTTGTACGAAAGAATTTTTAATTACAACCTTTATGAAAATAAACTTGCATATATATTTTCTTCGGATGTAATCGTGAATCAAACGAGTCAATAAGATATTAAACTCATTCGATTTATCGTTAATACTAGTTTACATAATCTCTAAAGCATTAGAGATTACTTAATCGCCATGTTGAACGAAAATAAATGAGGTAGAACGATACGTGAAGCGAAGATAATCGATATGTAGAACGAAAATTTATACTAGAAGTACAGATGGTGATATTGAAGCGTGTGATGTTGACATCCGAGGTACAGATTGTGATATTGAGGGTTACGATACGGTTGTGGTTTGGAGTGATAAGGGTACTGTCGGCGGTGATGATGGTAGTGCTGATTATGCTGTCGGTGCTACTGCTGGTGTTTGTAACCTTCGCACCATGTTCTTCAAAGCTGTCACACGAGCACGGAGTTCGTTAACTTCTGCTAATACACCGGGATGATTGACGGTTGGAGCGAGCGAATGAACTAGATTCGAAATATGGGATAGTATATAGTTGTGACGAGATACTCTAGAAATGAGTGAGAAAATGGTGTTTCGAATAGGTTCGCCGGTAAGTGCTTCAGGTTCATTGCCAAAAGAGCAATTTGGTGGGTGGAAAGGATCTTCATCGTGAAATGATTTTCGAATATAGAATGATTTTCTATCTTCATAGAATATCAAAAGATTCCGTAGACTACGGAGGAATTTACGATATGCGTCAGGCAATTCTACAGTAACAGATACACTAAGATATGAATTTTTTGTCTATACACTATCGATGCACTAAATGCAGTAAGACGTGTCTAGACTTAAGGATGATAAGCAGGTAATTCCCTAAGGATGATAAACAGATGGTTTCCGACTAGAAATGATAAGCAAAACTTTTTGACATGTAGACACGGTCAAAGTCCAGACTCACTAATGTATCCTAACATCTACTAGTCAGACACACTAATGCAAGGCCTGGTTCGCTAAGACCACCGCTCTGATACCACCTGTAAAGACTCGTCCTTATCCGTCCGGACGAAGTCTTCAACATCTGGTTCCATTGCGATGATCGACTCCAAGTAAGGTCGTTAATATGAGCAAATGCACAGCGGAAGACTTAATTCGTACCTGAGAATAAACATGCTTTAAAACATCAACATAAAGTTGGTGAGATATATAGGTTTGATGCTAGCAGCGTTATAACTATGGACCACAAGATTTCATGTTTATACATAATACACTCCTCGTGTATGAAAAGTCGTTGAGCACTTGGTAACCATACTTAACATTTAAATCACAGCAGCATATTCTTAAATAAACCCTACACCGTACCAAGTGTAGTAACGAAACGAAGTACTGTGCAACCGTTAAAAACTGGTCGTCCAGCCCGGTTGGGGTTGTCAGACCCGATAGATCTATCAACAGGATTCGCGTTTACGCTCCTCACGTAAATATTAGCTACCAAGTATAAAGAAATATGCCATGGTACAACTCAACGTATATTTATTTTTGATCACTTGTGTCCATATCGTAAATCATTTATAAAAACAGCGCATGTATTCTCAGCCCAAAATATTTAGAGTTTAAAAGGGATCTATATACTCACCATACTGTATTTTGTAGTAAAAATACATATAACATCACTGAACAAGTGTAGGGTTGGCCTCAGATTCACGATCCTATATTAGTAATATATATATTAAAATACATAATGAGCACGTAATGATATTCAATCCAGTTTATATATTTTAATTATAAATTATCTTACTTGTTAGAAATATTAATGTATTTAATATTTCCAATTCTATTTATATCTATATATGTTATTTTCATATTAAAATGATGAATTAAGTATATTTATGATATATGTAATAATATAGTTTTATATAATTATATTTTGTTTGTCAAAATAATCATTTTGATTATACTAAAACAATAATAATAATACAGTTAATTAGATTTAAATAATGATGTTTAAAAATAATAATTTTGGTAATAGTAATAATAATAATAATAAATATAATAATAATAGTAATAATAATAATAATAATATTAATAATAATAATTGAAATAGAGGTAATAAAAAGAAATATACCCTTTTAAATCATTTTGTAAAAAGAATTGCCCACCACGAGGCTCGAACCCGAGACCTCTCGCTAACATACAAACACCATCCACCATAACACTACTCATTTTTTTCTGTTACATATCTGTTTAACAACTATGTACCACGTTTTTCTGTTTCGTTTATCTACACTATCCCAACTGCAACATAACTGGGCTCTCGGACCAAGTGCTTCACGAGTCTAATAACATATAACGGCCCAACGGCTTCTCATTTTAAAAAAAAAATTCATGCAGCTGGTTAGATTCGATCCCTGTACCTCTCGCTACCATACACCTCTCCTTAACCACTCCTCTACTATATCCATTCGGTTTTAATACATCATACGTATGTATATAACCCGTACGTAGCTGTTTCCTTTCAACTTCCACAATCCCGTCCAGGCCACTTTAATAAACAAGTTTAATTCTTTATCAATTTGCCTGCCACTCACTTGTATATTGTTTCGAGTTTGTCTTTGATATTAATATATTACGTTTTTTTTAATTAAAACATAAGCTGTAGTTGTTATAATATTGAATCACAAGTTGCATTAATGGGTTATCTTTATAAAAAATGTCGGCCATAAAGGAAACAAGGAAAAGAATTGTGAAATTTCCATCAGCATCCTCGTGACTCATTTTCATCATTCGCAACCCATAATTATCATCATTCAAATTCATTTTTGTGGTAACCGAGAAGCGAGGAGGCTGCTGTAGCAGCAATATATTGACGAGAAGGAGGTTATTACGGTTGTGGTGGTGGTGATTGAAGATGATGGTGGTTTCTTGAGTGACGGTTTATAAAAAATAAATATGTAATATTCATATCACAAGTTTTAGAAGCATCGATGGTTTGAAGCTGGTGTTGGGTTTCGCAATTAAGAAGGTGATTGGTGGCTGTGTATATGTTTTTTTTTACAACACCGTAAGTATAGAGAGAGTAGAAGAGAGAGAGATGGAGAATGGTAGCGTGTGGTGGTATGAGTGGCGATATAAGTGGTGGTTGTATATGTTGAACGAGGAGGTGATGACTCCCGATGTTGATTGTTGGTTGATCATCGAATATGATTAAGAGAGAGATGGTGGTGGTTCTTCGATGGTTAGTGGTGATGGAAGGTGAAAGCACAAGGTGGTGGCGATGAGGTTGTGGTGATGATTGTTCACGAAGAGAGAGTAAGGGAGAGAAAAAGAGGTTGTTCCTGGTGGCTAGTTGTAGATCACAGTGGTGGTGATGAAAATGGTTTGTGATAAAGAGGCACCAATGGTGATCAAGGCTCGGATATATATAATCCCACGTAGTATATGCGTATGTATATAATAGAATATAAATAGATATATGGACAAGGAGATATGGACAAGGAAACACTGTAATCCACATCTTTATGCTTTTAAGTTCACGGGTTAAATAGAAGACAATAGAAACAGAATCCAATGCTTTCATATATATATATATATATATATATATATATATATATATATATATATATATATATATATATATATATATATATATATATATATATATATATATATATCTGTTTTTTAATTATAATAATAATAATAATAATAATAATAATAATAATAATAATAATAATAATAATAATTATTATTATTATATTAATAATAATTATAATCATAAATAATAATAATAATAATAATATTAACTAAAAAAAATAATATTATTAAAGATATACTAATAAATTGTAATCTTTTTATAACAATATTAATAACGATAATGATAATAATGATAATAACAATAAATGGAAATTTTATTAAAATACAAATTTTAATACTAAATAATAATAATAATACATACTAATGTTCGTATCTATAGATTATATATATATTACTGATAACACTAATATTTATATTAATATTGAGAGTAATAACTATATTATTATAATAACTAGTTATATGTTTAAATCTGATATGTCGTTAATTTTGTACCATTTATTTTATATAATATCATAATTTAATATTATATATATATTATATAGGTTACAATCACATAGTTGTTCGTGAATCGTCAGGCATGGTCAAAGGTTACTGATTATCCAAATATAGATTTCGAACTTTCTAGACTCAAGACTAAGGTTTTTGCTTATCGTGTCGGAAACATATAAAGATTTATGTTTAAATTTGGTCGGAAATTTCTGGTCGTTACACCGAGACCCCTCGCAAACCCGACACACCACTAAACCACTCGGCTACGCTGTCTTTCCTGACTTATATTGAGTCCTAATTATATTAAACCCGTATATTGATTTCCTGCCCATTTATCTTCTTCATTACAGTTGCTTCGATTAAAGATCAGTTCATCATATCAGAAGGTTAAGAGTTTTGATTTAAAACTTGTAATTGTTTTATAAATGACCCAAATGAAATTGAAATGATTTACTTAATCATAACAGAAAAAGTTTTAAAACTGCTGCTGTCGAATAAGAAAAAAATATAATAATATGAACTCATAAATCAAATTCGAATTTCTGGACGTTTTTAGCCTATGATTACATCATGAAATCTGTAGTATTTTATTTACAAAAACTTTTGAAACTAGTAATTGAATCTTAAACTTAACTAATACCTCAAATTCATTCTTGGAAGAATTGGTTGACCTTTTGAAAAAATAACTTTGACCCGAGAATTAGAATTCAAAACAAAGAATTTGATCTTGATAATTTAGAGAAAGTATCATTGGATCATTCCTAATCACACCACGTTTACAGAATTTGAAATGGACTTCGAATTCATTTTATGGCCAAAATCCTTGAAAGCAGAGATTAACGAGACTGTTTTATTAATTCCTTTTTGTTTTAATTTATACTCAGCAACTCGTAAATTGATAAATGATACTGAGATGAATATTTGAGTGATATTGAGAGTAATAAACGGCACACAGTTAATTTAAAATAAAAATGAAGTCGACGTTGTGATTTGATCAAGAACAGATTCATAAATTAAATAAAAAGAAAAAAAATCGAATGGAATTTTTCAATCAGACATGAAATAAATAAATTAAAAATAAAATTGATATCCATTTGAATCTGAAAATAAAGTCGATTGTTATGTAGTGGGATTGAGGTGGACTGATAACGAATTAGAGAAAAGGGAATAAATCAGTAAAAGAGATGAATCCAAAAATTTGAAACGCATATAGAGAAGTTTATCCTTTAATACACTTATTTATCTTTTTAATTTAAATTTATCTTTAATTAATATTAATAATCATAATATTGATAATATTATTAGTAAAAAAAATACTGATAATAATAATTGATAGTAATGTTAATAATAATATTAATAATAATAACAAAACAATATTATTAGTACTAGGTAAAATAATAAGTGTAATGAAAATAATAATAAAACTAACATTAATAATAAATAATAAAAAACTATAATATTAATTATAACGATGATAATAATAATAATGATGTTAACAACGATGACAATATTATTAGTAATTATAGTAACTCTAATGTATCGAATCTATATAATGCATTTTAATAATATTATTAATATTGAATATACATTTAATATAATATACAATATTATATTATGTGATAACATTTATTTAATATATATATATATATATATATATATATATTACAACTAATTATAAATTATATATTTATTTGTATATATTCATTTTAATAGTAGCTTAATTATTTTATTTACCATTTTACATTCTTAATTCCAATTAATTAAAGTGTATTTTATTAATTCAATTTATTATATATATACACTTTCATTTATATTTATATATATTTACATCTATACATATGAGTATACATATTTAGTTATAAACAATTGTTCGTGAATCCTTAGGAATAGTCAAAGGTCAATTGAATACATGAACATAGTTTCAAACTTTTCTAGACTCGACATTACATACTTTGCTTATCGTATCGAACTCATATAAAGATTAAAGTTTAAATTTGGTTAGAAATTCCCGGGTCATCACAACATGCTTAATAAATTCTAACGTTGGGTTTCCTTTATTCACGAACTATCTTCAATAGTTAGGGATGGCAATGGATGTCCGATCCATCGGATACCCATCCGATCGAATCCATTTAGATGGATATGGATGATCTAAATGGATATGGATATGGATGATGTGAAAAATTAGTGGATCGGTTATGGATAACAATTTATCATCCATGGATATATCCATTTACCACTCGAAATACATATGTACATATAAATATATACATATTTATTTAAATATATGCATACCTAATTAAATATCCTTATATATGTACACTATAAACTATTAAAACGTTATCAAAAATATAGATTGCGAAGATACAACTATGTGAATAGTATTAAATTCATATCTTACATATATTATAAATCGATGTTAAAACATTTTGATGATTTCATTTCATAAAAGGAATATTTTTAGAGAAACTCAACATCCAACGGATACCCGATAACCCGCTTAATCCAACATATATGGATATGGATGGATGAATTATATTTAAATGGATATGGATATGGATATGGATTTTAAAAGCTAAATGAATATGGATGTGGATATAGGTGCACCCGATGCATATCCGATCCATTGACATCCCTTATTACAGTTGCTCTTTTTCTCTTTTCAACTTGTGGAAATTTCCAAGGGATGTACAAGAACTCTGAGACTATAGAAATAAAGTGTTCCCGTAAATTTGAAAAGAATCGAACACGTCAGACAACACACGGGTAAGAAAGAAGGACTGCAATTACAAATGCTTAAAATATTTGTATAGAGATGTTCAAAAATGTCATGAGGTTATTGATTGTTCGAAGCATGCGTTCAAATTTACCATATTATGGTGAGGTGTGAGGGCACGAGAGGTTGAATTAGATGCCATTGGTTTGCAAGAGTTGGTGGAAGGCGATGTTATCAAATTCATCGTCGTTGTCGCATTGAAAGGCTTTGATTTCTTATTTAAATTGAGTATGTACAAATGTGTGAAATTGTATAAATTTATTGTAAGCATCATATCTATTGCGTAACAGAAAAACTCATACATAATGTGAATAATAAATCTAGAAATATAATATAATACATTAAACCACTAAAACTTGAAACAAGAGAGGTCCTTAAATCCGAATGAATAATATCAAATGTTGCATTAACATTAGTGCTAGAAACATAAAAAGGAATTCGCACATATTTACCAATTTGACACGCATGACATAAAACAGGAGGCATAAATTTATTACAAATAATATCTTCATTAGCAAGAAGTCTACGAAAAACATCATGTCATGGATGACCAAGACAGTGAAGCCAAGTAACAGGACTAATGAGAAGAGCATGCGGAGGAGACTACGAACGGTGAGGCATGATGGGACAGAGGTATCCGCTGCTATCACATCGGAGAAGGAGACGACGCGTCAAGTAATTCTGCACAGAAAAACCAACAGGATCAAATTCAACAGTATTGTCACGAGTAAATTGATGAATATAAATGAGGTTTTTAACAATATTAGGGGTTACAAAAACATTATGCAAGTGTAAAGGTCGATAAACATTAGGTAACAAGCTATGGCCGGTATTGATGACAAGAATTGTGTTCCCGTTACCAACAGTGACTGATGAATATTTGCAATTATTAAAAATAGTACTAAGATTATTAATGCAAGAAGTAAGATGTGTGGTGGGACTTGTGTCCATGTGCCACCCTGCTGCCCCAAAAGTCCTGCAGAGTCATCTCATTGAAAGCACTGTGACGGGTTGTTTCCTATGTTTGTGACTAGGGATCAATAATAAAATAGCCATAAGTCGGATTAGGAACAGTGTAATACGCATGTAGTCCAGTGTACTGAATGTAGGGCTGTGGGCCGAGCCCATTGAACTGTAAAGGCATGAAGCCGGGTGGGGTGGGCAGCAGGCCACGTTGGGCCGAAGCTACAGGCCCATATCTACTGCGAACAGGTGACGACCCAAAGCTATTAGTGGTTAAAAATTGTTAGGCTGAGTTGTTGTTTAACGGGGCTCGTAACTGGCCAGTTTGGCCCAATTGAAGCTGCTATGATATTGAGCAACTGGGCTAGGTTCATTCCCTGAGCTCGATTACTATTTTTTTTGTTATTTACAGAATCAATACCCTGTGTATTACTCCGACCAGTTTGATGGTTCATGTAGCGGCACTTTTTAACAACTCGACAAAAACACGAGAAACATTACAGCATACCTGAGTATTGTTGATTGTGGATTTTCGAGTATTATTCGTTTGCGTGACCAAAGCAGTAGGATTTGAAGGTGTTTCTTGCATTTCGGATACGTAAGGTTTTTACGATTAACCGCCATCTCTTCCATGAGAATCATAGAACGAACCATATTGAAGTCCGGTAATGGGTCACGGTGAAGAATGATATGAGAGGCGTGAGAAAACTTGTCATTCAATCCATGAACGGCGTGCATAACGAGGTCAGGATCTTATACGGGTGAACCGAGATTGCGCACATGAGTGGCGATTTGTTCCATCTTCCGAAAATAAGCTTCAACAGATAAATTCCCTCTTTCGAGCGTACGTAATTCAGCCATGAGTTCGACCGTTTGAGAGCGTTTGTTGTCTAGGATAACCTGATGTAAGAAGGTCCAAGCCTCAAAATCATTTTTTTGGTACGAGTTAAGAACCCGCTCGAGAAGGGACTCGGATATCGTGAGAAATATCCACGGTTGAACCACGACATCGGCTTTCTTCCATTCTTTTGTATGCCGTTCTTCGAAAGTGGATGAACCTTACAAAAATTCAAGTACACTAATGTGATGACCTGTCCTTATCCCCCTGGACGAAATCAACAACATCTGGTTCCATTGCGATGATCGACTCCAAGTAAGGTCCTTAACACGAGCAGACGCACAGCGGAAGACTTAATTTATACCTGAGAATAACATGCTTTAAAATGTCAACATAAAGTTGGTGAGATATATAGGTTTGATGCTAGCAGCGATATAACTATGGACCACAAGATTTCATATATAAAAACATAATACACTCGCAAGTGTATGAAAAGCATTCCAAGCAGTGGGCACCCGGTAACTAGCCTTAACAAGAGTGTGTACCCCTGAGTTATAATAATATGTGCACCGAATCAAGTGCGTTCCGTTAACCTCGAAGTACTAAACACCCGTTCTTCTAGTTTACTAGAACAACATCTGGGTGGGGGTGTAAAACCCGATAGATCTATCTTTAGGATTCGCGCCTATCAGTTCATAAACCAATAGTTAAAGTTACCAAGCTAGGGGATTTTTTATTCAAACCCATGTAGAACGTAATTTTAGTCACTTGTGTCCATAACGTAAATCATTTATAAAAATAGCGCATGTATTCTCAGCCCAAAAATATTTAAAGTTTCAAAAGGGATCTATATACTCACCTAATGTATTTTGTAGTAAAAATACATATAACACCATTGGTAACTTATAAGGTTGGCCTCGGATTCACGAACCTATATCATTCGTATATATATTAAGACATATTCTTGTAATCGAACAATTATGTATATATTGTTATTGGTGATATAATTTTTATATTAATAATTTATATATTTTATTATAATAATAATAATAATAATAATAATAATAATAATAATAATAATAATAATAATAATAATAATAATAATAATAATAATAGTGTTAATGATTCTATTAATAATATTATTAATTTTTAGTGATTATGATAATAATAATAAATAGTAATAATTAATAATATCAATAGTAATTATAATAATTCTACTTGTAATTATTATTATTATAATAATACAAAATGGCTAACTATGTCTTTTATTTTAAAAAACAAAATAATTTTAACTAATGCTTGATATGCTAGTAATATTAATAGCCAATAATAACAATATTGTTGATAATAATAATAAAATGTTAATAATACAATTAAAGGAATTAAACTACCTCTTAGAGTTTTTAAAAAGAATAAGAGTCCTTGGAAGGACTCGAACCCTGCACCACTTGCAAACCCGAATCATCAGTCCACCACTCGACCACTTATGTTTTTCTGTTTTAAATCGTTCCCATATATTTATAACCCTTTTTCAGACATCATCATCTTCTTCACATTCAAAAACTCAATCACAGTTCAAACCCAAATTAAATAAATAAATCGATTGGTTTTATGAATTAAAGCATATACAGAACCGATTTGAATATTAACACAATTAATGAAAACAATAATTATAACAAAAATCAAACCGTATCAGTTTGTTTTTGTCCTTCCTGAACTAAAAATCGATTTCGAGGTTTTAGGTAGTTTTAGACAAAACTTATAACATCAAGTTGGTTCTAAATGATGCATATAAACTGTTTGGATCATTAGTTGTTCCAAAAACTCAAAAACAAACTCTAATTTTGACATGAACACTTCAATTGACGTTTTGGTGTCGAACGTTTGATTTTAAAATTAAAACTCGATAGATGGATTTGGATTTTGAAATTTTACAGATATATTAGATATACAATTCCAAACAAAACTGCATTTTTACTTTTATAAAATTGATACAAATTCGTGATTTAAAGAAAACGAATATGAAACAGAGATACTCGATAATTTCAGCTTATTTTAAATTTTAATTCAGTATTTTACATTGATTATAATTGGTATTTGCTAATGACGAAGAAAAAGAATTGAGATGTCCCAACTATAACCAAATTGACTGATTATATATAAGGTCGTGGTATTCGGTTTCAATCAGGCAAAGTAAAAAAAATAAAAAAAAATAAAACAAATAAAGATTTATCTTGATTCGATTTTTGACAATATCTGATTAGCATGTACCAAAAAGGAATAAGGTTAAAAATCAGATTAGGAAATAAAATAGTGGATCATGGAAAAAAAACAGGAAGTTGGTTTGATACAAAAATTCTTTTATTTAAAATAAAAAAAAATTAGTAGTTATAAAGGAATTTATTAAAAAAAAAATATGATAATTTTAATACTAATCAAATTATAAATAATGATATCAACAATGTTAACACTGATATTAATATTTATACAGATAATAATAATATTAATAATAATGTAACAATTCAAATGTATCAGATATAGTATTTTTAATACATATATATTATTTTTATTATTAATATAAATATTTATTTTAATACTTGTAATGATATAATAACATTAATATAACCACTATATTGTAACTTGTATTGTAAATTAATAATCATATATTTTATAGTATTCCTTATTGAATATTTATCATTTGTACATTTTTATATTTACCAAATGATATTATTTATTAAAAATCATATATATACCTATATAACTTAGTATCATATATATATTTTATTTTAATAATACTTAATCATTCTGTTTATTATTTTACATTTTTAACTCTATTAGTTAAAGTGTATTTTTATTTAAAAAAATATATATAGTATATATTACATAAACATTTATTTTTATAATTATCTATATATAGTTATATTTTTATTTACACACAATTATTCGTGAATCACCAGGCTTAGTCAAAGGTAACTAGTCATCCAAATATAGATTGTTGACTGTCTAGACTCAACATTGAGGTTTTTGCTTATCGTGTCGGAAACATATAGAGATTAGGGTTTAAATTTGGTTGGAAATTTCCGGGTCGTTACAGTACCCACCCGTTAAATAAATTTCGTCCCCGAAATTTGATAGGGGTCGTCATGGATAACAATAAGAATGTTTTCATGACGAATATGAGGTGATAATGGAGTTTTATCATTATTGAGAGATATTAATAAAACGATTCGATCATATGAAGCGCACGAGTGAAGCTATCACAAGAGAGTGAAATGAATAAATATGAAATCATTTTAACCAATGATGTGGTTATGATTGATTTTCGGATTTTAAGGGTTTTAAAGAAAAGCTTTCGTAATAAGATTTGATTATTCGGCGATCAGGATTTTCTTTGATTTAATGCGGCAATCTGTTTCGATTTCTTTGTCGGATATTTCACTATAAATCCACCCCTTCGTTTTTCTTATTCTTCACACCTTCTACTCATTCCTTAATATGCTTCATCCAATCCTGATTCTTGATATACTCTTAATTTTCACATCTGTCATTCTTCTCTTTCATTACCACCAGGAGAATCTATTTACTTCTACTATACTCTTGGGTTTATAGTGTTTCTAGTTCTCTTGTGTCTTTATATTGTCATATGCATCGATATACACGGTTTGTAGTTTCGGAGTTGTTATAGACCTTTGCATTCTTCATTATTTTTCAGAGTCTCATGCTTTCGTTTTCTTTTCCCTACTTCAAGTCAAGCGAGTAATGATCCGGAGTTCATAGGCATGAGATTTGATATGAACATAGCCAATGCTCTTAGAAAGAAATGGTAATGGCACGGTTTTGATTTGTCAAATTACCAGAATATCCAAAAAAAAAAAAAAAAAAAAAAAATAGAACTATCAAGATGATATGTTCTTGATAGATTTGGAGATTGGATAGAATGTAAGAGCCGTGTAACATGGCACATGATGATGGTACTGTGAATCATCATGCTTCATTAGAAACTTAACATAACTTATTGTAATATAATGAAGTTGATCAAGTTTCATTATATTATACTAATTCATGCATCAGTTCCTAACACTGCTTCAGAACATTCCTATTTTAAACTCGAAGGTTTTAGAACTTAGATACTAACACGGTTTCTTTTATGTTGTAACGCAGATGTTACGGAGAGATAAATGATCGCAGATAGGAATAGTTGTGAAAATATCTCCAAAATTATGGAGAATATGTATAACGAAAGATATGAAGATATCTTATAATATCTAAGATAAGATGATGATGAAGAATAACATCTGGAAAGATTTAGAATAAGGAGTAGGGTTCTTACTAACGATTTCAGCAGGCACTGAATCATTTGAATCCTTTAAAGTCGAGTTTAGTTTTCATGATTTGTTCACGGTTTCCTTCATACTTTGCTCAATCCGTGTTCTAATTTTAACCCTTATCTTTTTCTGAGCTTTTCCAACATACTTTACTTCATCGTAAAACTTTTGACTGTTAAAGTCGTTTACAGTTTTTGCTGCTTCATCAGCATTTTCCAGAACTTCACATTTGGAGTATGAAATTCTTAGGGATAGACATTGTAGGTATAACTGGAGAAGTTCTGCGAGAATTTCAAAACACTAATTGCGGATTTTGCCGAAGAGATGACGAGCTGTTGGTATATCTGCTGATGATGTCGTGGGATAAAAGGTTCTCCGGTAACGATGGCGAAAGGACAAGGTATAAATATCGAGGTTATAATAAAAGTAGTCTCACTGAGAAGTCGAAGTGGAGCTGTGACAAAATTATCTTCTTGAAAAGGAATCGTATGGTTGTTTTTGGCTAATGAATGATAAAGAATTCAACGCGGATATGTTTTAACTATAACTTCAGTTTCGAAAGTTTTTCAGGTGCATAACTGTATGCATATATCTTTCTTCCGTAGACGAGATGCGGCTGGTTCAACTTCTCGATCGAGACGTTTTCAAGAATCATGAAAAGTTGTGAATGCGAATTGTAATTGTCGAGGTACAAAGGAGGTTTAAGATGAAATCAAGTGGCAAGCTTGAAGAATTATTTAGTTTCATATGTTATAATCAATATTTTAATTCAGTTCATTTTAATTGTCCAAAATTAGCAGTCCATTAGTCCGATGGTTCAATGATTCATATATAATTTAATGTATAATATTCGAATTAAATAATACGTATCGTGACCCGTGTACCGGTCTCGGTGTCGATCACAACTCAAAGTATATATATATTTTGGAATCAACTCCGACCCTGTATAGCCAACTCCCACCTTCACATATAGAGTGTCTACGGTTGTTCCGAAATATATATAGATGGGTCGATATGATAAGTCGAAACCTTGCATACGTGTCCCGTTATTTATAGTGCGTAAAAGTAAATAACAGAAATTAAATGACGATAAATAAAATTGCGAGAATGTAAATTGCGATAAATTAAATGTTAATCAGTTAGCTGGGAACAGTTAGCCGGAACAGTTAGCGTGAAATCCTATCACAATTCCAATTAATTAATTCGTTTGTTTCTAACACTTTTTATTTTTGTCCAATGTTTTCTTCGTTATGCCACTTGTTGGATTCTGATAGGTCAAAATCCAAATATGAAATTTGAATAGAAATTGTCATAACCCGTCCTTAACCATAAGAACGCGTTAGATAACGTATGATTTCATTGCGAGGTATTGACCTCTATATGAGACATTTTTGAAAGAAAACTGCATATATTATACATTACAAACCATAACCATTATTTTTGTTACAAGCTTAAGACAATAAAAAGAAGATTAACGTTTAGCGATAATCTTTGACTTACAAACTTTACAAATGATGACAACAACACGGTTTCTAGCATATTTTACAATGCAACATCTCGGATATGCAGTTTTATTTTTGACACAAACATGCGTACGCAAGATCCTGGTTAGATCCAACATGATGCAGCGGAAGCTTTAGAAATCACCTGAGAATAGACATGTTTTAAAAAGGTCAACATAAAGTTGGTGAGATATAGGTTTAATGCCGGCAGCAATATATATATAGACCACAAGATTTCGTATATAAACAGTTTAATAAAAGTATTCTAAGTGGTTGAGCACTTGGTAACCATACTTAACATTTTCACGTCACATATTCCCTTTAATATGAAATCTTACTACACCGTACCAAGTGTAGTCACAAAACGAAGTACTGTGCAACCGTTGAATACTGGTCGTCCAGTCCGGTTGGGGTTGTCAGGCCCGATAGATCTATCAACAGGATTCGCGTTTACAATACCGCTGTAAATATTAGTTACCAAGCTACAGGGAAGTATGCCAGTGGTACAACTCAACGTAGAACATATTTTTCAGTTACTTGTGTCCATATCGTAAAACATAAAATACATGTATTCTCATCCCGAAATATTTAGAGTTTAAAAGTGGGACTATATACTCACTCTTGTCTTGATGATATAAATAATTTGACTCGGTCTTCCGGTTGATATCACGAACCTATCCATATATAATATATCAATATGTTTTCATTTTTAAACAAACGTTATAAATATATACTTGTTATACTTTTAATACTTTGAATAATTCCTTAGTCCGTAGTTAGCAGTCCGATGTTAGTAATTCAATTTTAATGGTTCATTTTTAGATGTTTAATATACCCGCAATGAAATAAATAAAACCCCCAACGAAATCAATAAAACCCCATCGTATATGTGTTGGTCGAGATTAATCTTGACCCATGGTACCGGTGTTGTCAAATGACGTGTTGCGTACAATCATGGGATCTTATGATTAATCTTCTCGTGTTGTTTACGGGTGATCCTGAACCATATAAAATTGAATTATAAGTACATATATATAAAATATCATGTTATCTTAGAAATATGTGATTTATATCATTTTTTTCCAATTGATCCCGTAGTTGAAATGATCTAGGATAACCAATTTTGTTTCGGTCATAGTTTCTTCGTTACAAATCCGTTTTCGTTGATTCAACTTGCCATCTTCTTGGATCGAGTTCTTCTTTAAGACTATGAACTGTAAATACCTTGGTTTGTATTCAAAATCATACGGCATAAGTGAAACATTAGTGAAACATATGAAGTTAAACATTTTTGTTACAACAAAATCATTTAATGACCATTTTTCTAAAAATACTTATACTTTGAAAAACCAAGTTTTACCTTGTTAAATTAGCATATACATAAGTTATATTACAGGTCTTGAAGTATTTTAAAAGTTAAGTTAGAAGGATCTATTTAGTTTGCAAACAAGTTTGAAAACATTCAAACTATGTTCTTGTTGTTAAACTTTTGTATCACAAAATAAGATAGCTATATATATATGAATCGAATAAGGTTATGAACATAGATTCTACCTCAAGTTCCTTGGATGAAGTTGCTGTAGGAGAGAAGTAAGAAGCTAGAATCAAAAGGGTGATGGAAGTGGATGAAAGATTGGAAGTAAGTTGGTGTTCTTGGAGGGTTTTCTTGAAGTGTTTTTGTATGGTTTTCTTATGGTGTTTTAGTATGGTTTTTGAAGCTAGATCTTCTTGGAAACTTTGCTGAATTGATTAAGGGTTTTAAGGCTTCAAAGTATGTGTGTGTTTTGGCTAGAAAGTTGAAGTAAAATGAATGAAGATGATGATACATATAAGGGCCATAAAAACGTGGCCATGAGGAGACAAGACAAGGTTTTCTCTTGTATTTTTGTATAATAATTCATGCATGCATCCAAATTCCAATTACCTTGCTCTAAGGGCAGTAACAAGGGTGGGTTAGGTGGTGATTTGATGTGTATTTACTATTAGTAAATACGTATAGAAGCTAGGTATGATACGAGTACTTATACTCTAGATATACGTATAGAAATTTTGTGAAAAATGGAATGAGGATTCAAATATAGCTATCTTTTGTGAATACACTTATATGATTTTATGTATTTAAGTCTTTAAAAGTGATTAAATACATTACTTATACAATATATGTATAAACATTATAAGTCTTAAGTATTTATGTCAATTAACGTTACGTATTGTTATCATTTTGAAAACTTAAGTTAGTAGTTTCAAAATATACTTATAACTTGTTGTTATTAATACAAAATGAGATATTAAAACATTTATTAATCATGTTAAATATGTATATATACATATATATACACAAACGTATAATTATCATATATTGTATAGTTCGTGATATCATCGGTCAAACTAGACGGTCAAACGTTGTGTAAAACTCTTTTCGGAAATATAAATCTCGACAATTTGGATTGCTTATCATGTTGGCAAGGTTTAATTTATGTAAATATTAATCTTATAAGTATAGTATGATCGAAAAAGTGCGGGTCGTTACATTACCTCCCCGTTAAATAAATTTCGTCCCGAAATTTTAAAATTGTACCTATTTTGCGTTATCGAGAAACAAGTGTGGATACTTTTGTTTCATTTGATCCTCTCGTTCCCACGTAAACTCGGGACCTCTTCTAGCATTCCAACGAACCTTAACAATCGGTATATTGCTCTGTTTGAGCTGTTTAACTTCACGGTCCATGATTTCGATTGGTTCTTCGACGAATTGTAGTTTCTCGTCGACATGGATTTCTTCAAGAGGAATGGTGAGGTCTTCCTTTGCAAGACACTTCTTAAGGTTCGAGACGTGAAAGGTATTATGTACTCCGGCGAGTTGTTGCGGTAACTCGAGTCGATAAGCTACCGGTCCAATGCGTTCGATGATCTTGAACGGGCCTACGTACCTTGGGTTCAGTTTACCCCTTTTGCCGAAACGTATTACACCTTTCCAAGGTGACACCTTTAGCATAACCATGTCCCCGACCTGAAACTCTAATGGTTTCCTTTTAACATCGGCGTAGCTCTTTTGGCGACTACGGGCTGTTTTCAATCTCTCCTTGATTTGCACTATCTTCTCAGTCGTTTCATGTATGATCTCGGGACCAGTTAAATGTCGATCTCCTACTTCATTCCAACAGATAGGAGATCTACACTTCCTTCCGTACAATGCTTCGAATGGCGCAGCTTCAATGCTCGCATGATAACTATTATTATACGAGAATTCTGCTAACGGTAGATATTTATCCCATCCGTTTCCAAAATCGATCACACATGCCCTGAGCATGTCTTCAAGAGTCTGAATTGTTCTTTCACTCTGCCCGTCCGTTTGCGGATGATATGCGGTACTCATATCCAAACGAGTTCCTAATGCCTCCTGTAGTGATTGCCAAAACTTTGAGGTAAATCTACTATCCCGATCGGATATAATGGAAATAGGTATTCCATGCCTTGAAACAATTTCCTTTATATACAATCGTAATAGTTTCTCCATTCTATCCGTTTCTTTTATAGGTAAGAAATGTGCAGACTTGGTGAGACGATCAACAATCACCCAAATGGTGTCGTATCCCCAGGCAGTCTTTGGTAACTTCGTGATGAAATCCATGGTAATACCATCCCATTTCCATTCTGGGATTTCTGGTTGTTGAAGTAACCCTGACGGTTTCTGGTGTTCTGCTTTGACTTTGGAACAAGTTAAACATTCCCCAACATATGTTGCAACGTCTGTCTTCAAATTAGGCCACCAATAATGCGTCTTAAGATCTTGGTACATCTTTCCAACTCCAGGATGTATCGAATATCTTGTCTTATGTGCCTCGTTCAATATCAACTTCCTTAATCCACCCAACTTCGGTACCCAAATACGATTTGCAAAATATCGAATTCCATCTTCCCGCATAACGAGTTGCTTCTCATACTTCTTCATTATTTCATTTCCTATATTTTCTTTAGTAAGTGCTTCTCGTTGAACTTCTTTGATTTGTGAGTTGAGATTCATGCGAATTTTTATGTTCATCGCTCGTACTCGAATTGGTTCTCGTTCCTTTCTGCTTAAAGCATCGGCCACCACGTTCGCCTTTCCGGGATGATAACGAATTTCACAATCATAGTCGTTTATTAACTCGACCCACCTACGTTGCCTCATGTTCAATTGTTTCTGATCAAAAATATGTTGAAGGCTTTTATGATCAGTAAACACAGTGAATTTAACCCCATACAAGTAGTGTCTCCACATCTTCAATGCAAACACGACTGCTCCCAATTCTAGATCATGCGTCGTATAATTTCGCTCATGAATCTTCAATTGTCGGGATGCAAATGCAATAACTTTCTTCCGTTGCATAAGAACACAACCAAAACCTTGTCGCGAAGCGTCACAATATATTTCAAAATCATCGTTCCCTTCAGGTAACGATAAAATAGGCGCCGTAGTTAAATTCTTCTTCAATAATTGAAATGCGTTCTCCTGCTCCGAGGTCCATTCGTATTTCTTCCCTTTTTGTGTTAATGCTGTCAACGGCTTAGCTATTCGGGAAAAATCTTGAATAAACCTTCTATAATAACCAGCTAAACCCAAAAATTGGCGTATCTGTGTTGGTGTCTTAGGAGTCTCCCATTTTTCAATAGCTTCAGTTTTTGCTGGATCAACCTGAATTCCTTTGCTATTAACAACGTGACCAAGAAATTGCACTTCTTTCAACCAGAAAGCACACTTAGAAAATTTAGCGTATAGCTGTTCTTTTCTCAACAACTCTAATATCAACCTTAAATGCTGCTCATGCTCTTGCTCACTCTTGGAATAGATAAGAATATCATCAATGAAAACGATAACAAACTTATCCAAATACGGACTACAAACTCGATTCATGAGGTCCATGAATACAGCTGGCGCATTTGTCAACCCAAACGGCATGACCAAAAATTCGTAATGACCATAACGTGTCCGAAAAGCAGTTTTCGGAATGTCCTCTTCTTTGACACGTAGTTGATGATAGCCCGATCTTAGGTCGATTTTCGAATAAACACATGATCCTTGCAATTGATCAAATAAGTCATCAATTCTCGGTAGTGGATACCGATTTTTGATAGTTAACTTATTTAATTCACGATAATCTATACACATCCTGAAAGATCCATCTTTCTTCTTAACAAACAAAATTGGAGCTCCCCACGGTGAAGTACTCGGTCGTATGAATCCACGGTCCAGTAATTCTTTTAACTGACTTTGAAGTTCTTTTAACTCGGACGGTGCAAGTCTATATGGAGCACGAGCCACTGGTGCAGCTCCTGGCACTAAATCTATTTGAAATTCCACCGATCTAAATGGAGGTAATCCCGGCAATTCTTCCGGAAAAACTTCAGGAAAATCTCTTGCCACAGGCATGTCATTGATACACTTTTCTTTCTTTTCGACTTTATTAACATGTGCTAAAATAGCGTAACATCCCTTTTCTAAACACTTCTTGGCTTTCAAACAGCTAATGAGTTTTAGCTTTGAATTACCCTTCTCTCCATAAATCATCACCGGTATTTTATCCTTACCAGGAATACGAATTGCCTTCTTGGCACAAACAACTTCCGCTCCTATTTTGGACATCCAGTCCATGCCGACTATTACATCAAAACCTCCTAATTCAACGGGTATTAAGTCGATTTTAAACGTTTCTCCGGCTAGATTTATTTCACAATCACGACAAATTTTATCGGCTTTAATTAGTTTACCATTAGCTAACTCAATCAAGTACTTAGCATCTAGAGGTAATGATGAACAATTCAATTTAGTGTAAAAATTTTTACACACATAACTTCTATCGGCGCCAGTATCAAATAAAATAGATGCTGATAAGTTATTAATGGTAAACGTACCCGTAACAAGCTCCGGGTCTTCTCGTGCCTCTCTAGCATTAATAACAAACGCTCTTCCACGTGCAGGTCCGCCATTCTGATTCGGGCACTGGCTCTTATAATGACCTTGTTTTCCACACCCAAAACAAGTAATGTTAGCCAAAGCAGTTCTATTTGCGTTGGTGGCAGGAGTCTTGTTACCATTTGCATTTGTAACGAGAGCCTTACAATCTTCAGCAAGATGTCCCTGTCTATTGCATTTAGTGCACAACACACTACAGTAACCAAAATGATGTTTGTGACAACGGTTGCATAAAGGACTTTGTCCTTTGTAACCAAAGCCTGAACCGCTACCCGCACCTTTCGTGGTTTCTTGTTTCTTATAAGGTTGTTGTTGGTTACCTCGATCATAACCTCCATTCCACTTTTTCTTGTTCCCCAATACCTTCACCTCAGTATTGAATGCTTTCTTATCCAAAATGACCTGATCCATTAGCTCGTTCGCCATGGTTATAGCTTCATGAATTGTTTTAGGTTTCGATGCTGTAACGTTTGCCTTGACCTTTTTGGGCAAACCACCTTTGTACATTTCAATCTTCCGTGCTTCGGTTGGAACCAATTCAGGACATAGTAAAACCAATTCCATGAATCGCTGATTGTAGTTGGTGATTTCAGTACCAACCACCTTTAAACTTCGTAACTCATCTTCTAACTTAATAACCTCATTCCTTGGACAATACTCGGTGATTATCATCGCTTTGAATTCTTCCCATGGAGTATCATAAGCTACATCTCCTCCTACCGCCTTCACATAATTCTTCCACCATGTGAGTGCACTATCTTGTAAAGTGCACGATGCAAACTTGGTCATGTCTTTTTCATCACAACCACTGATTTTGAACACCGTCTCCATCTTTTCTATCCATCGGGTTAAACCGATCGGTCCTTCCGTTCCACTGAATGATGAAGGTTTGCAAGCTTGAAACGTCTTGTAGGAGCATCCTACACGAGGATTTGGGTTAACTGCAGCAGCTCTTGCAGCTTCGACCCATAGCATTCTATCGTTCACTCGCTGGTTGATGAGTTCCTCGAGTTCTTGTTCCGTCATTCGATTCAATCGCGCCATTTCCTAATGAAAGAAAATAATTATTCACATGGAATATTATAGATGTAGTGTGTATTTATAGTACATTTATAGCTTGTTAATAATATGAACCAGGTATTATTATAAAAGCCTTTTCTTCTTATTAGCGTTTTATAATTATATCTTGGGTAGTACCTACCCGTTAATGTTCATACTTAATAGCTTAGTACAGAATCAATTACTACAATCTAAATAATACTTAACCATGGAAAATTATTGCATTTCATACTTCGCTATTTTACATATGCTTATCTTACATCAAACTTTAAGCAAACCACACTAATAATATTATACAAAACATTATATGATTCCATGGCTTAATACGGCAGTGCATCGTTCGGTCTATTTTCTAGGGCGTTTAGTTCCAATGAATGGCCTAACGCTTATCCTAGCTGTCTGCCTACGTTTTGGCTGAGGGGCCGAAGAACTAGATGCGGGGATAGCACTAATAGGAATAGCGGGAATAGGGGTGGTAGTGTTGAGTGGAATTGGTGCTACGTCATTCTCACTAAGTTCGGGATTTGAATTTTCTAATTCATTCGCTTTTCGTTTCTTTCCTTGATCGAATTTTTCTTTCGTAATTTCTAGTATTTCTTCCTCGGGTTCACTTTCTTCTTCGGGTTCACTTTCCTCTTCGGGTTCACTTTCCTCCTCGGGTTCACTTTCCGATATTTCTATAGTTGGTTCATCCGGAAATTGTGAGTCTTCCCCAAAAATACCACTTTCGTCATCGGATATGTTAATGACTGAAACACAATCTGAAGGTTCTGATTCAGAGTCGCTGAATGTGATAATAAGTTTCGAGCCCGACATCTATCACATAACAACTAACCCATTAGTACTTACATAATATTTACATATAAATTTTTAACCAACAGTGATAAGCAATGGTTTTTAAAATCAGACCCGGTCAAAGTCCAGACTTTACTAATGTATCCTAACGACTTCTCGGTTAGACACACTAATGCAAACCTGGTTCGCTAAGACCAACGCTCTGATACCACATGTCATAACCCGTCCTTAACCATAAGAACACGTTAGATAACGTATGATTTCATTGCGAGGTATTGACCTCTATATGAGACATTTTTGAAAGAAAACTGCATATATTATACATTACAAACCATAACCATTATTTTTGTTACAAGCTTAAGACAATAAAAATAAGATTAACGTTTAGCGATAATCTTCGACTTACAAACTTTACAAATGATGACAACAACACGGTTTCTAGCATATTTTACAATGCAACATCTCGGATATGCAGTTTTATTTTTGACACAAACATGCGTACGCAAGATCCTGGTTAGATCCAACATGATGCAGCGGAAGCTTTAGAAATCACCTGAGAATAGACATGTTTTAAAAAGGTCAACATAAAGTTGGTGAGATATAGGTTTAATGCCGGCAGCAATATATATATAGACCACAAGATTTCGTATATAAACAGTTTAATAAAAGTATTCTAAGTGGTTGAGCACTTGGTAACCATACTTAACATTTTCACGTCACATATTCCCTTTAATATGAAATCTTACTACACCGTACCAAGTGTAGTCACAAAACGAAGTACTGTGCAACCGTTGAATACTGGTCGTCCAGTCCGGTTGGGGTTGTCAGGCCCGATAGATCTATCAACAGGATTCGCGTTTACAATACCGCTGTAAATATTAGTTACCAAGCTACAGGGAAGTATGCCAGTGGTACAACTCAACGTAGAACATATTTTTCAGTTACTTGTGTCCATATCGTAAAACATAAAATACATGTATTCTCATCCCGAAATATTTAGAGTTTAAAAGTGGGACTATATACTCACTCTTGTCTTGATGATATAAATAATTTGACTCGGTCTTCCGGTTGATATCACGAACCTATCCATATATAATATATCAATATGTTTTCATTTTTAAACAAACGTTATAAATATATACTTGTTATACTTTTAATACTTTGAATAATTCCTTAGTCCGTAGTTAGCAGTCCGATGTTAGTAATTCAATTTTAATGGTTCATTTTTAGATGTTTAATATACCCGCAATGAAATAAATAAAACCCCCAACGAAATCAATAAAACCCCATCGTATATGTGTTGGTCGAGATTAATCTTGACCCATGGTACCGGTGTTGTCAAATGACGTGTTGCGTACAATCATGGGATCTTATGATTAATCTTCTCGTGTTGTTTACGGGTGATCCTGAACCATATAAAATTGAATTATAAGTACATATATATAAAATATCATGTTATCTTAGAAATATGTGATTTATATCATTTTTTTCCAATTGATCCCGTAGTTGAAATGATCTAGGATAACCAATTTTGTTTCGGTCATAGTTTCTTCGTTACAAATCCGTTTTCGTTGATTCAACTTGCCATCTTCTTGGATCGAGTTCTTCTTTAAGACTATGAACTGTAAATACCTTGGTTTGTATTCAAAATCATACGGCATAAGTGAAACATTAGTGAAACATATGAAGTTAAACATTTTTGTTACAACAAAATCATTTAATGACCATTTTTCTAAAAATACTTATACTTTGAAAAACCAAGTTTTACCTTGTTAAATTAGCATATACATAAGTTATATTACAGGTCTTGAAGTATTTTAAAAGTTAAGTTAGAAGGATCTATTTAGTTTGCAAACAAGTTTGAAAACATTCAAACTATGTTCTTGTTGTTAAACTTTTGTATCACAAAATAAGATAGCTATATATATATGAATCGAATAAGGTTATGAAAATAGATTCTACCTCAAGTTCCTTGGATGAAGTTGCTGTAGGAGAGAAGTAAGAAGCTAGAATCAAAAGGGTGATGGAAGTGGATGAAAGATTGGAAGTAAGTTGGTGTTCTTGGAGGGTTTTCTTGAAGTGTTTTTGTATGGTTTTCTTATGGTGTTTTAGTATGGTTTTTGAAGCTAGATCTTCTTGGAAACTTTGCTGAATTGATTAAGGGTTTTAAGGCTTCAAAGTATGTGTGTGTTTTGGCTAGAAAGTTGAAGTAAAATGAATGAAGATGATGATACATATAAGGGCCATAAAAACGTGGCCATGAGGAGACAAGACAAGGTTTTCTCTTGTATTTTTGTATAATAATTCATGCATGCATCCAAATTCCAATTACCTTGCTCTAAGGGCAGTAACAAGGGTGGGTTAGGTGGTGATTTGATGTGTATTTACTATTAGTAAATACGTATAGAAGCTAGGTATGATACGAGTACTTATACTCTAGATATACGTATAGAAATTTTGTGAAAAATGGAATGAGGATTCAAATATAGCTATCTTTTGTGAATACACTTATATGATTTTATGTATTTAAGTCTTTAAAAGTGATTAAATACATTACTTATACAATATATGTATAAACATTATAAGTCTTAAGTATTTATGTCAATTAACGTTACGTATTGTTATCATTTTGAAAACTTAAGTTAGTAGTTTCAAAATATACTTATAACTTGTTGTTATTAATACAAAATGAGATATTAAAACATTTATTAATCATGTTAAATATGTATATATACATATATATACACAAACGTATAATTATCATATATTGTATAGTTCGTGATATCATCGGTCAAACTAGACGGTCAAACGTTGTGTAAAACTCTTTTCGGAAATATAAATCTCGACAATTTGGATTGCTTATCATGTTGGCAAGGTTTAATTTATGTAAATATTAATCTTATAAGTATAGTATGATCGAAAAAGTGCGGGTCGTTACAGAAATGGTTATTCTGTGGTGAACGGATACGTATATCGGTAGTTGTAAGTAGGATAGTAAATGATCGTTGAATCAGATTCGAAGAATGTACAGTGTAACTTATTAATGTGAATTCTAAATATTCCTCGGGTACTACCCACCCGTTAAAATATTTTCATCATTAACAGTTTGTACGAAAGAATTTTTAATTACAATCTTTATGAAAATGTACTTGCATATATATTTTCATCGGATATAATTATAGATTTAATGAGTCAAGAAGATATTATACTCATTTGATTTATTGTTGGCACTTGATTACATGATCTCTAAACATTAGAGATTACATAATTGCCACGTCGAACGAAAGTAAATGAGGTAGAACAATACGTAGAACTAAATTAATCGATGTAGAATGATATGTAGAACGAAGATCATACTCGAAATACAGGTGGTAATATTGAGGCGTGTGATGTTAATATTCGAGGTACAGATTGTGATGTTGATAGTTACGGCGCGGTTATAGTTTAAGGATGATAAGGGTATTGTCGACGTCGATGATGGTGGTACTGATTATGCTGCTGGTGCTGCTGCTGGTGTTCGTAACCTTCGCATCAGGTTCTCCAAAGTCGTCACACGAGCGTGTAGTTCATTAACTCATTCTAGTACTACGGAATGATTGACGGTTGGAATGAGTGAATGATTAAGATTCGAATATAGAATAATATATAACCGTGACGGGATTCTTGGAAAAAGAGGAGAGAAAATGGTTTTCCCTGAACAGGTTCGCCGATAAACACTTCAGGTTGAAAAGGGCAATTTGGTGGATGGAAGAGATCTTCGACGTGAAATGATTTTTGGATATCGGATGATATTCTAGCTATTTAGAATATCTACATATATATTACTAAAGATTTTGTAAACTACAGAAGAATTTGCGGCATATATCAGGCAAATCTACAGATACGCCAAGATAGAAATTATCAGATATGCTAAGATATGAATTTCGTCTATACACTATCGATGCACTAAATGCAGTAAGACGTGTCTAGACTAAAGAATGATAAGCAGACAATACTCTAAGGATGATAAGCAGATGGTTTCCGACTAGAAATGATAAGCAAAACTTTTGACATGTAGACACGGTCAAAGTCCAGACTCATTAATGTATTCTAACAACTACTAGTCAGACACACTAATGCAAGACCTGGTTCGCTAAGACCAATGCTCTGATACCATCTGTGATGACCTGTCCTTATCCCCCTGGACGAAATCAACAACATCTGGTTCCATTGCGATGATCGACTCCAAGTAAGGTCCTTAACACGAGCAGACGCACAGCGGAAGACTTAATTTATACCTGAGAATAACATGCTTTAAAATGTCAACATAAAGTTGGTGAGATATATAGGTTTGATGCTAGCAGCGATATAACTATGGACCACAAGATTTCATATATAAAAACATAATACACTCGCAAGTGTATGAAAAGCATTCCAAGCAGTGGGCACCCGGTAACTAGCCTTAACAAGAGTGTGTACCCCTGAGTTATAATAATATGTGCACCGAATCAAGTGCGTTCCGTTAACCTCGAAGTACTAAACACCCGTTCTTCTAGTTTACTAGAACAACATCTGGGTGGGGGTGTAAAACCCGATAGATCTATCTTTAGGATTCGCGCCTATCAGTTCATAAACCAATAGTTAAAGTTACCAAGCTAGGGGATTTTTGATTCAAACCCATGTAGAACGTAATTTTAGTCACTTGTGTCCATAACGTAAATCATTTATAAAAATAGCGCATGTATTCTCAGCCCAAAAATATTTAAAGTTTCAAAAGGGATCTATATACTCACCTAATGTATTTTGTAGTAAAAATACATATAACACCATTGGTAACTTATAAGGTTGGCCTCGGATTCACGAACCTATATCATTCGTATATATATTAAGACATATTCTTGTAATCGAACAATTATGTATATATTGTTATTGGTGATATAATTTTTATATTAATAATTTATATATTTTATTATAATAATAATAATAATAATAATAATAATAATAATAATAATAATAATAATAATAATAATAATAATAGTGTTAATGATTCTATTAATAATATTATTAATTTTTAGTGATTATGATAATAATAATAAATAGTAATAATTAATAATATCAATAGTAATTATAATAATTCTACTTGTAATTATTATTATTATAATAATACAAAATGGCTAACTATGTCTTTTATTTTAAAAAAAAAATAATTTTAACTAATGCTTGATATGCTAGTAATATTAATAGCCAATAATAACAATATTGTTGATAATAATAATAAAATGTTAATAATACAATTAAAGGAATTAAACTACCTCTTAGAGTTTTTAAAAAGAATAAGAGTCCTTGGAAGGACTCGAACCCTGCACCACTTGCAAACCCGAATCATCAGTCCACCACTCGACCACTTATGTTTTTCTGTTTTAAATCGTTCCCATATATTTATAACCCTTTTTCAGACATCATCATCTTCTTCACATTCAAAAACTCAATCACAGTTCAAACCCAAATTAAATAAATAAATCGATTGTTTTTATGAATTAAAGCATATACAGAACCGATTTGAATATTAACACAATTAATGAAAACAATAATTATAACAAAAATCAAACCGTATCAGTTTGTTTTTGTCCTTCCTGAACTAAAAATCGATTTCGAGGTTTTAGGTAGTTTTAGACAAAACTTATAACATCAAGTTGGTTCTAAATGATGCATATAAACTGTTTGGATCATTAGTTGTTCCAAAAACTCAAAAACAAACTCTAATTTTGACATGAACACTTCAATTGACGTTTTGGTGTCGAACGTTTGATTTTAAAATTAAAACTCGATAGATGGATTTGGATTTTGAAATTTTACAGATATATTAGATATACAATTCCAAACAAAACTGCATTTTTACTTTTATAAAATTGATACAAATTCGTGATTTAAAGAAAACGAATATGAAACAGAGATACTCGATAATTTCAGCTTATTTTAAATTTTAATTCAGTATTTTACATTGATTATAATTGGTATTTGCTAATGACGAAGAAAAAGAATTGAGATGTCCCAACTATAACCAAATTGACTGATTATATATAAGGTCGTGGTATTCGGTTTCAATCAGGCAAAGTAAAAAAAATAAAAAAAAATAAAACAAATAAAGATTTATCTTGATTCGATTTTTGACAATATCTGATTAGCATGTACCAAAAAGGAATAAGGTTAAAAATCAGATTAGGAAATAAAATAGTGGATCATGGAAAAAAAACAGGAAGTTGGTTTGATACAAAAATTCTTTTATTTAAAATAAAAAAAAATTAGTAGTTATAAAGGAATTTATTAAAAAAAAATATGATAATTTTAATACTAATCAAATTATAAATAATGATATCAACAATGTTAACACTGATATTAATATTTATACAGATAATAATAATATTAATAATAATGTAACAATTCAAATGTATCAGATATAGTATTTTTAATACATATATATTATTTTTATTATTAATATAAATATTTATTTTAATACTTGTAATGATATAATAACATTAATATAACCACTATATTGTAACTTGTATTGTAAATTAATAATCATATATTTTATAGTATCCCTTATTGAATATTTATCATTTGTACATTTTTATATTTACCAAATGATATTATTTATTAAAAATCATATATATACCTATATAACTTAGTATCATATATATATTTTATTTTAATAATACTTAATCATTCTGTTTATTATTTTACATTTTTAACTCTATTAGTTAAAGTGTATTTTTATTTAAAAAAATATATATAGTATATATTACATAAACATTTATATTTATAATTATCTATATATAGTTATATTTTTATTTACACACAATTATTCGTGAATCACCAGGCTTAGTCAAAGGTAACTAGTCATCCAAATATAGATTGTTGACTGTCTAGACTCAACATTGAGGTTTTTGCTTATCGTGTCGGAAACATATAGAGATTAGGGTTTAAATTTGGTTGGAAATTTCCGGGTCGTTACAACTAAACCCGACACAATAGATAGTGAATAGCTTGCTCCAATGGGCGTAATTAAGCTTGGCGAGATCAAGCTTTATGGGTATGATATGGGTGATCAAAGCCACGGTGTATATTTTATCGTACTTGGACATCGACATGCTAGAAAAAGAAAGCAGAAATCGGGCAGAAAGAGGTTGAAGAAGAAGAAGAGGGAAAACGGCAGTTTAGGGTTGCAAAGAAGGAGACGCGTTTTTAATTTGGAAGGGGAGCGTATTCTCTGATACCATATTGGAGTATAAACATTGAGGAATATTCATTTGAGTCTATAAATTAAGTTGAGATTCAAGGGACCAATGAGAGCGCGACATGTGTCGCGAAAATCACATGTGATTGAAAAAAAAAATTCAAAAATTTTTTTTTGAAAAAAAAAATTTTTAATTTTTTTTTCAAAATTTTAAAAAAAAAAATTTTTTTTTTAATTTTTTTTTTACAATCACATGTGATTTACCTGCACAATCACATGTGATTGAATTGTACAATCACATGTGATTGGATTTGCCATGCATAATCACATGTGATTGGGTTTACAATCACATGTGATTGACATGCATAATCACATATGATTTTTTTTTTTTTTAAATTCGAAAAAAAATTTGAAAAAAAAATTTTCAAAAAAAAAATTTGAAAAAGAAAATTTTCGAATTTTTTTTTTTCAATCACATGTGATTTTCGCGCCACATGTCGCGTTCTCATTGGTCCCTTTGTTTTCAAGCAAATTTATGGATGCAAGTGAATACTACTTTATAAACATTACGTATATTCGATTGAATATTACGGATACATCATACATTAATATATAGGGCTAAACCCTGATATAATAACGATGGGCTAGTCCCAATACATGATAAATGTGGGCTAACAATTATTATTGCAAATCAATGACCAATATCCACATCCACATATATATAAAACTAATAATCCTATATTAACATTTCCTTTTATCACCCAAAAAATTGGTAATGGATAGAGTACCTCGGCGTGGCACGATACCTAGAGTGATTATGGTCATCTAAGTGAGTTTGTTACTCAACGGGATATCCACTAGGCTGGTTTTTCGAATTACTCAAAAGTTGTTGATCTTTTAAATCCGAATGATTGGAATTGGCCGAACGCTTGGATTAATCACTATCTTATGATCATGAATATTTGGCCACCTGATACTTATAGAGATGACATTGTGTGTTGGAAAAATGAGGAGCGTGATTGGTGGAGTTTTCTTCTTAGAGTAATCTATTTCGTAAATGGGTTTGGGTCGCACGAGTTTTTTTCTTAGGGTAATCTATTCGTCCGAGGTTACACTTGTTTCATGGTATTCAATTATTTGGTTTCCACAACATATTCCTTGTCACTCGTTCATAATGTGGTTATTAGTTAGGGAGAATTAAAGACTCGAGATACGCTTAAATCTTGGGAGGTTGGTCTGCATCAAGATAATATTTCATGTGTGCTGTGTAAATCTCAAAAACATTCTCATGATTTCTTTGAGTGTCAGCAAAATTACTGAAATACCGAAACTGACCGGTACCATACCGGTACTGAAAACGGTACCGATCGGTATTGGTATTGGTTTCAGTTCCTTGAATTTGGCATTTTCAGTTTCGGCTACGGTACCTGTATTTTTTCGGGAAATCAGTATCGGTACCGAATTTATTGATTTGTAGGTAATAGCTTATATGGCATTTTTGTTATTGTATGCACCACGAACCCCTTTAACGAAAAAACCCCTTTTGAAATCTTGAAATAAATTAGGGTTTATTTTGATTCACGCTTGTTAATTTTGTAAGGTTTTTTTTTTAAAGATTGAATCTTTGTATTGTTGAAGCTTGATTAGGCTATTGAGATTAAGATTCTTGAATCTGACTTTCTAGGGTTTAGGGTTTGATCTGATAGTGGTTTGGGATTTAGTAGTTTAAATGCATGGTATAAAAAGATTTAATTTTATATGTTCTAAATGCAGTGAAAGCCCCTTTCTTTTAGCCTTTATTGTGTGTAAATCGAATTTAATAAATTCTATTAATCAAGATTCTTCATGTGGTCGTTTGGGTAAGATATTTACATCCCATTGTGTTGGAATTTTCAAAGGACGACAAGGTCAGTTTTAATGGATAATGAAAACTGTTTTTTAAATGTTTGTAAGTGTGATTTATTCGAAAAGGGCTACATGACCGTTGCTCACCAGAACAATTCATGAACGTTGCTAACGTTATCGATGTTGCCAAGGTACACATGATTTTATTTTGATATCTGCATGTTTTTAAACAGTACAATTTTATACCTTTCGTCTATTTTATGTAACTGCTATGAGTATTTTTTTCTTCCATTTTGTATGACTTCATTTTATACACTTGTAAATGCAAACTGTGTTTTTAGAACCATAAACACACGCTAATGAAAACTGTTTTTTTTATGTTTGCAAGTGTGATTTATTCGAAAAGGGCTACATGCTTGTGCAAGTAGCAAATTTTATAGAATAATTTAAGCCATTAAGAGGAATATTTATATGACATAAGACAGGAGCAAGTTTGATACTTTTTAACTACATATAAAATAATATATGTAGGAATGCATCAGAAAATAATATATCGAGGTCACCCTTACAACCTTAAGGTTGAAGGTTCGAGTTCTTCTTAGGCACTTGGTGGTATATATATTCGTGTTAATATTACGTGGGTGTGTGAGTTTGCCTTTCAAAAAAAAGTTCAATGCAACAATGAAAATGAGCCTCGAGTTTGCTTGTAATGTCAACAGATTAGATTAGGGCGAAATTATACAAATTACATTTTCAAAAAAAAATATTTGCTGTTATGTTTGAATATTTGAAACTCAATTTATTGAATAGAAATGGGACTCGGATTTCGTAGAAGCAAGGTATATAAGGGATCTTGATGAAAACCTTAGCATTATACGGTTAAAGTTTGGGGAGAGTTCAAAGCCACTTTTTCGTAACAGAGAGTTCATCGTGTATGAGAGACGAGAAACAATGGATGATGCGACTCTGGTAATAATTCATCAATTATGATTAACTTCAATTGTAAACTATGCTTATTTACTTCTCTTTTGTTAGTTTGATACTCCCTCCGTCCCAAATCTATTGTCTATTATTCAATTTTTAGATGTCCCAAATTAATTGTCCAGATTCTTTTTCAACCAATCAAAAGAGGTTAATCTGGAGAGAGAAGATATATTATTGGTGGAGAATGAAGTTAGTGGGATTTCCTAAAACTGTTTTTTTTTTGTCTAGAGACAATAGATTTGGGACGGAGGGAGTATATATTTTTTATATTTATATTATCTAAAAATAAATAAATGAAAGTGCTAATTGTGTTTATCAGGTGATAGTAGTCGCTTCATTGCCAAAAGAGATAGCAGCAGGATTACAACCAAAGCAAAATAATTCAATAAGAGGGCTGTTATTGCAATCAGGATGGGTTGTAGAAAAACTTGAGGGAGGATCAATGCCAATACTCCCGGTAGTTCCAATGACAATAATCCCGATAGTTCCAATTTCAATACTCCAACTAGCCAAAACGATGCGGACGATGACGACGAAGGCTTTTCTGCTTTGTAGTTTGTTGGATTGTCGTTTGTTTGATACATTGTAGTTTGTTGCACGAAGGCGTTTAGGGTTAAACTATTTTGTGAATGTTTGTTTGATGGAACGTAGCTCGGTTTGAATAATTATTGTAATTGTTGGATTTATTTAATATTATTGTCGGTTGTTGAATGTCGAATATTATTGTAAAGCAGGTTTTAACATTGAAATGTGCCAGTTATACAGCTGGAAAATATACAGCAAAAAATTATTTTTCAAAAACAACAGTGGCCTTTCCGGACGACAAATCATCCGGAAAAGTCGTCCAGAAAGCTTTTAATTTAATTAATTTTTTATTTAATATTAGTTGAATATTTAATTATTATACCTTTCCGGACGACAAGTCGTTGCAAATGGTCGTCCGGAAAGCCCGTCCAGAAACACATTTGAAAAAGTCAATGTGGGCCCCAATGTCGTCCGGAAAAGTCGGGTCAAGCCGTCCGGAAAACCTTTAGGCACGAAGCTTTCCGGACGATTCATTGCGGACGACTAGTCGTCTGGATTGACCTATGCGGACGACTTGTCGTCCGGATTCGTCGCCCGGAAAAGTCATTTTTCTAGTAGTGGCTCTTGTAGGGATGAGCAAAATTATTGAAATACCGAAACTTAACCGGTACTATACCGGTACCGATACTGAAAACGGTACCGATCGGTATTGGTATTGGTTTCAGTTCCTTGAATTTGGCATTTTCAGTTTCGGGTACGGTACCTGTATTTTTTCGGGAAATCGGTATCGGTACCGAATTTATTGATTTGTAGGTAATAGCTTATATGGGTACCAAATTTATTGATTTGTACCCAGTAGGTACAATACCGAATAGTGATAACTACATCTTATTATAGTTTTAACATATATTTGATAATATTAAAGTACCAGATAGTGAAAAATATATAAAAAAAATACCGAATACCGAATAGCATATAATACCAAATAGTGAAAATTATATAAAAAAATCAATTTTTCGGTACCATAAGGTACAATACCGAAAATACCGGTACCAATACCAGTACCGATTTCGGTATTCAGTACGGTATTCGATTCTCGATTTTCCTTATTTTCGGTATCGGTACGGTACGGTACATGTACTGATCTCATCCCTAGGCTCTTGTTAGAGGGATGCCGATCGGTACTGTCAAATGGCTTGAGATCCTCCTGTTAAGTGGGGTTGCCAAGCATCGTGTAGCTAGGGCGGCCGTTTCTAAGCTTTTATTTTCTACGTCGGTTTGCTTCTTGTGGTAAGAGCGGAATGTGCGGTTACTTAAGAGCGGTAATTGGAACTCGGATCAAGTCTTCAAAGCCATCTATTCTTCAATCAGACTCAAGTTAATGTATTTGAAGGTCAAATATTCGCATCATGTTCCGAGCTTAAATCTAAATGGAGAATTTAATTAGTTTAGTCATGTTCATGTTGTTTTGTTTATTATTTTTTTTATTTTGCTTGTTGGCCTTTTGTTGGTGCATGTTGCACTACTACATAAATAGGAAAAGAAACCCCTAATAGAAACCGGTTTTTAAAAAAGGTTGAAAAAACAGGTTTCGAAATGTTTAGAAACCGGTTTTAAAAAAAGCGGGAATTGGGAACCGGTTTTTAATAAAAAAAACCGGTCTCTATATGTGACTTTAGAAACCTATTTTTATTTAAAACCGGTTTTATGGTTTAGAAACGTGTTTTTATTTTAAACCGGTCTTCAAAAACAAAAATTTGATATATCTCGCACGCCAACTGAAAAAATCAAATCCATTACATATCTTCCCCAAAAATTAAAATCCAGTACCAAAAATCAAACTTCTTCATCTTCAACCACCACCGTCGACCGCCAGATACACTAGCGGTGGTGGCCATTCATCGATTTCTTCCCACGATTAAGCTTTCTTCTTGTGTTGCTGTTGAGCACCTGCTTCTTTTTCCCGATTCATTAGAATCGAGTGAAGATTTGAGCCCAAAATTAGGGTTTTTCAATGATGGTTAAAACCGACAGAACCTTTGGATAAAGTAACTTATGCTTTTTCTTTTTTCAATTTGCTTCATTGATGTCAGTTATAGGTTGTAATGATTATTATATCTATATATATGTATTGTTTAAGAAGTGCTCGCATGAAGCAGCTGAAGAACAAACAGAAGGAAGAAAAGAGACGACGTAAGGAAGAAGAGAAGGAGATGAAGGTAAATCGATATTTATTTTGATTCATAAATTATTGATTAATTTTGTACTCGGTATGGGTTAAGCTCATTATACTCAGTAATATTGATTTAATGTGATCTTCCAACAACCAAAGGGATTACACAACCCTTTTATTAGACTATATCATACGAGTATATTATTACAGTAGTTTTTTAGTGAAATTGCACATACTAATGTGAATTTTTTTTTTGTTATTCCTAGACCTAAATATCATGAATGGTATCATGTCTGCTTATCAGGTTGCTGCTATGCCATCATCATCTTCTGTCCAGAAGCAGGCTGTTGCAGACAATGAAGACATGGATCCAACGGTTTATTTTTCTATTTTTTATCCTACATATAAAAGCTGTGTCCAATATAAACGTTTAACGTTTCAATATATATAATGGATTTCTTCAATATTTTCAAAATAAGCGATTGCCAAGTTCAAGTTGTGTTGTGCCGCTTTTAGTGTTTGCCTTGATTGTAACCTTCAAGAACTTGCACAAGAAAAGAGACTCATGGACGACCACACGTGAAATTGGTGCAAAAACAAAGTGAAATTGGTGCAAAAACAAAGCTTAACACTTGACGCTCTTTGGAAGACATTCCTTTTAACACGTACACCGAACTATAGCTCCCAAACATTTAAACTCCCCTAAAAAAAGTGCATTATTTCTAGTAGACCAAATAACCCTGATAGAGTTTAAACTCTCGAATGAATTCATTGATACAATTTGGTCCCCATTATATACAGAGGTAATCATTTATTATGGTAATTAGATTGCCTTTATTTTAGGCTGTATATTTTACAAGATAAATACCATATACAGCTAGCTAATTGACAGTAAAGTCGTGACTTGTTTGACAAGGTCTATTACTCCCCCGCAGTCGAAGCGATCGGAGGACGTATGCAGAGACTGGACCGAAAATCTGTAAAAAGCAAGCGAGGTAAGCCCTTTGTGAAAATATCTGCAATTTGATAACGTGTAGGGACATGTAAAACCCGAACTTGACCTTTGGCAACTTTTTCCCGGACGAAATGAATGTCAAGCTCGATATGTTTGGTGCGTTGGTGTTGCCCCGGATTGCCAGATAAGTAAATGGCACTTACGTTGTCACGAAACACTAAGGTAGCCTTCGAAACTGGACATTGAAGTTCAAGTAATAAATTCCGTAACCAACAAGATTCTGCGATTGCATTTGCAACACCCCGGTATTCGGCCTCAGCACTCGAACGAGAAACAGTAGCTTGTCGTTTAGAGGACCAAGATATTAAATTATCTCCCAAATAAACACAATAACCCAACGTGGAACGACCGTGAGTCAGAACAACCACCCCAATTAGCATCAGTGTAGGCAATCATATTATGAGACGTAGATCGAGAAATGTGTAAACCATATGAAAGGGTTCCCTGTAAGTACCTCAAAATCCGCTTAATCGCATTCATGTGAGTATCACGTGGGTCATGCATGCGTAGACAAACATGTTGAACCGCATAAGTTATATCTGGACGAGTGAAGGTAAGATATTGTAGTTGTAAGACCCTGTTCCTGTTCCAGTTGAATGGGACGCCGTCCAGAATGAGGGACGCCGTCCAGCAAAGAAAGGTTGGACGTCGTCCAAGAATTAGGATGCCGTCCAACAGAACTGACGGGCCAGCTGTTAGTTTTGTTTTAAAAAGGGGCAAATTAGTAATTTCACTTGATCCTTCAAAGCTGACCCATTGATCCTTCAAAGCTGACCCATTGATCATCTTATCCTCACTTTACACCCACAAACACACTCTCTTCAAACCCTAGTGAGAGAAACTCACTTTTAGTGAGAGAGAGCTTGATTTGGAGAAGGAGTCGGATTCTCGCCCAAGCTCGGGTTCTAAAGTTGTTCATCTCGTTCACGGCTATGTTGTGGTGGTATTGGTAAGTTCTAACTCCGAGTTTCATTGTTTGATTTGAGATTCAATGTTAGGTTTGAGATTAATTAGTTGTGAAACCCTTTTTGATGATGAAGTGGGTTTGTGGTGACTAGTTATTCTTGTCACTTGGCGGGTTTCGGGTTGGTTGACAATTTGGCCATGATTAGGCTTTGGTAATGGGTATAATCACTTGAGTTAGTGATTGTGGAAGTGTTGGAACCCATTTTGGGCATTTGGTTAACTAATTTTGAAATGGGTCAAAATTAGGGTTTGGTGTCATTTGGGCAAGACGAGTGTTTAACACTTGTGTTCGGTTTTAAGTGGCATATTAGGACTATTTTCACTTGTGTTAGTGATTATTGCTTAGTTTGGGCATGATTTGTGCTTGGAAGTGCATTTGGGTCAAAATTGCACTAAGTATGATTTGGGTTGGGTTGTAAGTCCACCCTAATTGTGTTGTTTGTATTGTGATAATAGAATAGGTACATTCCATCGGCGAGTTGTGGATTAATTCGGTAGCATTCATCAAGGCGACAAGGTGAGTGTTAATATCCTATGTGCATATGTATGTGTAAGATGGGTGCGGGTCGGGTGAAGTGAATCTCTGCTATAGAGCTCACTTCACATATAGGTGGATTTGATGGACTTGCGTATATGTCCAATTGGCATGGTTGTGCGTTTTGGTTGACCACCTTTGGCGAGGTGCACACTTTGTGTGTACTTTATCACATGTGCTTGTGATGTGGATTATATAACCCAAATGGTGAAGGGTTGGTATTGAGTTGTGTGACGACCCGGAAATTTTCGACTAAATTTAAACTTTATCTTTATATTATTCTGACACGATAAGCAATGTTTGTTAAGTTAAATCTCAAGGATTTTAAACTATGTTTATACATTCATTTAAACCTCGACCAAATTCCAATGATTCACGAACCATTAAATGAACATATATGAATATGTATGTATATGTGTATATATTATAAATTGAAAATGTCAAAAAGTATTTAAACGTATAATGCTTTACATGAACGTATTTGTTTCAATATGATTATCGACGAAATTAAAAAAAAATATATTAAATGCTTGAATTATCAGAAACATTGAATTATGATTACAAGTCTCTGTTGAGAGGTCCACTATGATTGAGAAAATCTATTCCTTTTAACGATATTCGGAATAATTTGTAAAGCTATTTATAAATAAAAACAAAAAGTGTCATTTACGAAAGTTAGACAAAAGTTAGTGGAGAATTGGTTTCCATAATATTCTATTAATCTATTTTCAAACGTACAAAAACGTTTTCAGTTTAAAAAGAACTTTATTATTAAAATATATATAACTTTTATAAATATCTAGAATCACTTTTGACAACTCATTACTTAACCAGTATAATAAATATAATGATATTTATATTTTATTTCATTAAATATATATAACGATTTAAATTAATATTATATATATTTATACGCGTATTATACATACATAGTTTTTATACTTTTACTATACTTTAACTTTACCTTTACTTTACTTTTACTTTACTTTAACTTTAATAATTTACTTTAATAATTCATACTTTAATAATTCACTTTAATAATTCATACTTTAATAATTCACTTTAATAATTCATACTTTAATAATTCACTTTAATAATTCATACTTTAATAATTCACTTTAATAATTCAAAAATCTATTATAAATAGAATTCAATAGATTTCATTATTTCATAGAAACTTGAAAATATATTTCTCTAAACTCTCTCAATCGATTTACATATATATATATATATATATATATATTTGCTATGTATTATTTCAAGATATTATTAGTATACATAAAATATTACGACGGAGTGATGTCCGAGTGATTTCAAAATAGTTTTTTTTGAATGAGTCGAAGCTAAGGAAATTATGGGTTATAGCTATGGAGGTGATGGATATGGTTCATGGGTATGCTCGTGAGGTCAATCTAGTGTTTATCATCTCCGTTGCGTCTACGTACTTTCCTGCAATATTGAATCTCAATATTGATACGTTCGTGAATTCGAGGCCAACCTTGCACTTGTTAAATGATGTTATATGTATTTTTACTACGAAATACAGTATGGTGAGTTTCATTACTCCCTTTTATATATATTTTTGGGACTGAGAATACATGCGCTGTTTTTATAAATGTTTTACGAAATAGGCACAAGTACTAAAACTAATTCTACGTGGGTTTAAACCAGAAATATACCCTTAGCTTGGTAACATTAAACTACTTGTCTATGTACGGTAGGCGCGAATCCTAAAGATAGATCTATTGGGCCTGACAAACCCCATCCTGACTATGGGATGCTTTAGTACTTCGAGGTTATTCTAAACACACCTGATCTGGTGTACTTCAGAGGGTAAAACATGAACGTTAAGGCTTGTTACCGGGTGCCTACAACTTATAGAATACTTTTATACACTTGCGAGTGTACATATATTTATAAACAGAAATCTTGTGGTCTATTAATATATTGAAATGATTGTTATGATAAACCTATGAACTCACCAACCTTTTGGTTGACACTTTAAAGCATGTTTATTCTCAGGTATTAAAGAAATCTTCCGCTGTGCATTAGCTCATTTTAAGGATATTACTTGGAGTCATTCATGGCAAATTTTGAAAGATGTTGCATTCGAGTCATTGAGTTCATCAAGATTATTTTTAAGTCAATTATAGTTGGATGTATTATGAAATGGTATGCATGTCGTCAACTTTCGTTGTAAAGAAAGTTTGTCTTTTAAAAACGAATGTAATGTTTGTAAAATGTATCATATAGAGGTCAAATACCTCGCGATGTAATCAACTATTAAGAATCGTTTATAATGAACGGGTCATTTCAGTTGGTATCAGAGCGGTGGTCTTAGCGAACCAGGTCTGCATTAGTGTGTCTAACTGATAGTCGTTAGGATGCATTAGTGAGCCTGGACTTCGACCGTGTCTGCATGTCAAAAGTTTTGCTTTTCATTTTTGTCAGAAATTGCCTGCTTATCATTCTTAGTCTAGACACGTCTTACTGCATTGATTGCATGAATAGTATATAGACAAAATTCATATCTTAGCGTATCTGCTAATCCATATCTTAGCGTATCAGTTACTGTAAACTTTGCCTGACATATCCCGTAAATTCCTCCGTAATCTACGAAATCTTTTGCGCTATATATATAGATATTCTATGTAATTAGAATACCACCCGATAGCTGAAAAATCATTTCATATCGAAAAATCCTTTATTCAATCGAATGAAATGGAATTCATCATTAGTTCAAGTCCCTCGAATTCCGATATGGAATCCCACTCAAGCTCCGAAAGCAGTGTGACTGAAATGGATCAACTAATTAGCCATCATCTATTCTGGATGAATTGGGGATGGGTTCGTAGCCTCCTCAATAATTGGAGACAAGAAGAAGGTGATCCCTTCCATCCACCACATTACCCTCTTGGTGATGAACCTGAAGCACTTACCGGCGAACTGGTCTGAAACACCATTTTCTCTCTCATTTCCAGAGTATCTCGTCACGATTATATACTACATCAAATTCTAGATTTTATTTATCCGCTCGTCCGAACCGACAATCACCCCGGTGTAATAGAAGAAGTCAACGAGCTTCGCGCTCTAGTAGTGGCTTTGGAGAATATGGTGCAAGGGTTACAAACACCAACAGCAGCACTAGCAGCATAACCAGTACCACCATCAGCAACACCAACAGTACCATCACCACCACCAACAGTAACATCCGCATCCCACACTTCAACCTCACAACCTATATCCCACGAGTACCAATGACATACACTCTATAGATACCAAGGAATACCAACAACAACAAACGATGAAGTATTGATTCATAACTTCATTGGAGAAACATTTTGCGACCATTATGTAGTCTTTAAAGTCTTAGAAATTATCTATTCTAGCCCTAACCATAAATTAGATGAGTAAACCCAAATGATAGAAGGAAGAGTAGAAACCCTGACAAGAATGATGTGTGGTTTACAAGCTAGACTTGATTTACCAACAACATCAACAGTACCATGAACATCACCAGTACAGTCACTGCCATCAGCGTTGTCAGAATCAGCAACACCTATAACATCACAAACTCTGTCAGTTCAAGAATCACCGTGGACATCATTATAAATCAACAACAAGTATGTCATATCAATGAGTTATGAAGTATTAACTCATTTCCACGGAAGGATTTATATGTATATCTTATATATATAAATTTTTAGACCATAATAAATATTTCCGTACTAAGCTATTATGTGTGAATCTTAACTACTCGGTTAATTCATATTACTAATATGCAATAATGTACGTCCTTCGTCCACAACTTAACCATCATTAACTACAATCTCTGCCTCAATTCAATAAATCCCAATTCATAATAAATCAAATGAATTATTCAAATATAAGTTTGATTTTTCACTTTCATCGTCGATGTACTCGAAACTTTTCAAATAACATTATTCGTACCTTGCGAAATTCACAAGAATTCCATAAACACCAACAAATAACGAAGTATTAATTCATAATTTCAATTTTATTGAATAAATACTCCGTAAAAGTTATGTAATTTCTGAAGTCTTTAGAGATTATTCAGTTCTAGTTTCAACCGTAAATCAAATGAGTTTAATTTAATATTAACTCATTAAATCTATGTTACATCTGAAGAAAATATGCACATATATATTTTCATAAAGACTGTAATAAAATTCTGTTGTACAAAATATTAATTGTGAATTTTTTTTAACGGGTAGGTAATACCCGAGAGATATATAAATTCACAATTAATATGTTACATTTTTCGAATCTGATTAAGCAAATCATCAACTATACTCCCAAAATCTCACAACAATATACATTCTTGTATAGTAATCAAAACAACCATTCTCACCCAAATTTGATTACGCATTCTGATTTTGACAAATCAAATGCAAGTCATGATTTAACAGAAGACATCACTCTTAGATTCCTACATCTTTCAAAGCTATACTTTGACTTCAAAACTGTGTTAGAACATCATATGTATATTAACGATTACAAACTGTGTTCAAACTCTCCGAAGTTTTCGAAGACACTTCAAACAATGAACAATCGAGATGATGATCCAACCACATATTACCCACATTTATGTACCTAAAAAGCTCTCGAAGCCAAAGTCATAGTTCGACGCGTATCCGTGTCAGACCCTTTGGCATTTATTAGCTAAAATGACTTTTCAATTCCTTTTCAAAGTAGAAAGTTTTGTCACAGCTCCAGCAAGTCAACTTCGACTTTTCAGTCGGACTAGTCTTATTATAACCTCGATAGATACGTTGCCCTTTCGTCATCGTTACTGGGGACCTTTCATATCTCGCCACCTTAGCAATAACTTACCAACAACTTCAATTATCTTTGCTTTTCAAAAAATCATTATATTTATTGAAATCACATCATTTACTCATTCGCATCTTGTAACGAGAATTGTCATACGAATCATCGAAAAACAGTAGCCAGTATTTTGAAATCTCGCAGCATGTCTACGCCAACAGTTATATGTGTACGTAAAACGTCTATCTCCTGGACTTACATACTTTGAATGTGAAGTTATGAAAAATATTTTGAACTGCAAACTAGTTCTTGAAATGCTGACGAAGCATAAAAAAACTGTAAACGATCTTAACAGTAAAAAGTTTGATGACAAAGAATAGTAAGGTGGTAAAGCTGAGAAAAAGAGAAGGTTTGGAACTGGAAAACGAATTGAACAGACTATGAAGGAGGCTGTGGACAAATCACAAAGACTAAATCTGCCTTCAAAGAATCCAAATGATTCAGTGCCTGCTAAAGTCATTAACGAATACCTTACTCTTTATTCTAAACCTTTACAGACAAATCTTCATCATCATCCATCAATATTAGAAATTCTAAGATATTATCATATCTTTCATTATAAATATCCGCGATATTTCTGAAGATATTTTCACAACTAATCTTATCTGAAGTCATTTATCTCTTTGCGCTATCAGTGTTACATCATATAAGAAACTATTAGTTTTTATATTCTATAAACTTTCGAGTTTAAATTATGAATGTTTTGAAGTAGTGTTGGGAACTGAAGCATGAGTTAGTATAATATAATGACACTTGATCAACGTGATTATATTACAGTAAGTCATGCTGAGTTTCTAATGGGACATGAAGATTCACAGACCATGCCGTCATCATGTTCCATGTTACACGACTCTTGTATTCTATTTAATCTCTAAAAATATCAAGAATATATTTTCTTGATGATTCGGTCTTTTCAGGGTATTCTGGTAAATTAACAAATCAAGATCGTGCTATTACTATTTCCTTCTTAGAACATTAACTATGTTCATTCTGAAATTCATATCTGCGAATACTGGACCATTACAAACGTTGCTTAATCACAAGAAGAAGAAACGAAAGGACAAAACTCCAAAATAGAAATTGGAGTATAAATCACAGCAAATAGAAGGGAGCATTAACTATGGATGTCAATGATTATAGAAGACAAAAGCTGGGGCTTTGAAATATAAGGGAAGATATAAAACCCAACAACCACCCAAAAATTATAAACCGTATATATCGATGCATATAGCAATATAAAGACACGGAAGAACTAAAAACACTATAAAACCGAGAGTATAGTAGAAGTAAATAGATTCTTCCAGAGGCAGATGAAAAAGAAGAATGACAGATATGAAAGTGAGGAGTATATCGAGAATCAGTACTGGATGAAGCATATTGACAAATACTTTAAAATATTAGTTGAGGGAGAAAGAATAGAACGTGTGAGTTGTAAGGAAACGAAGGAGGTGGATTTATAGTGAAATACCCGACAGAGAAATCAAGATGGATTATCGTATTAATTCGAAGAGAATCATAATCTCCTTAATCACCGAAGCATCAAATCCAACATAGATTACAAAGATTTTCTTTAAATTCGGAGATCAATTGTGATGACGTCAAAAGATATGACGAATCACTATAATCTTATTTCCTTCATTTACGATAACTTCCCTCATACGCTTCGAGTAATCGAATTATTTTATCCATACTTCTTAGAAATGATAAAACTTCATAATGGTCGTAATAACATTCTCATTGTTAGCCATAACGACCTCTATCAAATTTCGGGGACGAAATTTCTTTAACGGGTAGGTACTGTGACGACCCAGAAATTTCCGACTAAATTTAAACTTTATCTTTATATTATTCTGACACGATAAGCAATGTTTGTTAAGTTAAATCTCAAGGATTTTAAACTATGTTTATACATTCATTTAAACCTCGACCAAATTCCAATGATTCACGAACCATTAAATGAACATATATGAATATGTATGTATATGTGTATATATTATAAATTGAAAATGTCAAAAAAGTATTTAAACGTATAATGCTTTACATGAACGTATTTGTTTCAATATGATTATCGACGAAATTAAAAAAAATATATTAAATGCTTGAATTATCAGAAACATTGAATTATGATTACAAGTCTCTGTTGAGAGGTCCACTATGATTGAGAAAATCTATTCCTTTTAACGATATTCGGAATAATTTGTAAAGCTATTTATAAATAAAAACAAAAAGTGTCATTTACGAAAGTTAGACAAAAGTTAGTGGAGAATTGGTTTCCATAATATTCTATTAATCTATTTTCAAACGTACAAAAACGTTTTCAGTTTAAAAAGAACTTTATTATTAAAATATATATAACTTTTATAAATATCTAGAATCACTTTTGACAACTCATTACTTAACCAGTATAATAAATATAATGATATTTATATTTTATTTCATTAAATATATATAACGATTTAAATTAATATTATATATATTTATACGCGTATTATACATACATAGTTTTTATACTTTTACTATACTTTAACTTTACCTTTACTTTACTTTTACTTTACTTTAACTTTAATAATTCACTTTAATAATTCATACTTTAATAATTCACTTTAATAATTCACTTTAATAATTCATACTTTAATAATTCACTTTAATAATTCATACTTTAATAATTCACTTTAATAATTCAAAAATCTATTATAAATAGAATTCAATAGATTTCATTATTTCATAGAAACTTGAAAATATATTTCTCTAAACTCTCTCAATCGATTTATATATATATATATATATATATATATATATATATATATATATATATATATATATATATTTGCTCTGTATTATTTCAAGATATTATTAGTATACATAAAATATTACGACGGAGTGATGTCCGAGTGATTTCAAAATAGTTTTTTTTGAATGAGTCGAAGCTAAGGAAATTATGGGTTATAGCTATGGAGGTGATGGATATGGTTCATGGGTATGCTCGTGAGGTCAATCTAGTGTTTATCATCTCCGTTGCGTCTACGTACTTTCCTGCAATATTGAATCTCAATATTGATACGTTCGTGAATCCGAGGCCAACCTTGCACTTGTTAAATGACGTTATATGTATTTTTACTACGAAATACAGTATGGTGAGTTTCATTACTCCCTTTTCTATATATTTTTGGGACTGAGAATACATGCGCTGTTTTTATAAATGTTTTATGAAATAGGCACAAGTACTAAAACTAATTCTACGTGGGTTTAAACCAGAAATATACCCTTAGCTTGGTAACATTAAACTACTTGTCTATGTACGGTAGGCGCGAATCCTAAAGATAGATCTATTGGGCCTGACAAACCCCATCCTGACTATGGGATGCTTTAGTACTTCGAGATTATTTTAAACACACCTGATCTGGTGTACTTCAGAGGGTAAAACATGAACATTAAGGCTTGTTACCGGGTGCCTACAACTTATAGAATACTTTTATACACTTGCGAGTGTACATATATTTATAAACAGAAATCTTGTGGTCTATTAATATATTGAAATGATTGTTATGATAAACCTATGAACTCACCAACCTTTTGGTTGACACTTTAAAGCATGTTTATTCTCAGGTATTAAAGAAATCTTCCGCTGTGCATTAGCTCATTTTAAGGATATTACTTGGAGTCATTCATGGCATATTTTGAAAGACGTTGCATTCGAGTCATTGAGTTCATCAGGATAATTATTATGTCAATTATAGTTGGATGTATTATGAAATGGTGTGCATGCCGTCAACTTTCGTTGTAAAAAAAGTTTGTCTTTTAAAAATGAATGCAATGTTTGTAAAATGTATCATATAGAGGTCAAATACCTCGCGATGTAATCAACTATTAAGAATCGTTTATAATGAACGGGTCATTTCAAGTTGTGATTGGGGAAGTGGATCACGTGTGGATGCGGATTCACGATGACTCGTGTGGTTCCGTCATCTTATAGAAGTGGATCACGTGTGGATGCGGATTCACGATGACTCGTGTAGTTCGGTCATCTTATTGAGTTAGTGATCTTGTGTGGTTGCGAATTTACTAAGGCTCATGTAGTTCGGCCAACCTCGATGTTGTTGTGATATTGAAGATAGTAGTCTCGTGTAGTTGCGGATTTACTAAGGCTCGTGTAGTTCGGTCAATCTTCATTGTGGTAATTGACATTTGGTTTGGGGTTAAGGGGTTAACCTTGGCGTTTTATGCTTTATTGTTATGTATATATATTGTCGTATTATTGTGATGTAGCTAACCCTCCAGGTGTAGTTTGTTGGAGTTGTTCACATCGCCGTTGGTGAACTTACTTGTTGACTTCTTAGTTTGTTGTATGTACGGTATGCTTAGTTAGTTTGCCTTATACTTGGATGCCCCGGTATACGTTATTTGATTATTTGTGTGGCGTGTCCATTTTATGCATATATATATATGTAGTATATTCTCACTCACTAAGCGTTAGCTTACCCTCTCGTTGTTTACATTTTTATAGATTTTCACGGAGGCGGTGGCTTGGGTAAGTGCGGGGCTAGTGGACTTGCGTAGCTTGATTTAGAAGACTTGCTTTTGGATTCGATTAGGATTGGGTAGCGTATCCCCAATCACCATGCTCGGTTTATGTTTTGTATTAAAACTAAAATGGGTCGAAATGGTCGCTTGTCGTAATATTGGTCGATGTGGGCCCGGTAATGTAAAACTCGGTTTTTATTATGGAAAACTCTTAGTTTAATTATTATTAACATATTGTGAAAGTGTTTTCGTTTAAAAGTGTCAGGAAGCGGGTTTTCCGCCCGCGTAACTTTGACAAACTGGGCAGAATATTTTAGTACATTTGGACGCTGTCCAAAAGCCTTGGACGCCATCCTGTCCTTCAGATCTGGACGCCATCCAGATAACTGGACGCCGTCCAGATGCACTGTTTCACAAAAAAATTTATTAAGGCGTGTTTTTGATCGGATAACGGGTTGGGTCGTTACAAGTGGTATCAGAGCATGGTCTAAGGGATTTAGGTGACTTGAGATAGGTGCCTAGACTTAGACTTTTGTGTGTGCTTATTTGTTGCGGAAATTGTAGGATTACGGGTCGGAATGGGTTGTAGTTAGTGCCTTGGTTGTAGGTGGACTAACGTTTATATTAATATGAGGATATTATTAATATACTATTGCGTTGTGTTTTGCTATTGTTTGCGTTGCGAATATCATCAAGCAAGATAGTTGTTGTACTAACAATTTGATACGATGTGTGTACGTAATAAGGACTTACAAACCTTATTACGGGTGCAAATCGTGTCTAACAAGTGATGTACGACGAGTGTTGAGCAAGATGAGGTGGTGTTGTGCATGTGGTTTTATACATTCGTGGACTAATCATTTTGCATTCTTTAGAATGAAGACGGAAGAGGTATACGGAATGGACGAGCCTATTCATGCGTGGAAGGATGAGTTAACGTTAAAGATTGAGGCTTCGTTCGAACGATATGCCTCGATTTTCGCCGACAAGGTTAAGCAAGAACTCCATGAAGCAATCGAAGGACGGGTGACCGAAATTGTCCGAGACCAAGTGACTAAAGTCGTAAGGGAAGAGCTTGAGAAGAGATTTTCCAAACCTCGAGGTAGTGGTGATGAGGAAGTACTCGCGAGGTTAGAGTCACATGGTACTCCTAGTAAGAGGGCACGAAGTACGCCTAAAAGCGTCGGGAATGTGAAGAAGACGAGTAAGAAGGGTTACATGCCTACGTGTTATAGGTGTGGAGAACGAGGTCATTTGGCACGAGATTGTACGGGTGTACTGAAATGTCCCGTTCTTATTGATTAAAAACATTCCATATTAATTGATTTCGTTGCGAGGTTTTGACCTCTATATGAGACGTTTTTCAAAGACTGCATTCATTTTTAAAACAAACCATAACCTTTATTTCATAAATAAAGGTTTAAAAAGCTTTACGTAGATTATCAAATAATGATAATCTAAAATATCCTGTTTACACACGACCATTACATAATGGTTTACAATTGTGACGACCCGGAAATTTCCGACTAAATTTAAACTTTATCTTTATATTATTCTGACACGATAAGCAATGTTTGTTAAGTTAAATCTCAAGGATTTTAAACTATGTTCATACATTCATTTAAACCTCGACCAAATTCCAATGATTCACGAACCATTAAATGAACATATATGAATATGTATGTATATGTTATAAATTGAAAATGTCAACAAAGTATTTAAACGTATAATGCTTTATATGAACGTATTTGTTTCAATATGATTATCGACGAAATAAAAAAATAATATTAAAAGATTGAATTATCAGAAACATTGAATTATGATTACAAGTCTCTGCTGAGAGGTCCACTATGATTTGAGAAAATCTATTCCTCTTAACGATATTCGGAATAATTTGTAAAGCTATTTATAAATAAAAATAAAAAGTGTCATTTACGAAAGTTAGAAAAAAGTTAGTGGAGAATTGGTTTCCATAATATTCTATTAATCTATTTTCAAACGTACAAAAACGTTTTCAGTTTAAAAAGAACTTTATTATTAAAACGTATATAACTTTTATAAATATCTAGAATCACTTTTGACAACTCATTACTTAACCAGTATAATAAATATAACGATATTTATATTTTATTTCATTAAATATATATAACGATTTAAATTAATATTATATATATATATATTTATACGCGTATTATACATACATAGTTTTTATACTTTTACTATACTTTAACTTTACCTTTACTTTACTTTTACTTTACTTTAACTTTAATAATTCACTTTAATAATTCATACTTTAATAATTCACTTTAATAATTCATACTTTAATAATTCACTTTAATAATTCATACTTTAATAATTCAAAAATCTATTATAAATAGAATTCAATAGGTTTCATTATTTCATAGAAACTTGAAAATATATTTCTCTAAACTCTCTCAATCGATTTATATATATATATTTGCTCTGTATTATTTCGAGATATTATTAGTATACATAAAATATTACGACGGAGTGATGTCCGAGTGATTTCAAAATAGTTTTTTTTAATGAGTCGAAGCTAAGAAAATTATGGGTTATAGCTATGGAGGTGATGGATATGGTTCATGGGTATACTCGTGAGGTCAATCTAGTGTTTATCATCTCCGTTGCGTCTACGTACTTTCCTGCAATATTGAATCTCAATATTGATACGTGAGCACTCATAACTTAACTTTTATATATCAATAGTGTATCCCTGACTAGTGCTCGAGTATATAGGATTATGCATGCTTGTACATTCGATATTGTCCTTAGATAGGTTTGTTGAATCCTGAATTAGATACATATGCTACTGAGATAGGGTATATGATATGCATGTCGTTGGAAGGCTAGCGAAAAATTAAGAACTTTTCATTTAGATATCGAATGGTTTCGATGAACGGATTAGAAGTTATAGTCAACTGAATTTTAGTTTTATTGTTAAAATGATTATTATTACTATCGTCGTTATTATTTTAATAGAAATATCATTGTTATTATAAAATATCATTATTACTATTATGTTAGTATTATCATTTTATCATAATAACATTTTTAGTAAATATAAGTATTGTTATTTTTTTTATAAGAATAATAATAATTATTATTACAAAATAATACAACTTTTACTTATTATTATTATGATCAATATTATTTTATCAAATAAATAGGGGATACAAAGATATTTTTCACCACGCGTAATATAATTACATTAATAATACTTACCACTATAGTTTTACGATATTAAGTGAACTTTATAAATTTTACTACTTAAGATATATAAAAGTATATTTTATCATATATAAACGTTAATATAAATTTTTGTTAATAAATGATTTTATTATTATAAAATCTAATAAATATATTTAAATATATAAAACGACTATAGTTAAGTTATATAATAAACACGTATAAATTTAAGAAGTCATTTTGGGTCAAGTTGACTTTTGTTGACTTTTGCATATTAGTCTCGAGCATTAGGATTGTGGTACACTATGACTTGACCAAAAATTGTTAGACAAATATTGACCAACATATAAATATATATAATTAATATAGGTTCGTGAATCCGAGGCCAACCTTGCACTTGTTAAATGACGTTATATGTATTTTTACTACGAAATACAGTATGGTGAGTTTCATTACTCCCTTTTATATATATTTTTGGGACTGAGAATACATGCGCTGTTTTTATAAATGTTTTACGAAATAGGCACAAGTACTAAAACTAATTCTACGTGGGTTTAAACCAGAAATATACCCTTAGTTTGGTAACATTAAACTACTTGTCTATGTACGATAGGCGCGAATCCTAAAGATAGATCTATTGGGCCTGACAAACCCCATCCTGACTATGGGATGCTTTAGTACTTCGAGGTTATTTTAAACACACCTGATCTGGTGTACTTCAGAGGGTAAAACATGAACGTTAAGGCTTGTTACCGGGTGCCTACAACTTATAGAATACTTTTATACACTTGCGAGTGTACATATATTTATAAACAGAAATCTTGTGGTCTATTAATATATTGAAATGATTGTTATGATAAACCTATGAACTCACCAACCTTTTGGTTGACACTTTAAAGCATGTTTATTCTCAGGTAATAAAGAAATCTTCCGCTGTGCATTAGCTCATTTTAAGGATATTACTTGGAGTCATTCATGGCATATTTTGAAAGACGTTGCATTCGAGTCATTGAGTTCATCAAGATTATTATTATGTCAATTATAGTTGGATGTATTATGAAATGGTGTGCATGCCGTCAACTTTCGTTGTAAAAAAAGTTTGTCTTTTAAAAATGAATGCAATGTTTGTAAAATGTATCATATAGAGGTCAAATACCTCGCGATGTAATCAACTATTGTGAATCGTTTATAATGTATATGAACGGGTCCTTTCAGTTGGTATCAGAGCGGTGGTATTAGCGAACCAGGTCTGCATTAGTGTGTCTAACTGATAGTCGTTAGGATGCATTAGTGAGCCTGGACTTTGACCGTGTCTGCATGTCAAAAGTTTTGCTTATCATTTTTGTCGAAAATTGTCTGCTTATCATTCTTAGTCTAGACACGTCTTACTGCATTGATTGCATGAATAGTGTATAGACAAAATTCATATCTTAGCGTATCTGCTAATCCATATCTTAGCGTATCTGTTACTGTAAACTTTGCCTGACATATCCCGTAAATTCCTCCGTAATCTACGAAATCTTTTGCGCTATATATATAGATATTCTATGTAATTAGAATACCACCCGATAGCTGAAAAATCATTTCATATCGAAAAATCCTTTATTCAATCGAATGAAATGGAATTCATCATTAGTTCAAGTCCCTCGAATTCCGATATGGAATCCCACTCAAGCTCCAAAAGCAGTGTGACTGAAATGGATCAACTAATTAGCCATCATCTATTCTGGATGAATTGGGGATGGGTTCGTAGCCTCCTCAATAATTGGAGACAAGAAGAAGGTGATCCCTTCCATCCACCACATTACCCTCTTGGTGATGAACCTGAAGCACTTACCGGTGAACTGGTCCGAAACACCATTTTCTCTCTCATTTCCAGAGTATCTCGTCACGATTATATACTACATCAAATTCTAGATTTTATTTATCCGCTCGTCCGAACCGACAATCACCCCGGTGTAATAGAAGAAGTCAACGAGCTTCGTGCTCGAGTAGTGGCTTTGGAGAATATGGTGCAAGGGTTACAAACACCAACAGCAGCACTAGCAGCATAACTAGTACCACCATCAGCAACACCAACAGTACCATCACCACCACCAACAGTAACATCCGCATACCACACTTCAACCTCACAACCTATATCCCACGAGTACCAATGACATACACTCTATAGATACCAAGGAATACCAACAACAACAAACGATGAAGTATTGATTCATAACTTCATTGGAGAAACATTTTGCGACCATTATGTAGTCTTTAAAGTCTTAGAAATTATCTATTCTAGCCCTAACCATAAATTAGATGAGTAAACCCAAATGATAGAAGGAAGAGTAGAAACCCTGACAAGAATGATGTGTGGTTTACAAGCTAGACTTGATTTACCAACAGCATCAACAGTACCATGAACATCACCAGTACAGTCACTGCCATCAGCGTTGTCAGAATCAGCAGCACCTATAACATCACAAACTCTGTCAGTTCAAGAATCACCGTGGACATCATTATAAATCAACAACAAGTATGTCATATCAATGAGTTATGAAGTATTAACTCATTTCCACGGAAGGATTTATATGTATATCTTATATATATAAATTTTTAGACCATAATAAATATTTCCGTACTAAGCTATTATGTGTGAATCTTAACTACTCGGTTAATTCATATTACTAATATGCAATAATGTACGTCCTTCGTCCACAACTTAACCATCATTAACTACAATCTCTGCCTCAATTCAATAAATCCCAATTCATAATAAATCAAATGAATTATTCAAATATAAGTTTGATTTTTCACTTTCATCGTCGATGTACTCGAAACTTTTCAAATAACATTATTCGTACCTTGCGAAATTCACAAGAATTCCATAAACACCAACAAATAACGAAGTATTAATTCATAATTTCAATTTTATTGAATAAATACTCCGTAAAAGTTATGTAATTTCTAAAGTCTTTAGAGATTATTCAGTTCTAGTTTCAACCGTAAATCAAATGAGTTTAATTTAATATTAACTCATTAAATCTATGTTACATCTGAAGAAAATATGCACATATATATTTTCATAAAGACTGTAATAAAATTCTGTTGTACAAAATATTAATTGTGAATTTTTTTTAACAAGTAGGTAATACCCGAGAGATATATAAATTCACAATTAATATGTTACATTTTTCGAATCTGATTAAGCAAATCATCAACTATACTCCCAAAATCTCACAACAATATACATTCTTGTATAGAAATCAAAACAACCATTCTCACCCAAATTTGATTACGCATTCTGATTTTGACAAATTAAAATCCAAGTCATGATTTAACAGAAGACATCACTCTTAGATTCCTACATCTTTCAAAGCTATACTTTGACTTCAAAACTGTGTTAGAACATCATATGTATATCAACGATTACAAACTGTGTTCAAACTCTTCGAAGTTTTCGAAGACACTTCAAACAATGAACAATCGAGATGATGATCCAACCACATATTACCCACATTTATGTACCTAAAAAGCTCTCGAAGCCAAAGTCATAGTTCGACGCGTATCCGTGTCAGACCCTTTTGGCATTTATTAGTTAAAATGACTTTTCAATTCCTTTTCAAAGTAGACAGTTTTGTCACAGCTCCAGCAAGTCAACTTCGACTTTTCAGTCGGACTAGTATTATTATAACCTCGATAGATACGTTGCCCTTTCGTCATCATTACTGGGGACCTTTCATATCTCGCCACCTTAGCAATAACTTACCAACAACTTCAATTATCTTTGACTTTTCAAAAAATCATTATATTTATTGAAATCACATCATTTACTCATTCGCATCTTGTAACGAGAATTGTCATACGAATCATCGAAAAACAGTAGCCAGTATTTTGAAATCTCGCAGCATGTCTACGCCAACAGTTATATGTGTACGTAAAACGTCTATCTCCTGGACTTACATACTTTGAATGTGAAGTTATGAAAAATATTTTGAACTGCAAACTAGTTCTTGAAATGCTGACGAAGCATAAAAAAACTGTAAACGATCTTAACAGTAAAAAGTTTGATGACAAAGAATAGTAAGGTGGTAAAGCTGAGAAAAAGAGAAGGTTTGGAACTGGAAAACGAATTGAACAGACTATGAAGGAGGCTGTGGACAAATCACAAAGACTAAATCTGCCTTCAAAGAATCCAAATGATTCAGTGCCTGCTAAAGTCATTAATGAATACCTTACTCTTTATTCTAAACCTTTACAGACAAATCTTCATCATCATCCATCAATATTAGAAATTCTAAGATATTATCATATCTTTCATTATAAATATCCGCGATATTTCTGAAGATATTTTCACAACTAATCTTATCTGAAGTCATTTATCTCTTTGCGCTATCAGTGTTACATCATATAAGAAACTATTAGTTTTTATATTCTATAAACTTTCGAGTTTAAATTAGAATGTTTTGAAGTAGTGTTGGGAACTGAAGCATGAGTTAGTATAATATAATGACACTTGATCAACGTGATTATATTACAGTAAGTCATGCTGAGTTTCTAATGGGACATGAAGATTCACAGACCATGCCGTCATCATGTTCCATGTTACACGACTCTTGTATTCTATTTAATCTCTAAAAATATCAAGAATATATTTTCTTGATGATTCGGTCTTTTCAGGGTATTCTGGTAAATTAACAAATCAAGATCGTGCTATTACCATTTCCTTCTTAGAACATTAACTATGTTCATTCTGAAATTCATATCTGCGAATACTGGACCATTACAAATGTTGCTTAATCGCAAGAAGAAGAAACGAAAGGACAAAACTCCAAAATAAAAATTGGAGTATAAATCGCAGCAAATAGAAGGGAGCATTAACTGTGGATGTCAATGATTATAGAAGACAAAAGCAGGGGCTTTGAAATATAAGGGAAGATATAAAACCCAACAACCACCCAAAAATTATAAACCGTATATATCGATGCATATAGCAATATAAAGACACGAAAGAACTAAAAACACTATAAAACCGAGAGTATAGTAGAAGTAAATAGATTCTTCCAGAGGCAGATGAAAAGGAAGAACGACAGATATGAAAGTGAGGAGTATATCGAGAATCAGTACTTGATGAAGCATATTGACAAATACTTTAAAATATGAGTTGAGGGAGAAAGAATAGAAGGTGTGAGTTGTAAGGAAACGAAGGAGGTGGATTTATAGTGAAATACCCGACAGAGAAATCAAGATGGATTATCATATTAATTCGAAGAGAATCATAATCTCCTTAATCACCGAAGCATCAAATCCAACATAGATTACAAAGATTTTCTTTAAATTCAGAGATCAATTGTGATGACGTCAAAAGATATGACAAATCACTATAATCTTATTTTCTTCATTTACGATAACTTCCCTCATACGCTTCGAGTAATCGAATTATTTTATCCATACTTCTTAGACATGATAAAACTTCATAATGGTCGTAATAACATTCTCATTGTTAGCCATAACGACCTCTATCAAATTTCGGGGACGAAATTTCTTTAACGGGTAGGTACTGTGACGACCCGGAAATTTCCGACTAAATTTAAACTTTATCTTTATATTATTCTGACACGATAAGCAATGTTTGTTAAGTTAAATCTCAAGGATTTTAAACTATGTTCATACATTCATTTAAACCTCGACCAAATTCCAATGATTCACGAACCATTAAATGAACGTATATGAATATGTATGTATATGTTATAAATTGAAAATGTCAACAAAGTATTTAAACGTATAATGCTTTATATGAACGTATTTGTTTCAATATGATTATCGACGAAATAAAAAAATAATATTAAAAGATTGAATTATCAGAAACATTGAATTATGATTACAAGTCTCTGCTGAGAGGTCCACTATGATTTGAGAAAATCTATTCCTCTTAACGATATTCGGAATAATTTGTAAAGCTATTTATAAATAAAAATAAAAAGTGTCATTTACGAAAGTTAGACAAACGTTAGTGGAGAATTGGTTTCCATAATATTCTATTAATCTATTTTCAAACGTACAAAAACGTTTTCAGTTTAAAAAGAACTTTATTATTAAAACGTATATAACTTTTATAAATATCTAGAATCACTTTTGACAACTCATTACTTAACCAGTATAATAAATATAACGATATTTATATTTTATTTCATTAAATATATATAACGATTTAAATTAATATTATATATATATATATATATATATATATTTATACGCGTATTATACATACATAGTTTTTATACTTTTACTATACTTTAACTGTACCTTTACTTTAGTTTTACTTTACTTTAACTTTAATAATTCACTTTAATAATTCATACTTTAATAATTCACTTTAATAATTCATACTTTAATAATTCACTTTAATAATTCATACTTTAATAATTCAAAAATCTATTATAAATAGAATTTAATAGGTTTCATTATTTCATAGAAACTTAAAAATATATTTCTCTAAACTCTCTCAATCGATTTATATATATATATTTGCTCTGTATTATTTCAAGATATTATTAGTATACATAAAATATTACGACGGAGTGATGTCCGAGTGATTTCAAAATAGTTTTTTTTGAATGAGTCGAAGCTAAGAAAATTATGGGTTATAGCTATGGAGGTGATGGATATGGTTCATGGGTATGCTCGTGAGGTCAATCTAGTGTTTATCATCTCCGTTGCGTCTACGTACTTTCCTGCAATATTGAATCTCAATATTGATACGTGAGCACTCATAACTTAACTTTTATATATCAATAGTGTATCCCTGACTAGTGCTCGAGTATATAGGATTATGCATGCTTGTACATTCGATATTGTCCTTAGATAGGTTTGTTGAATCCTGAATTAGATACATATGCTACTGAGATAGGGTATATGATATGCATGTCGTTGGAAGGCTAGCGAAAAATTAAGAACTTTTCATTTAGATATCGAATGGTTTCGATGAACGGATTAGAAGTTATAGTCAACTGAATTTTAGTTTTATTGTTAAAATGATTATTATTACTATCGTCGTTATTATTTTAATAGAAATATCATTGTTATTATAAAATATCATTATTACTATTATGTTAGTATTATCATTTTATCATAATAACATTTTTAGTAAATATAAATATTGTTATTTTTTTTATAAGAATAATAATAATTATTATTACAAAATAATACAACTTTTACTTATTATTATTATGATCAATATTATTTTATCAAATAAATAGGGGATACAAAGATATTTTTCACCACGCGTAATATAATTACATTAATAATACTTACCACTATAGTTTTACGATATTAAGTGAACTTTATAAATTTTACTACTTAAGATATATAAAAGTATATTTTATCATATATAAACGTTAATATAAATTTTTGTTAATAAATGATTTTATTATTATAAAATCTAATAAATATATTTAAATATATAAAACGACTATAGTTAAGTTATATAATAAACACGTATAAATTTTAGAAGTCATTTTGGGTCAAGTTGACTTTTGTTGACTTTTGCATATTAGTCTCGAGCATTAGGATTGTGGTACACTATGACTAGACCAAAAATTGTTAGACAAATATTGACCAACATATAAATATATATAATTAATATAGGTTCGTGAATCCGAGGCCAACCTTGCACTTGTTAAATGACGTTATATGTATTTTTACTACGAAATACAGTATGGTGAGTTTCATTACTCCCTTTTATATATATTTTTGGGACTGAGAATACATGCGCTGTTTTTATAAATGTTTTACGAAATAGGCACAAGTACTAAAACTAATTCTACGTGGGTTTAAACCAGAAATATACCCTTAGCTTGGTAACATTAAACTACTTGTCTATGTACGGTAGGCGCGAATCCTAAAGATAGATCTATTGGGCCTGACAAACCCCATCCTGACTATGGGATGCTTTAGTACTTCGAGGTTATTTTAAACACACCTGATCTGGTGTACTTCAGAGGGTAAAACATGAACGTTAAGGCTTGTTACCGGGTGCCTACAACTTATAGAATACTTTTATACACTTGCGAGTGTACATATATTTATAAACAGAAATCTTGTGGTCTATTAATATATTGAAATGATTGTTATGATAAACCTATGAACTCACCAACCTTTTGGTTGACACTTTAAAGCATGTTTATTCTCAGGTATTAAAGAAATCTTCCGCTGTGCATTAGCTCATTTTAAGGATATTACTTGGAGTCATTCATGGCATATTTTTAAAGACGTTGCATTCGAGTCATTGAGTTCATCAGGATTATTATTATGTCAATTATAGTTGGATGTATTATGAAATGGTGTGCATGCCGTCAACTTTCGTTGTAAAAAAAGTTTGTCTTTTAAAAATGAATGCAATGTTTGTAAAATGTATCATATAGAGGTCAAATACCTCGCGATGTAATCAACTATTGTGAATCGTTTATAATGTATATGAACGGGTCCTTTCAACAATACAAATATGTTACATCGAAATCAGTTTCTTGAATGCAGTTTTTACACAATATCATACAAACATGGACTCCAAATCTTGTCCTTATTTTAGTATGCAACAGCGGAAGCTCTTAGTATTCACCTGAGAATAAACATGCTTTAAGCGTCAACAAAAATGTTGGTGAGTTATAGGTTTAACCTATATATATCAAATCGTAACAATAGACCACAAGATTTCATATTTCAATACGCATCCCATACATAGAGATAAAAATCATTCATATGGTGAACACCTGGTAACCGACATTAACAAGATGCATATATAAGAATATCCCCATCATTCCGGGACACCCTTCGGATATGATATAAATTTCGAAGTACTAAAGCATCTGGTACTTCGGATGGGGTTTGTTAGGCCCAATAGATCTATCTTTAGGATTCGCGTCAATTAGGGTGTCTGTTCCCTAATTCTTAGATTACCAGACTTAATAAAAAGGGGCATATTCGATTTCGATAATTCAACCATAGAATGTAGTTTCACGTACTTGTGTCTATTTTGTAAATCATTTATAAAACCTGCATGTATTCTCATCCCAAAAATATTAGATTTTAAAAGTGGGACTATAACTCACTTTCACAGATTTTTACTTCGTCGGGAAGTAAGACTTGGCCACTGGTTGATTCACGAACCTATAACAATATACACATATATATCAAAGTAAGTTCAAAATATATTTACAACACTTTTAATATATTTTGAGGTTTTAAGTTTATTAAGTCAGCTGTCCTCGTTAGTAACCTACAACTAGTTGTCTACAGTTAGATGTACAGAAATAAATCGATAAATATTATCTTGAATCAATCAACGACCCAGTGTATACGTATCTCAGTATTGATCACAACTCAAACTATATATATTTTGGAATCAACCTCAACCCTGTATAGCTAACTCCAACATTCACATATAGAGTGTCTATGGTTGTTTCGAAATATATATAGATGTGTCGACATGATAGGTCGAAACATTGTATACGTGTCTATGGTATCTCAAGATTACATAATATACAATACAAGTTGATTAAGTTATGGTTGGAATAGATTTGTTACCAATTTTCACGTAGCTAAAATGAGAAAAATTATCCAATCTTGTTTTACCCATAACTTCTTCATTTTAAATCCGTTTTGAGTGTATCAAATTGCTATGGTTTCATATTGAACTTTATTTTATGAATATAAATAGAAAAAGTATAGGTTTATAGTCGGAAAAATAAGTTACAAGTCGTTTTTGTAAAGGTAGTCATTTCAGTCGAAAGAACGACGTCTAGATGACCATTTTAGAAAACATACTTCCACTTTGAGTTTAACCATAATTTTTGGATATAGTTTCATGTTCATAATAAAAATCATTTTCCCAGAATAACAACTTTTAAATCAAAGTTTATCATAGTTTTTAATTAACTAACCCAAAACAGCCCGCGGTGTTACTACGACGGCGTAAATCCGGTTTTACGGTATCTTTCGTGTTTCCAGGTTTTAAATCATTAAGTTAGCATATCATATAGATATAGAACATGTGTTTAGTTGATTTTAAAAGTCAAGTTAGAAGGATTAACTTTTATTTGCGAACAAGTTTAGAATTAACTAAACTATGTTCTAGTGATTACAAGTTTAAACCTTCGAATAAGATAGCTTTATATGTATGAATCGAATGATGTTATGAACATCATTACTACCTCAAGTTCCTTGGATAAACCTACTGGAAATGAGAAAAATAGATCTAGCTTCAAAGGATCCTTGGATGGCTTGAAAGTTCTTGAAGCAGAATCATGACACGAAAACAATTTCAAGTAAGATTTCCACTCGAAATAAGATTGTTATTGTTATAGAAATTGAATTAAAGTTTGAATATGATTATTACCTTGTATTAGAAAGATATACTACTGTAAGTAACAAAGGTTTCTTGATCTTGGATGATTACTTGGAATGGATTTAAAAAACTTGGAAGTAAACTTGCAATCTTGGAAGTATTCTTGATTTTATGAAACTAGAACTTTTGGAATTTATGAAGAACACTTAGAACTTGAAGATAGAACTTGAGAGAGATCAATTAGATGAAGAAAATTGAAGAATGAAAGTGTTTGTAGGTGTTTTTGGTCGTTGGTGTATGGATTAGATTTAAAGGATATGTAATTTTGTTTTCATGTAAATAAGTCATGAATGATTACTCATATTTTTGTAATTTTATGAGATATTTCATGCTAGTTGCCAAATGATGGTTCCCACATGTGTTAGGTGACTCACATGGGCTGCTAAGAGCTGATCATTGGAGTGTATATACCAATAGTACATACATCTAAAAGCTGTGTATTGTACGAGTACGAATACGGGTGCATACGAGTAGAATTGTTGATGAAACTGAACGAGGATATAATTGTAAGCATTTTTGTTAAGTAGAAGTATTTTGATAAGTGTATTGAAGTCTTTCAAAAGTGTATGAATACATATTAAAACACTACATGTATATACATTTTAACTGAGTCGTTAAGTCATCGTTAGTCGTTACATGTAAATGTTGTTTTGAAACCTTTAGGTTAACGATCTTGTTGAATGTTGTTAACCCATTGTTTATTATAACAAATGAGATGTTAAATTGTTATATTATCATGATATTATGATATATAATATATCTTAGTATGATATATATACAGTTAAATGTCGTTACAACGATAATCGTTACATATATGTCTCGTTTCGAAATCATTAAGTTAGTAGTCTTATTTTTACATATGTATTTCATTGTTAATACACTTAATAATATATTTACTTATCATTTAACATAATTAACCAAGTGTATCAATATCTTAATATGATTCATATGTACCTAGTAAGACGTTGTTATAACGATAATCGTTATATATATCATTTTCGAGTTTCTTAAATTAATAGTCTCATTTTTATGTATATAACTCATTGTTAAAATACCTAATGAGATACATACTTATAATAAAATCATGTTAACTATATATATAACCATATATATGTCATCGTATAGTTTTTACAAGTTTTAACGTTCGTGAATCACCGGTCAACATGGGTGGTCAGTTGTCTATATGAAACCTATTTCAATTAATCAAGCCTTAACAAGTTTGATTGCTTAACATGTTGGAAACACTTAATCATGTAAATAACAATTTCATTTAATATATATATAAACATGGAAAAGTTCGGGTCACTACAGTACCTACCCGTTAAATAAATTTCGTCCCGAAATTTTAAGCAGTTGGAGGTGTTGACGTATCTTCTGGAAATAAATGCGGGTATTTCTTCTTCATCTGATCTTCACGCTCCCAGGTGAACTCGGGTCCTCTACGAGCATTCCATCGAACCTTAACAATCGGTATCTTGTTTTGTTTAAGTCTCTTAACCTCACGATCCATTATTTCGACGGGTTCTTCAATGAATTGAAGTTTTTCATTGATTTAGATTTCGTCCAACGAAATAGTGAGATCTTCTTTAGCAAAACATTTCTTCAAATTTGAGACATGGAAAGTGTTATGTACAGCCGCGATTTGTTGAGGTAGCTCCAGTTGGTAAGCTACTGGTCCGACACGATCTATAATCTTGAATGGTCCAATGTACCTTGGGTTTAGTTTCCCCCGTTTACCAAATCGAACAACGCCTTTCCAAGGTGAAACCTTAAGCATGACCATTTCTCCAATTTCAAACTCTATATCTTTTCTTTTACTGTCCGCGTAGCTCTTTTGTCGACTCTGGGCGGTTTTCAATCTTTGTTGAATTTGGATGATTTTCTAGGTAGTTTCTTGTATTATCTCCGGACCCGTAGTCTGTCTATCCCCCACTTCACTCCAACAAATCGGAGACCTGCACTTTCTACCATAAAGTGCTTCAAACGGCGCCATCTCAATGCTTGACTGGTAGCTGTTGTTGTAGGAAAATTCTGCTAACGGTAGATGTCAATCCCAACTGTTTTCGAAATCAATAACACAAGCTCGTAGCATGTCTTTAAGCTTTTGTATCATCCTTTCGCTCTGCCCATCAGTTTGTGGATGATAGGCAGTACTCATGTCTAGACGAGTTCCCAATGCTAGCTGTAATGTCTGCCAGAATCTTGAAATAAATCTGCCATCCCTATCAGAGATAATAGAGATTGGTATTCCATGTCTAGAGATGACTTCCTTCAAATACATTCGTGCTAACTTCTCCATCTTGTCATCTTCTCTTATTGGCAGGAAGTGTGCTGACTTGGTGAGACGATCAACTATTACCCAAATAGTATCATAACCACTTGCAGTCCTTGGCAATTTAGTAATGAAATCCATGGTAATGTTTTCCCATTTCCATTCCGGGAATTCAGGTTGTTGTAGTAGACCTGATGGTTTCTGATGTTCAACTTTGACCTTAGAACACGTCAAACATTCTCCTACATATTTTGCAATATCGTCTTTCATACCTGGCCACCAAAAATGTTTCTTAAGATCCTTGTACATCTTCCCCTTTCCAGGATGTATTGAGTATCTGGTTTTATGAGCTTCTCTAAGTACCATTTCTCTCATATCTCCAAATTTTGGTACCCAAATTCTTTCAGCCCTATACCGGGTTCCGTCTTCCCGAATATTAAGATGCTTCTCCGATCCTTTGGGTATTTCATCCTTTAAATTTCCCTCTTTTAAAACTCCTTGTTGAGCCTCCTTTATTTGAGTAGTAAGGTTAGTGTGAATCATTATATTCATAGATTTTACTCGAATGGGTTCTCTGTCCTTTCTGCTCAAAGCATCGGCTACCACATTTGCCTTCCTCGGGTGGTAACGAATCTCAAAGTCGTAATCATTCAACAATTCAATCCACCTACACTGCCTCATATTCAGTTGTTTCTGATTAAATATGTGTTGAAGACTTTTGTGGTCGGTATATATAATACTTTTGACCCCATATAAGTAGTGCCTCCAAGTCTTTAATGCAAAAACAACCGCGCCTAATTCCAAATCATACGTCGTATAATTTTGCTCGTGAATCTTCAATTGTCTAGACGCATAAGCAATCACCTTCGTCCGTTGCATTAATACACAACCGAGACCTTGCTTTGATGCGTCACAATAAATCACAAAATCATCATTCCCTTCAGGCAATGACAATATAGGAGCCGTAGTTAGCTTTTTCTTCAATAATTGAAATGCCTTCTCTTGTTCATCCTTCCATTCAAATTTCTTCCCTTTATGCGTTAATGCAGTCAAGGGTTTTGCTATTTTGGAGAAATCTTGGATGAATCTTCTGTAGTAACCAGCCAATCCTAAAAATTGACGTATATGCTTCGGAGTTTTTGGGGTTTCCCACTTTTCAATGGTTTCGATCTTTTTCGGGTCCACCTGGATACCTTCTTTGTTCACTATGTGACCGAGGAATTGAACTTCTTCGAACCAAAATGCACACTTTGAAAACTTAGCGTACATTTTTTCTTTCCTCAATACTTCTAGCACTTTTCTCAAATGTTCTTCGTGCTCTTGATCATTCTTTGAGTAAATAAGTATGTCATCGATGAAAATAATGACAAACTTGTCAAGATATGGCCCACACACTCGGTTCATAAGGTCCATGAACACAGCTGGTGCGTTAGTCAATCCAAACGGCATAACCATAAACTCGTAATGACCATAACGCGTCCTAAAAGCAGTTTTTGGAATATCATCCTCCTTTACTCGCATTTGATGATATCCAGAACATAAATCGATCTTCGAATAAATCGACGAGCCTTATAGTTGATCAAATAAGTCGTCAATTCTCGGCAGTGGATGACGGTTTTTGATGGTAAGTTTGTTCAACTCTCTGTAGTCAATACACAACCTAAATGTACCATCCTTCTTCTTGACAAACAAAACAGGAGCTCCCCATGGTGATGTGCTTGGTCGAATGAAACCACGTTCTAATAGTTCTTGCAGTTGGCTTTGCAGTTCTTTCATCTCGCTGGGTGCGAGTCTATAAGGAGCACGAGCTATTGGTGCAGCTCCTGGTACAAGATCTATTTGAAATTCAACAGATCGATGTGGAGGTAGTCCCGGTAATTCTTTCGGAAATACATCGGGAAATTCTTTTGCGACGGGAACATCATTGATGCTCTTTTCTTCAGTTTGTACTTTCTCGACGTGTGCTAGAACAGCATAGCAACCTTTTCTTATTAGTTTTTGTGCCTTCAAATTACTAATAAGATGTAGTTTCATGTTGCCCTTTTCTCCGTACACCATTAAGGGTTCTCCTTCTTCTCGTACAATGCCAATTGCATTTTTATAACATACGATCTCTGCTTTCACCTTCTTCAGCCAGTCCATGCCAACTATTACATCAAAGCTCCCTAACTCTACTGGTATCAATTCAATCTTAAATATTTCGCTACCCAGTTTAATTTCTCGATTCCGGCATATATTATCTGCTAAAATTAATTTACCGTTTGCTAATTCGAGTAAAAATTTACTATCCAACGGCGTCAATGGACAACTTAATTTAGCACAAAAATCTCTACTCATATAGCTTCTATCCACACCCGAATCAAATAAAACGTAAGCAGATTTATTGTCAATAAGAAACGTACCCGTAACAAGCTCCAGGTCTTCCTGTGCCTCTGCCGCATTAATATTGAAAACTCTTCCGCGGCCTTGTCCATTCGTGTTCTCCTGGTTCGGGCAATTTCTAATAATGTGGCCCGGTTTTCCACATTTATAACAAACTACATTAGCATAACTTGCTCCGACACTACTTGCTCCGCCATTACTCGTTCCGACACCATTTGTTCCTTTCGTTCTGTTAACCCCTGGTCCGTAGACCTCACACTTCGCTGCGCTATGACCATTTCTTTTACACTTGTTGCAAAATTTGGTGCAGAACCCCGAGTGATACTTTTCACACCTTTGGCATAGCTGCTTCTGATTGTTGTTGTTGTTGCGGTTGTTATTGTTATTGGGATGATTGTTGTAGTTACTGTTGTTGTTGTTGTTGTTGTTGTTTTTGTTGTTGTTGTTGGGCCGTTTGTTGTAGTTGCAATTGATGTTGCGATTGTTGGGATAATTGTTGCGATTATTATTGTAATTGTTGTTGTTGTTGTATTGGTGATTCTTATCACCGTTTTCCTCCCACTTTCTTTTGACTTGCTTCACATTGGCCTCTTCAGCCATCTGTTCTTTAATTCTTTCCTCAATCTGGTTCACTAGTTTGTGAGCCATTCTACATGCCTGTTGTATGGAGGCGGGCTTGTGTGAACTTATATCTTCTTGGATTCTTTCCGATAATCCTTTCACAAACGCATCGATCTTCTCTTCCTCATCTTCGAACACTCCCAGACACAATAGGCACTTCTCTGTGAATCGTCTTTCGTACGTGCTAATATCAAATCCTTGGGTTCGTAACCCTCTAAGTTCTGTCTTGAGCTTATTGACCTCGGTTCTGGGACGGTACTTCTCGTTCATCAAGTGCTTGAATGCTGACCAAGGTAGTGCGTACGCATCATCTTGTCCCACTTGCTCTAGATAGGTATTCCACCATGTTAATGCAGAACCTGTGAAGGTATGTGTAGCGTACTTCACTTTGTCCTCTTCAGTACACTTACTTATGGCAAACACCGATTCGACCTTCTCGGTCCACCGTTTCAATCCGATCGGTCCTTCGGTTCCATCAAATTCCAAAGGTTTGCAGGCAGTGAATTCTTTGTAGGTGCATCCTACACGATTTCCTGTACTGCTAGATCCAAGGTTATTGTTGGTATGTAGCGCAGCCTGTACTGCGGCTATGTTTGAAGCTAGAAAAGTACGGAATTCCTCTTCATTCATATTCACGGTGTGTCGAGTAGTCGGTGCCATTTCCTTCAAAATAGTCAAATGGAACAAGTTAATCATACAGAATATTAAGAGTAGTTAATAGTATTTCGTAGCATAATATGTGACTCATTTATAAAAGCTTTTTCTTCATATTAGCGTATTATAAGTTTAAATTCGGGTAGTACCTACCCGTTAAGTTTATACTTAGTAGCTAATATACAATTCAACTACTACAATTCTATATGAAAAACTGATTATAATAATATTTCGCGTTCAAACTTTTATACAATATTTTACAAACTTACAATACCGCTTATTTTACATAAAGCATAAAATATAGCACACAATAACTTTGATACAAGATAGTTGTGAAGATAATTCTAGCTAGTACATAAGTCGTTCAGCAAAGGCAATAAAGACACGTAATTCATACGTCCAGAAACAAGTCATGCATTCTGGTTTTACTAGGACTACTTCCCATCCTTGGTCTTGTGGAACATAACCGTTATGGCCGTTAATAAGACAGCGTGTTGTAACGTCATCAAAGGGACGAGGGTTACGTAATGACCAACAGTCTCGTAATAACCTAAAAACCTCATTTCTTACCCCAATTACCGACTCCGTCACTTGTGGGAACGTTTTGTTTAATAGTTGTAGCCCGATGTTCTTTTTCTCACTTTGGTGAGAAGCGAACATTACTAACCCGTAAGCATAGCATGCTTCTTTATGTTGCATGTTAGCCGCTTTTTCTAAATCATGAAGTCCTATATTCGAATACATTGAGTCAAAATAATTTCTTAACCCGTTGCGTAAAATAGCATTTGGGTTCCCCGCAATATATGCGTCAAAGTAAACACATCGTAACTTATGGGTTTCCCAATGTGATATCCCCCATCTTTCAAACGAAAGTCTCTTATAAACCAAGACATTCTTGGAACGTTCTTCGAATGTCTTACAAACTGATTTTGCCGTAAATAGTTGTGCCGAAGAATTCTGACCGACTCTAGACAAGATTTCATCAATCATGTCTCCGGGTAGGTCTCTTAAAATATTGGGTTGTGTAGTGACCCGAACTTTTCCATGTTTATATATATTAATTGAGATTGATATTTATATGATTAAATGTTTTCAACATGTTAAGCAATCAAACTTGTTAAGACTTGATTAATTGAAATATGTTTCATATAGACAATTGACCACCCAAGTTGACCTGTGATTCACGAACGTTAAAACTTGTAAAAACTATATGATGACATATATATGGATATATATATAGTTAACATGATACTATGATAAGTAAACATATCATTAGGTATATTAACAATGAACTACATATGTAAAAACAAGACTACTAACTTAATGATTTTTAAACGAGACATATATGTAACGATTATCGTTGTAAAGACATTTAATGTATATATATCATATTAAGAGATATTCATACATGATAATATCATGATAATATAATAATTTAAAATCTAATTTGATATTATAAACATTGGGTTAACAACATTTAACAAGATCGTTAACCTAAAGGTTTCAAAACAACACTTACATGTAACGACTAACGATGACTTAACGACTCAGTTAAAATGTATATACATGTAGTGTTTTAATATGTATTTATACACTTTTGAAAGACTTCAATACACTTATCAAAATACTTCTACTTAACAAAAATGCTTACAATTACATCCTCGTTCAGTTTCATCAACAATTCTACTCGTATGCACCCGTATTCGTACTCGTACAATACACAGCTTTTAGATGTATGTACTATTGGTATATACACTCCAATGATTAGCTCTTAGCAGCCCATGTGAGTCACCTAACACATGTGGGAACCATCATTTGGCAACTAGCATGAAATATCTCATAAAATTACAAAAATATGAGTAATCATTCATGACTTATTTACATGAAAACAAAATTACATATCCTTTATATCTAATCCATACACCAACGACCAAAAACACCTACAAACACTTTCATTCTTCAATTTTCTTCATCTAATTGATCTCTCTCAAGTTCTATCTTCAAGTTCTAAGTGTTCTTCATAAATTCTACAAGTTCTAGTTACATAAAATCAAGAATACTTTCAAGTTTGCTAGCTCACTTCCAATCTTGTAAGGTGATCATCCAACCTCAAGAAATCTTTGTTTCTTACAGTAGGTTATCATTCTAATACAAGGTAATAATCATATTCAAACTTTGGTTCAATTTCTATAACTATAACAATCTTATTTCAAGTGATGATCTTACTTGAACTTGTTTTCGTGTCATGATTCTGCTTCAAGAACTTCGAGCCATCCAAGGATCCGTTGAAGCTAGATCCATTTTTCTATTTTCCAGTAGGTTTATCCAAGGAACTTAAGGTAGTAATGATGTTCATAACATCATTCGATTCATACATATAAAGCTATCTTATTCGAAGGTTTAAACTTGTAATCACTAGAACATAGTTTAGTTAATTCTAAACTTGTTCGCAAACAAAAGTTAATCCTTCTAACTTGACTTTTAAAATCAACTAAACACATGTTCTATATCTATATGATATTCTAACTTAATGATTTAAAACCTGGAAACACGAAAAACACCGTAAAACCGGATTTACGCCGTCGTAGTAACACCGCGGGCTGTTTTGGGTTAGTTAATTAAAAACTATGATAAACTTTGATTTAAAAGTTGTTATTCTGAGAAAATGATTTTTATTATGAACATGAAACTATATCCAAAAATTATGGTTAAACTCAAAGTGGAAGTATGTTTTCTAAAATGGTCATCTAGACGTCGTTCTTTCGACTGAAATGACTACCTTTACAAAAACGACTCGTAACTTATTTTTCCGACTATAAACCTATACTTTTTCTGTTTAGATTCATAAAATAGAGTTCAATATGAAACCATAGCAATTTGATTCACTTAAAATGAATTTAAAATGAAGAAGTTATGGGTAAAACAAGATTGGATAATTTTTCTCATTTTAGCTACGTGAAAATTGGTAACAAATCTATTCCAGCCATAACTTAATCAACTTGTATTGTATATTATGTAATCTTGAGATACCATAGACACGTATACAATGTTTCGACCTATCATGTCGACACATCTATATATATTTCAGAACAACCATAGACACTCTATATGTGAATGTTGGAGTTAGCTACACAGGGTTGAGGTTGATTCCAAAATATATATAGTTTGAGTTGTGATCAATACTGAGAAACGTATACACTGGGTCGTGGATTGATTCAAGATAATATTTACTGATTTATTTATGTACATCTAACTGTGGACAACTAGTTGTAGGTTACTAACTAGGACAGCTGACTTAATAAACTTAAAACATCAAAATATATTAAAAGTGTTGTAAATATATTTTGAACATACTTTGATATATATGTATATATTGTTATAGGTTCGTGAATCAACCAGTGGCCAAGTCTTACTTCCCGACGAAGTAAAAATCTGTGAAAGTGAGTTATAGTCCCACTTTTAAAATCTAATATTTTTGGGATGAGAATACATGCAGGTTTTATAAATGATTTACAAAATAGACACAAGTACGTGAAACTACATTCTATCGTTGAATTATCGAAATCGAATATGTCCCTTTTTATTAAGTCTGGTAATCTAAGAATTAGGGAACAGACACCCTAATTGACGCGAATCCTAAAGATAAATCTATTGGGCCTAACAAACCCCATCCAAAGTACCGGATGCTTTAGTACTTTGAAATTTATATCATATCCGAAGGGTGTCCCGGAATGATGGGGATATTCTTATATATGCATCTTGTTAATGTCGGTTACCAGGTGTTCACCATATGAATGATTTTTATCTCTATGTATGGGATGTGTATTGAAATATGAAATCTTGTGGTCTATTGTTACGATTTGATATATATAGGTTAAACCTATAACTCACCAACATTTTTGTTGACGTTTAAAGCATGTTTATTCTCAGGTGAATACTAAGAGCTTCCGCTGTTGCATACTAAAATAAGGACAAGATTTGGAGTCCATGTTTGTATGATATTGTGTAAAAACTGCATTCAAGAAACTGATTTCGATGTAACATATTTGTATTGTAAACCATTATGTAATGGTCGTGTGTAAACAGGATATTTTAGATTATCATTATTTCATAATCTACTTAAAGCTTTTTAAACCTTTATTTATGAAATAAAGGTTAGGGTTTGTTTTAAAAAATGAATGCAGTCTTTGAAAAACTTCTCATATAGAGGTCAAAACCTCGCAACGAAATCAATTAATATGGAACGTTTTTAATCAATAAGAACGGGACATTTCAGTTGGTATCCGAGCGTTGGTCTTAGAGAACCAGAATTTTGCATTAGTGTGTCTTATTGAGTTTGTTAGGATGCATTAGTGAGTCTGGACTTCGACCGTGTTTACTTGAAAAATGATTGTTGGAAATAAGGACAGGAATTTTGATTAAAAACGTCTCATATTAATTGATTTCGTTGCGAGGTTTTGACCTCTATATGAGACGTTTTTCAAAGACTGCATTCATTTTTAAAACAAACCATAACCTTTATTTCATAAATAAAGGTTTAAAAAGCTTTACGTAGATTATCAAATAATGATAATCTAAAATATCCTGTTTACACACGACCATTACATAATGGTTTACAATACAAATATGTTACATCGAAATCAGTTTCTTGAATGCAGTTTTTACACAATATCATACAAACATGGACTCCAAATCTTGTCCTTATTTTAGTATGCAACAGCGGAAGCTCTTAGTATTCACCTGAGAATAAACATGCTTTAAACGTCAACAAAAAAGTTGGTGAGTTATAGGTTTAACCTATATATATCAAATCGTAACAATAGACTACAAGATTTCATATTTCAATACACATCCCATACATAGAGATAAAAATCATTCATATGGTGATCACCTGGTAACCGACATTAACAAGATGCATATATAAGAATACCCTCATCATTCCGGGACACCCTTCGGATATGATATAAATTTCGAAGTACTAAAGCATCCGGTACTTTGGATGGGGTTTGTTAGGCCCAATAGATCTATCTTTAGGATTCACGTCAATTAGGGTGTCTGTTCCCTAATTCTTAGATTACCAGACTTAATAAAAAGGGGCATATTCGATTTCGATAATTCAACCATAGAATGTAGTTTCACGTACTTGTGTCTATTTTGTAAATCATTTATAAAACCTGCATGTATTCTCATCCCAAAAATATTAGATTTTAAAAGTGGGACTATAACTCACTTTCACAGATTTTTACTTCGTCGGGAAGTAAGACTTGGCCACTGGTTGATTCACGAACCTATAACAATATATACATATATATCAAAGTATGTTCAAAATATATTTACAACACTTTTAATATATTTTGATGTTTTAAGTTTATTAAGTCAGCTGTCCTCGTTAGTAACCTACAACTAGTTGTCCACAGTTAGATGTACAGAACTAAATCGATAAATATTATCTTGAATCAATCCACGACCCAGTGTATATGTATCTCAGTATTGATCACAACTCAAACTATATATATTTTGGAATCAACCTCAACCCTGTATAGCTAACTCCAACATTCACATATAGAGTGTCTATGGTTGTTCCGAAATATATATAGATGTGTCGACATGATAGGTCGAAATATTGTATACGTGTCTATGGTATCTCAAGATTACATAATATACAATACAAGTTGATTAAGTTATGGTTGGAATAGATTTGTTACCAATTTTCACGTAGCTAAAATGAGAAAAATTATCCAATCTTGTTTTACCCATAACTTCTTCATTTTAAATCCGTTTTGAGTGAATCAAATTGCTATGGTTTCATATTGAACTCTATTTTATGAATCTAAACAGAAAAGTATAGGTTTATAGTCGAAAAAATAAGTTACAAGTCATTTTTGTAAAGATAGTCATTTCAGTCGAAAGAACGACGTCTAGATGACCATTTTAGAAAACATACTTCCACTTTGAGTTTAACCATAATTTTTGGATATAGTTTCATGTTCATAATAAAAATCATTTTCTCAGAATAACAACTTTTAAATCAAAGTTTATCATAGTTTTTAATTAACTAACCCAAAACAGCCCGCAGTGTTACTACGACGGCGTAAATCCGGTTTTACGGTGTTTTTCGTGTTTCCAGGATTTAAATCATTAAGTTAGCATATCATATAGATATAGAACATGTGTTTCGTTGATTTTAAAAGTCAAGTTAGAAAGATTAACTTTTATTTGCGAACAAGTTTAGAATTAACTAAACTATGTTCTAGTGATTACAAGTTTAAAACTTCGAATAAGATAACTTTATATGTATGAATCGAATGATGTTATGAACATCATTACTACCTCAAGTTCCTTGGATAAACCTACTGGAAATGAGAAAAATAGATCTAGCTTCAAAGGATCCTTGGATGGCTTGAAAGTTCTTGAAGCAGAATCATGACACGAAAACAATTTCAAGTAAGATTTCTACTCGAAATAAGATTGTTATAGTTATAGAAATTGAATTAAAGTTTGAATATGATTATTACCTTGTATTAGAAAGATAACCTACTGTAAGTAACAAAGGTTTCTTGATCTTGGATGATTACTTGGAATGGATTTAGAAAACTTGAAAGTAAACTTGCAATCTTGGAAGTATTCTTGATTTTATGAAACTAGAACTTTTGGAATTTATGAAGAACACTTAGAACTTGAAGATAGAACTTGAGAGAGATCAATTAGATGAAGAAAATTGAAGAATGAAAGTGTTTGTAGATGTTTTTGGTCGTTGGTGTATGGATTAGATATAAAGGATATGTAATTTTGTTTTCATGTAAATAAGTCATGAATGATTACTCATATTTTTGTAATTTTATGAGATATTTCATGCTAGTTGCCAAATGATGGTTTCCACATGTGTTAGGTGACTCACATGGGCTGCTAAGAGCTGATCATTGGAGTGTATATACCAATAGTACATACATCTAAAAGCTGTATATTGTACGAGTACGAATACGGTGCATACGAGTAGAATTGTTGATGAAACTGAATGAGGATGTAATTGTAAGCATTTTTGTTAAGTAGAAGTATTTTGATAAGTGTCTTGAAGTCTTTCAAAAGTGTATGAATACATATTAAAACACTACATGTATATACATTTTAACTGAGTCGTGAAGTCATCGTTAGTCGTTACATGTAAATGTTGTTTTGAAACCTTTAGGTTAACGATCTTGTTGAATGTTGTTAACCCATTGTTTATTATAACAAATGAGATGTTAAATTGTTATATTATCATGATATTATGATATATAATATATCTTAGTATGATATATATACAGTTAAATGTCGTTACAACGATAATCGTTACATATATGTCTCGTTTCGAAACCATTAAGTTAGTAGTCTTATTTTTACATATGTATTTCATTGTTAATACACTTAATAATATATTTACTTATCATTTAACATAATTAACCAAGTGTATCAATATCTTAATATGATTCATATGTACCTAGTAAGACGTTGTTATAACGATAATCGTTATATATATCGTTTTCGAGTTTCTTAAATTAATAGTCTCATTTTTATGTATATAACTCATTGTTAAAATACCTAATGAGATACATACTTATAATAAAATCATGTTAACTATATATATAACCATATATAACCATGAAAAGTTTATACGTGTGAAGACCCCAAGTGGGGGAGAGTTGATTATTCATGGCGATAGACGAAGAAGACTTGTGCCGATATGTTCTTTTGCACGGGCACGTTGTTTTCTTGTTAGTGGTGGCTTGGATTTTCTTGCCCATGTTATTGATACTCGTGATGAGCCACCACCTATTCGTGAAATTCCGGTGGTTAGGGAATTCGAAGACGTTTTTCCGAACGAGTTGCTGGGTGTTCCGGCGGAAAGACAAGTTGAATTTCGCATTGAGTTGGTTCCGGGAGCTACTCCCATTGCTAAAACTCCTTATCGTTTAGCACCGACGGAAATGCAAGAGTTGTTAAATCAAACCCAAGAGTTGCTCGAGAAGGGTTTTATTCGACCGAGTGCTTCACCATGGGGCACTCCGGTTTTATTTGTGAAGAAGAAGGATGGTAGCATGCGAATGTGCATCGATTACTGGGAGTTGAATAAGGTGACGATCAAGAATCATTATCCATTGCCTCGGATTGACGATTTGTTTGACCAACTCCAAGGTGCGACGTATTTCTCTAAGATCGACCTACGGTCCGGCTATCACCAAATGCGGGTCCGTGAGGAAGATATTGAGAAAACGGCTTTTCGAACACGTTATGGGCATTTTGAGTTCGTAGTTATGCCTTTTGGTCTTACGAATGCACCGGCGGCATTATTGGATCTTATGAACCGAGTGTGCCAACCTATGTTGGACAAGTCGGTAATTGTGTTCATTGACGACATAATTGTTTATTCAAAGAGTATGAATGAACATGAACGTCATTTACGTGAAGTATTGAAGACGTTACGAAAGGAGAAGTTGTATGCTAAGTTCTCCAAATGTGAATTTTGGCTAAGGAAAGTTCAATTCCTTGGTCATATTGTGAACAAAGACGGCATTCCAGTGGATCCGGGGAAGATAGAGACGGTGAAGAGTTGGAGACAACCGACTACGCCTACGAAGGTCCGAAGTTTTCTCGGATTGGCCGGTTATTATCGTCGGTTTATCCAACACTTTTCTAAGATCGCTTCTTCGTTGACGAAATTAACAAGGAAGAACGCGAGGTTTGTTTGGGAGAACGAGCAAGAAGTTGCTTTTCAATTGTTAAAGGAGGAGTTATGTCAAGCTCCGGTGTTAGTTTTGCCGGAAGGGGTGGAAGACATGACGGTTTATTGTGATGCCTCGTTAATTGGACTCGGGTGTGTTCTAATGCAAAGAGGTAAAGTCATCGCTTATGCCTCTTGACAATTAAAGGAACACGAGACGAGATATCCGACTCATGATCTTGAGTTGGCGGCGGTTGTGCATGCGTTGAAAATTTGACGCCATTACTTGTATGGTGTCAAGTGTACGATTTATTCGGATCATAAGAGTTTGAAACATCTCTTTAATCAACGAGATTTGAATTATCGTCAACGTAGGTGGATGGATGTGGTGAAAGATTATGATTGTGAAATACTTTATCATTCGGGCAAGGCGAATGTGGTCGGGGATGCGTTAAGTCGAAAGAGTCATCACCCGGCGTTACGATTGGGATTGTTACGTATAATTATTACTAACGATTTTCTTGAAAAACTCGGAGTGATTCAAATAGAGGCTTACGTTCACAACAAGCATGCAGAACGAATTGTGGGACAATCGGAGTTCATTACTATGGGCTCGCGGGGTTTGTTGTCTTTTCAAGGAAGAGTTTGGGTGCCTAAGATGGGAGATTATCGAGAAGTGCTACTTGATGAAGCACATAAGTCAAAGTATTCCATTCATCCGGGCGCAACGAAAATGTATCTTGATTTAAGGAAAGATTATTAGTGGCCGGGCATGAAACGTGATGTTGTGAAGTATGTTGAGCAATGCGTCACGTGTTTGCAAGTTAAAGCCGAGCACCAAAAGCCGAATGGTAAGTTACAACCGTTAGAAATCCCGAAATGGAAATGGGAGCACATTACCATGGATTTCATCACAAAGTTACCTAAAACGGCGAGAACCCAGTTTGATTCGATTTGGGTTATAGTTGATCGATTGACGAAAAGCACTTTGTTTCTTCCCATTAAAGAAGCAATATCGTCGGAGACCTTTGCTAAATTGTTTATCAAGGAAGTTATCTCTCGACACGGAGTTCCTATATCTATTATTTCAGATCGAGATACCCGTTTTACATCTCGATTTTGGGAGAAATTTCATGAAGATATGGGTACGCAGTTAAAATTAAGCACGGCGTATCATCCTCAAACGGACGGTCAAACCGAACGTACGAATCAAACTTTGGAGGTTATGTTGCGGGCTTGTATTATCGATTTTGGTGGTAGTTGGGATGAGCACTTGCCTTTGGTGGAATTCTCGTACAATAATAGTTATCATACTAGTATTGGGATGCCACCTTATGAGATGCTTTATGGGCGTAGGTGTCGAACCCCGATTTGTTGGGGTGAAGTGGGACAAAAGGAAATCGGGAGTACCGATTTGGTTTTAGAGACGAATAGTAAGATTAATATGATTCGAGAGCATTTGAAGAAGGCTCAAGATAGGCAAAAGTCGTATGCCGACAAACGTAGATGAACGATCGAATTTCAAGAAGGTGACATGGTGATGCTTAAGGTTTCGCTATGGAAAGGTATTATTCGATTCCGGAAATGAGGAAAGTTAGCTCCTCGGTTTAATGGACCATTTAAGGTTTTAGCTCGTGTTGGTGAAGTCGCGTATCGTTTGGAATTACCTGAAGAGCTTGCGGGGATCCATAATACATTTCATGTTTCCCATCTCCGTAAGTGTCTTGCGGATGATTCATCTTTGGTGCCATTAGACGAGATTGAGCTAAATAATAAGTTAGAGTATATCGAGGAACCAATTGCCATACTCGATGAGAAGGTCAAAAGGTTGAGACATAAAGAGGTTAGGACTTTTAAAGTTCAATGGCGTCGTAGTAAGGGTTCCGAGTTTACTTGGGAGCCCGAAGAGTTTGTGTTGGTTTATCTTCCTTCTTGTCATGCGGCTTGGATCGCGAGGACGCGCTCCGATTCAAGTGGGGGAGAGTTGTAACATCCCGTTTTCCCGTACGTATCGAAAGGTACTTACTTAATCATTTGTACGATTATAACTCGTTAGCTTATGCGTAAATGTATGAATATATGTATACTTGATAAGGTGTGCATGTATAAGTTTAAACATGGGTTTGGTTAGCGTTAAGTCTTGTGAGACTATTGTTGAAGGCTAGGTGAATATAGGAAGCGGGTTTGGAATGTACAAATTAAATAAAATCGAAAATTGTTTAAGTTGGTCGAGCTGTTCAGATACAGCCTTAGGCCGCGCCGCGACAATTGGGTCCGCGCCGAGGCATAACAAGCAAATCTGGATCAGAAGTTGGGTTAAAAGGGGTTGTTTTTCCTTCGATACGTCGCGCCGCGACATTTGGGCCGCGCCGCGGCAAATCTGCTGGACAGATTCCGGTTTTAGCTCAAATTAAATGACTTTAAGGGGCAAAGTGGTAATTTGGCGTATAAATCTGATGGGAGCATTAAATCCCAACCACTTATCCATTTCATTTAATTTCTTTTCTCTTTTCTTTCCAATTTCTCTCCCAAAACTTAAAACCCATTTGGATTAAAAGTGAGATTTGAGAGTGAAGGATTGAGGGTTGATCTTTGGAGCAAGAATTAAAGTTGTTCCTTGTGTCTCTAGCTACGCGTTGGTAGTCTCGGTAAGTTCTAACTCTATGTTTCGAGTTTTAATTAGTTATGCTAGGGTTTTGGTTCATTTGAAACTTATGTGACCCACTTGGGGTTAAAATGGGTGAACTTGGGTTGTGTTGATGAAAGGAAACCCTAAGTAACTATAATCTAGGGTTTGGACTTGAGATTTGAAGTTGAAAGTGTTAAATGGATTCTTTGTCACTAATACACTTGTTAATGATGATGAAAATAGTTAATGAACTAAGTATGACTAGTTTGTGAGTCAAAGTGTTAAAATGAGTCAAAATGGGTAATGTTGACCTAGTTTGGGTGAGATGGGTATGAATTGCCCTAGGTTGTGCTAGTTAATGTTAGTAGACTTTAAATCACTAGCTTTGGCGATTTAATATGAGTCTTGGCATTTAAGGACGGTTTTGGGTGTGGTTGAGTCATTTAATGCGATTTAGGTCATTAAATGCTCAAAGAGTAAGTAATGTGGTAAATGCCACTAGTTGTGTATTGAATGTGTACCTATGTATTAGGTACTTTGCTCGAGGTGTGCGGAAGCATTTAAATCACCACCGAAGTGTTAAGGTGAGTGGAATAATTATATATGCATGTATATGATTTATTTGCTTGTGGGGTATGGGTTAAAGTTCGATGTTGATGATACCATACCCTAGAGTATATTACGTTGTGGATGAGGGTTTAAAGTTCGTTGTTTACGATACCTCATACGTATGGAATTAAATTTCGATGTTGACGATGCCATACGATTATTGTAGTGACGTTGATGGGGGTTTAAAGTTCGTTGTTGACGATACCTCATATGTGGGTTTAAAGTTCGGTGTTGACGATACCACATTAATATAGGCGAATGGGATTTAAGTTCGATGTTGACGATACCATTCGTTGGGCTAGCCTTGAGATCTTGAGTACTACGGATGTTGTGAACATCATCGTTATACTTGTGTTTTAGCATATTGTATTGTTGTGTTATAAGCTATTGTTATACTAGCCTTGTTATCGTGATACTTAGTGTTATACATGTGAAAGGTATGCTAATTATGTAACTAGTATGTATGCAGATTTGGTAAGTGTTTGCAAGTAAGTAGGTTATATATATGTATGTATAATTGTTGCACTCACTAAGCCTTGCTTACCCTCTCGTTGTTTACCATTTTATAGGTTCCGGCTTGGACAAGGGTAAGGGCATATGTTTGGACTAGTGGTCTCCCGCTTATGTTGTCGGGGGGTGCTTTTAGTGTTAGCTCTTCTAAGTTGTCCTAACGTTTTGGGTAGTTTAGCCCCAAACCATGCTCGAGTGTCGGTAGGATTATAAACTATCATTTGTAGTGGGTCAAACTTGTATTAAACTTAATTAATGGCTTTCGTACCTTTTGTAAACATTTAAATTGATGTACGTTTAAATGGAACTTGTGGAATGGTTTACATATTTAATTGGCGCATAAATGTGTATTATATATAAAAAAAAATTATCGTATGGAATACGGGTTGGGTTGTTTCATATACGCCAATGGTGGGATCGTGAGGACCATGTTGCGTGATTAGTGATGCGATAGCCGTGTTTCGCTCACATGATGTGTGCAGCGGTGTATACGAAATAGTATTATTTTTAATATGAAATACGGCGTAATATGATACAAGTTTTATTTATTTATATAGATGGGATATACCTAAACCTTGCTACAACACTATAGGCAGTGTACCTAATCGTAGAGTAGTGTAGTTTTTAGTAAGTCCGGTTCGTTCCACAGGGAGCTAGTGATTACGTACTATATTTTTATAGAACTATATTTTTACAAAATATATATAATTATATATAGGTAGTAATATTATAAAAGGGGGGTTTTACCGTTTAATGACCGGTTTGTCGATTTTATATTTTAAGCGTAAAGATAAATGACAATAATTAAAATGCGTAAAATAAATAACAATAATTAAATGACGAAATATAAAATTGCGAATAATAAAATGACAGTAAATGAAAGTACGATGAGAAATAAAATAAAAGAATTATGCTTATTTAAACTTTCGTAACCATGATGTTTGACGTTTTGATTTTAATTAATTGTTACCCTGGTTCATTGTCCTTTGTCCTGGCTTATTTGAAACCTATCTGGTTTTTGTCCATAATAGTCCATCAGTCATAAATATAAAGTGTGAGTGTCCTCGTCAAATTACCCTTATACCCGAAGTCAAATATTCCAACTAATTAAAGATTTAAACTGTGACGCAGTTATCACTTCTGTCAACAATTACACCAGTTATCACTGTATGTAATCCACCCCTATTTTGATTAGATATGAATATTAATTTACCCACTTGATCAGTTTAAATAATCAATTACCCAACCCGAATAATTAATTAAATAATTATAATAGATTTCGTATGAATGTCACTAAATAGGACAACCATAATCATTATTAATTATTAAGTTAATTAATTTGAAGATAGGTTCGACAGACTCCAATGAGTTGTCACTCAATTAGACAATACCTCCCATCTATTAATAGTCCATAGTCTAATGTCCACAAGTGTCGGTCTTTTGTCCAAACCCGAATTATGGTACAAAATCCAATAACCCATCTTTAATATTTAGTCTAACATCACGATTACTTCGGCTCAAATAAGCATAATAATAACTTAGTTACGAGACATTAATTTAAAAAGGAAGAACATAGCTTACAGTGATTATTAATAGTGTAGCGTTACACGGACATAACTCCGACTTTAAAACCCGTAAAACATTTCTTACAATAACCTTATTATTAAAATTAAAATTAAAATTAAAATTAAATATAAATTATAAATATATATATATATATAGATTGATCAGAGAGATAGATAGAAAAGGTGTAAATATTTCGTCGAATTGCATCACCTTTTATAGTGGAATTTGGGTCCTGGTGTGCTCCGCGAGTGCGGAGGTTTTGTGCTTCACAGCTCCGCGAGTGCGGAGCTTCTGGTTCCAGCTCATTTACTTTTAGCCACTAGCTTTGTCGACATAATATTTATATAACATATATATATATATATATATATATATATATATATATATATATATATATATATTATATTCTTATGCATAGTTGACTTGTAATTTTAGCTCCGTTGACTCGCGCGTTGATGCTCGGTTCATGTCTCGGTTTCGAATTTTCGAACGCTTTTTCGTATGCTTAGATATCTTGTACTTTATGTTTCGCGGCTTGTACTTTTATCATTTTTAGACATTATTCATCAATAAATTGAACCACTTGGATTGTATCTTGTACATTTGAGCTTTTGGGTCATTTGTGTCTTCAAATCGTCATTTTCTTCTTTTGTCTTCGCACTTATTTATTTAAACGAATATCACTTGTAAATAGAACAATTGCAACTAAAAGCTTGTCTTTCTTGAAGGATAATGCTATGAAATATATGTTCATTTTTAGCATTATCAAATATCCCCACACTTGAACGTTGCTTGTCCTCAAGCAATACAGAACTTTGAAACTAAATCACACTTCACTCGAATCACTTTTTTATTCTCACACTTTATACATCGGTGATTTTGATACGGTGGTATAAACAATGATAGTAATGATGTGGTTTACAGTCCCACATGACTATGAAAATGTAGATCCTTTAAGGAAATTGGATCTTTATGAAAACATTTGATCTTTTGAAAATTCATTCTAGCTTTTACCCTAGATAAGTTTTCCGGAATTACCCTTCACCGGTGTTTACAAATTGTTTTTGTGGGTTTCAGATTTTAAAATTTTAGCTTAAAACTTGCAGTTTTGTGTCACCCACTTGCTAACCTTGTATTAGGAAAGCACACGTCCAGTTTACTTGCTTCGTATATTACCTTTCGGTAAACTACCGTCCGGTTGTAAAGGAAAGCGTTGAACAAGCAACTGTTAAGGCAATGTCTAATGACATGAAGATGTTCATGGCCCACAACGTTTCGGATGCAATTACTATCCTTTGTAGGAGAAATAGTAAAGATAACTGATAATGCTAAAAAATAACATATATTTCAAAGCATTATCCCTCAAGAAAGACAAGGTTTTAGTTGCAATTGTTCTATTTACAAGTGATATTCGTTTAAATAATAAAAGGTGAAGACAAAAGACAGATTCGATGAATTGAAGACGCAAACGACCAAAAAGCTCAAAAGTACAAAGTACAATCTAAGTGGTTCAAATTATTGATGAGAAACGTCTAAAATTTACAAGAGTACGAGCCGCAAAACGCAAAATACAAGATATTAAATTGTACGAAAGGACGTTCGAAAATTCGGAACCGGGACCAGAGTCAACTCTCAACGCTCGACGCAACGGACTAAAAATTACAAGTCAACTATGCACATAAATATAATATAATATATAAATAATTCTTAAAATTATATATATATTATATTATATATATAAACCGTCGGCAAATAAACAAACAAAAGTATGTGAGCTGTAAAAGAAGGCCATGCGATCGCATGGTCTGGAAGTGCAAAATCCATACGATCGCATGGTGAACAGTATCAGCTCAGGTCCTATAAAGTTCGCGTGTTTTGGCCGAATTTTTACACATCTTTCTCTACTCTCTATCTCACGTAATATATATATATATATATATATATATATATATATATATATATATATATATATATATATATATATATATATATATATATATATATTTTTATATTATAATTTTAATTTTAATTTTAATTTTAATTTAATAATAATAAGGGTATGTTAGCGAATGTTGTAAGGGTGTAAGTTGAAATTCTGTCCATGTAACGCTACGCTATTATTAATCATTGTAAGTTATGTTCAACCTTTTTAAATTAATGTCTCGTAGCTAAGTTATTATTATGCTTATTTAAATTGAAGTAATCGTGATGTTGGACTAAAATATTAAAGACGAGGTAATTGGGCTTTGTACCATAATTGGGGTTTGGACAAAAGAACGACATTAATTTAATATAAAGATTTACAATTAGACGTACCTATAAATAACCACATACACTCGATCGGACACGATGGGTGGGATATTTATAAGTACTAATAATCGTTCATTTAACCGGACACGGGAATGAGTTAATAGTCAATGGACTTATTAAAACAGGGGTGAATTATATACAAGGAAAATTGGTGTAATTATAGTTTAAGTCCTCAATTAGTTGGAATATTTGACTTCGGATATAAGAATAATTTGACGAGGATACTCGCACTTTATATGTATGACTGATGGACTGTTATGGACAAAAACCAGATGGACATATTGAATAATCCAGGACAAAGGACAATTAACCCATGGTAATAAACTAAAATCAACACGTCAAACATCATGATTACGGAAGTTTAAATAAGCATAATTCTTTTATTTCATATTTCATCGCACTTTTATTTACTGTAATTATATTTAATTGCACTTTTAATTATCGTACTTTTTAATTATCGCAATTTTATTTATAGTCATTTTATTTATCGCACTTTTATTTATCGCACTTTAATTATTGTCATTTACTTTACGCTCTAAATTAAGTTTTATTTTTAATATTTTACATTAGGTTTTAACTGCGACTAAAGTTTTAAAATCGACAAACCGGTCATTAAACGGTAAAAACCCCCTTTCATAATAATAATACTACTTATATATATATTTATATATTTACAAATATAGTTTTAAAAATATAGCGTTAAACTTGGCTAGTTCTCTGTGGAACGAACCGGACTTACTAAAAACTACACTACTGTACGATTAGGTACACTGCCTATAAGTGTTGTAGTAAGGTTTAGGTATATCCACTTTATAAATAAATAAATAATTTGTGTAAAATTGTATCGTTTTTAATAGTATTTCCTAGTAAAATATAAGCTATTTCGTATACACCTCTACGCACATCAAGTATTTGTGGCGCCGCAGCCGGGGAACTGCTTAAACGCCGGAAGCGAAACGCTATATTTATATAAAAAAAAGATTTTTATTAAGTTTTATTTGTAGAAATACGTTTTAAATATTAAAAAAATATATAAAAAAAACAAAATATATATATTTTTAAGAGTTTATTAAATATATATATAAAATTATAAAGTTCCTTCATTTTTATTTTAGTTTTTAAAATATAAGTTTTTATTTATTTTATATAAATATTTTATATAAATATAAAACAGAAAAAAATATATAATTAAAATTGTAAACGGGCTACACTGTAGCAGTCCAAACAATCTGGCCCGGTTTTCTAATTCATGTGACCGCATGAATCCATAGGCTAAAACTCATGCGACCACATGAGGGTTACTGACACGCCCAACTGAACCTGGTACAGCATTAATTAAGTTTTATTATTAATTATTATTAATATTAAACCCTAATTAGGGTTAGTATATTATATTAATTAATTTTAGATTTAATTAATTTGTAATATTTAGTTATAATTAGTTTTAATAATTAATAAATTAATACTTTTATAAAATAAATAATATAAAAATAATATTTTTATAAAAATTAGTAATTTTATCATTTTTTTTTGTCTCTTTTTATAAATTGTATATTTTTATTATTTAGTACGTAATTTGTATTTTTATCGCTCGTAACTAGTTTTAAGATATAGTTTTTGCCATAGTTATTTTTATTTCTAGATTTTTAGGCTTTGCCGTAAAATCCCTTAAGTGCTTTTTCTTTAGACTAAGATATAGGTGCTTTAGAATTTTGCGACGCCGTTTTAAGATTTTAGTACTTTTTCAGTTATTGCCGTTTTGGATATAGAATTTCTTTAAGCTTTAATACTTTTAGACGTAACTTTTAATATTTAGTTTTTAGACTTTTAAGTTTCGACGCGCTACGTTCTTTTTATTATTTTTCGACCTTTTATTTTTCGACGTTTTTCGACGCGCTCTTTTTTTTTTCGACGCTCTAGTTTTTAGGACATAGAATTTTCTATTTCTTCTCTAAAATTTCTTTAAATTTCGACGAAAAATTATTTTAAGTGGTTAAATTGATAGACATCCAAAATTTTCTGGTTCGTAGTAATAGTTGGATTTGTTAGTGGCGAGTTGTGGACTTCTGATTTAAAGGGTTCTGGCTCCCTGCTATATCTTTTGGCTATTCGAAACGTGGGCAAAATCAGAAAAGTCTATTAATTTGATAACTTATATAATTTTTATTTTTATAACTAATAGGATATTCAGTGAATGCACCGAGCAAAACGTTCACCACCTTTTATACGTTCACCACCTGTAACTCGATCAAGACATCTTGCCAATATTGTCGTCGTTGATTTTTCTTTATAATCGTCATCCAGTCGACCAAGTACTCCAATTCAAATTTCCGATAATTCATTTTTTGAACCCGACCTCACAATTGAGAATCCGGAGGATATTCAGGGACAATTTAGAGATCCTGAACCACTAATCATTCCTCCTGAACCACAAATCACTCATCCAGAGATTGTCGAGGAACAAACCATTAAATCAGAATCCTCTAGTGATTCAGATTCAACAAATTCAATCATGGAAAATCTGGAACCTCTAGGTATGGAAGACCGAATGAGAGCTAAAAGCACTGGCCAAGGTCACGCAATTACTCAACCAGACATTAATGTGCCAGATTATGAAATTAAAGGACAAATCCTACACATGGTAACTAATCAATGCCAATTTAGTGGTGCGCCGAAGGAAGATCCAAATGAACATCTTCGAACCTTTAATAGGATCTGTACTCTATTTAAAATCCGAGAAGTGGAGGATGAACAGATATATCTCATTTTATTTCCCTAGACTTTAAAGGGAGAAGCCAAAGATTGGTTAGAATCGTTACCTGAAGGGGCGATTGATACATGGGACGTTTTAGTTGAAAAATTTCTTAAACAATTCTTTCCGGCATCTAAAGCCGTAAGACTTCAAGGAGAAATTGTTACGTTCACACAAAAGCCAAATGAAACTCTATATGAGGCGTGGACAAGATTTGGAAAATTGTTAAGAGAATCAAATAGTACAAATATTCTATCAAGGATGCGACATCACTACACCAAAAGACATCGATATAGCAGCTGGTGGTTCCATTATGAAGAAAACCGCAACTGACGCTTACAAAATTATTGATAACACTGCTTCCCACTCACATGAGTGGCATCAAGAAAAAGATATCGTTAGATCATCTAAAGCAGCTAGAGCCGATTCTAGCCATGACTTTGATTCTATTTCCGCAAAGATAGATGCTGTCGAGAGACGAATGGAAAAGATGACTAAAGATATTCACTCAATAAGAATTAGTTGTAAGCAGTGTGGAGGACCACATTTGACAAAAGATTGTCTCAGTATTGAACAAACAATGGAACAAAGAGAGAATGTTTCATACATGAACCAAAGGCCTGGAAATAATTATCAGAATAATTATCAACCACCAAGACCAATCTACAATCAAAATCAGAATTATAACCGAAATGTTCTATACAACAACCAACAAGGTTCTAGCAATCAACAAGTATCTAACAATACTTAAAATCAGCAAAGACCTATTTTTCAAAACAAACCACCACAAATCGATGATAAAAAGCCAAATTTAGAAGATATGATGTCAAAGCTAGTTGAATCTCAAACGCAGTTTTTCACATCTCAGAAACAAACCAATGAACAAAATGCTCAAGCATTTAGAAATCAACAAGCTTCTATTCAAAATTTGGAACAAGAAGTAAGTAACCTAGCAAGGTTGATAGGTGAAAGAAAACCGGGAAGTCTACCTAGCGATACAAATGCTAACCCCCGGAATGAAACAGCTAAAGCCATTACTACAAGAAGTGGTATTACACTTAAACCACCTGAAATACCTGTAATTTCTGATGACTCTATTCCTACTCCACAAGAACCACAATCTGAGCAAGATAAGGAAACAGAATCGGTAGTTGAAAAGGTTAATGAAGATAACACAGTTAAGGCTAAACCTTATGTTAAACCATACAAACCACCACTTCCTTACCCGAGTAAAATGAGAAAAGAAAGACTTGAAGCCGAGCAATCCAAATTCTTGGATATGTTTAAACAAATAAATGTTAATCTTCCTTTCATTGATGTGATCTCAGGAATGCCTAGATATGCTAAATTTCTGAAAGATCTAATCACAAATAGAAAAAAAAATGGAAGAACTATTGGTTGTTACTATGAATGCTAATTGTTCTGCAGTGCTGTTGAATAAGATACCAGAAAAATTATCAGATCCAGGAAGTTTCACAATTCCATGTTTTCTGGGTAGTCTTAGTTCAATAGAAGCATTGATAGATTTAGGTGCTAGTATAAATCTAATGCCGTATTCACTATACGCTAAACTAGACCTTGGAGAATTGAAACCAACACGAATAAGTATACAACTAGCCGATCGATTAGTAAAATATCCTAGAGGGATAATGGAGAACATGCTAGTTAAAGTTGGTACTTTAGTATTTCCAGTAGATTTTGTTATTCTGGACATGGAAGAAGATTCTCGAGTTCCTCTCATATTAGAAAGACCATTCTTAAACACGGCTAAAGCAATAATAGACGTGTTTGGTAAGAAACTGACCCTAAGCATAGAGGACGAGAGTGTTACTTTTTCTGTTGATAGAGCCATGCAACAACCGCAATCTGCAGATGATACATGTTATTATATTCAAACTATAGATTCACATGCAGAATTGTTAGAAGAATTTCCAGAACTACAAGGAACAGGAGAGTGTTCTTTAGGAGAAGGAACTGAACCAATTGATGAAACTGAAATGTTAGCTACACTCATGGCTAATGGATATGAACCAATAACAGAAGAAATTCAAATGTTAAAAGAAGAAGACAGATATCGATATAAATCATCGATAGAAGAACCACTAACATTAGAGTTAAAGCCACTTCCAACTCATTTGGAATATGCTTATTTACATGGTGAATCTGAATTACCTGTAATAATATCGTCTTCTCTTACTGAAAATGAAAAATCTCAACTCATTTCTGTGCTAAAAGCTCATAAACCAGCTATTGCATGGAAGATTCATGATATTAAAGGAATAAGTTCTTCGTATTGCACACATAAAATCCTTATGGAAGAAGGTCATAAAACGTATGTGCAACGCCAACGAAGACTAAATCCTAATATGCAAGATGTTGTTAAGAAATAAATTATTAAACTGCTAGATGCAGGTTTAATTTATCCAATCTCAGATAGTCCATGGATAAGCCCAGTTCAATGCGTACCTAAGAAGGGTGGCATGACTGTCATCACAAATGAAAAAAATGAGCTTATTCCTACTAGGACTGTAACAGGATGGCGTGTTTGTATTGATTATAGAAAATTAAATGACGCCACCAGAAAAGATCACTTTCTCTTACCTTTCATTGATCAAATGTTGGAAATATTAGCCGGAAATAGTTACTATTGTTTTCTTGACGGTTTTTCCGGATACTTTCAAATTCCAATAGCACCCGAGGATCAAGATAAAACCACATTCACGTGCCCTTATGGTACTTTTGCTTACAAACGCATGCCATTTGGACTTTGCAATGCCCCTATAATCTTTCAAAGGTGCATGATGGCAATTTTTCACGACATGATAGAAGAATTCATGGAAGTTTTCATGGATGACTTTTCAGTCTTCGGTGATACTTTTGAAACATGTCTAGTTAATCTTGAACGAATGCTTATTAGATGCGAACAATCAAATCTTGTTCTTAATTGGGAGGAATGCCATTTCATGGTTAAAGAAGGCATCGTCCTTGGTCATAAAATTTTAAAGGAAGGAATTGAAGTGGATAGAACTAAAGTAGATATAATTGCTAAACTTTCACATCCCACCAATATTAGAGGAGTTAGGAGTTTTCTAGGGCATGCCGGTTTTTACCGACGTTTCATAAAAGATTTTTCTAAAATTGCCACTCCTATGAATAAACTCCTAGAAAAGGATGCTCCATTCATCTTTTCGGATGAATGCATCAAATCTTTTAATATTCTTAAAGAAAAACTCACTAATGCACCGATCATGATAACTCCAAATTGGAATCTACCATTTGAACTTATGTGCGATGCAAGTGATTTTGCAATGGGAGCCGTTTTAGGACAAAGGATTGAAAAATGATTTCAACCTATTTATTACGCTAGTAAGACATTACAAGGAGCACAAACGAATTACACAACTACTGAAAAAGAACTCCTTGCTATTGTCTTTGCTTTTGACAAATTTCGTTCATATCTCGTTCTAGCTAAAACGGTGGTCTATACCGACCATTCTTCTCTTAGATACCTATTTTCGAAACAAGATGCCAAACCAAGATTAATCTGTTAGATCTTACTCTTACAAAAGTTCGATATTGAGATCCGAGACAAAAAGGGAGCAGAAAATCTCGCCGCTGATCATCTTTCTCGTCTTGAAAATCCTGAATTAGAAGTTCTAAATGAATCGGCTATTCAAGATAACATTTCCTGATGAATATCTTTTGAAGATCGATTATAATGAAATTCCATGGTTTGCAGACTATGCAAACTATTTAGTATGTGGATTCCTTGAAAAAGGGTTGTCGTACCAAAAACGAAAGAAATTCTTTAGTGATATAAAACACTATTTCTGGGAAGATCCACATTTGTTTAAAAGTTGTCCCGATGGAATAATACGCCGATGTGTATTCGGAGATGAAGCAAGTCAAATCTTAAACCATTGTCACACAGGACCAACAGGAGGGCATTATGGGCCTCAACTCACAGCAAGAAAATTCTACGACGCTGGATTCTATTGGCCTACAATTTTCAAAGACGCACACCTTCTTTGCAAATCCTGTGATGCTTGTCAAAGGGCCGGAAAAATAAGTCAACGTGATGAATTGCCACAAAATGTCATTCAAGTATGTGAAGTATTTGACGTTTGGGGTATTGACTTTATGGGTCCATTTCCAAAATCTCATAATAATCTCTACATTCTCGTTGCCATTGATTATGTATCTAAATGGGCGGAAGCACAAGCTCTCCCGACTAACGATGCACGAGTTGTAGTCAACTTCTTAAAACGTCTTTTTGCAAGGTTCGAAACACCGAAAGCTTTAATAAGTGATCGAGGTACTCATTTTTGTAATAATCAACTTGAGAAAGTTCTCAAAAGATATGGAGTAACTCATAAAATCTCCACTGCTTATCATCCACAGACAAGTGGACAAGTTGAAAATACCAACCGAGCTTTAAAACGTATTCTAGAGAAAACCGTAGGATCAAATCCGAAGGAATGGTCCATGAAATTGGAGGATGCACTCTGGGCTTTTAGAACAGCCTACAAAACTCCAATTGGAACCACACCTTTTAGACTCGTTTACGGAAAAGCATGTCATCTTCCAGTAGAAATTGAACACAAGGGCTTTGAAGACAAGTAATTTTGATTTGCATGAAGCCAGACGTCTACGGTTAAGTCAATTAAACGAATTAGAAGAATTAAGACATGAAGCATACGAAAATTCTTTAATCTATAAGGAAAAAACGAAGAAATGGCATGATAAAAGAATCAGAAGTTCAAAAGAATTTAAAGAAGGAGACAGAGTTCTTCTTTTCAATTCACGATTCAAGCTATTTCCTGGAAAATTGAAATCAAGATGGTCTGGACCATTCATAGTCAAAAGAGTTTTCCCATACGGAACAGTAGAATTAATAAATTCAAATGGGATTGAATTTAAAGTTAATGGTCACAGAGTTAAACATTACATAGATAATTTAATGGAAGTTGAAGATGAAGTTAATCACAATTTCGACACCACAGCTAACTAAGTGTGGGAAGGTTCGAATATTTTTAGGGTAATATATATTTCTGTTAGAGTTAGATATTCTGTTTTCGTGTAGTTTCCGAGAATGGAATCCGAAAGGTCTTTCCCTAGCAGACCCTAAAGAACTAGTCTTCTCCCTCCATTCTGAATTTTTATTTTTTTTTAGGTTTTACGATATGAAGAATTCCTTTGATCTGAACCATGGTCTAATGCTACATGCTATGATTACTAAACGTAATAATAACACCCTTTCGAGTGAACTGGTATCCTTCATAAGAGGCAAAATGGACGGAGTAAGAAAACTCAGGAAAGATCATCATAAGATACATTTTGGTAAAGGAAAATCAAAATCCGCAACAAAAAGAAGAGCACGACACCTTGAAAGATGTTATAAATGCGGAAAATGGTCACACGAAGGTAAATGTTCAAATAATCAAACATATTCAAATACCGAATTTGTTACTCTATGCAGAGAAGGACCGTTCATATGTTTAGAAGAAAATATATTGAATAATTGAGGTTACGCTTATGAAGCTATGGAAAATCAAATCACACGACTCTCCTATGAGTCGGCTAAAGCAGGTCTCTGAGAATTCTATCTCACAGGTAAGTATGTACAGTTTTTTTTTTATTTTTATTTATTACTTTTAACCTTTTGATAATAAACGCTGAATCATTCACTATAAAGTATTAAATTGGTATTCAATAAAATTAGGTATGCGTAACCAAAATTATTGATATCATACAAAAATTTATTACATCACTGCGAAATTTACCGTTTATTCTTAAGGTATAAATATCTTTAATCAATCAACCCAAAATATTTCAGAAATTCGTCAGGAGTAAAACTAGGTTATGGAACCGAAATTACTTTACCGAAAAGAGGGGCGTATATTTTTGATAATATTTGATTGATTAAAGTGGGACAAAAGACCAAAAAGATTTTTAATTTTTAATTTTTACCTTAATTTTAAAATTAATTTATAAATATTAAATTATTATTGTAAACTTTTTAAAATCAATATATTTAAGTTTGTAAATATTTGAAAAATTAATATTCTTAATATAAATTTGTATGTATAAAAACAAAAATATAATGTAAATTAGGTGTGAATTTTCAATTTTAATAATATAATTTTTAATTTTATGCATTTTAAAATTAAGTTTGGTGTGAATTTAAAAACAAAAAAATTTACTTTACTTTATTAAGTTAAAAATTTGATATTTAAAATTTGTCGTGAGTTGAAGACTAGGTCGTTGAACCGAAATTGCTTTACCCAAGGGAGGGACGAGAAATTTTATTATCATTATTTTTAATCTTATTGAATTAAAGTATGCCAAAAACATTAAAAAACCCAAAAATCTTTGCTTTTAAAACAATCGCTTTAAAAATGACAAAATTTAAATTTTGTCGAGGGACGGACTAGGTAAACATACCGAAACTACCTAAAGTAAAAGGAAATAAAATTTTAAAAAATTATTCATTTAAATTGTTTTAATAAATAAAGATTTTATATAAAAAAATAATAATAATAAAAATATTATGTATGTTTGTAGTTTATCTCATGTACAAAACATGGTAAAACAGCGCACTTTCAAAGACCTGCATTAAGTTCAGCAAAAGCTATTAATTTTGACGACAAAACGAAAAACAAGTGTGATGTAACAACAGACGGAATGAACAAATGATGTGCACCATTTATCATTCAACACAAACAACAATATGTTTGGAAACTTTGGTAAAATTTAATCATTTTTCTACGCTAATCACCCTCAATAATTTAAATTGTTACTGATTTCTTGCAAATGATGGCATTGCAAGATTTTAAGTGTGAGAAGGGGTTAAATTCTTTCGGATTTTTAAAATTTTAAATTTAAACACTTGGTTACCATTAAAAATACTAGTAACGCAGTAGTTGTATTAGAATCTGGTACTCTCTGGTAATAAAGAACAGCCCTAGTCTTATATACTGACTACCCAATTCTAGTAAAATTTTTCAAAATTTTCAAATAAATGAATTCACAATCATGTTTATACATATTTATGAACGATAAAACTAGGTGTTAACACCGAAATTATTGTTACCTCGGAAAGGACATAAATTGAGAAACAACCTAAAATGTTAGAATTCATTTAAAATGGAATAGAGGAAAATAAGAAGGCTAAGAAAGGAAAATAAAAGCCAAGTGTGGGAAAAATTTACCAAATTATTTAGAACATATATCACATATTTTTGTACAAATAATTGAAGATACTTTTTTTTTTGGACAATTTTATCAGTTTTACCCAATTTCTTATAATATATTTGAAAGAAAAGATGAATCTACAATTTGAATCAATTCCATCATTAAAAGGAAGTAAAGTCTTCCGAGAAAAAGATACGCGCTTCTTGATTTAGGTCAGGAAGTTGTCGTCCAGACCAGTTGTAGAGTCTACGAAAAACCTTGAAAAGTTTTCTCAAAAATCAGCTGGAAATCCACGGACCTCAGCATCAAACAGGGTCGCCATGTGGTCAGACTTATCCTAACCATGAGAGGATTTGTCTCGTACAATGGGGGGCACCGTGCAAATTAGCTTATAAGACTAATGAATCATATCCCCAGAAAGGATAATCTCCTTAAAGATCAAAAATCAGCTTTTAAGACTGATATTACTCAATCCTTGAGATTGACCTTAAAGATTGAGAATTCAAACTCATGGAATTCGATGATATCTAAACTCGAGCTTGAACGAGAAAATATTTTGATCAAATTACAAACCGATTTGTTTTCTGAAAACCCATTTTTAATGCGTTCATTACCATTGAACGTAAAATCCTAGGAATTCACCTGGAATTCATTAGGTCACCTGAACTAAATCGGGTGTCAACCGTAAGAACGGTGGTTGCATAGCATGGTCGAAGACAGGACCCTGTGCCAGACCGAAAAATTATAGGGTGATCTTTACTATTACTCCTATAAAGGATAGTAATTGCATCCGACACGATATAAACCATAATTAAAAGCATGTCACGGGACATTGCCTTAACAGTTGCTTGTTCAACACTTTCCTTTACAACCGGACGGTAGTTTACCGAGAGGTAATATACGGAGCAAGTATACTGGACGTGTTGTTTTCCCAATACAAGGTTAGCAAGTGGGTGACACAAAACCATAAGTTTTGAGTTAAATTTTCAAATCTGAAACCCACAAAAACAATTTGCAAACACCGGTGAAGTGTTATTCCGGAAAACTTATCTAGGGTAAAAGCTAGATTGAATTTTCAAAAAGATCAAATATTTTCATAAAGATCCAATTTCCTTAAGGATCTAAATTTTCATAGTCATATGGGACTGTAAACCACAACGTTACTTTCATTGTTTATACCGGCGTATAGAAATCACTGATGTACAAAGTGTGAAGAATAAAGAAGTGATTCTAGTATTTTTATTTCAAGACTATATAGCTTGAGGACAAGCAACACTCAAGTGTGGGAATATTTGATAATGCTAAAAACGAACATATATTTTATAGCATTATCCCTCAAGAAAGACAAGCTTTTAGTTGCAATTGTTCTATTTACAAGTGATATTCGTTTAAATAATAAAAGGTGAAGACAAAAGACAGATTCGACGAATTGAAGACGCAAATGACCAAAAAGCTCAAAAGTACAAAGTACAATCCAAGTGGTTCAAATTATTGATGAGAAACGTCTAAAAGTTACAAGAGTACGAGCCGCAAAAAGCAAAATACAAGATATTAAATTGTACGAAAGGACGTTCGAAAATTCGGAACCGGGACCAGAGTCAACTCTCAACGCTCGACGCAATGGACTAAAAATTACAAGTCAACTATGCACATAAATAAAATATAATATATAAATAATTCTTAAAATTATATATATATTATATTATATATATATATATATATAAACCGTCGGCAAATAAACAAACAAAAGTATGTGAGCTGTAAAAGAAGGCCATGTGATCGCATGGCCTGGAAGTGCAAAATCCATGCGGTCGCATGGTGAACAGTATCAGCTCAGGTCCTATAAAGTTCGCATGTTTTGGCCGAATTTTTACACATCTTTCTCTACTCTCTATCTCACGTAATATATATATATATATATATATATATATATATATATATATATATATATATATATATATATTTTAATTTTAATTTTAATTTTAATTTAATAATAATAAGGGTATGTTAGCGAATGTTGTAAGGGTATAAGTCAAAATTCTGTCTGTGTAACGCTACGCTATTATTAATCATTGTAAGTTATGTTCAACCTTTTTAAATTAATGTCTCGTAGCTAAGTTATTATTATGCTTATTTAAATTGAAGTAATCGTGATGTTGGACTAAAATATTAAAGACGGGGTAATTGGGCTTTGTAACATAATTGAGGTTTGGACAAAAGAACGACACTTGTAGAAATTAGACTATGGGCTATTAATGGGCTTTATATTTATTTAATTGAATGATAGTTCGTTAATTTAATATAAAGATTTACAATTGGACGTACCTATAAATAACCACATACACTCGATCGGACACGATGGGCGGGATATTTATAAGTACTAATAATCGTTCATTTAACCGGACACGGTAATGGATTAATAGTCAATGGACTTATTAAAACAGGGGTGAATTATATACAAGAAAAATTGGTGTAATTATAGTTTAAGTCCCCAATTAGTTGGAATATTTGACTTTGGATATAAGGATAATTTGACGAGGACACTCGCAATTTATATTTATGACTGATGGACTATTATGGACAAAAACCAGATGGACATATTGAATAATCCAGGACAAAGGACAATTAACCCATGGTAATAAACTAAAATCAACACGTCAAACATCATGATTACGAAAGTTTAAATAAGCATAATTCTTTTATTTCATATTTCATCGCACTTTTATTTACTGTCATTATATTTAATTGCACTTTTAATTATCGTACTTTTTAATTATCGCAATTTATTTTATAGTCATTTTATTTATCGCTCTTTTATTTATCGCACTTTAATTATTGTCATTTACTTTACGCTTTAAATTAAGTTTTATTTTTAATATTTTACATTAGGTTTTAACTGCGACTAAAGTTTTAAAATCGACAAACCAGTCATTAAATGGTAAAAACCCCTTTTATAATAATAATACTACTTATATATATTTATATATTTACAAATATAGTTTTAAAAATATAGCGTTAAACTTGGCTAGCTCCCTGTGGAACGAACCGGATTTACTAAAAACTACACTACTGTACGATTAGGTACACTGTCTATAAGTGTTGTAGCACGGTTTAGGTATATCCACTTTATAAATAAATAAATAACTTGTGTAAAATTGTATCGTTTTTAATAGTTTTTCCTAGTAAAATATAAGCTATTTCGTATACACCTCTACGCACATCAATCACCCTATAATTTTTTCAGTCTGGCACAAGGTCCTGTCTTCGACCATGCTATGCAACCACCGTTCTTACAGTTGACACCTGATTTGGTTCAAGTGACCTAATAAATTCCGATGAATTCTTAGGATTTTACGTTCAATGGTAATGAACGCAATGAAAATAGGTTTTCAGAAAACAAATCGTTTTTAATTTGATCAAAATATTTTCTCGTTCAAGCTCGAGTTTAGATATCATCGAATTTCATGAGTTTGTAATTCTCAATCTTTAAGGTCAATCTCAAGGATTGAGTAATATCAGGCTTAAAAGCTAATTTTTAATCTTTAAGGAGATTATCCTTTCTGGGGGTCTGATTCATTAGTCTTATCTAGCTAATTTGCACGGCGCCCTCTCCATTTTACGAGATAAATCATTCTCATGGTTAGGATAAATCTGACCACATGGCGACCCTGTTTGATGCTAAGGTCCATGAATTTCCTGCTGATTTTAGAGATGAATTTTCTATATTTTTTGTCAACCTACAACTGGTCTGAACGACAACTTCCTAACCTAAATCAAGAAGCGCGTGTCTTTTTCGGAAGACTTTACTTCATTTTAATGATGGAAATGATTCATCGTGTAGATCCATCTTTCTTTCAAATATATTACAGTAAATCGGGTAAAACTAATTAGTATAGTCCAAAACAAAAGTACCTACCATAATCTTGTACAAAATATGTGATATATGTTTTAAAGAACTTGATAAATTTTTCCCACACTTAGCTTTTATTTATTTTTTTCTTTGCCTTTTTATTCTCTTCTATTCCATTTTAATTGAATTCAAGCGTTTTGGGTTGTTTCTCAACTTATGTCCTTTCCGAGGTAACAATAATTTCGGTAATAAAACCTAGTTTTATTGTTCATAAATATGTATAAACATGATTTTGAGTTCATTTAACTAAAAATTTTACAAATTTTCACAAAATTTGGCAATTAAACTAAGTGTAAACCCGAGAGAATTTATAACCCCTCCCCACACTTGAAATCTTGTAATGCCCTCATTTACATGAAATCAGACTATAATTATAAATTCATGAGGGTGATTAGCGTAGAAAAATGATTAAAAATACCGAGTTTGCAAACATATTGTTTTATATCACATTTGATATTTTACGTCTTGTCGTCAAAATTAATAGCTTTTGCTGAACTTAATGCCAGTCTTTGAAAGTACGATGTTTTACCCTGTTTGTACATAACATAAAATACAAACATATATATACATAATATTTTTTTTATAAAACCTTTATTTATTAAAATAATTTAAATGAATAATTAAAAATTCTCGTTTTAAAGCGAGTGTTTTAATAAGCAAAGATTTTCGGGTTTTTTAATTTTTTGGTATACTTTAGATCAATAAAATTAAAAATAATGATAACAAAATTTTTCGCCCCGCCCTCGGGTAAAGCAATTTCGGTTCCATGACCTAGTCTTCAACTTACGATGAATTTTAGAAATTATTTTTTAAACTTAATGAAATAAAGTAAATTTTATTTTTAAATTCGCACAAAACTTAAATTTAAAAATGCATATAAATTTCATATAAAACCTATAAAACAAAAAATTTAGAATGGGGGGAAGAAAACTAGTTCTTTAGTGTCTGATAGTGGAAAAGACCAATCGGATTCCATTCTCGGAACTACACGAGAACAGAACAACTAACTCTAGACAATGTTTTCTTTTTAGAACATTTGAATCTCCCCACACTTAGGTAGCTGTGGTGTCGAAATTGTGATTAACTTCATTGTCAATCTCTCTTGGACCATATTCAACTTGCATAACTGTGACTTTTGCTTTATTGCATTGGTCAGATTCCTGTGTAATATCCACAAATTCAACTAGTTTCTCCTTTTCTTTTGGCGATAGATTGGATACTAACCGGTTACATAACTTAAAGTTCCCCTTGGTTCTAGCATCGCGAATCCGTTTAATAAGTTTCTTCATTGAACTGTTAATAACGGGGTCATTTAATTTTGTATCAACAACAGGGTTCTTTGTTATCAGGTCATCATTAGGTGTTACTTCATTTTCCCCACACTTAGGCGTTTTATTATTGTTAAGCACTACCGTTGGAGTTGGTAAAACAATATGCTTCTCATCGATCGTTTTTATTGGTTCAACGGTTTTGGTTGGTGGAGATTTAGACTTTCAACTCACAAAGGTGATCGATTTTTCATCATTACTAAGTGTCATTCTACCATTTCTTACATCAAATAACGCCCCGGTGGACGCTAAGAATGGTCGACCAAAAATTAGAGGAACGTTTGAGTCCTCTTCTATGTCAATGACAATAAATTCGACTAAAAAGTTTAAATTACCCACTTGAACGGGTAGGTTGTCAGTAATTCCAACTGGGTGCTTAATGGTTTGATCAAAGAGTCAAACACTCATTTCTGTTGGACTTAACTCACCTATTCCTAATCTCTTATATAATGAAAGAGGCATAACACTCACACTTGCACATAAATCTGCTAGTGCATCATACATGACACAATCACTAAGTAAACAAGGGACAATAAATTTACCCGGATCACCCAACCTGGGTGGAGGTTTTGGAGGATCTGTCTTCACCGGGTTTACTTTTACGGTTTTTATTTCTTGCACTTTCTTATTCTTCTTCTTCTTTCTAGATGTATCACAAACTTTATTACCTATTACTTGCACATACTCAACTCCTTTTCTTGGAAACGGGATGGGTGGTATGTATGGTGCCACCACTGGCTTTACATACTCGGGTGGTGGTGGTGTTGTAACTTCTTCATTGTTACTCACCTCTAAAACCTTCCCATCTTCTGGTGTTGGTTTTTCAGAATTTGTTGACACCATATTAACATTCTCATTCCGAGGATTTACTTCATTATTACTCGGTAGCTTTCCTTGTTCCCTCTCACTCATTATGCTAGCAAGAGTACCTACGTGTTTTTCAAGATTCAAAATGGAAGCTTGTTGAGTTCTTAATGACTGATCAAACCTCTCATTCGTTTGGGTTTGAGATGTAATAAATTGTGTTTGAGATTCCATTAGCTTTGCCATCATTTCTTCCAGATTTGGCTTTTTCTCTTCGGTTTGTTGTGATGGTTTATACAAGCCAGGTCTTTGTTGATTGAAAGTGTTGTTTTGAGTTGGTTGGTTATTCGGACCTTGTTGGTTGTACAAGTTATTGTTGGGTCCATTTGGATTGTAAAGAATGTTTTGATTTCGATTGAAGTTTGGCCTTGGCGGTTGTTAATTATTTTGATAATTATTTCCCGGCCTTTGGTTCATGTAGGAAACATTCTCACGTTGTTCCATCGTTTGCTCAATGTGACAATCTTTCATTAAGTGTGGTCCACCGCATTGCTCACAACTGATTCGTATTGCGTAAATATCTTTAGTCATCTTTTCCATCCGTCTCTCGAAAGCATCTATTTTTGCGGAAACGGAATCAAAGTCATGGCTAGAATCGGCTCTAGCCGCTTTAGATGAATGAAAAATATCTTTTTCCTGATGCCACTCATGCGAGTGGGAGGCTGTGTTATCAATAATTTTGTGAGATTCGGTTGCGGTTTTCTTCATAATGGAACCACCAGCTGCTGTGTCGATGTCTTTTCGTGTAGCAACGTCGACACCTTGGTAGAATATTTGTACTATTTGATAAGTGTCTAAACCGTGTTGAGGACATCCTCTCAACAACTTTACGAATCTTGTCCACGCCTCATATAGAGTTTCATTTGGCTTTTGCGCGAACGTAACAATTTCTCCTTAAAGTCTCACGGCTTTAGATGCCGGAAAGAATCTTTTAAGAAATTTCTCTACTAAAACATCCCATGTATCAATCGCCCCTTCTGGTAACGATTCTAACCAATCTTTGGTTTCTCCCTTTAAAGTCCAGGGAAACAACATGAGATAGATTTGTTCATCCTCAACTTCTCTGATTTTGAATAAAGTACAAATCCTATTAAAGGTTCGAAGATGTTCGTTTGGATCTTCTTTTGGCGCACCACTATATTGGCATTGATTAGTTACCATGTGTAGGATTTTTCCTTTGATTTCATAATCTGGTGCATTAACATCTGGCTTAATAATGGCGTGATCTTGGCCAGTGCATGTGGCTCCCATTCATTCTTCCATACTTTGAGGTTTCGTTACTTCCATAATTGAATTTGTTGAATCCAAATCACTAGAGGATTCTGATTTAACGGTTTGTGGTTCAGGAGGAATGATTAGTGGTTCTGGATCTTGGAATTGTCCTTGAATATCCTCCGGGTTCTCACTTGTGAAGTCGGATTCAAAAAATGGATTATCGGAAATTTGAATTGGAGTACTTGTTCGACTTGATGATGATTCTAAAGAAAAATCAATGGCGACAATGTTGGCTAAATGCCTTGATCGAGTTACAGGAGGTGAACGTATGAAAGGTGTTGAACGTTTTGCTCGGTGCATTCACTGAATATCCTATTAGTTATAAAGATAAAAATTATTTAAGTTATCAAATTAATAGACTTTTCTGATTTTACCCACGTTTCGAATAGCCAATAGATGTAGCAGGTAGCTAGGACCCTTTAAATCGGAAGCCCACAACTCGCCACTAACAAATCCAACTATTACTACGAACTAGAAAATTTGGATATCTATCAATTTAACCGCTTAAAATAATTTTTCGTCGAAATTTTTGAAGATAAAATCTATGTCCTAAAAACTAGAGCGTAGAAATGAGAAAGAAAAAGAGTGCGTCGAAAAACTTCGAAAAATAAAAGGTCAAAAAATAAGCGTCGAAACTTAAAAGCCTAAAAACTAAAAATTAAAACTTGCGTCTAAAGGATTTAAAGCTTAAAAGGAATTCTAAACGAAAAACGGCAATTACTTAAAAGGTACTAAAATATATAAACGGCGTCGTAAAATTCTAAAGCACCTAAATCTTAGTCTAAAGAAAAAGCACTTAAGGGATTTTACGGCAAAGCCTAAAAATCTAGGAATATATAAGAACTACGGTAAAAAACTAATCTTAAAACTAATTATGAACTATAAAAATACAAATTACGAATTAAACGTTTAAAATATACAATTTATAAAAAAAACAAAAAAATTGATAAAATTACTTATTTTTATAAATATATTATTTTTATATTATTATTTTATAAAAGTACTAATTTATAAATTAATTAAACTAATTAAAACTTAAAATACAAAATTAATTAAAACTAAAACTAATTAATATTTAATTAAAACCTAATCTTAATTAATTAATAATATTAATAAAACTAAAGCCCTAACTGCGTAATTAATGCTGTACTAGGTTTCAGTCTGGCAGGCTCCGCGAGTGCGGATTTTTGCTGCCCAAAGAGCTCCTCGATTGGGATGCATGTTCAGAATTCGTGCATGCCAAAATTTTCAGGTTCATTTTTTTTTTTAAATATACTTTACAAAAATATAGCGTTCTTCTGGCGCTCCCCGGCAGCGGCGCCAAAAACTTTGATGTGTGCAGCGGTGAATACGAAATAGTATTATTTTTAATATGAAATACGGCGTAATATGATACAAGTTTTATTTATTTATATAGATGGGATATACCTAAACCTTGCTACAACACTATAGGCAGTGTACCTAATCGTAGAGTAGTGTAGTTTTTAGTAAGTCCAGTTTGTTCCACAGGGAGCTAGTGATTACGTACTATATTTTTACAAAATATATATAATTATATATAGGTAGTAATATTATAAAAGGTGGGTTTTACCGTTTAATGACCGGTTTAAGCGTAAAGATAAATGACAATAATTAAAATGCGTAAAATAAATAAAATAATTAAATGACGAAATATAAAATTGCGAATAATAAAATGACAGTAAATGAAAGTACGATGAGAAATACAATAAAAGAATTATGCTTATTTAAACTTCCGTAACCATGATGTTTGACGTTTTGATTTTAATTAATTGTTACCCGGGTTCATTGTCCTTTGTCCTGGCTTATTTGAAACCTATCTGATTTTTGTCCATAATAGTCCATCGGTCAAAAATATAAAGTGCGAGTATCCTCGTCAAATTACCCTTATACCCGAAGTCAAATATTCCAACTAATTAAAGATTTAAACTGTGACGCAGTTATCACTTCTGTTAATAATTACACCAGTTATCACTGTATGTTATCCCCTGAGTGTGGTTCGGGTTTCCTGCCCGAACGCGTGTGTGTGTGCAAATGATGACTAGGCTTCGGTCCGGACTGATGCAAGCTTGCCGTTAAAAAAAAAGAGATATAGATAGAAAAGGTGTAAATATTTCGTCGAATTGCATCGCCTTTTATAGTGGGATTTGGGTCCTGGTGTGCTCCGCGAGTGCGGAGGTTTTGTGCTTCACAGCTCCGCGAGTGCGGAGCTTCTGGTTCCAGCTCATTTACTTTTGGCCACTAGCTTTTTCGACATAATATTTATATTTATATTATATTATATTCTTGTGCATAGTTGACTTGTAATTTTAGCTCCGTTGACTCGCAAGTTGTTGCTCGGTTCATGTCTCGGTTCCGAATTTTCGAACGCTTTTTCATATGCTTAGATATCTTGTCATTTGCGTTTCGCGGCTTGTACTTTTGTCATTTTTAGACATTATTCATCAATAAATTGAACCACTTGGATTGTATCTTGTACATTTGAGCTTTTTGGTCATTTGCGTCTTCAAATCGTCATTTTCTTCTTTTCACTTCGCACTTATTTATTTAAACGAATATCACTTGTAAATAGAACAACTGCAACTAAAAGCTTGTATTTCTTGAAGGATAATGCTATGAAATATATGTTCGTTTTTAGCATTATCAGTTGCGTATTGGTCGTATTGCGCACTACGAGGGATGTTTAGTGGTAAGTGTAATCCGTAAGGATTCGCTTGGATTCGGTCTTCATCGGTTCAATTGTTGACCTTATTTTAGTATGTGGTTACTTTAGCATTGTACTTGGTAATGGTACGCTAAAGGAGTTGATATCTCGGTTTGAGATTGGATGAGTTTTCCCGATTTGAGGGATCGAGTTAGTTGTAGTGCTCGGATTTGTGGATTTGATAAATCGCGGACGACGATTTAGTGTTGAAGGCGATTCATTGGGAAGAACTTGCCTAGAGGAATTGAAAGAAACGCGTGATGTTTCCATGGATGCTAAGCGTTTGTAGTAGTTTTCGGATGTTGTATGCGTTACATGTTCGAAATGCTCGCACGTGTATATTGGCAAGCGGAATAATCTTCGAGATTAAAGGTAAATGTAGCGGAAGTCGTATTGGAATATGTGTCTAAGGACCATAAAGTGTGGGTTCGTTCGGTTAAGTGGCACAGATCGCGAAGACGCGATAATGTTTAAGTGGGGGAGAGTTGTAAGACCCTGTTCCTGTTCTAGTTGAATGGGACGCCGTCCAGAATGAGGGACGCCGTCCAGCAAAGAAAGGTTGGACGCCGTCCAAGAATTAGGACGCCGTCCAACAGAACTGACAGGCCAGCTGTTAGTTTTGTTTTAAAAGGGGCGTAATTTCACTTGGGGTCGGTTTGGATCCTTCAAAGCTGACCCATTGATCATCTTATCCTCACTTTACACCCACAAACACACTCTTTTCAAACCCTAGTGAGAGAAACTCACTTTTAGTGAGAGAGAGAGAGAGCTTGATTTGGAGAAGGAGTCAAATTCTCGCCAAAGCTCGGGTTCTAAAGTAGTTTATCTCGTTCACGGCTACGTTGTGGTGGTATTGGTAAGTTCTAACTCCGAGTTTCATTGTTTGATTTGAGATTCAATGTTAGGGTTTGAGATTGATTAGTTGTGAAATCCTTTTTGATGATGAAGTGGGTTTGTGGTGACTAGTTATTCTTATCACTTGGCGGGTTTCGGGTTGGTTGACGATTTGGCCATGATTAGGCTTTGGTAATGGGTATAATCACTTGAGTTAGTGATTATGGAAGTGTTGGAACCCATTTTGGGCATTTGGTTGACTAATTTTGAAATGGGTCAAAATTAGGGTTTGGTGTCATTTTGGGCAAGACGAGTGTTTAACACTTGTGTTCGGTTTTAAGTGGCATATTAGGACTATTTTCACTTGTGTTAGTGATTATTGGTTAGTTTGGGCACGGTTTGTGCTTGGAAGTGCATTTGGGTCAAAATTGCACTAAGTATGATTTGTGTTGGGTTGTAAGTCCACTCTAATTGTGTTGTTTGTATTGTGATAATGGAATAGGTACATTCCATCGGCGAGTTGCAGATTAATTCGGTAGCATTCATCAAGGCGATAAGGTGAGTGTTAATATTCTATGTGCATATGTATGTGTAGGATGGGTGTGGGTCGGGTGAAGTGAATCTCGGCTATAGAGCTCACTTCACATATAGGTGGATTTGATGGACTTGCGTATAGGTCCAATTGGCACGGCAATGCGTTTTGGTTGACCACCTTTGGCGAGGTGCACACTTTGTGTGTACGTTATCACATGTGCTTGTGATGTGGATTATATAACCCAAATGGCGAAGGGTTGGTATTGAGTTGTGATTGGGGAAGTGGATCACGTGTGGATGTGGATTCACGATGACTCGTGTGGTTCGGTTATCTTATAGAAGTGGATCACGTGTGGATGCGGATTCACGATGACTCGTGTAGTTCGGTCATCTTATTGAGGTAGTGATCTCGTGTGGTTGCGGATTTACTAAGGCTCGTGTAGTTCGGCCAACCTTGATGTTGTTGTGATATTGAAGATAGTAGTCTCGTGTGGTTACGGATTTACTAAGGCTCGTGTAGTTCGGCCAATCTTCATTGTGGTAATTGACATTTGGTTTGGGGTTAAGGGGTTAACCTTGGCGTTTTACACTTTATTGTTACATATATATATATCGTCGTATTATTGTGATGTAGCTAACCCTCCGGCCGTAGCTTGTTGGAGTTGTTCACATCGCCGTTGGTGAACTTACTTGTTGACTTCTTAGCTTATTGTATAGCGCTCGTACGGTATGCTTAGTTAGTTTGCCTTATACTTGGATGCCCCGGTATGCGTTATTTGATTATTTGTGTGGCGTGTTCATTTTATGCATATATATGTATGTAGTATATTCTCACTCACTAAGCGTTAGCTTACCCTCTCGTTGTTTACATTTTTATAGATTTGCGCGGAGGCGGTGGCTCGGGTAAGTGCGGGGCTAGTGGACGTGCGTAGCTTGCTTTAGAAGACTTGCTTTTGGATTCGATTAGGATTGGGCAGTGTATCCCCAATCACCATGCTCGGTTTATTTTTTGTATTAAAACTAAAATGGGTCGAAATGGTCGCTTGTCGTAATATGGGTTGATGTGGGCCCGGTAATGTAACCTCGGTTTTTATTATGGAAAACTCTTAGTTTAATTATTATTAACATATTGTGAAAGTGTTTTCGTTTAAAAGTGTCGGGAAGCGAGTTTTTCGCCCGCGTAACTTTGACAAACTTGGCAGAATATTTTAGTACATTTGGACGCCGTCCAAAAGCCTTGGACGCCATCCTGTCTCTCAGATCTGGACGCCGTCCAGATAATTGGACGCCGTCCAGATGCACTGTGTGACAAAAAATTTTTTAAGGCGTGTTTTTGGTCGGATAACGGGTTGGGTCATTACAGTAGTGCACTGGCTAAACTACGATACCTAGTGGGATTGGCAACAGGTTTATCAAGAGAAGCACTGATTTTGCCTTAAGAATCAACTGGAGTCAAAACGGGATTACAATCGGCCAAACCTGCTCGATATATTATGTCAATGGCGTATGCATGTTGATTTAAAAACAAACCATCCTTATTTCGGGTAACCGTGATTCCCAAAAAAGAACTAAGCGGCCCGAGATCTTTCATGGCAAATTCCTTTTCAAAAAGAGATATGAGACGTTTGCGAAGCGAATCAGTTGAGGTGGTAAGTACAATGTCATCCAAATAAAGAAGGAGATAGGCAACCTGTGACCCATTGTGATATGTGAACAAGGAGTGATCACATTGGCTATGTTTGAAACCAATAGTAGCTGCAAAATCCGCAAAATGTTGGTACCAGGCCCGGGGAGCCTGCTTTAAACCATATAAAGATCGCTGTAAAAGACAAACGTGATTAGGACAACGAGGATCTCGAAAACCAACAGGTTGATACATATAGACTGTTTCCTTTAGATGTCCATGTAAAAACGCATTTCTGGCGTCTAATTGATGAATCGGCCATGATTTGGATGTTGAAATACTTAAAACCATGCGAATAGTAGCGGGTTTCACAACCGGGCTAAAAGTTTCATGAAAATCAATACCTAGTTGTTGAGAACGTACATCACCAACAAGTCTCGCCTTGTATCGTTCAAACTCACCATTCGAATTAAAATTATGCCGAAAAATCCACATTGACCTCATTACATGCATACGAGATTCACGAGGAACAAGAATCCATGTCTTATTATCAATCAAAGCTTTATATTTGCCATACATAGCGTGTTGCCAATTCGGGCCAGAAAGAGCAATTTTTGGGTTAGTGGGAATAGGAGAAATAGAGGTGGTAGAAGAGATATTTAGTGGAGCTTTTGTTTTGAAAATGCCATGCATAGAGCGTATGGTCATTGTCCGAGGAGGTGAGGATGACAATAGAGGAGAGGAGTGGAAATCTGATGTACGAGAATGACCAGAGGGTGGATCAGGAGATGTATGAGATTGAGTGGAGTCGATAGAATTGTTAGAAGGTGGCGTTGAGATTGGAGTTGGTGGACTTGAACATGAATCGGAATTTGGCCGAAGGTCACGAGATGGGCCAGTGGATGGAGTGAAAGTAGACCAGAAGCTTGATGTATCAGAAGAAGTGATGTTGGCCCGAGTTGGGGATGATGTTGGGCTGTTGGTATGTGTTGGGCCGGGTGTATGGACTGAGTCTTGAGATGACGAAGTGGAGGAAGTAGGTTGAGTATTTTGTGGACTGGGAGAATTTGAGGGAAAGGTTATATGATCAGGAAGAAATAGAGGATGAAAAATAGAATGGAGAAACTTATAGGATTCAGGAGAGGATTCATGAGTTGTGGCAAAGGGAAAAGTCGATTCGTCAAAGATGACATGTCGGGAGATAATAATTTTGTGAGAGGAAAGATCATAGCATTTGTATCCCTGATGGTTAGAAGGATAACCCAAGAAAACACATGGAAGGGAGCGTGGTTGGAGTTTATTTAGTTGTGTTGAGGGAATTAGTGGGTAGCAAAGACACCCGAAGACTTTGAGGTGTTCATATGAAGGTGTACGTTGGTAAAGTAATTGTGTAGGGGATTGGTGTTGTAGGTTTTTGTGAGGGAGAATGTTTAAAATATAGGTAGCCATAGAAAGTGCATGTTGCCAAATTTCCGGTAGAAATTTGGAGTGGGCAAGGAGAGTCCGAATGATGTTGTTGATGGCTCGAATTTTCCTCTCTGCTTTTCCATTTTGAGAGGATGTGTATGGACAAGAGAAACGAAATACCATGCCATGTTTATTGCAAAATTCATGAAACTTTGTATTATTGTATTCCGTACCGTTATCGCACTGAAAAGTTTTGATACGTGATTGAAATTGTGTAGCGATATGAGAATGGAATTTTTGAATATAGTGTACACATTTGATTTTTGGCTAAGAGAATATGTCCATAAGTAATTAGTAAAATCATCCAATAACAACAAGTAGTATTTATGACCTTCATTAGTTAGTACGGGTGAGGTCCAAAGATCACTATGAATGATATCAAAAGGTGCAAAAGTGGAGGAAGAAGATGCATAAAATGGCAATTTTTCTTGTTTACCAAAAACACAAGATTGACAAAGTTTATTGCTAATATTCGAATTACAAGAAATCTAACGTTTATTGCTAAGATTTTTTAAAATAGTAGGGCCCGGATGTCCGAGTATATAATGCCATAAATCAGAAGAAACTGCGGAGAAGGTAGAGTGATTTGTGAGATGTTGTTGGAGTAGAGATGCATTGAATGGATATAAGTCGCCTGAGCTATTACATCATAGGATTGGTGTCCCCTTCGGAAAATCCTTCAAAGTGAAACCAAAAGGATCAAATTCAACAGAAACACAATTGTCAGTAGATAGCTTACGTACAGAAATAAGATTTTTGATAAGACGTGGAGCAAAAAGTACATTAGATAAATAAAGAGGACGTGTAAGGGATGGAAGATATGAATGGCCCGAACCATGTATGGGAATATTGTTCCCATTACCGACAGTAATGTGACGCGGTAGTTATGATTGAGAATAAGATAGGAGCTTACCTTGTGAACCTGTCATGTGAGAAGTATCACCCGTGTCCATGTACCAGTTGTTGTCCGGAGGGTTGAGACTCATCGTGTACATTGCCAACTCGATGTCCATTGGTGTGGAGTTAATAGACTGAGCATATGCACTTTGAGGTCGTGGACCTAAAATACCCTGTGTTGTGTTGTGGGTGATTACCGAAAGCAGGCCTGGCTCAAGGTTGTGTAGGATGTGGACAAGGTGGTGGATTAAAATAATTGGACTGTTGACTTGTTGGAGCCATGTAAGTGGGCTGACGGGCCCAAGTAGAATGGGGATAGTAATAATTGTGCCCCAAATAAGAAATATTAGGGCTGAAACGATCCCTTCCCCTGTACAGACCCCCTCGTCCACGATTGGAAAATCCTCAATTATTACCACGACCTCTACCACGATACTGATTCCCGTTCGTACGATTGTGAGTTGGCGATTGTGAGGATGGAGGTGCAGCGGTGACGAGAGCCGTCTCTGTGGAGGTTGTGATTGATTGTGATTGGGAGGTTTGTTGCAGCTTTCAATTTTCTTCTAGGATGAGTGCAGAACAAGCAGCGTAGAAGGTAGGAAGAGGTGTTGTGTATGACAATTTGGATGCGATGGTGTCATAGTTATCATTGAGGCCAGCAATCAATTGTAAAACAATTCGATCGTCTTCAAGAGCAGGCCCAACATTGGCGAGCTGGTCGGCAATCAATTTAATCTCGTTGCAATATGCCGAGATATTAGGGAATTGATCAAGGCGAGTGTTCGCGAATTTGTGATGAAGGTGAACAGTTCTGGTGTTGCGATTGTCTTGGAAGATTGATTGAAGGCGTGTCCATGCTTGTGCAGCAGTGGTGTTCGGTTTAAGAATGGCACCTAAGAGTTCTGGAGAAATTGCACCATATATCCATTGAAATACAATGGAATCCAGTCGATTCCAGTCTTCAGAAGGAGTTTCGGTGTTTGTGGTTACAGTAGATGTTGTTTCAGTGGTAGATGGGGTTTTGGGGATTATATGGTCGATTACATTGAAGGCTCGACAGTGTATTTTGAATAACTCAACCCATGACACATATTTGCTGTTATCCATGTCTAGAATTATGGGGATGAAGTTTTTGATATTATTAACTGTTATGGTTGGGTGAAATTTTGTAGTATCGGCCATTGCTGAAGAAGGTGAAAGAGGTATGTTGATAGATGAACGACAGAGAAGATGAAAAAAAAGGGATTGAAGATTGACGGAGAAAAAAAGAAAGGATCGACAGAATTATTTAATCTGATACCATGATAGAGTTTAAACTCTCGAATGAATTCATTGATACAATTTGGTCCCCATTATATACAGAGGTAATCATCTATCTATGGTAATTAGATTGCCTTTATTTTAGGCTCTATATTTTACAAGATAAATACCATATACAGCTAATTGACAGTAAAGTCGTGACTTGTTTGACAAGGTCTATTAAACCCAAATTGTAGTCGGGCCAACATTCAAACACACTACATTGTCATCCTTGGTGTAACATTTCCATGATACTTCTTTGTATTTGAATCCAGAAAATAAAAATTATTGAATGGATCCCACTTTTAGAAAGGACCAACTTGGGGAATAAAAACAAACCACATTGACGAGTAAAGTTATACAATGCGGAGTAACAATTATGGTGGTGGTTGGGGATTATTATTATTGCATTAAATTAATACTAATTCTAACTTGTTGAAGTCCAAGTCAATGGCACCAGTTATATACCATTGCAAATCAATCACTAATTTCCACATATCTATAAAAGCTATATGCTGAATTCTCATATTTCTGTCTTGCATTCTATTCTATTTCTTTACATAACAATTATTATACAAAATAATATAATATAATAATTAGTAGCACTACAAAATACTTCACTCAAAGTCTCAAGTATCTGGCAAGATAATTAAATGCCAATACTTTGCTAACATATAGTACATATCTTGGATCAGTTTTCCTAATAAAGATCCCATTTTATCATTAATTATGAGTGAAAACGGCGATTTTCTGAAATACCAAAAGCTTGTGGGTACACTGGAGAGTTACCAAGACATTCCAAGAGATTTGATTAGTTCCCTGTGGGATTTCAGCCTAACAATATACCGTACAGAAGATGAAAACAAGTACAGCAAACCAATGCCATGGATCGGGATATATATCGCGTTAGCTTCTCTGTTTATCATGCTTGCAGTGGTGGCTGATTTATTACATGCTTTGAAAAACAAAAAACTATGGTTTCCATGTAAATATTTTACACTCAATGCTGCTTCTCTCACAGTGATGGCTGTTGCAATGAAGCTACCTGTGGATCTAACTACTCTAATGCCAGGTATTGTAGACCAATATGCTAAGCTCGGAAGCTTGTCTTTTATGTGCACAATGATGGCTAACTTGTTGCCTTCACTAGCAACCATGGACAACAATGAACTTGTCACAAACATCATAGCTTTAGGTATTCTAGTTATCACTGTCGTTGTGAATGTCTGCATTGAGATAACAACAGGAGTTGTTCTCCCCCCCGAAGTTGAAGATTTTATTGCTCAACGATTTGAATGCATCAAGATATCAGCAATCATTTATTTGGTTATGTTACTCATGTTGCTAATAATACACATATCTTCGGCTTTAACGATTGTAAAGTCCAAACAACAATTAGAATCGAAATACCAAACACGTCACGAAACAGCTCTCAAGGGCCAAGGAATATTTGCAGTTGTGAAGCTAAAGGAGCATGTTAAAAAATACTGGATTATGGCAGGAACTGGAAGCCCTCAATTCATGACAGTTTGCTCTGCTACAACTTCAGCTTCCGGGGTAATATGTGCTTCAACCACCATCCTACACGTTCTTATGATGATTCGGTATATTAGATATACAAACTTGGGCTATAAATCATATTATACAAGGGACAATCAGTCAGATTATAGGTGGTCAACATTAGTAATTTTCGTAACACAATTTATCACAGTCCTACTTGGTACAATTGCACCAGTTTCAAGATGTTTTGTGAACTTGAGCTTCGAGTTTTCCATTAAATGGATTTGGAACCATATTAAGGTCTTTAAAGTTGAGAGCTATTGGACTCAGAAGTTGTGTGATTGGAAACAGAGTAGCATACCGTTCTTTTCTAGAAATCGCAATATCAAGATCATCACTAAGAATCTAAAAATCCTGATTCTCAACTTTTGTATAATATTTCAGAAGATAGTCGTGGTGACATGCAAAACGATAGCGATGATACCAACTTTCATTGTAATTTGTGTCTTGTGTTGTAAATCTTGTAAAAAGTGCTTAAAGGCAATATTTAGTGATTCGGATATTGTGTTAGGTAATACGGCTAGTCAGCAGGGTACAAGCATAGATCTTAGCCATTTTGTTATAAAATTTCAAGATGATACGGAGCTTACTACGACAACATTCAACCATATTTTGAACTCAATGGACATCTTAATCAAGAAGTCGGAAAAGCAACAACCGTATAACCTCTTGAAGCTACTAAAGAGACCTAATGGTTTTGAAGGTGTTGAAAGTTTTGATAAGCATGATGTTACAGGTTTACTTACAAAAGAACCCCATAATAGTTGGACCTTACCCGTGGTAACCTTGACGTGCATCGCTATTTCTCTTCCCACCATCCCAAAGAACAGAGTTGATAGATTGTTGCTAAGTGTAAGTGAAGGTCTTGTATACGTTAGGCTTGTGGAAAAAGTACTCAATGGTATGGATGAATACTTATGCATTCAAAAAGCGGCTGAAATGTTGTGGTTAGAAGTCGAAGATTCTCATAAGTGGTTAGGAAATAAGCTTCACAAGCTACCTCGTCAAGTAAATACAGCAAGACAAATATTGCAATGGTTCAAAGATACAGCAAAAAAAGTGGTAGATGAGGTAAACAGTAGGGATCTTGAAAGCGCAAAAGCTAATTCCATACAAAAGTCTATTTGTGCCAACTCGATGTATCGGATCACTGAAACAATGTTGCTTTCATACCACACCAACATTGACCAGGTTTGTGAAGAGGAACTATTTGAGAAATTATCATGGTTGGTCTCTGACATATTGGCCGCTTGTTTGACCAACTTACCTCAAGTCATAATAACTAAATGCCATGAAAGTGCAATTGAGAAGAGGGAGGCGAGTGTCACTGATGTAGTCAAACTCCTTGGTACGACTGAAAAGATAATCATCAGCCTTCAAGAACGTGAACTTCCAAACTTGAATCAAGATGAGTTTCCTTTTATTGACAAGTGGCGTGCTAAATTAATGCATACCTCTCCTTAATAACCAAATCGGTACAACCAATGAGGTAAGTTCATTTAGTTTTCAGTGATTTGTATCCTCTTTTTGTGTGAAACTATTTCATTTGTTAGTTAACTCTTCTCTTGATTTTATTTAATATTTGTTAAAATACTTAAACTTGTATCGCAGAATCAAGCTATTTAATTATCGAAGACAACAAGTTCCTTAAAGATCCAGAATGAGAGGCTCGGCTCAAGAATTCTGCTCAATGATCATTAATAACGTATGTTAAGTTTTGGTTTCTAGCTCATTTGTAATATGTAAAGTTGTTCATGTGGCGTAGTCTTTGTTTCTCATCGTATTTACTCATGTCTAATACTTTATTTCTTGTTATGTGGTGGATTATAATTTAGCATAAGACAATATATCGTTTCTAGTGTGATCCAATTGAGGTGTGTTTCAATGCAATTACTTGTATACTAGCTGTTTTTCTTATTTAATTTTTTTTTTGGAACAACAAATACACACTCTTTTTGTCCACGACATGACTCAAACTTACAACCTCAAGGTTGATGAGTTTCCCTTGATACTGCTTTGCCAAAAGCTCTTTGATTGTATACTAGCTGATTTGATGTGTCCCTAATGAATTTACACTGTTTTTAATCTTGGAAATCTCACCCAAGTTCCGAAAGTTTGTTCAGTATCCATACAACTCTAAGACTTTGAACTTCAAATGCATCATAACAATTAATGAATAAGAACATGCATGGGAAAAATATTACGTAAGAAGTATCCATATTTCCGGCATGTCCTCCTGAATATTATGAATTAGTTACATTTTCTTTGATTTATCACTTTCGCTGCAAGATCCTGATCAGAAACTACCAGAGTGTTGGGAAAACTTTGATACAAAGGGAGATTAAATGCAGAATTTCAAACCTTCGATGGTATTGCCAACATCAATGCGATTTGAGAAAACATCAATGCGATTTGAGAAGGTCTCTGGAGGTTTTTCCAACCTTCGATGGTACCGCCAACATTGTCGCGAATTGGGTTTCCAACTAACGCTTGTGTGGGTGACAAATGAAAGCATTCGATGCCGATATCGCCGTTCAAAAAAAAGTGTGTTATCTTTTTTGTTTTGCATCCTTGCAATGGCAGCTAGCAAGGGCGGAGCCAGGATTTGTGGTCTTGTACATGGTTTGTACAATAGAATAGAAAGTTATGGTTTCCATGTGACTATTTTAGTATCCGTTATGGATACTGTATCACAATTAGGTGGATACAATGAGGGTTCACGAATGATATGGCTGGCATTTTCCCGAGCTTGCAAAGATTGCCAGTTGAGGTGGCGTTTACGACCCATTTACTTGTGAATGGGTGAAGCCGTGAAGGTGTCTTTTTTAGTTGTATTTTTATTTGAAAAAATAGTTTACCTAAAAGAGTCAAACGAGTGGAAGTCTTTAATTGATGCAAACAACCTTCTAATTTGTTTAATATGATAAGATACTCTAATTGTAATATTAGTATTTCTGTAGCCGAAACTAAAGTACTCATGTAATTATTAATTATTAATTATTACTTTTATAAAACAAATAATAAATAGAAGATGGAAAAAAGGTTTAGTGGATTAGCAAGATCTGGTTCAGTTTAACTCAGTATCCAACTAGTATATTTTGACACCTTTAAGTATATTTGTTTAATGCACATATGCCTTGCAGCCATTGTGTATCTTCTTACCAAATTGTGATTGGTTTGCTGTGCAGACTTACAATGCAGCAACTGACTGTTCTTGGACGATTTGAAGTTTGAAGCTGAGGCTAAAGAAGAACAGATGGTCGATCCAGTTATTAATGGTAAAAAGAAAGACCAAAAGAAGAAGAAAAATAAAATCTGTTGCTTCAGATAATGAAGTAGCAGATGAAGACGGATCAAGAAAGAGAGCACTTAATATTTTTTACACCAGTTGCTTCACATGAAGGAACCCCGCAAACGCAATATAATCTTCACCGCAGTGGCAAGTTTATGTAGGGACCCGTGGGGTTACGGGACACCGTTGGTTTAAAAATTTTTAGTAGAAAATACTCTGTAAATTATATAGGACACCACTAAATTTAAATGCATGACCCCATATATTTTTTAAATCTATTATTTTCTTTTAAATTGTATATATGACACCACTAAATTATACTAATCGGACCTCATATATTTGTCAAATTTATAACTTTTTTGAAGTTAAACTATCATTAAAATAACATTCTAATATAATTAGTAGTGAAAAAAATTCCAGACCCCGTTGACTTATAATCCAGGAATCGCTACTGCTTCAACGCGATATAGACTTCGGCCTAACGATACTCACAGTAGCAGCATGAGGAGCATCACCAACACCCTTTGAAGAACTAGCCGAAACGATGTAAGGTGATTTAACTGGGGAAATAGCCACATAGTACATACACTAGTTGCGCCTTTCATTAAAGACCCGAATTGAATTCTGGAGACCGCTTGTGACGCCCCGTACAAAATTTACGTGTACGGATCATCAACAACAGGATCATTACAAGGTCAAACACTATATGCTGTTTTAAAATAAGTTTGCATTCATAAAACGAAGTGACGTCTTAACCAACATTAAAAATTTAACATACGATAGTGTGCTTCTACGAATAGAAGACAATAATAATAGTACGTGACCCATAGGTCGTTACAAATTCATTGTTTCAAAAGTAACATAGTTTGAATGCAAAGTAAATGTTTCATGCGGAGACATCTCTAAAAGCAGCGGGAGTCTACAGCAAGACTAGTACAGCGAAAGCAACCAAACTCTAAGCACCTGAGAAAACATGCTTAAAAACGTCAACACGAATGTTGGTGAGCTATAGTTTAAGTATAACAGTAATGTAAGGTAGGCCACGAGATTTCAGTGTTTCAAAACAGTATGGAAAGTATATGTTCAACCGTGGGCACTTGGTAACTAACTTAACGTAATATCACCCCCTGAAAGTACACTTGGCGAGTGCGTAATTTTATGAAGTATTAAACACCCGTTAAATGCCAGCGCTACTAGTCCGAGTGGGGATGTCAAACCCTATGGATCCATATCTAAGATTCGCGTTCACTGGCTCAAAAACCAATGACTAAACGTTACCGAGCTAAGGGGAAAGTTTATGCCGTTGTATAACCCACACATATATAAAGTTTAATAACTCGTGCCTAGTATGTAAAACTTAAAACGTGCATGTATTCTCAGTTCCCAAAATAGTTAAAGTAAAAAGGGATGCTATAACTCACAGTGAAAAGTAGTTAAGTCGGTACGAGACAAGTAAGCAAGTAGTTAGTTGGTCCGAAAGGTCCTCAACCTAAGTCAAAAGTTACTAAGTCAGTAAATCGTTCCCAAAGGTTTAAAAGTATGTAAATTAGGTCTTAAGTATCATCATCATTCATCATTAATCAAAAAGTGTAAAGTAAGTTTCAATCAAGAATAGAGTTTGAAATAAAGGCTGACTTCGTTCAGTCGTCACGACCTCTATACAAACTTAAATGAGGTGAGACCAGTGGCCATGGCTCTGTATATGAGTCCCCTAATTGCTGACCAATTTCCAGAACCAAAATCGTCTTCGTTTGACCGTGGCGACGGTTTAAGTGCGAGTAGGTCAGAAATTTCAGCACAACGTTAATAGGGTGTAGTGACTTTCGGAAGGCCATAAATCCTAAACCGTAACTCGGATTAAGACGAGGACTAAACAGAAAATCATCTACTCGAACCGAGCTAACTGGATATCAACTTTCCAGTAGTCCAGGTAGCCTGATCAGACCTAGAAAACAGTAAACAAAGTGCTTCGATGGGTTCTTGGTGCTTGATGCTCATCACGGGTCTCATCCTTGATGCTTATAGCTTCAAGTGTACAACTCGTTGATGTGTTTGCATCATCTTTACCAAGTTTTGACCATCACAGTAGTGACCCGAACTTTTCCATGTTTATATATATTAATTGAGATTGATATTTACATGACTAAATATTTCCAACGTGTTAAGCAATCAAACTTGTTAAGACTTGATTAAATGAAATAAGTTTCATATAGACAATTGATCACCCATGTTGACCGGCGATTCACGAACGTTACAAAATTGTAAAAACTACATGTTGTGGTATATATAGACATATATATATGGTTGACATAAGATTATGATGAGTAAGTATCGCACTAAGTATATTAACAATGTGTGATATACATAAGAAATGAGATTACTAGGTTAAGAAACTCGAAATGATATATATAACGATTATCGTTATGATAACGTCTACTAAATACATATGTATCATATTAATATATTGATACACTATATTTAACATGATAAAATGATATTCAAATATATCATTAAGTGTGTTAACAATGAACTACATATGTAAAAACAAGACTACTAACCCAAGAATTACGAAACGAGACTTATATGTAACGATTATCGTTGTAACGATATTTTAATGTATATATCATATTAATAGATATTCATACATCATAATATCATGATAATATAATAATTTAACATCTCATTTGATATAATAAACATTGGGTTAACAACATTAATTGAGATCGTTAACTTAAAGGTTTCAAAACAACACTTACATGTAACGACTAACGAAGACTTAACGACTCCATTAGAATGTATATACATGTTGTGTTTTGATATGTATTATTACACTTTTGAAAGACTTCAAGACACATATCAAAGTACTTCTACTTAACAAAAATGCTTACAATTACATCCTCGTTCAGTTTCATCAACAATTCTACTCGTATGCACCCGTATTCGTACTCGTACAATACACAGCTTTTAGATGTATGTACTATTGATATATACACTCCAATGATCAGCTCTTAGCAGCCCATGTGAGTCACCTAACACATGTGGGAACCATCATTTGGCAACTAGCATGAAATATCTCATAAAATTACAAAAATATTAGTAATCATTCATGACTTATTTACATGAAAACAAAATTACATATCCTTTATATCTAATCCATATACCAACGACCAAAAACACCTACAAACACTTTCATTCTTCAATTTTCTTCATCTAATTGATCTCTCTCAAGTTCCATCTTCAAGTTCTAAGTGTTCTTCATAAATTCCATAAGTATAGTTTCATAAAAATCAAGAATACTTCCAAGTTTGCAAGTCTACTTCCAAGCTTTCTAATCCATTCCAAGTAATCATCTAAGATCAAGGAACCTTTGTTATTTATAGTAGGTTATCTTTCTAATTCAAGGTAATATTTGTATTCAAACTTTGATTCAATTTCTACAAGTATAACAATCTTATTTCGAGTGAAAATCTTACTTGAACTGTTTTCGTGTCATGATTCTGTTTCAAGAACTTTCAAGTCATCCAAGGATCCTTTGAAGCTAGATCCATTTTTTCTCATTTCCAGTAGTTTTATCCAGAAAACTTGAGGTAGTAATGATGTTCATAACATCATTCGATTCATACATATAAAGCTATCTTATTCGAAGGTTTAAACTTGTAATCACTAGAACATAGTTTAGTTAATTCTAAACTTGTTCGCAAACAAAAGTTAATCCTTCTAAATTGACTTTTAAAATCAACTAAACACATGTTCTATATCTATATGATATTCTAACTTAATGATTTAAAACCTGGAAACACGATGAACACCATAAAATCGGATATACGCCGTCGTAGTGAAACCGGGGGCTGTTTTGGTTTGGATAATTAAAAACTATGATAAACTTTGATTTAAAAGTTGTTCTTCTGGGAAAATGATTTTTCATATGAACATGAAACTATATCCAAAAATCTTGGTTAAACTAAAAGTGAAAGTATGTTTTTCAAAATGGTCATCAAGATGTCGTTCTTTCGACGGAAATGACAACCTCTTTAGTAATTGACATGTAACTTAAATTTCTGACTATAAACCTATACTTTTTCTGTTTGGATTCTTAAATTAGAGTTCAATATGAAACCATAGCAATTTTATTCACTCAAAACGGATTTAAAATGAAGAAGTTATGGGTAAAACAAGATTGGATATTTTTGATCTTTTTAGCTATGGGAAATGTTTAACAAATGTTTAACAAATCTATACAAATCATATCCTAGCTAACTTATATTGTATTATACATGTATTCTAATATATTATGTAATCTTGGGATACCATAGACACGTATGCAAATGTTTTGACATATCATATCGACCCATGTATATATATTATTTGGAACAACCATAGACACTCTATATGCAGTAATGTTGGAGCTAGCTATACAGGGTTGAGGTTGATTCCAAAAATATATATACTTTGAGTTGTGATCTAGCCTAAAACGTGTATACACTGGGTCGTGGATTGATTCAAGATAATATATATCTATTTATTTCTGTACATCTAACTGTGGACAACTCTTTGTAGGTTACTAACGAGGACAGCTGACTTAATACACTCAAATCTTTAAAACATAATAAAAATGGTTGTAATTATATTTTGATCATACTTTGATATATATGTACATATTTGTATAGGTTCGTGAATCGATCCGTGGCCAAGTCTTATTTCCGAGGAAGGAAATATCTGTGAAAGTGAGTTATAGTCCCACTTTTAAAATCCAATATTTTTGGGATGAGAATACATGCAGGTTTTATAAATGATTTACAAAATAGACACAAGTACGTGAAACTACATTCTATGGTTGAATTATCGAAATCGAATATGCCCCTATTTATTAAGTCTGGTAATCTAAGAATTAGGGAACAGACACCCTAATTGACGCGAATCCTAAAGATTGATCTATTGGGCCTAACAAACCCATCCAAAGTACCGGATGCTTTAGTACTTCGAAATTTATATCATATCCGAAGGGTGTCCCAGAATGATCGGGATATTCTTATATATGCATCTTGTTAATGTCGGTTACCAGGTGTTCACTATATGGATGATTTTTTTCTCTATGTATGGGATGTGTATTGAAATATGAAATCTTGTAGTCTATTGTTACGATTTGATATATATAGGTTAAACCTATAACTCACCAATATTTTTGTTGACGTTTAAAGCATTTTTATTCTCATTTGAATACTAAGAACTTCCGCTGTTGCATACTAAAATAAGGACAAGATTTGGAGTCCATGTTTGTATGATATTGTGTAAAAACTGCATTCAAGAAACATATGTCGATGTAATATATTTCTATTGTAAACCATTATGTAATGGTCGTGTGTAAATAGTATATTTTAGATTATCATTATTTGATAATCTACGTATTTTTTTTAAAACCTTTATTGATAAAATAAAGGTTATGGTTGTTTTAAAAATGAATGCAGTCTTTGAAAAACGTCCATATAGAGGTCAAAACCTCGCAACGAAATCAATTAATATGGAACGTTTATAATCAATATGAACGGGACATTTCAGTTGGTATCCGAGCATTGGTCTTAGAGAACCAGAAAATTTGCATTAGTGTGTCTTATCGAGTTTGTTAGGATGCATTAGTGAGTCTGGACTTCGACAGTGTTTTCTTTAAAAATGATTGCTTAACATTTTTGTTAGAAACTATATATTATTAACATGTAAATATTATGTGATATATTAATCTCTTAACATGTTTGATATTGTGTGATAGATGTCTATCTCTAGCGCAAATTCCATTGACTCACCTAATAATAACGAAGAGTCGAATATATATTGGCAAGATTCAAAAGTTCCAGAAGAACCGGAAGAAGAGGAAACGGAACCGGTAGAAGAGAAACAGGAAGAAGAGGAACCAGAAGAAGAGGAACCGAAAGAAGAAGATGTTCCGGAGGGGGGAATAGTAGGAACCACAGAAAACTGGTCAAATAAAAGAAAATCCTCAACCAATGGACCAAAGTTAATAATGGTCAATGGTGTTTCCACTAAGGAAGCTAAATATTGGGAAAATTACCAATTTTCCGATGAATCGGATCCTGATGTGGATTTCGATGATGTTATAGAAATTACCCCTACCCAATTTAATGAGGCAAAAGAAAATAATAAGGGAAAAACCATCAAAATAGAGAAATCTGATTCCGACCCCGATGAACTTTATATGTACCGTCAACACCCGTATTTTCAATATCGTGACAATAACCCGGGAACCTCTAAACCACCAGGTTTTTCTAAACCAATGTGGAAAACGACGACTCGTATTAGAGGAACATCATATATCCCTAGAAGATTAGGAAAAAGAACCAAGTCAGAAGAAGAAGAAACCAGTGATTCAGAATAGAGGGTTGTAATCATGTTGTGTATTATATGTATTGTAGTGTGCTTGTACTTTTATGTTCTATGTAAAAATTTCTTGTATTCTTTGTTAATTATCTTTTACGAATCTAATCCTTGTCTATTTTACAGTATAAAAACAAAATGGACGTTAAGGATAGACAACCGAATATTTTAGAAGACTTACCAGAGGATATGATTGAGGAAATCTTGTCTAGAGTCGGTCAGAATTCATCAGCACATTTAGTTATGGCGAAATTAACTTGTCAAACATTTGAAAGACTTTCCAGAAATGCCTTAGTTTATAAAAGGCTTTCCTTTGATAGGTGGGTTATATCACATTGGGGAGACCGTAAGTTACGACGTGTTTTCTTTAAAGCGTTAAATGCGGGGAACCCAAATGCAATTTTACGCTACGGGTTAAGAACCTATTTTGACTCAACATATCCCAACATAAGATTTCGTGAGTTAGAAAGAGCTTCTAACATGCAACATAAAGAAGCATGTTATGCTTACGAGTTAATAATGTTCGCTTCTCATCAAATTGAGAAAAAGAACATTGGGTTGCAACTTTTAAATAAAACATTCCCACAAGTGACGGACTCGGTAGTTGAGATGAGAAACAAGGTTTTTAGATTGTTACGAGGCTGTTGGGAATTACGAAACCCTCGTCCTTTTGACGACATTACAACATGCTGCCTAGCCAATGGTCATAACGGTTATTTTCCACAAGACCAAGGATGGGAAGTCGTCTTAGTAAAACCAGAATGCATGACTTGTTTCTGGACTTATGAATTTCGTGTCTTTATTTCCTTTGCTGAACAACTTGTGTATTAACTAGATTTATCTTCAAAACTGTCCTGTATCATAGTGTACTATATTTCATGTTATATGTAATATAGCGAAGTTGTAAGTTTGAAGAATATTTGTATGTGATATATTATTATAATCAGTTTTTCATATGGAATTGTAGTAGTTGAATTATATATTAGCTACTAAGTATGAACTTAACTGGTAGGTAGTACCCGAATTTAAACTTATAAAACGCTAATATGAAGAAAAAGCTTTTATAAATGAGTTCATATTATGCTACGAGATACTATTGACTACTCTTAATATTCTGTATGATTAACTTGTTTCATTTGACTATTTTGAAGGAAATGGCACCGACTACTCGACACACCTTGAATATGAGCGAAGAGGAATTTCGTGCCTTTCTTGCTTCAAACATAGCCACAGTACAGGCCGCGCTACATACCAACAATAACTCTGAATCTAGTAATACAGCTAACGGTGCAAGAAATCGTGTAGAATGCTCCTACAAGGAATTCACTGCCTGCAAACCTTCAGAATTTGATGGGACCGAAGGACCAATCGGATTGAAACGATGGACCGAGAAAGTTGAATCGGTGTTTGCCATAAGTAAGTGTGCTGAAGGAGACAAAGTGAAGTACGCTACGCATACCTTCACAGGTATTGTGTTAACATGGTGGAATACCTATCTAGAGCAAGTGAGACAAGATGCTGCTTACGCGCTACCGTGGTCAGCATTCAAGCACTTGATGAACGAGAAGTACCGTCCCAGAACCGAGGTCAATAAGCTCAAGTCAGAACTTAGAGGGTTATGAACACATGGATTCGATATTACTTCGTACGAAAGACGATTCACAGAATTGTGCCTATTGTGTCCGAGAGCGTTCGAAGATGAGGAAGAGAAGATCGACGCTTTTGTGAAAGGGTTACCGGAGAGAATCCAAGAAGATATAAGTTCACACGAGCCTACCTCCATACAAAAGGCATGTAGAATGGCTCACAAACTAGTGAACCAAATTGAGAGAAGAATTAAAGAACAGGCGGCCGAAGAGGCCAACGTGAAGCTAGTCAAAAGAAAGTGGGAGGAAAACGGTGATAAGAGTCACCAAAACAACAACTATCCCAACAATCGCAACATCAATCTCAACTACAACAAACGGCACAACAACAACAACAACAACAACAACAACAACAACAACAACAACAACAACTACTACTACTACAACAATCATCCCAACAACAATAACAACCGCAACAATAACAACAACAATCAGAAGCAGCTACGCCAAAGGTGTGAAAAGTATCACTCGGGGTTCTGCACCAAATTTTGCAACAAGTGTAAAAGAAATGGTCATAGTGTGGCGAAGTGTGAGGTCTACGGAACAGGGGTTAACAGAACGAAAGGAACAAATCGTGTCGGATCGAGTAATGGTGGAGCAAGTAGTGTCAGAGCAAGTTATGCCAACGTAGTTTGTTATAAATGTGGAAAACCGGGCCACATTATTAGAAATTGCCCGAACCAGGAGAACACGAATGGACAAGGCTGCGGAAGAGTTTTCAATATTAATGCGGCAGATGCACAGGAAGACCCAGAGCTTGTTACGGGTACGTTTCTTATTGACAATAAATCTACTTACGTTTTATTTGATTCGGGTGCGGATAGAAGCTATATGAGTAGAGATTTTTGTGCTAAATTAAGTTGTCCATTAACGCCGTTGGATGGTAAATTTTTACTCGAATTAGTAAATGGTAAATTAATTTCAGCAGATTATATATGCCGGAATCGAGAAATTAAACTGGGTAGCGAAATATTTAAGATTGATTGATACCAGTAGAGTTAGGGAGTTTTGATGTAATAGTTGGTATGGACTGACTGAAGGAGATGAAAGCAGAGATCGTATGTTACAAAAATGCAATTCGCATTGTACGAGAAGAAAGAGAACCCTTAATGGTGTACGGAGAAAAGGGTAACACGAAGCTACATCTTATTAGTAATTTGAAGGCACAAAAACTAATAAGAAAAGGTTGCTATGCTGTTCTAGCACACGTCGAGAAAGTACAAACTGAAGAAAAGAGCATCAATGATGTTCCCGTCGCAAAATAATTTCCAGATCTATTTCCGAAAGAATTACCGGGACTACCTCCACATCGATCTGTTGAATTTCAAATAGATCTTGTACCGGGAGCTGCACCAATAGCTCGTGCTCCTTACAGACTCTCACCCAGCGAGATGAAAGAACTACAAAGCCAACTGCAAGAACTATTAGAACGTGATTTCATTCGACCAAGCACATCACTATGGGGAGCTCCTATTTTGTTTGTCAAGAAGAAGGATGGTACATTTAGGTTGTGTATTGACTACAGAGAGTTGAATAAACTTACCATCAAAAACCGTTATCCACTTTCGAGAATTGACGACTTATTTGATCAACTACAAGGCTCGTCGGTTTATTCGAAAATCGATTTACGTTCTGGATATCATCAAATGCGAGTAAAGGAGGATGATATTCCAAAAACTGCTTTTAGGACGTGTTATGGTCATTACGAGTTTATGGTTATGCCGTTTGGATTGACTAACGCACCAGCTGTGTTCATGGACCTTATGAACCGAGTGTGTGGGCCATATCTTGACAAGTTTGTCATTGTTTTCATCGATGACATACTTATTTACTCAAAGAATGATCAAGAGCACGAAGAACATTTGAGAAAAGTGCTAGAAGTATTGAGGAAAGAAAAACTGTATGCTAAGTTTTTAAAGTGTGCATTTTGGTTGGAAGAAGTTCAATTCCTCGGTCACATAATGAACAAAGAAGGTATCCAGGTGGACCCGGCAAAGATCGAAACCGTTGAAAAGTGGGAAACCCCAAAAACTCCGAAGCATATACGTTAATTTTTAGGATTAGCTGGTTACTACAGAAGATTCATCCAAGATTTCTCCAAAATAGCAAAACCCTTGACTGCATTAACGCATAAAGGGAAGAAATTTGAATGGAAGGATGAACAAGAGAAGACGTTTCAGTTATTGAAGAAAAAGCTAACTACGGCACCTATATTGTCATTGCCTGAAGGGAATGATGATTTTGTGATTTATTGTGACGCATCAAAGCAAGGTCTCGGTTGTGTATTAATGCAACGAACGAAGGTGATTGGTTATGCGTCTAGACAATTGAAGATTCACGAGCAAAATTATACAACTCACGATTTGGAATTGGATGCTGTTGTTTTTGCATTAAAGACTTGGAGGCATTATTTATATGGAGTCAAAAGTATTATATATACCGACCACAAAAGTCTCCAACATATATTTAATCAGAAGCAACTGAATATGAGACAACGCAGGTGGATTGAACTGTTGAATGATTATGATTTTTAGATTCGATACCACCCGGGGAAGGCGAATGTGCTAGCCAATGCTTTGAGTAGAAAGGACATAGAACCTATACGGGTAAAAGCTATGAATATAATTATTCGTACTAACCTTACTACTCAAAAAAAGGAGGCGCAAAAAGGGGTTGTAAAAGAAGGAAAGTTGAAGAATGAGATACCCAAAGGATCAGAGAAACAACTTAATATTCGGGAAGACGGAACCCGATATAGGGCTGATAGAATTTGGGTACCAAGGTTTAGAGATGTGAGAGAAATGGTACTTAAAAAAGCACATAAAACCAGATATTCAATACATCCCGGAGTGGGGAAGATGTATAAAGATCTCAAGAAACACGTTTGGTGGCTGGGTATGAAAGCCGATATTGCTAAATATGTAGGAGAATGTTTGACGTGTTCTAAGGTCAAAGCTGAACATCAGAAACCATCAGGTCTACTACAACAACCTGAAATCCCGGAATGGAAATGGGAAAACATTACCATGGATTTCATTACTAAATTGCCAAGGACTGCAAGTGGTTATGATACTATTTGGGTAATAGTTGATCGTTTCACCAAGTCAGCACACTTCCTGCCAATAAGAGAGGATGACAAAATGGAGAAGTTGGCTCGATTGTATTTGAAGGAGGTTGTCTCTAGACATGGAATACCCGTCTCTATTATCTCTGATAGGGATGGTAGATTTGTTTCAAGGTTCTGGCAGACGTTGCAACAAGCATTGGGGACTCGTCTAGACATGAGTACTGCCTATCATCCACAAACTGATAGGCAGAGCGAAAGAACGATACAAACGCTTGAAGACATGCTACGAGCATGTGTTATTGATTTCGGAAACAGTTGGGATCGACACCTACCGTTAGCAGAATTTTCCTACAACAACAGTTATCATTCTAGTATTGAGATGGCGCCGTTTGAGGCACTTTATGGTAGAAAGTGCAGGTCTCTGATTTGTTGGAATGAAGTGGGGGATAAACAGATTACGGGTCCGGAGATAATACAAGAAACTACCGAGAAAATCATCCAAATTCAACAACGATTGAAAAACCGCCCAGAGTCGACAAAAGAGCTACGCGGACAGTAAAAGAAAAGATATAGAGTTTGAAATTGGAGAAATGGTCATGCTTAAGGTTTCACCTCTGAAAGGCGTTGTTCGATTTGGTAAACGGGGGAAACTAAATCCAAGGTACATTGGACCATTCAAGATTATAGATCGTGTCGGACCAGTAGCTTACCAACTGGAGCTACCTCAACAACTTGCAGCTGTACATAACAGTTTCCACGTCTCGAATTTGAAGAAATGTTTTCCTAAATAAGATCTCACTTTTCCGTTGGACGAAATCCAAATCAATGAAAAACTTCAATTCATTGAAGAACCCGTCGAAATAATAGATCGTGAGGTTAAGAGACTTAAGCAAAACAAGATACCGATTGTTAAGATTCTATGGAATGCTTGTAGAAGACCCGAGTTCACCTGGGAGCATGAAGATCAGATGAAGAAGAAATACCCGCATCTATTTCCAGAAGATTCGTCAATACCTTCAACAGCTTAAAATTTCGGGACGAAATTTATTTAACGGGTAGGTACTGTAGTGACCCGAACTTTTCCATGTTTATATATATTAATTGAGATTAATATTTACATGACTAAATGTTTCCAACGTGTTAAGCAATCAAACTTGTTAAGACTTGATTAAATGAAATAAGTTTCATATAGACAATTGATCACCCATGTTGACCGGCGATTCACGAACGTTACAAAATTGTAAAAACTACATGTTGTGGTATATATAGACATATATATATGGTTGACATAAGATTATGATGAGTAAGTATCGCACTAAGTATATTAACAATGTGTGATATACATAAGAAATGAGATTACTAGGTTAAGAAACTCGAAATGATATATATAACGATTATCGTTAACAATATGGATGCTAACCTTATCCTAGCTAACTTACCTTGTATCCTACATATATTTATACATGTCTTGTTCCCGAACTTATGGAAATACAATTTATAATAGTCGTGATTAAGTTCTACGACAATATATTATAGTCATAATAAAGATCGTAAGGCACTATATATATATATACACATATATATATATATACATATATATACATATATACATATATATATACATATATATATATATATACATATATATATATATATATATATATATATATATATATATATATATATATATATATATATATATATATATATATATATATATATATATATATATATATATATATATATATATATATATATGACTTGATCAACGTGGATTCGTATACAAAGTTTTGACATATCATTTTGACTTCTTCTATATATATTATTGGAACGAACTATTAGACACCATTGGCAGTAATCTCGAGTTAGCTGTGGGTCGAAGTGGATTCCAAAATATTATATACTTTGAGTTGTGATCGAGCCTGAGACATGTATACAATGGGTCGCGGACTGCTTCAGACAATATACATATTATGTGTCTTATTATATTAAGACAATATATTATAGTGTTAGTGAATTCTAACACAATATATGCATTTATATTTATATATATATTTATACTGTTGGACTATTGGACTATTGAACTACGAATGTTGGACTACTAACAATGGACAATTAAAATTATCACAAGTATCATAAAGATGGAATATTAATTATATATATATATATATATATATATATATATATATATATATATATATATATATATATATATCTTGACACAAGAATATTATTATTAGGTTCGTGAATTTGTCAAAAGGCCAAGTCTTATCACCATCTATTCGGAAATCATCACAAGTGAGTTATAGTCCTATTTTTACTATCTAAATTATTTTGGGATGAGAATACATGCAAATTTATAAATGTTTTACAAAATAAGCACAAGTTCAAACTACATTCTACGATTGTTTTGTTATACCGGATATCTGTACTTATTATTATTATTATGCTTGGTAACCTAAGAATTAGTGAAAAACACTAATTGACGCGAATCCTAAAGGTAGATCTACGGGCACCAACCACCCCCATTTTCGAATAGTGGAAATGCTTTAGTACTTCGAAGGGTTCTTGTCATACATTTGAATAGTGGAATGTATGATACCAGATATCTTAAGCGCTCTATGTTAAGGTCGGTTACCAGGCGACTCATCGTATGAATGATTTTTGCAGTTGTAATGATCCTGCGCATTTAATTAAATGAAATCTCGTGGCTTATTAAATATTATGATTATTATATAGAAATTAAACCTATGACTCACCAACATTTTTGTTGACATTTTAAGTATGTTTATTCTCAGGTGAATATTAAAAACACTTCCGCTATCGTATGCCAACCCAAGGTCAAGATTTGGAGTCGGCATAATTGTTTATATTGTTTAAACTTGCATTCGGAGTATTTGTTGTAATATATTTGATCATATTGTAATGGGTTGTGTAAAAACTTATTTATTTGAGGAGATTGTCTTTGATAGACAATCTAAATTATGTCCTTAAGACCTTTATTCAATAATAAAGGTTATGGTTATTTTTAAAAACGAATGCAAGATTTGAAAAACGTCTGATATAGAGGTCAAAACCTCACAAAGAAACCAATTAATATGAAACATTTATAATTAATATGAACGAGGCATTTCAGTTGGTATTCGAGCATTGGTCTTAGAGAATCAGAAAAGTTTTCATTAGTGTGTCTAACTGATTTTTGATTCATTAGTGAGTCTGGACTTCGACCGTAATTATTTTAAAAATGATTGCTTAATATAATTGTTGGAAACATAAGATTATTAACATATAAATATTATAAGATATATCATTCTCTTAACGTGCCTGCTATTATGTGATAGATGACTTCATCCGATCATATAAGCATCTCTAGTGATTCAAATTTCATTTACTTATCAAGTGATTCGGAGGCTGAGTCAAAGAATACGACTTATGAACCAACGGAAAAGTTAACTTTTGGTGCTACCATTAAAGTGGAAAATTGTTGGGAAAATTGGGAAGATTCACAATTGCCAGTAGAGGTTCCAGAAGAGGATCCAGAAGAAGATCCCGAAGAGGAACCCGTAGAAGAGGATCCTGAAGAAGTTGTGGAAATTACCGAACCACAACGTGATTTGGGAAAATCTTTGGCTGTTATACCCGATCCCAAACCCGATGAATCTATTATGACCCAAAATGTTTGTGATCATCCACCTGAACCACCTAAGAGACCAGTTTATAAAATGACCGCTCGTATAAGGACTGTTGGTTTTGCCCCCAAACAATTATCCGAAAGAACCAATTGGGAGGAATTGGAAAAAGAACTATCCAAACGAAAATCCAAACGTTTGGCCGAGAAAGAAACAACATCAACATCTAAGAAATCTCGCCATTCTTGAACCATCGGCTGCTATCCTGTATTCCATGCATTGTATAATATGTATTATATTGTGTGTTTAAGTTTGTAAGAAAATCCGCAATGTAATTTTCCTTATGATCGTATAATAATAAGAATAAGTATGGAAGGTTTATTATTATTATTACAACTTATTATTATGTAGTAACGTAATAACTTACCATAGTTTTTCATATTAGAATTTTAATAGTTAATTTGTGTGTTAGCTACTAAGTATGAACATTATTATAGTTATAAAACGCTAATATGAAGAAAAAGCTTTTATAATAATAAGTTCATATTAAGCTACAAAATACTATTTGGCTACTTCTAAAATTCTATATGATTAACTCAGTCGGCTATTTTTGAAGGAAATGGATCCTCCAACTACTAGACAACAACAATTGAACACAGAAGAACTTCAAGCTTTCGCTGCAAATATGGCTGCAGTGGTGAATGCAATGAACAACAATAACCAATCGGGTTCCAGCAGTGGAGGAAACAATGGCAACCGGGTAGGATGTTCCTATAAAGCTTTTATGGCCTGCAAACCCAATGAGTTTGAATGAACTAGGGACCCATTGGACTAAAGCGATGGACAGAGAAGGTTGAAGCCGTGTTCGCAATCAGCAACTGCGCAGAAGAGGATAAAGTTAAGTATGCCACACATACTTTCAGGGGTACTGCTTTGACATGGTGGAATACCTACATGGATTACGTAGGACAGAATACCGCCTACGCACTTCCATGGTCCGCTTTCAAGCACATGATGACGGAAGAGTACCGTCCAAGAATTGAAATCAACAAGCTCAAAGCAGAGCTTAAAGCACTGACAACCCAAGGGTTAGATGTCACTACCTACGAGCGACGTTTCAATGAACTGGCTTTAATGTGTCCTGGAGCATTTGAGAACGAAGAAGCAAAAATTGAAGCATTCATAAAAGGGTTGCTGGAACGAATCCAAGAGCATGTAGGTGCTAACGACCCTGCAACAATGCAGAAAGCGAGCCGTATAGCCCACAAATTGATAAACCAAATTACAGGAAGGATAAAGAAAGAAGCGGCCGAGGAGGCCATAATGAAACAGGGAAAAAGAAAGTGGGAGGAAAGCAGTGATCAGGGTCACCAGTACAACAAAAACAATTAAAACAATAACTACAACAACAATCGCAACCACCCCAACAACAACAATAATCACAACAACAACCGTAACAATAACCGCAATAACCATCCCAATAATAATAACAACAACAACAATCCCAATCACAACAATACCAACAACAAACGACTCAACAACAATAACCCTAACAACAACAACAACAACAACAACAACAACAACAACAACAACAACAACAACAACAACAACAACAACAACAACAACAACAACAACAACAACAACGACAACAAAAGGAAAAGAACTATATGCCCCAGGTGTGATACATTTCATCCGAAATGGTTTTGTAGAGAATTATGTACCAAGTGTAATAGGAATGTCCATATTGCGGTAAAGTGTGAAGTCTACGGACCAAATAGAAACAAAGGAGTAAATAATGTCAGAACAAATAATAACGGCGTTGTTTGCTATGGATGTGGAAAACCGGGCCATACCATAAACCAGTGCAGGAATGGAAATAGACAAGGCCGTGGGAGAGCCTTCAACATTAATGGGGAGAAAGCACAGGAAGACCCAGAGCTTGTTACGGGTACGTTTCTTATCAACAATACACCTGCTTATGTTTTATTTAATTTGGGTGCCGATAGAAGTTATATGAGTAGAGAATTTTGTGCCAAATTAAATTGCCCGTTGTTGCCTTTTGATAAAAAGTGTATAGTTGAAGTAGCAAACGGTAAACTAATTAAGGTTGATAAAATTTGCCAAAATCAAAAAATTAGTTTAGTTAGCGAAACGTTTGCAATTGATTTAATACCGGTGGAATTGGGAAGCTTCGACGTAATTATTGGAATGGACTGGATGTCCAAGGTGAAAGCCGAAGTTGTTTGTCATGAGAAGGCGATTCGCATTCCGAGAGAAAACGGGTTACCCTCAATGGTGTACCGAGAAAAGGGTAATGCCAAATTAAATCTTATTAGTAGTTTGAAGGCGCGCAAACTAATAAGAAAAGGTTGCTATGCCATACTAGCACACGTCGAGAAGGTTGAAAAAGAAGAAAAGAAAATCGATGACGTTCCTGTTGCAAGAGAATTTCCTGAGGTGTTTTTGGACGAATTACCGGGACTACCTCCACACCGATCCGTTGAATTTCAAATAGATCTTGTACCAGGAGCCGCACCAATAGCTTGTGCTCCATATAGACTTGCGCCTACCGAAATGAAAGAATTACAAAGTCAGCTACAAGAATTATTAGAACATGGTTTTATTCGACCGAGTACGTCACCATGGGGAGCTCCAATTTTATTCGTTAAAAAGAAAGATGGGTCTTTTCGCATGTGTATCGATTACCGTGAGCTGAACAAAGTAACCATAAAAAACCGATACCCTTTACCCCGAATCGATGACCTATTTGATCAACTCCAAGGTTCGAGCGTATACTTCAAAATCGACTTAAGGTCGGGTTATCATCAACTGAGGGTTAAATAAGCCGATATACCAAAAACAGTCTTTAGAACTCGTTATGGCCATTATGAATTCATGGCTATGTCATTCGGTTTAACCAATGCACCCGCAGTTTTCATGGACCTCATGCACCGAGTATGTAGTCCATATTTAAATAAGTTTGTTATTATCTTTATTGACGACATCCTTATCTATTCGAAGAATAACCAAGAACACGAATAACACTTGAGACTTGTGTTAGAGTTGTTAAGAAAAGAACAACTTTATGCTAAGTTCTCTAAATGTGCTTTTTGGTTACATGAAGTATAATTTCTTGGCCACGTAGTCAGTAGTAATGGAATCAAAGTTGATCCCGCCAAGATTGAAGCCATCAAAAATTGGGAGACCCCGAAAACTCCAACGCAAATACGTTAATTTTTGGGTTTAGCCGGTTACTATAGGAGGTTTATTCAAGATTTCTCCCGAGTAGCCAAACCTTTAACCGCATTGACACACAAGGGGAAGAAGTATGAATGGACTTCCAAACAAGAGGGTGCCTTCCAATTATTGAAAAGAAGTTGACTACGGCACCTATTTTATCGTTACCTGACGGAATGGAAGATTTTGTTATCTACTGCGACGCATCAAGAATGGGTTTTGGATGTGTTCTTATGCAACGGAAGAAGGTGATTGCATATGCTTCTCGACAACTCAAAATTCATGAACAAAACTACACCATACATGATCTGGAATTGGGCGCCGTTGTTTTTGCATTAAAGATGTGGAGACATTACCTATATGGGGTCAAGTTTATCGTATACATCGACCACAAAAGTCTCCAACATATTTTAAATCAAAAGCAACTAAATATGAGGCAGCGTAGGTGGGTTGAGCTGCTAAATGATTATGATTGTGAAATCTGTTACCACCCGCGGAAAGCAAATGTGGTAGCCGATGCCTTGAGTCGAAACGAAAGAGAACCTATTCGAGTAAAAGCTATGAACATGATTATTCATACTAATCTTACTACTCGAATAAAAGATGCACAACAGGAGGTTTTGAAGGAAGGAATTTTTGGAAGGGAATTACCCAAAGGATTAGAAAAACAGCTTAATATTCGGGAAGACGAAACCAGGTACTTAGTTGAAAGAATTTGGGTACCAAAGAATGGGGATTTGAGGAAAGTGGTACTAGAGGAAGCACATAAAACCAGATATTCAATACATCCCGGAGCGGGGAAAATGTACCAAGACCTCAAGAGAAACTTTTGGTGGCCAGGAATGAAGGCCGATATAGCCACATATGTAGGAGCATGTTTGACTTGTTCTAAAGTCAAAGCTGAGCATCAGAAACTATCGGGTCTACTCCCACAACCTGCAATCCCAGAATGGAAATGGGAAAACATTACCATGGATTTCATTGCTAAGTTACCAAGAACTGCAGGTGGTTATGATATGATTTGGGTAATAGTTGATCGTCTTACTAAGTCAGCACACTTTCTGCCAATAAAAGAAGATGATGGTATAGAGAAATTAGCACGATTATACCTGAAAGAAGTTGTTTCTAGACATGGTATACCAATCTCTATTATCTCTAATCGTGATAGCAGATTTACTTCTAGATTCTGGCAGGCATTACATGAAGTGTTGGGAACTCGTCTAGATTTAAGTGCTGCCTATCATCCACAAACTGATGGGCAGAGTGAAAGGACGATTCAGACACTCGAAGACATGCTACGACCATGTGTTATTGATTTTGGAAGCCGTTGGGATCGACATCTACCGTTAGCTGAGTTTTCCTACAACAACAGCTACCATTCTAGTATTGAGGCGGCACCATTCGAGGCACTTTATGGTAGGAAGTGCAGGTCTCCGATTTGTTGGAGTGATGTGGGGGATAAACTGATTACAGGTCCAGAAATTATCCAAGAAACCACAGATAAAATCATTCTGATTCAGCAACGATTGAAAACAGCCCGGAGTCGACAAAAGAGCTATGCAGATGTTAGGAGAAAACCTTTAGAGTTTGAGGAGGGTGATATGGTTATACTTAAGGTATCACCTTAGAAAGGTGTTATTCATTTTGGAAAGCGGGGGAAATTGAGCCCAAGATACATTGGGCCATTCAAGATTGAAAAACGCATTGGGCCGGTGGCCTATCGACTTGAGCTACCTCCACAATTAGAAAAGATTCACAACACCTTTCATGTTTCGAACCTGAAGAAATGCCTAGCTACCGAAGATCTCATTATCCCTTTAGACGAAATTTAGATTAACGAGAAACTAAATTTTCGTCGAAGAACCCGTCGAAATTATGGATCGTGAGGTCAAACGACTCAAACAAAGTAAGTTACCAATCGTTAAGGTTCGATGGAATGCTCGTAGAGGACTTGAATTTACTTGGGATTGAGAAGACCAAATGAAGCTGAAGTACCCACATTTGTTTCCCGATATCGCACGTTAACTAGGTACAATTCTAAATTTTGGGACGAAATTTAATTTAACGGGTGTGTAATGTAACGACCCGGATTTTTTTTTGCTAATATATAGAAGATTAATATTTACATAATTAATGTTTCCAACATGTTAAGCAATCAAACTCATTAAGACTTGGTTATTTGGAATGAATTTTATACAAACGTTTGGACACCCAGTCTGTCTGACGATTCATGAACGTCATATATCGTAATAATTAATTAAAGGAATATATATTTGGATATATATATTTATAATTTTTTTAAATGATATTTAAGTATCTCATTAAGTATAATAACAATGAGTTATATATATAACATGATACTACTAACTTAAAGACTTCGAAACAATATACATATATGTAACGATTATCGTTGTAATAGTATTTCACACACACATATATATGTATATATTATATTAGATATGATAATACACCATGTTAACATGTTAACATAACAATTTAACATCTCATTTAAGTGTAATAACAATGGGTCAATTATATTTAACAAGATCGTTAACTTAAAGGTCTCAAAACAACACTTACATATAATGACTAACGATGACTTAACGACTCCGTTAAAATGTATATACATGTAGTGTTTTAAGATGTATTAGTACACTTTTTAAAGACTTCAAGACATATATCAAAGTACTTATACTACAGAAAAATGCTTACAATTACATCCTCGTTCAGTTTCATCAACAATTCTACTCGTATGCACCCGTATTCGTACTCGTACAATACACAGCTTCTAGATGTATTTACTATTGGTATATACACCTCATAATCAGCTCCTTAGCAGCCCTAAATGATTAAGAAACATGTAGGAACCATTATTTATAATCTAGTATCAATTATTTAGCAAGATTACAAAAGAACTTATTAATCATCCATTTTATCATGAATTATTACATAACATTACAAAAAAATCATTAATCATCCTTTAGCCATAAAAGACCACGACTACTAGCATCATTTTTACTCATTTTCATTCAATCTTACTTACAATTCACTATCATAATTCACACACACAAGAGCTATAAGCAATCTCTCCATTTCTTACTCTTTAAACTCTTTTAAACACACATATTTCAAGTACTAGCAAGTCTTCATCAATTTGATCATAAAGTAGCTTCAAGAATACCTTGTTAACTCATCAACTGTACTCCTTTTTATCAAGGTAATAATCATATTCAATCTTTGGTTCAATTCCTATAAACATAACTATCTTAAATCAAGTAGCAATCTTACTTGAACTTGTTTTCGTGTCATGATTCTGCTTCAAGAAATTCCAAGCCATCAAGGGTATCTTTGAACTCAAGATATTCTCCTTATTTCTTCAGAAACTTTATTCATTTGATTTGAGGTAGTAACCTTATTCATAATCTTATCCGATTCATATTCATATAGCTATCTAATTTTTGAGTTTATAACTAATAACAACAAGAACATAGTTTAGATTATTTCTAAACTTGTTTGCAAATAAACTTAATCCTTCTAACTTGACTTTTTAAAATAATTCAACACATTTATCATGATTTTATGTCAAGCTAACATAAGGATATAAAACTTGTAAACACGAAGAACACCTTAAAATCGAATATACGCCGTCTTAGTCGAACGGGGGCTGTTTTGGGTTTAATTTTAAAAACCTATCTTAAACTTTGAATTAAAAGATATCCTTTGGTGAAAAATCTTATTTTATATGGATATGAAATATATCCAAAATCCATGGTTAAACTCTAAGTGGAAGTATGTTTTTCAAAAGGGTCATCAAGATGTGGTTCTTACGACGGATATGACTATCTTCTCTTATTTGACACCTAGCTGTATTTTCAACTATAAACTTATAATTTTTTGTTAATATTAATAATGTTGAGTTCGATACGAAACCATGGCAACTCGAATCACTCAAAACGGATTTGTAACGAAGAAATTATGGGTAAAACAAAATTGGACATTTTTCTTAATTTTTAGCTACGGACATGATTATAAAAATGGATGCTAACCTTATCCTAGCTAACTTACCTTGTATCCTACATGTATGTATACATGTCTTATTCCCAAACTTATGGAAACACAATTTATAATAGTCGTGATTAAGTTCTACGACAATATATTATAGTCTTAATAAAGATCGTAAGGCACCATATATATATATATATATATATATATATATATATATATATATATATATATATATATATATATATATATATATATATATATATATGACTTGATCACCGTGGATTCGTATACAAAGTTTTGACATATCATTTTGACTTCTTCTATGTATATTATTGGAACGAACTATTAGACACCATTGGCAGTAATCTCGAGTTAGCTGTGGGTCGAAGTGGATTCCAAAATATTATATACTTTGAGTTGTGATCGAGCCTGAGATATGTATACAATGGGTCGCGGACTGCTTCAGACAATATACATATTATGTGTCTTATTATATTAAGACAATATATTATAGTGTTAGTGAATTCTAATGCAATATATGCATTTATATTTATATATATATTTATACTATTGGACTATTGGACTACGAACGTTGGACTACTAACAATGGACAATTAAAATTATCACAAGTATCATAAGTATGGAATATTAATTTTATATATATATATATATATATATATATATATATATATATATATATATATATATATATATATATATATATATATATATATATCTTGACACAAGAATATTATTATTAGGTTCGTGAATTTGTCAAAAGGCCAAGTCTTATCACCATCTATTCGGAAATCATCACAAGTGAGTTATAGTCCCATTTTTACTATCTAAATTATTTTGGGATGAGAATACTTGCAAAATTTTTAAATGTTTTACAAAATAAGCACAAGTTCATGAAACTACATTCTACGATTGTTTTGTTATACCGAATATCTGTACTTATTATTATTATTATGCTTGGTAACCTAAGAATTAGTGAAAAACACTAATTAAAGCGAATCCTAAAGGTAGATCTACGGGCACCAACCACTCCCATTTTCGAATAGTGGAAATGCTTTAGTACTTCGAAGGGTTCTTGTCATACATTTGAATAGTGGAATGTATGATGCCAGATATCTTAAGCACTCTATGTTAAGGTCGGTTACCAGGCGACTCATCGTATGAATGATTTTTGCAGTTGTAATGATCCTGCGCATTTAATTAAATGAAATCTTGTGGCTTATTAAATGTTATGATTATTATATAGAAATTAAACCTATGACTCACCAACATTTTTGTTGATGTTTTAAGCATGTTTATTCTTAGGTGAATATTAAAAACGCTTCCACTGTCGTATGCCAACCCAAGGTCAAGATTTGGAGTCGGCATAATTGTTTATATTGTTTAAACTTGCATTCGGAGTATTTGTTGTAATATATTTGATCATATTGTAATGGGTTGTGTAAAAACTTATTTATTTGAGGAGATTGTCTTTGATAGACAATCTAAATTATGTCATTAAGACCTTTATTCAATAATAAAGGTTATGGTTGTTTTTAAAAACGAATGCAAGATTTGAAAAACGTCTCATATAGAGGTCAAAACCTCGCAAAGAAACCAATTAATATGAAATGTTTATAATTAATATGAATGGGGCATTTCACTTTGCCAACACACTATTCGTTATCATCAAACTTTTTACTGTTAAGGTCATTTTATAGTTTTTGCTGCTTCATCAACATTTCAAGAACTATTCCGCAGTTCAGGGTGTTTTTCAGAAACTTCACCTTCGAAGTATGTAAGTCCAGAAGATAGACGTTATATGTACACATATAACTGTTGACGTAGACATGCTGCGATATTTCAAAATACTGATTGCTGATTCCCAGTAATTGGCATGAAAATTCTTGTTACAAGATGCGGATATTTCAAAAGAATAGGTACAGCGATTTTTCGGAGAGGCTTAAAGATCAATGAAGTTGTTGGTAAGTTTACTGCTAATGTGGTGAAACATAAACGGTTCCCCGGTAACGATGGTGAAAGGGCAAATTGTTTTGACTGAAAAATTGAGGTTGACTTATTTGAGCTGTGACAAAACTGGCTACATTGAAAAGAAATTGCAAGGTTATTTTTGCTAATAAATGGCAAAGGATCTGACACAGATATGTGTTGAATTATGACTTTGGTTTCGAGAGCTTTTTAAGTACATAACTGTGGATAATTTGTGGTTGGATCATCATCTCGATTGCTCTTTATTTGAAGTGTCTTCAGAAATTTTCGAAGCGTTTGAACATAGATTGTAATCGTTAATATACATTTGATGTTCTAACACAGTTTTGAAATCAAAGTATAGCTTTGAAAGATGTAGGAATCTAAAAGTGATGATACCGGTTATATCTCGAATTGAATTCTGAGGTTTCAAAATCAGAATATGTAATTGGGTTTGAATGAGTATGGTTGTTTTAATTTCTATGAAAGAATGTATATTATTGTGAAAGTAGGAAGTATAGTTGATAATTTGTTTAATCAGATTCGAAGAATGTAACATATTAACTGTGAATACATATATATATCTCTCGGGTATTACCTACCCGTTAAAAAAAATTTCACAATTAATATTTTGTACAAAAGAATTTTATTACAGTCTTTATGAAAATATATATGTATATATTCTCTTCAGATGTAATATAGATTTTAATGAGTTAATACTAAATTAAACTCATTCGATTTATGGTTGGAACTAGAATTGAATAATCCCTTGAAGGCTTTAGAGATTACATAAGTATTTCTTCAATAATATTGAAATTATGAATCAATACTTCGTTATTTGTTGAGGTGTGATGTTGGTTTTCGTTAAATTCTTGTGTACTTCGCAAAGTACGAATGATGTTATCTGAAAAGTTTCGGTTACATCGATGATGAAAGTGTAAAATCAAATATATACTTGATTTATTAGGAATTGGAATTTGTTGAATTAAGACAGAGATTGTAGTTAACGATGGTTAAGTTGTGGGCGAAGGACGTACATTATTGCATATTTGTAATATGAATTAACCGAGTAGTTAAGATTCACACACAATAGTTTAGCACGGAAAGATTTATTTTTATTTCAAATTATATATATATAAAATATACATATAATTTCTTCAGATGGAATGAGTTAATTCTTCATAACTCGTTGATATAATATACGCGTTATTGATTCGTAATGATGTCCACAGTGAATTCTTGAACTGACGGGGTTTTTGATGTTATAGGTGTTGTTGATTCTGATGTTGACTGTACTAACGATGCTGGTGACGCTGACGGTACTGCTGATGTTGTTGGTAAAACAAGTTTAGTTTGTTAATCACACACCATTTTTGTCAGGGTTTCTACTCTTCCTTCTATCATTTTGGTTCGCTAAACTGATTTATGGTTAGGGCTAGATTATATAATCTCTAAGACTTTAGAGATTACATAATCGTCGTGGAATGTTTTTCCAACAAAGTTATGAATTAATACTTCGTCAGTTATTGTTGTTGGTACTCCTTGGTATCTATGGTGCATATGACGTTGATGCTCGTGGGACAGATTGTGAAGTTGAGGTTTACAATGCGGTTGAGGTTGGAGGTGGTAATGGTACTGTTGGCGTTGATGATGGTGGTACTGGTTATGCTGCTGGTGCTGCTGCTGGGATTTGTAATCTTTGCACCATATTCTCCAAAGCCACTACCCGAGCGCGAAGCTCGTTGACTTCTTCTATTACACCGGGGTGATTGTCAGTTCAGACGAGCGGATAAATAAAATCTAGAATTTGATGTAGTATATAATCGTGACGAGATACCCTGGAAATGAGAGAGAAAATGGTGTCTCGAACAGGTTCGCCGGTAAGTGCTTCAGGTTCTTCGCCAAGAGGGCAATGTGGTGGATGGAAAGGATCGCCTTCTTCTTGTTTCCAATGATTGAGGAGACTACGAACCCATCCCCAATTCATCCAGAATAGGTGATGACTGATTGGTTGATCCATTCTGGTCACACTACTTTTGGAGCTTGAGTGAGATTCCATTTCCGAATCCGAGTGACTTGTACTGATGACAAATTCCATTTCGTACGATTGGATAAAGGATTTTTCGATATAAAATGATTTTCCTGCTATCGGGTGTTATTCTAATTACATAGAATATCCATATATATAGAACAAAAGATTTCGTAGATTACGGAGGAATTTATGGAATATGTCAGGCAAAGTTTATAGTAATAGATACGATAAGATATGATTTAGTAGATACGCTAAGATATGAATTTTGTCTATACACTATTCATGCAATCAATGCAGCAAAACTTGTCTAGACTAAGAATAATAAATAGGTAATTTTCCGATGAAAATGATAAGCAAACTTTTGACATGCAGACACGGTCGAAGTCCAGACTCACTAATGCATCCTAACGACTTATCAGTTAGACACACTAATGTAGACCTGGTTCGGTAAGACCACTGCTCTGATACCACATGAAATGACCCCTCCTAATCCATAAGAACGAATACAATAACATATGATTACATCGCGAGGTATTTGACCTCTATATGATACATTTTACAAACATTGCATTCGTTTTTAAAAGATAAATTTTCTTTACATTGAAAATTGACAGGCATGCATACCATTTCATAATATCCACTATCCAACTATAATTGACTTAATAATAATCTTGATGAACTCAATGACTCAAATGCAACGTCTTTCGAAATATATGCCATGAATGACTCCAAGTAATATCTTCAAAATGAGCAAATGCACAGCGGAAGGTTTCTTTAATACCTGAGAATAAACATGCTTTCAAGTGTCAACCAAAAGGTTGGTGAGTTCATTAGTTTATCATAATCATTCATTTTCATCATTTTAATAGACCACAAGATTTTCATTACCAGTTCTCATAAATATACGTCCCATGCATAGAGACAAAAAATCATTCATATGGATTGAACACCTGGTTACCGACATTAACAAGATGCATATAGAATATCCCCATCATTCTGGGACACCCATCGAACATGATAATTTCGAAGTACTAAAGCATTCCCAGTGTTGTAAATCTCCCGAGATCTCCCCGAGATCTCCCCCGAGATCTCGTTTTCAGAAGGCAACCGAGATGAGATGTTCATCTCCCGAGATTTCTCGGTCAATGGGGTAAAACTTAGTCAAAGCCACAATTTCTAGGATTTTCTTGCTAATTTGTAGGATTTTCCTGTAAAATTCATAATTTCCAAGATTTTCTCGCTCATTTCTCGGATATTTTTGTAAAATCTCGTAAAACGTATAAATATACATATATATTTATGTTTTATGTATATTTTTATTAAAAAAAACTATAAAGTCAACGTAAGTCAACATCCGAGATCTCCCTGAGATTATTCCGAGATGCCGAGATCTCCCTAAAAAAGTTCAAACGAGATCTCCCCGATGAAATGTCCCGTTCTTATTGATTAAAAACGTTCCATATTAATTGATTTCGTTGCGAGGTTTTGACCTCTATATGAGACGTTTTTCAAAGACTGCATTCATTTTAAAACAAACCATAACCTTTATTTCATCAATAAAGGTTTAAAAAGCTTTACGTAGATTATCAAATAATGATAATCTAAAATATCCTGTTTACACACGACCATTACATAATGGTTTACAATACAAATATGTTACAACAAAATAAGTTTCTTGAATGCAGTTTTTACACAATATCATACAAGCATGGACTCCAAATCTCGTCCTTATTTAAGTATGCGATAGCAGAAGCTCTTAATAATCACCTGAGAATAAACATGCTTAAAACATCAACAAAAATGTTGGTGAGTTATAGGTTTAACCTATATATATCAAATCATAATAATAGACCACAAGATTTCATATTTCAATACACATCCCATACATAGAGATAAAAATCATTCATATGGTGAACACCTGGTAACCGATATTAACAAGATGCATATATAAGAATATCCCCATCATTCCGGGACACCCTTCGGATATGATATAAATTTCGAAGTACTAAAGCATTCGGTACTTTGGATGGGGTTTGTTAGGCCCAATAGATCTATCTTTAGGATTCGCGTCAATTAGGGTGTCTGTTCCCTAATTCTTAGATTACCAGACTTAATAAAAAGGGGCATATTCGATTTCGATAATTCAACCATAGAATGTAGTTTCACGTACTTGTGTCTATTTTGTAAATCATTTATAAAACCTGCATGTATTCTCATCCCAAAAATATTAGATTTTAAAAGTGGGACTATAACTCACTTTCACAGATTTTTACTTCGTCGGGAAGTAAGACTTGGCCACTGGTTGATTCACGAACCTATAACAATATATACATATATATCAAAGTATGTTCAAAATATATTTACAACACTTTTAATATATTTTGATGTTTTAAGTTTATTAAGTCAGCTGTCCTCATTAGTAACCTACAACTAGTTGTCCACAGTTAGATGTACAGAAATAAATTGATAAATATTATCTTGAATCAATCCACGACCCAGTGTATACGTATCTCAGTATTGATCATAACTCAAACTATATATATTTTGGAATCAACCTCAACCCTGTATAGCTAACTCCAACATTCACATATAGAGTGTCTATGGTTGTTCCGAAATATATATAGATGTGTCGACATGATAGGTCGAAACATTGTATACGTGTCTATGGTATCTCAAGATTACATAATATACAATACAAGTTGATTAAGTTATGGTTGGAATAGATTTGTTACCAATTTTCACGTAGCTAAAATGAGAAAAATTATCCAATCTTGTTTTACCCATAACTTCTTCATTTTAAATCCATTTTGAGTGAATTAAATTGCTATGGTTTCATATTGAACTCTATTTTATGAATCTAAACAGAAAAAGTATAGGTTTATAGTCGGAAAAATAAGTTACAATTCATTTTTGTAAAGGTAGTCATTTCAGTCGAAAGAACGACGTCTAGATGACCATTTTAGAAAACATACTTCCACTTTGAGTTTAACCATAATTTTTGAATATAGTTTCATGTTCATAATAAAAATAATTTTCTCATAATAACAACTTTTAAATCAAAGTTTATCATAGTTTTTAATTAACTAACCCAAAACAGCCCGCGGTGTTACTACGACGGCGTAAATCCGATTTTACGGTGTTTTTCATGTTTCCAGGTTTTAAATCATTAAGTTAGCATATCATATAGATATAGAACATGTGTTTAGTTGATTTTAAAAGTAAAATTAGAAGGATTAACTTTTGTTTGCGAAGAAGTTTAGAATTAACTAAACTATGTTCTAGTGATTACAAGTTTAAACCTTCAAATAAGATAGCTTTATATATATGAATCGAATGATGTTATGAACATCATTACTACCTTAAGTTCCTTGGATAAACCTACTGGAAAAGAGAAAAATGGATCTAGCTTCAACGGATCCTTGGATGGCTCGAAGTTCTTGAAGCAGAATCATGACACGAAAACAAGTTCAAGTAAGATCATCACCTGAAATAAGATTGTTATAGTTATAGAAATTGAACCAAAGTTTGAATATGATTATTACCTTGTATTAGAATGATAACCTACTGTAAGAAACAAAGATTTCTTAAGGTTGGATGATCACCTTACAAGATTGGAAGTGAGCTAGCAAACTTGAAAGTATTCTTGATTTTATGTAACTAGAACTTGTAGAATATATGAAGAACACTTAGAACTTGAAGATAGAACTTGAGAGAGATAAATTAGATGAATAAAATTGAAGAATGAAAGTGTTTGTAGGTGTTTTTGGTCGTTGGTGTATGGGTTAGATATAAAGGATATGTAATTTTGTTTTCATGTAAATAAGTCATGAATGATCACTCATATTTTTGTAATTTTATGAGATATTTCATGCTAGTTGCCAAATGATGGTTCCCACATGTGTTAGGTGACTCACATGGGCTGCTAAGAGCTGATTATTGGAGTGTATATACCAATAGTACATACATCTAAAAGCTGTGTATTGTACGAGTACGAATACGGGTGCATACGAGTAGAATTGTTGATGAAACTGAACGAGGATGTAATTGTAAGCATTTTTGTTAAGTAGAAGTATTTTGATAAGTGTATTGAAGTCTTTCAAAAGTGTATAAATACATATTAAAACACTACATGTATATACATTTTAACTGAGTCATTAAGTCATCGTTAGTCGTTAAATGTAAGTGTTGTTTTGAAACCTTTAGGTTAACGATCTTGTTAAATGTTGTTAACCCAATGTTTATAATATCAAATGAGATTTTAAATTATTATATTATCATGATATTATCATGTATGAATATCTCTTAATATGATATATATACATTAAATGTCTTTACAACGATAATCGTTACATATATGTCTCGTTTAAAAATCATTAAGTTAGTAGTCTTGTTTTTACATATGTAGTTCATTGTTAATATACTTAATGATATGTTTACTTATCATAGTATCATGTTAACTATATATATATATATATCCATATATATGTCATCATATAGTTTTTACAAGTTTTAACGTTCGTGAATCACCGGTCAACTTGGGTGGTCAATTGTCTATATGAAACATATTTCAATTAATCAAGTCTTAACAAGTTTGATTGCTTAACATGTTAGAAAAATTTAATCATGTAAATATCAATCTCAATTAATATATATAAACATGGAAAAGTTCGGGTCACTACAGTACCTACCCGTTAAATAAATTTCGTCCCGAAATTTTAAGCTTTTGAAGGTGTTGACGAATCTTCTGGAAATAGATGCGGGTATTTCTTCTTCATCTGATCTTCACGCTCCCAGGTGAACTCGGGTCCTCTACGAGCATTCCATCGAACCTTAACAATTGGTATCTTGTTTTGCTTAAGTCTTTTAACCTCACGATCCATTATTTCGACGGGTTCTTCGATGAATTGAAGTTTTTCGTTGATTTGGATTTCATCTAAAGGAATAGTGAGATCTTCTTTAGCAAAACATTTCTTCAAATTCGAGACGTGGAAAGTGTTATGTACAGCCGCGAGTTATTGAGGTAACTCAAGTCGGTAAGCTACTGGTCCGACACGATCAATAATCTTGAATGGTCCAATATACCTTGGATTTAATTTCCCTCATTTACCAAATCGAACAACGCCTTTCCAAGGTGCAACTTTAAGCATGACCATCTCTCCAATTTCAAATTCTATATCTTTTCTTTTAATGTCAGCGTAGCTCTTTTGTCGACTTTGGGCGGTTTTCAACCGTTGTTGAATTTGGATGATCTTCTCGGTAGTTTCTTGTATAATCTCCGGACCCATAATCTATCTATCCCTCACTTCACTCTAACAAATCGGAGACCTGCACTTTCTACCATAAAGTGCTTCAAATGGTGCCATCTCAATGCTTGAATGGTAGCTGTTGTTGTAGGAAAATTCTGCTAACGGTAGATGTCGATCCCAACTGTTTCCGAAATCAATAACACATGCTCGTAGCATGTCTTCAAGCGTTTGTATCGTCCTTTCGCTCTGTCCATCAGTTTGTGGATGATAGGCAGTACTCATGTCTAGACGAGTTCCTAATGCTTGCTGTAATGTCTGCCAGAATCTTGAAATAAATCTGCCATCCCTATCAGAGATAATAGAGATTGGTATTCCATGTCTGGAGACGACATCCTTCAAATACAGTCGTGCTAACTTCTCCATCTTGTCATCTTCTCTTATTGGCAGGAAGTGTGCTGATTTGGTGAGACGATCAACTATTACCCAAATAGTATCAAAACCACTTGCAGTCCTTGGCAATTTAGTGATGAAATCCATGGTAATGTTTTCCCATTTCCATTCCGGGATTTCGGGTTGTTGAAGTAGACCTGATGGTTTCTGATGCTCAGCTTTGACCTTAGAACACGTCAAACATTCTCCTACGTATTTAGCAACATCGGTTTTCATACCCGGCCACCAAAAATGTTTCTTAAGATCCTTGTACATCTTCCCCGTTCCAGGATGTATTGAGTATCTAGTTTTATGAGCTTCTCTAAGTACCATTTCTCTCATATCTCCAAATTTTGGTACCCAAATCCTTTCAGCCCTATACCGGGTTCCGTCTTCCCGAATATTAAGATGCTTCTCCGATCCTTTGGGTATTTCATCCTTTAAATTTCCCTCTTTTAAAACTCCTTGTTGCGCCTCCTTTATTTGAGTAGTAAGGTTATTATGAATCATTATATTCATAGATTTTACTCGAATGGGTTCTCTGTCCTTCCTGCTCAAGGCATCAGCTACCACATTTGACTTCCCCGGGTGGAAACGAATCTCAAAGTCGTAATCATTCAATAATTCAATCCACATACGCTGCCTCATATTCAGTTGTTTCTGATTAAATATGTGTTGAAGACTTTTGTGGTCGGTATATATAATACTTTTGACCCCATATAAGTAGTGCCTCCAAGTCTTTAATGCAAAAACAACCGCGCCTAATTCCAAATCATGCGTCGTATAATTTTGCTCGTGAATCTTCAATTGTCTAGACGCATAAGCAATCACCTTCGTTCGTTGCATTAATACACAACCGAGACCTTGCTTTGATGCGTCACAATAAATCACAAAATCATCATTCCCTTCAGGCAATGACAATATAGGTGCCGTAGTTAGCTTTTTCTTCAATAATTGAATCGCCTTCTCTTGTTCATCCTTCCATTCAAATTTCTTCCCTTTATGCGTTAATGCAGTCAAGGGTTTTGCTATTTTGGAGAAATCTTGGATGAATCTTCTGTAGTAACCAGTCAATCCTAAAAGCTGGCGTATGTGTTTCGGAGTTTTTGGGGTTTCCCACTTTTCAACAGTTTCTATCTTTGCCGGATCCACCTTAATACCTTCTTTGTTCACTATGTGACCGAGGAATTGAACTTCTTCCAACCAAAATGCACACTTTGAAAACTTAGCGTACAATTCTTCCTTCCTCAATACTTCTAACACCTTTCTCAAATGTTCACTGTGTTCTTGGTCATTCTTTGAGTAAATAAGTATGTCATCAATGAAAAAAATGACAAACTTGTCAAGGTATGGTCCACACACTCGGTTCATAAGGTCCATGAACATAGCTGGTGCATTAGTTAAACCAAACGGCATGACCATAAACTCGTAATGACCTTAACGTGTTCTGAAAGCAGTCTTTGGAATATCATCTTCTTTCACCCGCATTTGATGATACCCGGAACGTAAGTCAATCTTTGAATAAACAGACGAGCCTTGTAGTTGATCAAATAAGTCGTTGATTCTCGGTAGTGGGTAGCGGTTCTTGATGGTAAGTTTGTTCAACTCTCGGTAGTCGATACACAACCTAAATGTACCATCTTTCTTCTTGACAAACAAAACAGGAGCTCCCCACGGTGATGTGCTTGGTCGAATGAAACCACGCTCTAAAAGTTCTTGTAATTGGCTTTGCAGTTCTTTCATCTCGCTGGGTGCGAGTCTGTAAGGAGCACGATCTATTGGTGCAGCTCCTGGTACAAGATCTATTTGAAATTCAATGGATCGATGTGGGGGTAATCCCGGTAATTCTTTCAGAAATACATCGGGAAATTCTTTTGCAATGGGAACATCATTGATGCTCTTTTCTTCAGTTTGTACTTTCTCGACGTGTGCTAGAACAGCATAGCAACCTTTTCTTATTAGTTTTTGTGCCTTCAAATTACTAATAAGATGTAGCTTCGTGTTGCCCTTTTCTCCGTACACCATTAAGGGTTCTCCTTCTTCTCGTACAATGCGAATTGCATTTTTATAACATACGATCTCTGCTTTCACCTTCTTCAGCCAGTCCATGCCAACTATTACATCAAAACTCCCTAACTCTACTGGTATCAAATCAATCTTAAATATTTTGCTACCCAGTTTAATTTCTCGATTCTGGCATATATTATCTGCTGAAATTAATTTACCATTTGCTAATTCGAGTAAAAATTTACTATCCAAAGGCGTCAATGGATAACTTAATTTAGCACAAAAATCTCTACTCATATAGCTTCTATCCGCACCCGAATCAAATAAAACGTAAGCAGATTTATTGTCAATAAGAAACATACCCGTAACAAGCTCCGGGTCTTCCTGTGCCTCTGTCGCATTAATATTGAAAACTCTTCCGCGGCCTTGTCCATTCGTGTTCTCCTGGTTTGGGCAATTTCTAATAATGTGGCCCGGTTTTCCACATTTATAACAAACTACATTGGCATAACTTGCTCCGACACTACTTGCTCCGCCATTACTCGTTCCGACACCATTTGTTCCTTTCGTTCTATTAACCCCTGGTCCGTAGACCTCACACTTCGCCGCGCTATGACCATTTCTTTTACACTTGTTGCAAAATTTGGTGCAGAACCCCGAGTGATACTTTTCACACCTTTGGCATAGCTGCTTCTGATTGTTGTTGTTGTTGCGGTTATTGTTGTTGTTGGGATGATTGTTGTAGTTGCTGTTGTTGTTGTTGTTGTTGTTGTTGTTGTTGTTGTTGTTGTTGTTGTTGTTGTTGTTGTTGTTGTTGTTGTTGGGCCGTTTGTTGTAGTTGCGATTGATGTTGCGATTGTTGGGATAATTGTTACGATTATTGTTGTAATTGCTGTTGTTGTTGTTTTGGTGATTCTTATCACCGTTTTCCTCCCACTTTCTTTTGACTTGCTTCACATTGGCCTCTTCAGCAGTCTGTTCTTTAATTCTTTCTTCAATCTGGTTCACTAGTTTGTGAGCCATTCTACATGCCTGTTGTATGGAGGCGGGCTGTGAACTTATATCTTCTTGGATTCTTTCCGGTAATCCTTTCACAAACGTGTCGATCTTCTCTTCCTCATCTTCGAATGCTCCCGGACACAATAGGCACAATTCTGTGAATCGTCTTTCGTACGTGATAATATCAAATCCTTGGGTTCGTAACCCTCTAAGTTATGTCTTGAGCTTATTGACCTCGGTTCTGGGACGGTACTTCTCGTTCATCATGTGCTTGAATGCTGACCACGGTAGTGCGTACGCATCGTCTTGTCCCACTTGCTCTAGATAGGTATTGCACCATGTTAACGCAGAACCTGTTAAGGTATGCGTAGCGTACTTCACTTTGTCCTCTTCAGTACACTTACTTATGGCAAACACCGATTCGACCTTCTCGGTCCACCGTTTCAATCCAATCGGTCCTTCGGTTCCATCAAATTCCAAAGGTTTGCAGGCAGTGAATTCTTTGTAGGTGCATCCTACACGATTTCCTGTACTGCTAGATCCAAGGTTATTGTTGGTATGTAGCGCAGCCTGTACTGCGGCTATATTTGAAGCTAGAAAAGTACGGAATTCCTCTTCATTCATATTCACGGTGTGTCGAGTAGTCGGTGCCATTTCCTTCAAAATAGTCAAATGGAACAAGTTAATCATACAGAATATTAAGAGTAGTTAATAGTATTTCGTAGCATAATATGAACTCATTTATAAAAGCTTTTTCTTCATATTAGCGTTTTATAAGTTTAAATTCGGGTAGTACCTACCCGTTAAGTTCATACTTAGTAGCTAATATACAATTCAACTACTACAATTCTATATGAAAAACTGATTATAATAATATTTCGCGTTCAAACTTTTACACAATATTTTACAAACTTATAATACCACTTATTTTACATATAGCATGAAATATAGCACACAATAAATTTGATACAAGATGGTTGTGAAGATAATTCTAGCTAGTACACAAGTTGTTCAGCAAAGGCAATAAAGACACGTAATTCATACGTCCAGAAACAAGTCATGCATTCTGGTTTTACTAGGGTTACTTCCCATCCTTGGTCTTGTGGAACATAACCGTTATGGTCGTTGATAAGACAGCGTGTTGTAACGTCGTCAAAGGGACGAGGGTTATGTAATGTCCAACAGTCCCGTAACAATCTAAAAACCTCATTTCTTACCCCAATTACCGACTCTGTCACTTGTGGGAACGTTTTGTTTAATAGTTATAGCCCGATGTTCTTGTTCTCACTTTGGTGAGAAGCGAACATTACTAATCCGTAAGCATAACATGCTTCTTTATGTTGCATGTTAGCTGCTTTTTCTAAATCGCGAAGTCCAATATTCAGATATATTGAGTCAAAATAATTTCTTAACTCATTGCGTAAAATAGCATTTGGGTTCCCCGTAATATATGCGTCAAAGTAAACACATCGTAACTTATGGATTTCCCAATGTGATATCCCCCATCTTTCGAACGAAAGCCTTTTATAAACCAAGGCATTCTTGGAACGTTCTTCGAATGTCTTACAAACTGATCTCGCCTTAAATAGTTGTGCCGAAGAATTCTGACCGAATCTAGACAAGATTTCATCAATCATGTCTCCGGGTAGGTCTCTTAAAATATTGGGTTGTCTATCCATTTTGTGTTTTTATACTGTAAAATAGATAAGAGTTAGATTCATAAAAAAAATACTTATTAATACAAGCAATTTTTACATATATCATAAAGCATAAGCACACTATATTACATATATTACACCACACGAATACAACTATCTTATTCCGACTCGCTTGTTTCTTCTTCTTCCATTTTGGTTCGTTTTGCCAAGTTTCTAGGGATATATGATGTTCCCCTAATACGAGCCGTCGTTTTCCACATTGGTTTAGAAAAACCTGGTGGTTTAGAGGTTCCCGGGTCATTGTTACAACTTAAGGACTTCGGGGGTTGACGATACATATAAAGTTCATCGGGGTTGGAATTAGATTTCTCTATTTTTATGCCCTTGCCCTTATTATTTTCTTTTGCCTTTTTAAATTCAGTTGGGGTAATTTCTATAACATCATCGGAATTCTCGTCGGAATCCGATTCATCGGAGAATTGGTAATCCTCCCAATATTTTGCTTCCTTGGCGGAAACACCATTGACCATAATTAACCTTGGTCGGTTGGTTGAGGATTTTCTTTTACTTAACCGTTTTATTATTTCCCCCACCAGTTCTATTTCTTCATCCGGTTCCGATTCTTCTTCCGGTTCCGATTCTTCTTCCGGTTCCGACTCTTCTTCCGGTTCCTCTTCGGGAACTTGTGAATCAGTCCACGAATCATTCCAATTTACATTTGACTCTTCATTATTATTAGGTGAGTCAATGGGACTTTTTCTAGAGGTAGACATCTATCACATAATATCAAATGCGTTAATAGATTAATATATCACATAATATTCACATGTTAAAAATATATAGTTTCCAACAAAATTTGTTAAGCAATCATTTTTCAAGTAAACACGGTCGAAGTCCAGACTCACTAATGCATCCTAACAAACTCGATAAGACACACTAATGCAAAATTCTAGTTCTCTAAGACCAACGCTCGGATACCAACTGAAATGTTCCGTTCTTATTGATTAAAAACGTTCCATATTAATTGATTTCGTTGCGAGGTTTTGACCTCTATATGAGACGTTTTTCAAAGACTGCATTCATTTTAAAATAAACCATAACCTTTATTTCATCAATAAAGGTTGCGTAGATTATCAAATAATAATAATCTAAAATATCCTGTTTACACACGACCATTACATAATGGTTTACAATACAAATATGTTACAACAAAATAAGTTTCTTGAATGCAGTTTTTACACAATATCATACAAGCATGGACTCCAAATCTCGTCCTTATTTAAGTATGCGACAGCGGAAGCTCTTAATAATCACCTGAGAATAAACATGCTTAAAACGTCAACAAAAATGTTGGTGAGTTATAGGTTTAACCTATATATATCAAATCATAATAATAGACCACAAGATTTCATATTTCAATACACATCCCATACATAGAGATAAAAATCATTCATATGGTGAACACCTGGTAACCGACATTAACAAGATGCATATATCAGAATATCCCCATCATTCCGGGACACCCTTCGGATATGATATAAATTTCAAAGTACTAAAGCATCCGGTACTTTGGATGGGGTTTGTTAGGCCCAATAAATCTATCTTTAGGATTCGCGTCAATTAGGGTGTCTGTTCCCTAATTCTTAGATTACCAGAATTAATAAAAAGGGGCATATTCGATTTCGATAATTCAACCATAGAATGTAGTTTCACGTACTTGTGTCTATTTTGTAAATCATTTATAAAACCTGTATGTATTCTCATCCCAAAAATATTAGATTTTAAAAGTGGGACTATAACTCACTTTCACAGATTTTTACTTCGTCGGGAAGTAAGACTTGGCCACTCGTTGATTCACGAACCTATAACAATATATACATATATATCAAAGTATGTTCAAAATATATTTACAACACTTTTAATAATATATTTTGATGTTTTAAGTTTATTAAGTCAGCTGTCCTCGTTAGTAACCTACAACTAGTTGTCCACAGTTAGATGTACAGAAATAAATCGATAAATATTATCTTGAATCAATCCACGACCCAGTGTATACGTATCTCAGTATTGATCACAACTCAAACTATATATATTTTGGAATCAGCCTCAACCCTGTATAGCTAACTCCAACATTCACATATAGAGTGTCTATGGTTGTTCCGAAATATATATAGTTGTGTCGACATGATAGGTCGAAACATTGTATACGTGTCTATGGTATCTCAAGATTACATAATATACAATACAAGTTGATTAAGTTATGGTTGGAATAGATTTGTTACCAATTTTCACGTAGATAAAATGAGAAAAATTATCCAATCTTGTTTTACCCATAACTTCTTCAATTTAAATCCGTTTTGAGTGAATCAAATTGCTATGGTTTCATATTGAACTCTATTTTATGAATCTAAACAGAAAAAGTATAGGTTTATAGTCGGAAAAATAAGTTACAAGTCGTTTTTGTAAAGGTAGTCATTTCAGTCGAAAGAACGACGTCTAGATGACCATTTTAGAAAACATACTTCCACTTTGAGTTTAACCATAATTTTTGGATATAGTTTCATGTTCATAATAAAAATCATTTTCTCATAATAACAACTTTTAAATCAAAGTTTATCATAGTTTTTAATTAACTAACCCAAAACAGCCCGCGGTGTTACTACGACGGCGTAAATCCGGTTTTACGGTGTTTTTCGTGTTTCCAGGTTTTAAATCATTAAGTTAGCATATCATATAGATATAGAACATGTGTTTAGTTGATTTTAAAAGTCAAGTTAGAAGGATTAACTTTTGTTTGCGAACAAGTTTAGAATTAACTAAACTATGTTCTAGTGATTACAAGTTTGAACCTTCAAATAAGATAGCTTTATATATATGAATCGAATGATGTTATGAACATCATTACTACCTTAAGTTCCTTGGATAAACCTACTGGAAAAGAGAAAAATGGATCTAGCTTCAACGGATCCTTGGATGGCTCGAAGTTCTTGAAGCAGAATCATGACACGAAAACAAGTTCAAGTAAGATCATCACTTGAAATAAGATTGTTATAGTTATAGAAATTGAACCAAAGTTTGAATATGATTATTACCTTGTATTAGAATGATAACCTACTGTAAGAAACAAAGATTTCTTAAGGTTGGATGATCACCTTACAAGATTGGAAGTGAGCTAGCAAACTTGAAAGTATTCTTGATTTTATGTAACTAGAACTTGTAGAATATATGAAGAACACTTAGAACTTGAAGATAGAACTTTAGAGAGATCAATTAGATGAAGAAAATTGAAGAATGAAAGTGTTTGTAGGTGTTTTTGGTCGTTGGTGTATGGATTAGATATAAAGGATATGTAATTTTGTTTTCATGTAAATAAGTCATGAATGATTACTCATATTTTTGTAATTTTATGAGATATTTCATGCTAGTTGCCAAATGATGGTTCCCACATATGTTAGGTGACTCACATGGGCTGCTAAGAGCTGATCATTGGAGTGTATATACCAATAGTACATACATCTAAAAGCTGTGTATTGTACGAGTACGAATACGGGTGCATACGAGTAGAATTGTTGATGAAACTGAACGAGGATGTAATTGTAAGCATTTTTGTTAAGTAGAAGTATTTTGATAAGTGTATTGAAGTCTTTCAAAAGTGTATAAATACATATTAAAACACTACATGTATATACATTTTAACTGAGTCATTAAGTCATCGTTAGTCGTTACATGTAAGTGTTGTTTTGAAACCTTTAGGTTAACGATCTTGTTAAATGTTGTTAACCCAATGTTTATAATATCAAATGAGATTTTAAATTATTATATTATCATGTATGAATATCTCTTAATATGATATATATACATTAAATGTCTTTACAACGATAATCGTTACATATATGTCTCGTTTAAAAATCATTAAGTTAGTAGTCTTGTTTTTACATATGTAGTTCATTGTTAATATACTTAATGATATGTTTACTTATCATAGTATCATGTTAACTATATATATATATCCATATATATGTCATCATATAGTTTTTACAAGTTTTAACGTTCGTGAATCACCGGTCAACTTGGGTGGTCAATTGTCTATATGAAACATATTTCAATTAATCAAGTCTTAACAAGTTTGATTGCTTAACATGTTGGAAACATTTAATCATGTAAATATCAATCTCAATTAATATATATAAACATGGAAAAGTTCGGGTCACTACACCCGAGATCCGAATTCTCCAACCTTGAGCATTCCAAATTCCAGAATGGGGCTTGTTGGGCCCGATAGATATATCTTTAGGATTCGCGTCAATTTGGGGGTCGGTTCCCAAATTCTTAGGCTACCAAGCTAAAAGGGGCATATTCGGCTTCGATCATTCAACCATATAATGTAGTTTCATTTACTTGTGTCTATTTCGTAAAACATTTTAAAAATTTCGCATGTATTCTCAGCCCAAAAATATAAAGGGTAAAAAGGCAAATGAAACTCACCTAATGTATTTCGTAGTAAAAATACATATAACGTCATTGAACAAGTGCAAGGTTGGTCTCGGATTCACGAACCAAAATTAATTATATATATATATATATATATATATATATATATATATATATATATATATATATATATATATATATATATATATATATATATATATATATATATATATATATATATATATATATATATATATATATATATATATATATATATATATGTTGGTCAATATTTGTCTATCAATTAAGTCAGGTCATAGTGTAACACAATCCTAATGCTCGAGACTAATATGCAAAAGTCTATAAAAAATCAATTTGACTCAAAATGATTTCCAAAATTTATACATAATTATAATATATTTTAAATATCGTCGTTTTATATTTTTTTAATATTTTAAAAAGATTTATTAGAGTAAATAATATAATTCATTTATTAATAAATAAAATTTCATATTAAAATTTATATACTAAAATATACTTTTATATATATTAAGTAATAAAATTTATAGAGTTCATTTAATATTATATAGATAATATTTATTAAAATAATTTATTACACATAGTAAAATATGTTTGTATCACATATTTATTTGATAAAATAATATCTATAATAATGGTACATAAAAGTTGTATTATTTTGTAATAATAATTATTATTATAAAAATATCAATATTTATAATTTCTAAGATGACATTATGATAACACGATAATTCTAATTATGATAACTTTAATATTTATGATACTTTTTAATATTATATTTAAAAATAATAATTCTATTTAAAATGATAATAATAATGATATTTTATAGTAACAATGACATTTCTATTAAAATGATAATTTTCGTTAAAATGATAATTTTAATACCAACGATACTTTTAATAATAATAGTAATGATAAAAATAATAAGAACAATAATTTTATCGAAATAAATATCTTATAATATATTAATTTCATCATGATACTCTTACTTATTATTTCCTAATCCTTTCGTTTAATAGCTTTTAATCGTCTTTTACATTGTGCTCATAATAACGATAATAATAGTAATTAAAATAATTAGGTGTTACTAATATTAGTTTTAATTACAATAATACTAATAATAATAATTACTTATGACTTTATTAACGATAATACTAATAATTATTTTAATGATAATATAATAATAATAATAACAATAACCATTTTTGATAATGATATATATATATATATATATATATATATATATATATATATATATATATATATATATATATATATATATATATATATATATATATATATATATATATATATATATATATATATATATTAATGATAATAATAATAATAATAATAATAATAATTATTATTATTATTATTATAACTTTAACGATAATAACGATAAAAATAATAATTTTTAATGATAAATCCCTTATTGGTAAAAATAATAATAATAATAATAAGATAAAACTAGAACGGCGATAATAACGACGATAAAAGTAATCATTTTTAATAATAATACAAAGATTCAATTGACTATAACTTCTAATCCGTTCATCGAAACCATTCGGTATCTAAAGGAAAAGTTCTTAATTTTTCGCTAGCTTTCCAAGGACATGCATATCTTATAATTTATCTCAACCGCAGGTGTAACTAATTCAAGGTCCAACACAACCTATCTAAGGGCAATATTAAAAGTACAAGCATGCATAATCCTATATACTCGAGCACTAGTCAGGGATACACTATTAATATGTAAAAATTAATTTACGAGTACTCATGTATCAATATTGAGATTCAATATTGCAGGAAAGGTACGTAGACGCAACGGAGACGATAAACACTAGATTGACCTCATGAGCATACCCATGAACTATACCCATCACCTCCATAGCTACAACCCATAATTTCCTTATCCCTATCCCGCTCCCAAAACGTGTTTTAAAATAACTCGCGCGTACCCTTGTCGTAGTATTTTATGTGTAATACTAATAATAATACTCCTACTTCTAATAATAATATTAATCCTAATAATAGTAATATAAATAATAATAATTATTATATATGTATTTACTTATACAGAGTGTAATATAGATAAGAGAGATATGCGAGTAAACAATCGGACGAACGAGTGCTATATATAAAAGTTTGGTGACCGACACTCATGCGATTGCATGAGTGTCATGTGTTGTTATCATGCATTCGCATGAGACTAGTAATCAGGAAACATTGATTTATTTTTCTATACCGAACACGTTTTATTTTATAATATATTTTTAATCAATAGAATTAATTAAATATTATATTATATTTACGCTCATGGTAAAAATATAATTTTTACCAAAATGACTCGTACGTTGTTACTCGACTCATGTACCACTTTCGGTTTTTCGAGCGCACTTTCGTACGTTTAGAAAACTAGCCTTTTACGTTTAATGACTCGTACCATTATAAAAATTTAGTTTTAGTTATTGAAAAATTACTTTATGACAAATGTATCTTATATAATTTAGTATTGTGGTCATTTGCTTCTATAAATCAGTGGCTCGCTGTTTGTCAAAATATATTATTTTAAGTCAGGACATTTTATGACTAAGTTAATATATATATATATATATATATATATATATATATATATATATATATATATATATATATATATATATATATATATATATATATATATATATATTATTTAAAATTGTAAATTTGCACCTAATAACTATTTTTGAAATATTTTAACTAATGATATAATATTTATCCTTTCAAAACCAAATAGATTTCAAAGTTCGTTTTAACTCGTTTTTAAATAATAGTAGTTATTTTACCAAATAATGTTTTTAATATGAAAACTAAAGAGTTGCTTTATCGAGGGACACGAGTTATTCAAGTAAAGTATATTTTTTTTTTAATTTAAACGGAATTGATTTCTAACTTTTGACTAACTCTTGTAAACGACACTTTTGTAAATCACTTTTACAAACAATTCCGGATACCGTTAAAAAGGAAAGGTTTCTCAAATCATAGTGGACCTCTTAAAAGAGACTCATAATTATAATTCAATGTATCTAATAATTCAATCATTTGATATCATCTTTTAATTCCATTGATAACTATTAGAATATATTTTGAAACAAATACGTTTATATAAAGTATTATAAGTCTCATACTTTGTTAATGTTTTCAAGTTATAATATATACACATATACATATATAATCATGTTCATTTATATAATAGTTCGTGAATCATTGGAATTTGGTCGAGGTTAAATGAGTGTATGAACACAGTTTAAAATTCTTGAGATTCAACTTACAAACTTTGCTTATCATGTCGGGAATATATAAAGATTAAAGTTTAAATTTGGTCGGAAATTTCCGGGTTGTCACAGTACCTACCCGTTAAAGAAATTTCGTCCCGAAATTTGATTGGAATGGTCATGGCTGACAATAAGTATGTTTTCATGACGCACATAAGCTGAAGATTAGGGTTTTATCATCATTGAGTAATATGGATAAAATAATTTGATTTTTGTGAAGAGTACGAGTGGAGTTATCACCAAAAGAGTGAAATGAGTAGGTATAGATTTGTCATATCTTTTGACGTAGATAGGATTTTCAAGTTCAAGAGATTTGGAGAAAATCTTCGTAATATGATTTGATTAAGGAAATTAGGATCCGCTTTAAATGCGATCATTCATTTTGATTGCTCTGTCGGATATTTTTCTATAAATCCACTCCCTTCGTTTCCTTACAACTCACACCTTCTCTTCTTTCTCCCTCAGCTCATACTTTAAAGTATTTGTCAATATGCTACATCCAGTTCTGATTCTTGATATACTCCTTACCTTCATATCTGTCATTCTTCTTTTTCATCTGCCGCCGGAAGAATCTATTTACTTTTACTATACCCTTGGGTTTATAGTGTTTTTAGTTCTCTCGTGTCTCTATATTGCTATTTGCATCGATATATACGGTTTATAATTTCTGGTTTGTCGTTGAGCTTTATATCTTCCCTTATATTTCAAAGTCTCTGCTTTTGTCTTCTATAATCATTGTCATCCACAGTTAATGCTCTCTTTTATTTGCTTCGATTTATACCCCAATTTTTATTTCGGAGTTTTATCCTTTCATTTCTTCTTCTTGCGATTAAGCACCGCTTGTAATGGTCCAGAATTCGCAGATATGAATTTCGAAATGAACATTGTTAATGTTCTAGGAAGGAAATTGTAATGGCACGATCATCAAGAAATATTTTCATGATATTTTAGAGGTTAAGTAGAATACAAGATTCGTGTAACATGGCACATGATGACGGTATGGTCTGTGAATCATCACGTTCCATTTAGAAACTCAGCATGACTTGCTGTAATATAATCACGTTGATCAAGTGTCATTATATTATACTAACTCATGCTTCAGCTCCCAACACTATTTCAAAAAAAAAATATTCCTATTTTAAACTCGAATGTTTCAGAATTTAGAAACTAAAATAGTTTCTTTTATGATGTAATACAGATAGCGCGAAGAGGTAAATGGTTTCAAATAAGAATAATTAAGAAAATATCTTCAAAAATATGGAGGATATTTATAATGAAAGATACGATGATATCTTAGAATTTCTAATATCAGAGGATGATGAAGGATATTGTCCGCAGGGGTTTAGAGTCAGGAGCAAGGTATTTGTTAATGACTTCAGCAGATAATGAATCATTTGAATTCTTTGAAGGCAGGTTCAGTCTTTGTGATTTGTCCACAGCCTCCTTCATACTTTGCTCAATCCGTTTTCCAGTTTCAAAACTTCTCCTTTTCTGCGCTTTGTGTAATGACCCGGATTTTTCCGCTAATATATAGAAGATTAATATTTACATAATTAATGTTTCCAACATGTTAAGCAATCAAACTCATTAAGACTTGGTTATTTGGAATGAATTTTATACAAACGTTTGGACACCCAGTCTGTCTGACGATTCACGAACGTCATATATCGTAATAATTAATTAAAGGAATATATATTTGGATATATATATTTATGATTTGATTAAATGATATTTAAGTATCTCATTAGGTATAGTAACAATGAGTTATATATATATATATATATATATATAAGATGAGACTACTAACTTAAAGACTTCGAAACAATATACATATATGTAACGATTATCGTTGTAATAGTATTTCACACACACACACACACACACACACACACACACACACACACACACATATATATATATATATATATATATATATATATATATATATATATATATATATATATATATATGATATTAGATATGATAATACACCATGTTAATATGTTAACTAATGATATAATATTTAGCCTTTCAAAATCAAATAGATTTTAAAGTTCGTTTTAACTCGTTTTTAAATAATAGTAGTTATTTTACCAAATAATGTTTTTAATATGAAAACTAAAGAGTTGCTTTATCGAGGGACACGAGTTAATCAAGTAAAGTATATATTTTTTTAATTTAAACGGAAATGATTTCTAACTTTTGACTAACTCTTGTAAACGAGACTTTTGTAAATCACTTTTACAAACAATTCCGGATACCGTTAAAAAGGAAAGGTTTCTCAAATCATAGTGGACCTCTTAACAGAGACTCATAATTATAATTCAATTTATCTAATAATTCAATCATTTGATATCATCTTTTAATTCCATTGATAACTATTAGAATATATTTTGAAACAAATACGTTTATATAAAGTATTATACGTCTAATACTTTGTTAATGTTTTCAAGTTATAATATATACACATATACATATATAATCATGTTCGTTCATATAATAGTTCGTGAATCATTGGAATTTGGTCGAGGTTAAATGAGTGTATGAACACAGTTTAAAATTCTTGAGGTTCAACTTACAAACTTTGCTTATCATGTCGGGAATATATAAAGATTAAAGTTTAAATTTGGTCAGAAATTTACGGGTTGTCACAGAATCTTGTTGCGTTTCAAAGTTTTGACCTCACGGTCCATAATTTCGACAGGTTCCTCCACGAAGTGGAGTTTGTCATCAATCGTAAGTTCTTCCAGTGGTATGACAAGTTCCGGTTCAGCAAGACACTTCTTCAAGTTCGATACGTGAAAAGTAGGATGAACTGAGCTCAATTGAGTCAGAAGATCCAAACGGTAAGCAACGGGTCCAACACGCTCCAAGATTTCAAAAGGCCCAATGTATCGCGGTTTAACTTTCCGCGCTTTCCAAAACGAATCACACCCTTCCAAGGTGCGACCTTCAACATTACACGGTCACCCACGTTGAATTCAAAGTCTTTACGTTTAAAGTCGGCATAACTCTTTTGGCGATCACGGGCCATATTAAGTCTCGCTTGAATTTGGGCAATCTTCTCCGTTGTTTCATGGACTACCTCGGGTCCGGTGATTTGATTTTCTCCTACTTCGGCCCAACAAATAGGAGATCGTCATTTACGGTCACACAATGCTTCAAAAGGTGCGGCATTAATACTCGAATGATAACTGTTGTTGTAAGAAAATTCGGCTAGCGACAAATGCCTTTCCCAAGCCTTTCCGAAATCAATGACACATGCACGCAACATGTCCTCCAAAGTCTGAATCGTGCGTTCGCTTTGTCCGTCGGTCTGCGGGTGATATGTAGTACTTATGTCGAGACGGGTCCCTAAGGCTTCTTGCAAAGAATGCCAAAATATGGAAGCAAAACGGGCATCTCGGTCTGAATTAATCGATAAGGGTACGCCATGACGAGATACAATTTTCTTTATGTATAGTTGAGCGAGTTTCTCCATCGTATCTGTTTCCTTCATGGCTAAGAAGTGTGCAGATTTGGTAAGATGGTCAACAATAACCCAGATGGTATCGTATCTGCCCACCGTCTTTGGTAGTTTCGTAATGAAGTCCATCGTTATCCTTTCCCACTTCCATTGTGGGATTTCTGATTGCTGAAGTAACCCAGATGGCCTTTGATGTTCGGCCTTAACCTTCAAGCAAGTCAAACACTTCCCAACATAAGTTGCAACATCCTTCTTAAGATTAGGCCATCAATAATGTTCCTTAAGATCGTGGTACATTTTACCGGCTCCTGGATGAATCGAATATCTTGACTTGTGGGCTTCGTCTAGAATGAGGCTTCGCAAATCCCCATAACTAGGCACCCACATTCTTCCGGCGAAGTATCGGAGTCCAGTCTCCTTAACCTCGAATCGAGAGACGAGAATGTTCAAGTGTTCATGAGATATATTCTCCTCCTTGAGAGCCTCATCTTGGGCTACTCGGATCTGCCTATTGAGGTTCGAATGAATGGTGATGTTCAAAGCTTGGACACGAAGAGGTGCCATCCTCTCTTTTCGGCTTAAAGCGTCGGCTACAACATTGGCCTTGCCAGGATGGTAACGAAGTTCACAATCATAGTCGTTCAGCGTCTCGATCCATCGTCGCTGTCTCATGTTCAGTTGTTTCTGATCGAAGATGTGCTGGAGGCTTTTGTGGTCAGTGAAGATAGTACTTTTACTTCCATAAAGATAGTGTCTCCACAATTTGAGCGCAAAAACAATGGCTCCAAGTTCGAGATCGTGAGTAGTGTAGTTTCGCTCGTGAATCTTCAGTTGATGAGAAGCATAAGCAATGACCTTCGTTCTTTGCATCAATACGCAACCAAAACCATTTTTTGAGGCATCACAGTATACGACGAAATCATCACTGCCTTCAGGAAGTGATAAGATAGGTGCGGTAGTTAACTTCTACTTCAAGGTTTGAAATGTTGATTCTTGTTCGGTTTCCCAAATGAACTTCTTCCCTTTGTGAGTCAGCGCGGTCAAAGGACGCGCAATCAGAGAGAAACCTTCAAAAAATCTTCGGTAGTAACCGGCGAGACCTAAAAATTGGTGGATATGAGTCAGAGTAGTGGAGGTTTCCCACTTGCTGATAGCTTCGATTTTTGTGGGATCAACTTTGATACCTTGATCGCTCACAATATGACCCAGGAATTGGACTTCCTTCAACCAAAACTCACACTTGGAAAATTTGGCATAAAGTTGCTCTTGTCTCAAGAGTTCCAACACTAGTCGAAGATGTTGCTCATGTTCTTCTTCGCTTTTGGATTAGATGAGGATATCATCTATGAAGATGATAATGAACTTATCCAGGTATGGCTTGCATACACGATTCATGAGATCCATAAATACGGCCGTTGCATTGGTTAAACCGAATGGCATCATGAGAAACTCATAATGACCATAACGAGTTCTGAACGCAGTTTTCATCACATCACTCTCCTTCACCCTCAACTGGTGATAACCTGATCGCAAATTGATCTTAGAGTAAACGCTTGATCCTTGCAGCTGATCGAAAAGATCGTCATTTCTGGGAAGGGATACCGATTCTTGATCGTTAATTTGTTCAGCTCACGATAATCGATAAACATGCGGAAAGATATGTCCTTCTTCTTCACAAATAAAACAGGTGCGCCCCAAGGCGATGAACTTGGTTAGATAAATCCACGGTCTAACCGTTCTTGTAGTTGATTATGCAACTCTTGCATTTCGGAAGGTACGAGTCGATAAGGTGCGTGAGCTACAGGTGCAGCTCCTGGCACTAAATCGATCTGAAACTCCGCTGCTCTCAATGGCAGTAATCCAGGCAATTCTTCCAGAAAGACATCGGTAAATTCGTTCACAATTCGTACATCATCCACGCTCTTCACCTCGGTTTCTAATGTTTTCACATGTGCTAAAACAGCAAGACGTCCTTTCTTCATGATCTTTTGTGCTTTCATGCAACTAATGAGGTTCAGCTTCGAGTTACATCTCTCTCCGTAAATAATCAGTGGCTCACCACCTCCGTGTGGTATACGAATAGCTTTATCTCCACAGATAATATCGGCCCTTACCTTGGTCAACCAGTCCATACCGACAATCAAATCAAAACTTCCCAATTTGATGGGTATTAAGTCAATCTCGAAATCCACACCAGCTATGTTGATAATACCTCCTCGGCTAATTTGATCAACTTTCTCAAGTTTTCCATTGGCTACCTCAACAAGCATACTCTCCTTTAAAGGAACTAACAACCAATCTATCTTAGAGCAAAAGTGTCTACATACATAACTCCTATCGGCACCAGTATCAAATAGGACAGAAGCTAATAGATTGTTGATAGTGAATATACCTGTAACCAAGTCGGGGTTCTCACGGGCATCCCTTGTGTTTACGTTGAAAGCTGTTCCACGCGCTGGCCCGCCGTCCTTTCTCTCATTGGGACATTCATTCCTGAAGTGGCCCTGTTGTCCACACTCATAGCATTTCCTTGGTCCAGTAGGGATTGTCTTCACAGTTGGGGTAGTGATCTTGCAGTCTTTGCCAATATGCCCAGTCCTTTTACACTTTTCACAGACCACGTTGCAGTACCCGGTATGATGCTTGTAGCATCTCTTGCACTGCGGGAGACTACCCTTATAGTTAGGGTTTGAGCTAGGGTTCTGGTTGGAGTTGTTTCCATTGAAACCTTCATGTCTCTTCCCCGGGTTTTGATCATAGACCTTCCCTTATTGCTGTCCCACTTACGTTTCTCACCACTAGTCCCCGATTCTGATTTTGCCTTCTCGAGTTCCTTGCTGGTAATTTGGTTCATCAGGGTGTGCACCATGCGCATAGCTTCTGGGACATTAGCTGGTTTTGAAGAGGTGACATTACCCTGAATGGACTTGGGAAGTCCCCACAAATACCGTTCCATTCGCTTAAATTCCGGGGTAACCATCGTGGGACACATCAAAGCTAGTTCCAAGTACCTTCGGTTATAACCATCGAGATCGGTTCCCACAACCTTCAACTCCCAAAACTCAGCTTCCATTTTCTGAATCTCCGTTCTGGGGCAGTACTCCTCAATCATGGCACCCTTAAATTCCTCCCACGGTGTAGCATAAGCCTCATCAATACCCTTAGCCTGAGCAAGTGTGTTCCACCAGGTTAAAGTGCTGTCCGACAGTGTACATGAGGCATACTTAGTCTTGTTCATTTCTGAGCAGTTGCTCAAACGAAACACAACTTCCAATTTCTCAAACCACCACGTCAGTCCAACAGGCCCCCCAGTACCACTGAAATTGTGGGGTTTGCAGCTTTGAAACTCCTTATAGGTACACCCGTTATGATTGTTCTGGCTAACAGGTGGAGTGATGTGTGCAGCAGGGTGTACGAAATACTATTAATTTTAGCAATAAAATACTATTAAATACGATACAATTTTACACAAGATATTTATTTATTTAGAGAATGGATATACTTAAACCTTGCTACAACACTTATAGGCAGTGTACCTAATCGTACAGTAGTGTAGTTTTTAGTAAGTCCGGTTCGTTCCACAGGGAAAATCTTTAAACAAAGCTTAACGCTATATTAGTTTACTTTTATAAAAATACAAATATATATATAAGTAATATTATTATTATAAAGGGGGGTTTTTACCGTTTAATGACCGGTTTGTCGCTTTTAAAACTTTTAGTCGCAGTTAAAACCAAATGTAAAATAATAAATAAATACAAGACTTAATTTAAAACGTAAAGTAAATAACGATAATGAAATTGCGAATAATAAAAGTGCGATAAAATAAACTTGCGATAATTAAAAAGTACGATAATTAAAAGTGCAATTAAATACAATAACAATAAAAATGCGATAATTAGAAGTGCAATTAAATATGAAATAAAGGAAATTAAATATGAAATAAAAGAATTATGCTTATTTAAACTTCCGTAATCATGATGTTTGACGTGTTGATTTTAGTTTTATGCCCATGGGTTAATTGTCCTTTGTCCTGGATTATTTAATATGTCCGTCTGGTTTTTTTCCATAACAGTCCATCAGTCATAAATATAAAGTGCGAGTGTCCTCGTCAAATTATCCTTATACCCGAAGTTAAATATTCCAACTAATTGGGGACTTAAACTGTAACAAGATTTTAATACTTTGTTTAATAATTACACCAGGATGTCGACTGAGTGTAACCCAAGGTTTTAATATTTTGTTATCAATTATACCAAGTGTCCTTGTACATAATTTCACCCCTGTTTTAATTATTCTAGTGGCTATTAATCCATTCCCGTGTCCGGTTAAATGAACGATTATTCGTACATATAAATACCCCGCCCATCGTGTCCAATCGAGTGTATATGGTAATTTATAGGGACGCCCAATTGTAAATCTTTATATTAACATTAACAAACTATCATTTAGTTAAACAAATATAAAGCCCATTAATAGCCCATAGTCTAATTTCCACAAGTGTCGTTCCTTTGTCCAAACCCCAATTATAGTACAAAGCCCAATTACCCAATTTTAGTAATTAGCCCAACATCATGATTACTTCGGATTAAATAAGCATAATAATAACTTAGCTACGAGACATTAAATTAAAAAGGTTGAACATAACTTACAATGATTAAAAATAGCGTAGCGTTACACGGACAGAATTTCGACTTACACACTTACAACATTTGCTAACATACCCTTATTATTAGGATTAAAATTAAAATTAAAATTAAAATTAAAATTAAAATATAAATATAAATATTTACGTATAGATATAGAGAGGATGGATATATGTTGGTTTTTGCGATCAGAATTCGTTTGGTTTTATAGGGAGTTTCAGAATTTGGGGCTCCGCGACTCGCGGCCCTTTTTGCCTTCAAACTCCACGAGTCGCGGAGTTTGTAAATACAGCTCACTCCATTTGGAGTCTTTCTTGCCGACGGATTTTTATTATTTATATAATATATAAATAATTATAAGAATTATTTAAATATTATATTATATTTATGTGCATAGTTGACTTGTAATTTTTAGTCCGTTACGTCGAGCGTTGAGAGTTGACTCTGGTCCCGGTTCCGGATTTTTGAACGTCCTTGCGTACAATTTAATATCTTGTACTTTGCGTTTTGAATCTTGTACTCTTGTAATTTCGAGACGTTTCTTATCAATAATTGGAACCTCTTTGATTGTCTTTTGTACTTTTGAGCTTTTTGGTCGTTTGCGTCTTCAATTCGTCGAATCTGTCTTTTGTCTTCACCTTTTATTATTTAAACGAATATCACTTTTAAATAGAACAATTGCAACTAAAAGCTTGTCTTTCTTGAGGAATAATGCTATGAAATATATGTTCGTTTTTAGCATTATCAAATATTCCCACACTTAAGCGTTGCTTGTCCTCAAGCAATATCGTCTTGAAATACTAGAATCACTTCTTTATTCTTCACACTTTGTACATCAGTGATTTCTATACGGCGGTATAAACAATGGTAGTAACGATATGGTTTACAGTCCCACATGACTATAAAAATTTAGATCCATTAAGGAAATTGGATCTTTATGAAAACATTTGATCTTTTGAAAATTAAATCTAGTTTTTACCCTAGATAAGTTTTCCAGAATAACCCTTCACCGGTGTTTGCAAAATATTTTTGTGGGTTTGGTGGGTTTCAGATTTGAAAATTTTAGCTCAAAACTTATGGTTTTGTGTCACCCATTTGCTAACCTTGTATTTGGAAAGCAACACGTCCAGTTTACTTGTCCCGTATATTACCTTTCGGTAAACTACCGTCCGGTTGTAAAGGAAAGCGTTGAACAAGCAACTGTTAAGGCAATGTCCCCTGACATGCTTTTAATTATGGTCTATAACGTGTCAGACGCAATTACTATCCTTGGTAGGAGCAATAGTAAAGCTCATCCTTATAATTTTTCGGTCTGGCACAAGGTCCTGTCTTTGACCATGCTATGCAACCACCGTTCTTACGGTTGACACCCGATTTTGTTCAGGTGACCTAATGAATTCCAGGTGAATTCCTAGGATTTTACGTTCAATGGTAATGAACGCATTGAAAATAGGGTTTTCAGAAAACAAATCGGTTTGTAATTTTGATCAAAATATTTTATCGTTCAAGCTCGAGTTTAGATATCATTGAATTCCATGAGTTTGTAATTCTCGATCTTTAAGGTCAATCTCAAGGATTGAGTAATATCAGGCTTAAAAGCTAATTTTTGATCTTTTAAGGAGATTATCCTTTCTGGGGATCTGATTCATTAGTCTTATCCAGCTAATTTGCATGGTTCCCCCCCATTGTACGAGATAAATCCTTCTCATGGTTAGGATAAATCTGACCACTTGGCGACCCTGTTTAATGCTGAGGTCCGTGGATTTCCTGCTGATTTTAGTGATGACTTTTCTAGATTTTTCGTCAACCTACAGCTGGTCTGGACGACAACTTCCTGACTTAAATCAAGAAGCGCGTTTCTTTTTCGGAAGACTTTACTTCCTTTTAATGATGGAATTGATTCATCGTGTAGATCCATCTCTCTTACGGTAAATCAGGTAAAACTTTTTAGTTTAGTCCAAAGCAAAAGTATTTTCAGTTATTTGTACAAAAATATGTGATATATGTTTTGAATAACTTGGAGAATTTTCCCACACTTGGCTTTTATTTTCCTTTTTATTGTCCTCTATTCCATTTTAAATGAATTTTAACATTTTGGTTTGTTTCTCAATTTATGTCCTTTCCGAGGTTACAATAATTTCGGTGTTAAAACCTAGTTTTATCGTTCATAAATATGTATAAACATGATTTTGAGTTCATTTAATTGAAAATTTTGAAAAATTTTACTAGATTTGGGTAGTCAGTATATAAGACTAGGGCTGTTCTTTATTATCAGAGAGCACTAGATTCTAATACAACTACTGCTTTACTAGTATTTTTAATGGTAACCCAGTGTTTAAGATAAAAATTTTAAAATCTGAAAGAATTTAACCCCTTCCCACACTTAAGATCTTGCAATGCCCTCATTTGCAAGAAATCAGTAACAATTTAAATTATTGAGGGTGATTTGTGTGAAAATGATTAAATTTTTACCAAAGTTTCCAAATATATTGGTGTTTGTTTGCTGAATGATAAATGGTGCACATCATTTGTTCATTCCGTCTTGTTGTTATTTCACATATATTTTGCATCTTGTCGTCAAAATTAGTTGCTTTTGCTGAACTTAATGCCAGTCTTTGAAAATGCGTTATTTTACCCTGTTGTGTACATAAGATAAACTGCAAACATATATACATATTTTTGAAGTTTGGTATATTACCTCACATTCAAAAATTATTAAAATCTAAGAATAAAAGTTAGAAAATTATAAAAACTATTACAATATTAACATAAGTATTAAACGTATCAACATTACAAATTACAAAATAAATAAAACTAAGTAGACTAGGGATGATACTGATACCAATAGGGGTTCCATGCATAACCATAGGTGCTATAGAATGCTTCGGCTGGGTTATACGTAGGATACGGTGGTTGCATCTCTATAGACCAGGGAGGGAATATGGGTTTTGGAGTAGGAATATAGTTTCTACCTATATGTTGGCAATGAGCTATGATTTGGTTTTGATGAACTTGCCAATCTTTAAATGCTCTCTGTCTAGCATTTTCGTACTCCTGTGAAGCTATAAACCTTTGCATTTCTTGCATTTCATTTCCCCCTCCTACATTACTTTGCTGTTGGTTTCTCTCAACCTGTGGATGTCTACCATGGTATTGTACTGCGGCGTTATTTCGCCTCTTCAAAACTTTCGCACCATGGTATACATTTAAACCTATTGTATCGCGGGGTTCTGGTTCTTCGACTAATAATCCCCCCGACTTATATCCACACCGAGATATTCAGCAATCAAAGTAATAAAAATACCACCTCCTATTATGCTATGCGGTCTCATCCCCCTAACCATAGCTGATAAATAATAACCCACACAATAAGGTATACTTACAGCGCTTTGTGGGTCTCGAATACACATATGGTAAAACAAATCCTGTTCATTTACCTTTTCCTTGTTCTTACCTCTTTGTGTAATCGAATTCTATGAATCACTCTTAATTCAGCTCTATCTATATCCAAATAAGAGTAATTTCCCCCTTTGAATCGGTGATGGCTTGTCATTTGACTCTATACACCATGTGTATCAAAATTTTCATCTATCTTTCTACCATTTAGTATCAACCCTCTACAATCGGTAGATGCTAACTCCTCAGGCGTATATATACGTAAAGCCTGAGCCATGTCTAGTAAAGACATGTGGCGCATCGAACCTCCTAACAAAAATCTAATAAAAGATAGATCGGTTAAACTAGCTACCCGATCATTTAATTCTATACTACACAACAATTCTTCACACCATACTTTATATACAGGTCTACGCATGGTGAATAAACGTACCCAGTCGTTAAAAGTAGAATTACCATACCTCTGTGCAAGTAATTCCCTAATTGGCCCGACCAATTCTACAGCTTCTAATGGTCCCCATTCTATGACCCTCGGTACCTCAACAACTTTAGAATGAAGAGTATGCAAACCCCTTTGGTATTTTGGATAATCTATCCAAAGTCTGTCAAATCTCAGGTTCGGGTGCAAATCTTCCAAGTGCATATCAGAAAATGTCATGACTGGATGAGGTATATCTTGCTTGTAGTAGTTATCCACCTCCTGTTGTTCCGCATTCTCAGCAGGAGCATTGCGAGCTTGGGATGAAGATTCACCCCTTTCAGTCTGCAAAACACATCAAACACAATTTTTGTGCATCCAAATATGCATTAGTGTCAGCAAAATCATCAATCAAAATAATTACAATGACATGATCAATTTATATCAAACTTAAGCTCATTTTCATATTTTCATCAAATCTACACTTTTTCAAATAAGCATATACGAAAATGTTCGCCAAGTTCATAAGCATTCAACTTAAATAACATGTCAAAATAATCATTACTAGCAATTAAACAAGTTTCAAATGGCATTATCTCTCAAAAATCAAGTTCATGAATTTTAGACTTGAAAAAGTCCACTTTAATTCTCAAAATCATGTTTAGGCTCAAAGTTTGGATCATTTAACTACCTAAACATGTTACACTACTTAATTTAGCAACAATTCATGACAAAAATCGGCCATAACCTGTTTATATCAAAAAGCCCCAAATTTGCTCAAGAACACAAACCCTAGATTACTCAAAATTTGAAGTTTAAGGCTTCTAATCATGTTAAATAGCATCAATCTAGGTTATACAAGCATAATACATAAGCAATTTAAGCATAATTACACTAAAAAGCATCAAAATTAAATTGGGGAAAAAATTGCTCAAGAACACTAATTTTCGGATTAAATGGTGTTTAGGTGTAGAAATTTACCGTTTTTCTTGAGTAATTCCTTGATAGAATCCTTCTCAACATGATTTTAGTAAAAGATTTGATGATTAACGGTTAAAAATTGTGATTTTGGGGGTGTTTTTGCGGGTTTTTGCGCAGTGTTTTCGCAGTGTTTTGTATGTTGTGGTGTTCAACTGATCAGTTTTTTATGTTTTATTTTTTTTCTGTATTTCGGTCCCTCCGCGAGTCGCGGGGTTTAAACCTTCAAACTCCGCGAGTTGCGGAGTTTGTATATATATATATATATATATATATATATATATATATATATATATATATATATATATATATATATATATAAATTTTTTTTATATCTTATACTAATTAAAACAATTAAGTAATTAATTTTAAAATTTTGTTTCCCTTGTTATTTAGGACGAGGTCGTTTCGGATCGATGTCCTAGTCCGTCCTTCGACAAAATTTTAAAATTTGTCTTTTTGTAGCGCTTGTTTTAAGAGCTAAGATTTTTGGGGTTTTTTTAATGTTTTGGCATACTTTAATTCAATAAGATTAAAAATAATGATAATAAAAGTTCTCGTCCCTCCCTCGGGTAAAGCAATTTCGGTTCAAAGACCTAGTCTTCAACTTACGACGAATTTTAAAAATCATATTTTTAAGTTAATGAGATAAAGTAAATTTTTGTTTTTAAATTCACACAATTTAAATATAAAATTTAAAATTAATATTAAAAATTCACACCAAACTTAAAATTTGAAATGCATAAAATTAAAAATTCATATTTTAAAAATTAAAAATTCACACCCAACTTAATTTAAAATTTCATATTATAAATTCACACCAAACTTATATTAATTTTTCAAATATTTACAATTTTAAATATATTGTTTTTACAAAGTTTACAATATTAATTTAAGATTTATATATTAATTTTAAAAACATGGTAAAAATAAAATTAAAAATCTTTTTGGCTTTTTATCCCACTTTAATCAATCAAATATTATCAAAAATATGCGCCCTTCTTTTCGGTAAAGTAATTTCGGTTCCAAGACCTAATTTAACTCATGACGAATTTTTGAAATATTTTGGGTTGATTGATTAAAGATATTTATACCTTAAGAATAAACGTTAAATTTCGCAGTGATGTAATAAATTTTTGAATGATATCAATAATTTCGGTCGCCAAACCTAATTTTATTCAATACCAATTTAATACTTTATAGCGAACAAATTAGCGTTTATTATCAAAAGGTTAAAAATAAAAAATAAAAACTGTACAAACATACCTGTGAAATAGATTTCTTAGTTATATGATCTATCCCATTCATAAGATAGTCGGTTTAATTGGTTTTCCATGGCTACATAGGCGTAACCTCGAGCATTCAGTGTCTTTTCTTCTAAACATATGAACGGTCCGTCTCTGCATAAAGTAACAAATTCGGTATTTGAATAGGTTTGATTATTTGAACATTTACCTCCATGTGACCATTTTCCGCATTTGTGACATCTTTCTAGGTGTCGTGCTCTTCTTTTCACTGCGGATTTTGATTTTCCTTTACCAAATTGTAACTTATTATCTTCGCATCTGGATTCTTTTCTAACTCCGTCCAATCTTTCTCTGATTACTGATACTATTTCACTCAGTAGTGTGTCATTATTACGTTTAGTGATCAAAGCGTGTAGCATTAGACCATGGTTTAGTTCACAGGCAGTCTTCATTTTGTAAAAACCTAAAAAAATAAAAATTCAGAATGGGGGGAGAAGACTAGTTCTTTAGGGTCTGCTAGGGAATGACCATTCGGGTTCCATTTTCGAGAACTACATGAAAACAGACAATCTAACTCTAACAGAAATACATAAACCCCCTATACTTAGTTAGCTGTGGTATCGAAATTGTGATTAACTTCATTGTCTTCTTCCATCGGACCATGTATGTAATGTTTAACTCTGTGACCATTAACTTTAAATTCAATCCCATTTGAATTTATTAATTCTATCGTTCCGTATGGGAAAACTCTTTTGACTATGAATGGTCCAGACCATCTTGATTTCAATTTTCTAGGAAATAGTTTGAATCGTGAATTGAAAAGAAGAACTCTGTCTCCTTCTTTAAATTCTTTTGAACTTCTGATTCTTTTATCATGCCATTTCTTCGTTCTTTCTTTATAGATTAACGAATTTTCATATGCTTCATGTCTTAATTCTTCTAATTCGTTTAGTTGACTTAATCGTAGACGTCCGGCTTCATGTAAATCAAGATTACATGTCTTCAAAGCCCAAAATGCTTTGTGTTCAATTTCTACTGGAAGATGACATGCTTTTCCATAAACAAGTCTAAAAGGTGTGGTTCCAATTGGAGTTTTGTAGGCTGTTCTAAAAGCCCAGAGTGCATCCTCCAATTTAATGGACCATTCCTTCGGATTTGATCCTACGGTTTTCTCTAGAATACGTTTTAAAGCTCGGTTGGTATTTTCAACTTGTCCACTTGTTTGTGGATGATATGCGGTGGAGATTTTATGAGTTACTCCATATCTTTTAAGAACTTTCTCAAGTTGATTATTACAGAAATGAGTACCCCGATCACTTATTAAAGCTTTCGGTGTTCCAAACCTTGCAAAAAGACGTTTTAAAAAGTTGACTACAACTCGTGCATCGTTAGTTGGGAGAGCTTGTGCTTCCACCCATTTAGATACATAATCAATGGCTACGAGTATATATAGATTATTATGAGATTTTGGAAATGGACCCATAAAGTCAATACCCCAAATGTCAAATACTTCACATACTTGAATGACATTTTGTGGCATTTCATCACGTTGACTTATTTTTCCGGCCCTTTGACAAGCATCACAGGATTTGCAAAGAAGGTGTGAGTCTTTGTAAATTGTAGGCCAATAGAATCCAGCATCATAAACTTTTCTTGCTGTTAGTTGAGGCCCATAATGCCCTCCTGTTGGTCCTGTGTGACAATGGTTTAAAATTTTACTAGCTTCATCTCCAAATACACATCGGCGTATTATTCCATCAGGACAACTTTTAAATAGATGTGGATCTTCCCAGAAATAGTGTTTTATATCACTGAAGAATTTCTTTCGTCTTTGGTACGATAATCCTTTTTCAAGGAATCCACAAACTAAGTAGTTTGCATAGTCTGCAAACCATGGAATTTCTTTATAATCTATCTTCAATAGATATTCATCAGGAAAGTTGTCTTGTATGGCCGATTCATTTAGAACTTCTAATTCGGGATTTTCAAGACGAGAAAGATGATCAGCGGCGAGATTTTCTGCTCCTCTTTTATCTCGGATTTCAATATCAAACTCTTGTAAGAGTAAGATCCAACGGATTAATCTTGGTTTAGCATCTTGTTTTGAAAATAGGTATCTAAGAGCAGAATGGTCGGTATAGACCACCGTTTTTGCTAGAACGAGATATGATCGAAATTTGTCAAAAGCAAAGACAATAGCAAGGAGTTCTTTTTCAGTAGTTGTATAGTTTGTTTGTGCTCCTTGTAACGTCTTACTAGCATAATATATAGGTTGAAATCGTTTTTCAATCCTTTGTCCTAAAACGGCTCCCATTGCAAAATCACTTGCATCGCACATTAGTTTAAATGGTAGATTCCAATTTGGTGTTATCATGATCGGCGCATTAGTTAGTTTCTCTTTAAGAATATTAAAAGATTTGATACATTCATCTGAAAAGATGAATGGAGCATCCTTTTCTAGGAGTTTATTCATAGTAGTGGCAATTTTAGAAAAATCTTTTATGAAACGTCGGTAAAAACCGGCATGCCCTAGAAAACTCCTAACTCCTCTAACATTGGTGGGATGTGGAAGTTTAGCAATTACATCTACTTTAGCTCTATCCACTTCAATTCCTTCTTTTGAAATTTTATGACCAAGAACGATGCCTTCTTTAACCATGAAATGGCATTTCTCCCAATTAAGTACTAGATTTGATTGTTCGCATCTAATAAGCATTCGTTCCAGATTAGCTAGACATGATTCAAATGTATCACCGAAGACTGAAAAGTCATCCATAAAAACTTCCATGCATTCTTCTATCATGTCATGAAAAATCGCCATCATACACCTTTGAAAGGTTGCAGGGGCGTTGCAAAGTCCAAATAGCATGCGTTTGTAAGCAAAAGTACCATAAGGGCACGTGAATGTGGTTTTCTCTTGATCTTCGGGTGCTATTGGAATTTGAAAATATCCCGAAAATCCATCTAGAAAACAATAGTAACTTTTTCCGGCTAATCTTTCCAACATTTGATCAATGAAAGGTAAGGGAAAGTGATCTTTTCTGGTGGCGTCATTTAATTTTCTATAATCAATACATACACGCCATCCTGTTACAGTCCTAGTAGGAATAAGCTCATTTTTCTCATTTGTAATGACAGTCATGCCACCCTTCTTAGGCACGCATTGAACTGGACTTACCCATGGACTATCAGAGATTGGATATATCAAACCTGCATCTAGCAGTTTAATAATCTCTTTCTTAACTATATCTTGCATATTAGGATTTAGTCTTCGTTGGCGTTGCACATACGTTTTATGACCTTCTTCCATAAGGATTTTATGTGTGCAATACGAAGGACTTATTCCTTTAATATCATGAATCTTCCATGCAATGGCTGGTTTATGAGCTTTCAACACAGAAATGAGTTGTGATTTCTCATTTTCAGTAAGAGAAGACGATATTATTACAGGTAATTCAGATTCACCATGTAAATAAGCGTATTCCAAATGGTTTGGAAGTGGCTTTAACTCTAATTTCGGAGGTTCTTCTATCGATGATTTGTATCGATATCTGTCTTCTTCTTTTAGCATTTGAATTTCTTCTGTTGTTGGTTCATATCCATTAGCTATAAGTGTAGCTAACATTTCAACTTCATCAATTGGTTCATTACCTTCTCCTAAAGAACATTCTCCTGTTCCTTATAAATCTGGAAATTCTTCTAATAATTCTGCATGTGCATCTATAGTTTGAATATAATAACATGTATCATCTGCAGATTGCGGTTGTTGCATTGCTCTATCAACTGAAAAGGTAACACTCTCCTCCTCTATACTTAGGGTCAATTTCTTACTGAACACGTCTATCATTGCTTTAGCCGTGTTTAAGAATGGTCTTCCTAATATGAGAGGAACTTGAGAATCTTCTTCCATGTCCAGAACAACAAAATCTACTGGAAATACTAAAGTACCAACTTTAACTAGCATATTCTCCATTATCCCTCTAGGATATTTTATTGATCTATCGGCTAGTTGTATGCTTATTCTGGTTGGTTTCAATTCTCCAAGGTCTAGTTTAGCGTATAGTGAATACGGCATTAGATTTATACTAGCACCTAAGTCTGCTAATGCTTCTATTGAATTAAGACTTCCCAGAAAATATGGAATTGTGAAACTTCCTGGATCAGATAATTTTTCTGGTATCTTATTCAACAGCACTGCTGAACAATTAGCGTTCATGGTAACAGCCGAGAGTTCTTCCATTTTCTTTCTATTTAAGATTAGATCTTTCAAGAATTTAGCATATCTAGGCATTCCTGAAATCACATCGATGAAAGGAAGATTTACATTTATCTGTTTAAACATATCCAAGAATTTGGATTGCTCGGCTTCAAGTTTCTCTTTCTTCATTTTACTCGGGTAAGGAAGTGGTGGTTGGTATGGTTTAACATAAGGTTTATCCTTAACTGCGTTATCTTCATTAACCTTCTCAATTACCGGTTCTTTTTCCTTATCTTGATCAGGTTGTGGTTCTTGTGGAGTAGGAATAGCTTCATCAGAAGTTACAGGTATTTCAGGTGGTTTAAGTGTTGTACCACTTCTTGTGGTAATGACTTTAGCTGTTTCATTCCGGGGGTTAGCATTTGTATCACTAGGTAGACTTCCCAGTTTTCTTTCACCTATTAACCTTGCTAGCTTACTTACTTCTTGTTCCAGATTTTGAATAGAAGCTTGTTGATTTCTAAATGCTTGAGCATTTTGTTCATTAGTTTGTTTCTGAGATGTGAAAAACTGCGTTTGAGTTTCAACTAGCTTCGTCATCATATCTTCTAAATTCGGCTTTTTATCATCGGTTTGTTGTAGTGGTTTGTTTTGAAAATTAGGTCTTTGCTGATTGTAAGTATTATTGGATACTTGTTGATTGCTAGGACCTTGTTGGTTGTTGTATGGAATATTTCGGTTATAATTCTGGTTTTGATTGTAAATAGGTCTTGGCGGTTGATAATTATTTTGATAATTATTTCCAGGCCTTTGGTTTATGTATGAAATATTCTCTCTTTGTTCTATTGTTAATTCAATACTGAGACAATCTTTTGTCAAATGTGGTCCTCCACACTGCTCACAACTAATTCGTATTGAGTGAATATCTTTAGTCATCTTTTCCATTCGTCTCTCCACAGCATCTATCTTTGCGGAAATGGAATCTAAGTCATGGCTAGAATCGGCTCTAGCTGCTTTAGATGATCTAACGATATCTTTTTCTTGGTGCCACTCATGTGAGTGGGAAGCAGTGTTATCAATAATTTTGTAAGCATCAGTTTCGGTTTTCTTCATAATAGAACCACCAGCTGCTATATCTATGTCTTTCCTTGTAGTGATGTCGCATCCTTGGTAGAATATTTGTACTATTTGACAGGTGTCTAAACCATGTTGCGGACATCCTCTTAACAACTTTCCAAATCTAGTCCACGCCTCATATAGAGTTTCATTCGGCTTCTGTGTGAACGTAACAATTTCTGCTTGAAGTCTTACGGCTTTAGATGCAGGAAAGAATTGTTTAAGAAATTTTTCAACTAAAACATCCCATGTATCAATCGCCCCTTCAGGTAACGATTCCAACCAATCTTTGGCTTCTCCCTTTAAAGTCTAGGGAAATAACATGAGATATATCTGTTCATCCTCCACTTCTTGGATTTTAAATAGTGTGCAGATCCTATTAAAGGTACGTAGATGTTCATTTGGATCTTCCTTCGGCGCACCACTAAATTGGCATTGATTAGTCACCATGTGTAGAATTTGTCCTTTGATTTCATAATCTGGCGCATTAATGTCTGGATGAGTAATTGCGTGACCTTAGCCAGTGCGTTTAGCTCTCATTCGGTCTTCCATACTTAAAGGTTCCAGATTCTCCATAATTGAATTTGTTGAATCGGAATCACTAGAGGATTCTGATTTAATGGTTCGTTCCTTAACAATCTCTGTTTGAATGATTGGTGGTTCCGGAGGAAAATTTAGTGGTTCAGGATCTACGAATCGTCCCTGAATATTCTCCGGATTCTCAATTGTGAGGTCGGGTTCAAAAAATGGATTATTGAAAATTTGAACTGGAGTACTTGGTCGACTGGATGACGATTCTAAAGAAAAATCAACGGCAGTAATATTTGCTAAATGTCTTGATCTAGTTACAGGTGGTGAACGTACAAAAGGTGGTGAACGTCTTGCTCGGTGCATTCACTGAATATCCTATTAGTTTTTAAAAGGAAAGAAAAATTATAATAAGTTATCCAATCAATAGACTTTTTTGATTTTGCCCACGTTTCGAATAGCCAAAAGATGCAGCAGAGGGGCAGGATTTGTTTGGTCTCAATATAATTGAGGACTGTTTGGCTCCAATAACTCGGTCCACGTACAAATCCAACTATTACTACGAACCAGAAAATTTTGATGTCTATCAATTTAACCACTTAAAATAAATTTTAGTAATTTTAAGAAATTTAGATAAGAAGTAGAATAAAAATTTATGTCCTAAAACTAGAATAGCGAGAAATAAGAAAGAAAAAGAGCGCGTCGGAAAAAGGTCGAAAAAGAAAAATGGTTGAAAAATAAAAGGTGACGGAAAAATAAAAGAAACTTATAACACTTAAAAATACTTGACTAACCTAACCTTATTACTACAACTAACTTAAAATTATAATCGCAAATTGAGATTATTAATTGGAATGATAATTGATACATAGGTAAAAGTCGTCTAAAAATATTAAAGCTTACAGGAAAAACTAAATCTCAAATGGAAATAACTTAAAAAGAAACTAAAACTTAAAAAGGCGTCGCAAAATTCTAAAGTACCTAAATCTTAGTCTAAAGAAAAAGCACTTAAGGAATTCTACGGCAAAGCCTAAAAATCTAGAAGTAAAAATAACTATGGCAAAAACTAAGTTTAAAACTAAATATGAGCGAAAAATACAAATATTGCGCTAAAACAATTAAAAAGGGACAAAATATAAAAATATACAAAAAGTTGTAAAAAATACAATTTTTATAAAAATATTATTTTTATATTATTTATTTATTAAAACTATTAATTTTACAATTTAATTAAACTAATTTAACTAAAATATAAATTAAATAAAAAGTAAAACTAATTATAATAATAATAATTAATTAGGGTTAATAATAATAATAATTAATAATTACCCGTAATTAAATGCAGATTAGGGTTTCTGTCGGTGTCAGGGTGGCTCCGCGAGTTGCGGTATTCCAAGCAGCAAACCCCGCGAGTCGCGGGGTTCCAAAATTCAACTCTGGTACAGTTTTGAAATTCGACATTTTTTTTTCTGTTTAAATAAAAATATTTATATAATAAAAACTTATATTTTAAAAACTAAAATAAAAAATAGAACTACTTTATAATTTTTAAAAATATCTTAAAAATAGATTTATATATATAAATTTTTTTTTTTCGGTAAAATATATTTATAAAATAAATTAAATAAAACTTATATTTTTACAAACTAAAGAAACTTTATAAAACTTAAATATTTATCAAACTCTTAAAAATATTTATATTTTTGTTTTTCTTTTAATATTTTTGAATATTTAAAACGTATTTTTATAAAAACGAATTTTAATAAAAGTAAACTAAAAATCTTTTTTTTTAATTAGCGTTGCGCTTCCGGCTTTTAAGCTAGATTGTTCCCCGGCAGCGGCGCCAAAAATACTTGATGTGTGCAGCGGGGTGTACGAAATACTATTAATTTTAGCAATATAATACTATTAAATACGATACAATTTTACACAAGATATTTATTTATTTAGAGAATGGATATACTTAAACCTTGCTACAACACTTATAGGCAGTGTACCTAATCGTACAGTAGTGTAGTTTTTAGTAAGTCCGGTTCATTCCACAGGGACAATCTTTAAACAAAGCTTAACACTATATTAGTTTACTTTTATAAAAATACAAATATATATATATATATAAGTAATATTATTATTATAAAGAGGGGTTTTTACCGTTTAATGACCGGTTTGTCGCTTTTAAAACTTTTAGTCGCAGTTAAAACCAAATGTAAAATAATAAATAAATACAAGACTTAATTTAAAACGTAAAGTAAATAACGATAATGAAATTGCGAATAATAAAAGTGCGATAAAATAAACTTGCGATAATTAAAAAGTACGATAATTAAAAGTGCAATTAAATACAATAACAATAAAAATGCGATAATTAGAAGTGCAATTAAATATGAAATAAAGGAAATTAAATATGAAATAAAAGAATTATGCTTATTTAAACTTCCATAATCATGATGTTTGACGTGTTGATTTTAGTTTTATGCCCATGGGTTAATTGTCCTTTGTCCTGGATTATTTAATATGTCCGTCTGGTTTTTGTCCATAACAGTCCATCAGTCATAAATATAAAGTGCGAGTGTCCTCGTCAAATTATCCTTATACCCGAAGTTAAATATTCCAACTAATTGGGGACTTAAACTGTAACAAGATTTTAATACTTTGTTTAATAATTACACCAGGATGTCGACTGAGTGTAACCCAAGGTTTTAATATTTTGTTACCAATTATACCAAGTGTCCTTGTACATAATTTCACCCCTGTTTTAATTATTCTAGTGGCTATTAATCCATTCCCGTGTCCGGTTAAATGAACGATTATTCGTACATATAAATACCCCGCCCATCGTGTCCGATCGAGTGTATATGGTAATTTATAGGGACGCCCAATTGTAAATCTTTATATTAACATTAACAAACTATCATTTAGTTAAACAAATATAAAGTTCATTAATAGCCCATTGTCTAATTTCCACAAGTGTCGTTCCTTTGTACAAACCCCAATTATAGTACAAAGCCCAATTACCCAATTTTAGTAATTAGCCCAACATCATGATTACTTCGGATTAAATAAGCATAATAATAACTTAGCTACGAGACATTAAATTAAAAAGGTTGAACATAACTTACAATGATTAAAAATAGCGTAGCGTTACACGGACAGAATTTCGACTTACACCCTTACAACATTTGCTAACATACCCTTATTATTAGGATTAAAATTAAAATTAAAATTAAAATATAAATATAAATATTTACGTATAGATATAGAGAGGATGGATATATGTTGGTTTTTGCGATCAGAATTCGTTTGCTTTTATAGGGAGTTTCGGAATTTGGGGCTCCGCGACTCGCGGCACTTTTTGCCTTCAAACTCCGCGAGTCGCGGAGTTTGTAAATACAGCTCACTCCATTTGGAGTCTTTCTTGCCGACGGATTTTTATTATTTATATAATATATAAATAATTATAAGAATTATTTAAATATTATATTATATTTATGTGCATAGTTGACTTGTAATTTTTAGTCCGTTGCGTCGAGCGTTGAGAGTTGACTCTGGTCCCGGTTCAGGATTTTCGAACGTCCTTGCGTACAATTTAATATCTTGTACTTTGCGTTTTGAATCTTGTACTCTTGTAATTTCGAGACGTTTCTTATCAATAATTGGAACCTCTTTGATTGTCTTTTGTACTTTTGAGCTTTTTGGTCGTTTGCGTCTTCAATTCGTCGAATCTGTCTTTTGTCTTCACCTTTTATTATTTAAACGAATATCACTTTTAAATAGAACAATTGAAACTAAAAGCTTGTCTTTCTTGAGGAATAATGCTATGAAATATATGTTCGTTTTTAGCATTATCATGGAGCTTGGGGGTTGACATTCACAATTGTAGTGGCTATTCGTTCAGTTATCATTTCCTCAATCTGTGCTGCTGTGGGCTTTGATCTTCCGTTTGCCATTGATATTCGAAACAGAAATTTCGACTTAAGTCAAAATGCAGCATTTAATAAATAATAATACGGTATATGGTAACCAGCATGGAATCAACACAACACATGCTAATTAAGTAATGCAACTAGATACAGATACCACAACATCATCATATAGTAACGTAAATAGAACACCGCACAGAAATTAAACAACACAAAGTTCCATTCATTAAATAAGAAAGTGACATACATACGCATACGGTTCGTACAATACATGAGTAAAACATGAAACTATAACCGGAATTATATAATGAAATCTAATACAATAGCCTTAGGGTGACGGTGGGTAAAGGATGTCCAGTATGTGGGACACCTGGTCCTCGAGCTCAGTTACCCGAGCACGGAGGGCATGTACTTCCCTCGTCAGTTCCTCGACGACGGGGGATGCTGGTGGGGTAGGCGGTGCGGATGGTACAGGTGGATCTGGTGGTGTAGACGGTCCTGCACCAGAAGTAGATGCTGTGTATCGGGATGCCTTACGCACGAATGGATCGCCAGGGTAAGGCACAACCCGCTTGCGGGCGGTGACCCTAACCTTCAGTCCATGTGCGTTAACCACGAACCTACCTCCGTTAACCCCTGGAATAACAGTACAATCGAAACGATACCGCTTCTTCGGCGGGGTAGAGGGCGGCTGCACGGGCATCTACTCAGGGTCCTCGTCGAAATCCTCCTCGCTGAAGTCATCGGATGATGAGTCTTCTGAACTATCAAAGGGTGGATCTGCTCGACCGGTGGTCATCAGTCGGTATCTGCAAGGCGGGATCGGCACGACATGTCCATCAGAAAGACTTCGGCCTAACGATACTCATAGTAGCATCATGAGGAGCATCACCAACACCCTTTGAAGAACTAACCGAAATGATGTAAGGTGATTTAACTGGGGAAATAGCCACATAGTACATACACTAGTTGCGCCTTTCTTTAAAGACCCGAATTAAATTCTGGAGACCGCTTGTGACACGTCATACAAAATTTACATGTACGGATCATCAACAACAGGATCATTACAAGGTCAAACACTATATGCTGTTTTAAAATAAGTTTGCATTCATAAAACGGAGTGACGTCTTAACCAACATTAAAAATTTAACATACGATAGTGTGCTTCTACGAATAGAAGGCAATAATAATAGTACGTGACCCATAGGTCGTTACAAATTCATTGTTTCAAAAGTAACATAGTTTGAATGCAAAGTAAATGTTTCATGCGGAGACATCTCTAAAACCAGCGGGAGTCTACAGCAAGACTAGTACAGCGGAAGCAACCAAACTCTAAGCACCTGAGAAAACATGCTTAAAAACGTCAACACGAATGTTGGTGAGCTATAGTTTAAGTATAACAGTAATGTAAGGTAGGCCACGAGATTTCAGTGTTTCAAAACAGTATGAAAAGTATATGTTCAACCGTGGGCACTTGGTAACTAACTTAACGTAATATCACCCCCTGAAAGTACACTTGGCGAGTGCATAAGTTTATGAAGTATTAAACACCCGTTAAATGCTAGCGCTACTACCCCGAGTGGGGATGTCAAACCCTATGGATCCATATCTAAGATTCTCGTTCACTGTTCAAAAACCAATGACTAAACGTTACCGAGCTAAGGGGAAAGTTTATGCCGTTGTATAACCCACACATATATAAAGTTTAAGTACTCGTGCCTAGTATGTAAAATGTAAAACGCGCATGTATTCTCAGTTCCCAAAATAGTTAAAGTAAAAAGGGATGTTATAACTCACAGTGAAAAGTAGTTAAGTCGGTACGAGACAAGTAAGCAAGTAGTTGGTCTGAAAGGTCCTCAACCTAAGTCAAAAGTTAATAAGTCAGTAAATCGTTCCCAAAGGTTTAAAAGTATGTAAATTAGGTCTTAAGTATCATCATCATTCATCATTAATCAAAAAGTGTAAAGTAAGTTTCAATCAAGAATAGAGTTTGAAATAAAGGCTGACTTCGTTCAGTCGCCACGACCTCTATACAAACTGAAATGAGGAGAGACCAGTGGCCATGGCTCCGTATATGAGTCCCCTAGTTTCTGACCATTTTCCAGAAACAAACTCGTCTTCGTTTAACCGTGGCAATGGTTTAAGTGCGAGTAGGTAAGAAATTTCAGCACAACGTTAATAGGGTGTAGTGACTTTCGGAAGGCCATAAAACCTAAACCGTAACTCGGATTAAGACGAGGCCTAAACGGAAAATCATCTACTCGAACCAAACTAACTGAAATTAAACTATCCAGTAGCCTGATCAGAACTAGAAAACAGTAAACAAAGTTCTCCGGTGGGTTCTTGGTGCTTGATGCTCATCACGGTTCTCATCCTTGATGCTTATAGCTTCAAGTGTACAACTCGTTGATGTGTTTGCATCATCGTTACCAAGTTTTGACCATCATAACACTATTGTTTGTCTAAGATATGTAGCACAACTCAATTAAGGGTTGTAGGAAGGTTGATGAACCAAAGTTACATCAAGATCTTAGATCCGACACATACAAGAGTTCTAATAATATTATTAAGCTATAAACTTGAAAGTAAACTAAATAAACAAGATCTTAAGTTGTAGAACTTAGATCTTAGTTAGATCTTAAAGATCCTAGACTAAAAAGTCTAGATCTAGTGTTCTTAAGTTAAACGCTAAGTTATAGAACTTGAATCTTAATTTTAATGAAACCATAAGTCATGAAACTTTGGTTTTAATCTTGTAAAATGTATGTAAGCTTATAAGCTCTTGTTTTAAACAAAATTAGAAGACCATAAGCTATAGAAACTTAGATCTATCATAAGTATATGAAGTTATAACTAGAAAGTTAAACTTCCATGTTCTTGAACTTACAAAGTTTAACTTTAGTTTCAAGAAATATGAGATTAAGTTTAGCTAGTAATACTTGACCAAATTAACAATATCACAACTTTAAAGTACTTACAAAAGAAAGAAATAACTAAAGTTACAAGTATTATGTTCATGTTTGTTTCATACTTGAGAAGATTCAAATCAAAGTTTGGATCTTAAGGAAATAAACTTCAAGTCTACAAAACATGAACACAAGTATGATTATAATGCTTATGAACTTTAAATCTTATAACATTTTAAGTGTAGAACCATAAGTTATAGAAACTTAGATCCTTATTCTTGGTTCTTCATCAAACAAAGACGAAAGTAACAAGATTACATGAAGATACAAGTTAGAGAACTTGATCTTTAACAACAACAAACAACAAGTAACTAGTAAATGATGATGATGGAACTCGAATTCAAAGGAAAGAAAAGAAAGAAAATAAGTTTATTACTTACAAAGTTTGAGAGAAAAAGATGAGAGAAAAGAGTAGTGCAAGTATGTATGTGTGGAAAATGAAATGATACTTGCAAATAAGTTACAAAAAAATTGAAAAATGGAGCTCTCCTCCCATGCTACACAAACCGTCACTTTTGGGGGTTAAAAAGGGAAGTCAAAAGCTCACTTTCAAGTATTGGATGATGGTGTATGCTAGGATGAGTAATAAGTTAAATGTATGGGAAGTTGATACTAGCATGCTTGAGACAACTTTGTCTCCTCATTAACTAATTAATCCATGCTTAACATTAATAAGTTACTAGCATAAAAGTGGGCTTACAAGTAGTCCATTAAGTAAGTAGGGTGGGCTTCCAAGTCCAAATATATAAGCCCAAGTACAAGTCCATGTAAATATGCAACAATTAAATAAATAAAGCCCAAGTAATTAACTAGTTACATTAGTTAATTAAAAATGATCAATAATAATTAATCATGAATGCAAATAATATTCTAAATATTATTCGTGAAAAGTACGTGTGTCACAAAGACAAGTCGGGATATGGAAAGTCGATTACGGTAACAAGTAAAATGTATAACAATACATTTATTAAAGCGCAAGTATTAATAATAAATATTAATAAATATACGTTGGAAAATCCAGGGTCGTTACACCTCTTCTTCCACATCTTCTTCAGTCGGTAACACAAGATTCGCCTCTTGAACCTTATCTTTAACATGCATCGCCCCTCGTATTGAGTCCCAATAAGGGTCAGCAAAAGAGGGCAAAGCCTCAATCGCAACAGTGTCCAGAGCCAGCACAGAATTACCTGTTGGACTCTGCGCAATCAGTGAAACGGTCCCAGGAGCAAACACAACTGAACGATTAGTGCACGCAAGTACCTCTCGCTCGAATTCATCGAACAACATTCATTCTAAACTGGCCAAAACAGTAACCTCGGACACCCAAACGTGATTAATCGAGGAACTTGATCATGAATATATTTAGCGCATTTAGACTTAATGAATGCAAACATAGAACTAATATTTCCAAGAACAATAGAAGACCTAGCCACACACAAAACCTCTCCAAATAGACCACCGATCTTCGTAGCATTAACATCTGAAATACCAATAGCCGGGGCACCTTTAATTTCGATCCACGTTAACCGAAAATATGAATATGCTATTTCTGAGAACGGGACAGCTGAAACAAAGTCTTATGATCGAAAGGAAGGCATGTTATCATAACAGACCCAGTCTGTGCATACGCATACGAAAGCGAATAAACCAAATTTACTACTATGCTCGACGGCAGCCTTCCTCCCTTTTAAGTAATCTTTGGCCTTTAAAATCTTTCAGAGGAACGGAAGCCACCAAAAGAATAGACAACTCCAACCGGTCGATAATGGGGTTGTTTGGAAAGATTTTACAACGTAATTTAATGCTAGAATAACCTGGATTCTTTTCGGAAAAACCCGACGTCAGACGAGTTGGCCATCCAATGAAGATTGGACGTCCAAAAATCCGGGATCCGTTAAGAGTAGAAACAGCCACCGTAGCATCAGATACGTTGACTTAGGAAAGTGATGCATATCGTCTTGATGGCCACCATTTAATTTTAGATATCTCTCAATATTTACCGAAAACACTATTAACCATATGTCGTGTACAAGTATTTTCGATTCTACCTAGAAAAACTCTACGACCTGTAGAGTTTAAGATCGTCAGAAAATTACCTCCGGCGAAGGAGAAGTTGTTCCATTTAGAGAGGAACTTGGACGGGCAGGGGGATGAACAATGTAGAAGGTGGCCGGAGAAGGGGGAAGTAAGTTAGGTGATGATCGGAGTTAATATTGGGAAAAATTTGATCGGAAGGATTTAAAGAAGAGAAAATTACACAGAGACCGAGTCAGAATGTTGAAATATAGTAATGTATTTCTAGACTCATCTACATGTAATTAGGAATAAAAAGATTAATCTAGAATTATGTAGTAGTATTAGATATTAACTAGTAGATATTTAATTAGAATAATCTAGAGTAGCAATTGCTAGATGATTCTAGCCAACTTAGAAGGCCTATAAATAGGCTAAGATGTTTGCAAAGTTGATGTACACAAACACAACACACAAGCAATTTCACTAATAAAAAGTCCATTTACAAAAAAGTCTACTTCATCTATTCTCTTTTTACAAACAAATCCCCTCAACAACATAAACATTTTAAACTCCTAACTAAAATTAACCATCACAATTTAATAAACTAAATTAACAACAATTCTAACAAGTGGTATCAAGAGCCGTATTGGGCGTTCGTTCGAGTACACCATGACTACCGTTGGTGCATACAATATTCCTGTTCCCATCTTTGATGGCGACAACTATGATTTTTAGAGTATCCGAATGAAGACATATTTCCAAGCACAAAGGTTGTGGGATATTGTCGAAGTCGGGTTTACAACTCCAAAAGACATCGGAACTCTGTCCGTGGAAGAACAGGAAAAATACAACAAAAATGTTGTAAGAAATGCTGCTGCTCTAGGCTATATTCAACAAGCCTTGACATCGTCTATCTTTCCACGAATTATGGGAGCTACGACAGCCAAAGAGGCGTGAAAGATCCTTTAAGAAGAATTTGAAGGAAATGTCAAGGTGAGATCTGTTAAACTACTAACTCTAAGACGAGATTTTGAAAATTTAAATATGAAAGACACCGAGACCGTAACAGATTACTATTCTAGAATTAAAGAAATAGTAAATCAAATGAGAGCCTATGGAGATAATATAACTGATAAAAGGATCGTAGAAAAGATACTTATCAGTATGACCGAAAAATACGATCATGTCATTACCGTTATTGGAGAGTCAAAAGACATTGAGACTCTGTTAGTAACGGAATTAGTTGGATCTCTAGAAGCATATGAGGCTAGACTGAGTTGGCGTAGTGAAAACTCACTTGAAAGTGCCTTTCAGTCTAAACTCAAATTATGGTCTCAAAAATCAAACAATGGGGGAAAAGAAATCTTGAAGAAAATTCGAGAGGAGGAGAAAAACCCAAAACCGGGTCCGATCCGAGAAGAAAAACCAATCCTCCATGTGGTATTTGCAAAAGGACAAACCACTTGGAGAAAGATTGTTTTCACAAAGGAAAACCACAATGCAATAACTGCAAAAGATTTGGGTATCTAGAAAAAGATTACCGTTTTAAACAAAATCATCTAGCTAACTTCACAGAAGAAAGTGAAGATATGCCGGAGAACAAAAATCAGCTATTCTATGCCTGCCATGTCGCAAATAAACAGAGGGACGATACTTGGTTGATCGACAGTGGGTGCATCAACCACATGACAGGAGATGAAAAGTTATTTGATAGTATCAACACCTCCGTAAAGTCTCGCGTCAAACTAGGGAATGGAGCGCTTGTTGACACTAAAGGCAAAGGTACGATAACTGTTCAAACTAATAACGTCACTCGATCTGTTAATGATGTTCTTTTAGTACCAAGCCTTGCAAGTATCTTGCTGAGTGTTGGACAAATGATGGAGCACGGATACTCTTTACTCTTCGAAGACAAATCATGCGTTATTCGTGACAAGAAAAATAACTATAAATTAATAGCCGAAGTGCCAATGGAGAATCGCAACTTTCCACTTCATTGGCAGTATATCCAAGACACAGCCATGAAAGTTCAAGTTGAAGAATCATGGCTATGGCATAGAACATTTGGCCACTTTAACTTTCACGCACTAAAAATCCTCTAACAGAAGAATATGATGAGAGACTTGCCTAACATAGAAGAGATCACCGACACGTGTGAAAGCTGTATGATGGGCAAGCAACATCAAAAACCTTTCCCTCGTGACAAATCATGGAGAGCAAAAGGTATACTAGAGCTGGTGCACACTGACGTATGTGGACCAATGAGGACCCCGTCTCTTAACCAAAATAGGTACTTTATCCTCTTCATCGATGATTATTCTAGAATGACGTGGGTTTACTTCATGCGTGAAAAATCTGAAGTATTTACTATATTCAAGAAGTTCAAGAATTTCATAGAAAAGAGTAGTGGCCATCATATAAAAACACTAAGGAGTGATAGAGGAAAGGAATATACCTCTACACAATTCAATAAATTTTGCGAAAATGAAGGAGTTAAATGCCAACACACTGTTGGTTATGCCCCTGAGCAAAATGGTGTCTCTGTACGCAAAAATAGAACTGTAATGGAAATGACCAAAACAATGATACATGAAAAAGGCCTTCCAAACAGTTTATGGGCTGAAGCTGTATACACAGCTGTATATATACTAAATCGAAGTCCCACAAAAGCTGTCGAAAACAAGACTCCGATAGAGGCATGGAGTGGAAGGAAACCGTCGGCGAAACATATGCGAGTATTTGGATCTATCTGCTACATCCATATTCCAAAGGAGAAACGTCACAAGCTCCAAGAAAAATCAGAGAAGGGAATATTCTTGGGCTATAGCACACAATCAAAAGGTTATCGAGTCTACAACTTGAAGACCAATAACATTGTAATCAGCTGAGACGTGGAGTTTGACGAAGACGCTTCTTGGAATTAGGAGAAAGATAAAGTCGAAAAATAAACATATTTGCCGAGGATATCTATAGAAACTCCAGCTCAACAATCACTACAAACGGAGCATCCTAGTCATGAAAGTACTGGAGAAACGAGCCCTACTACGCCAACTTCTCCATCAGCAACAATACCTATGGCGCAAGACGAGTCAAGTCCGGAGTCAACACCTGGAAGAGTCAAAAAGTTAACAGAGGTATATGAGACTTGCAACTTTACAACTATAGAACCCGAAAGCTATGAAGTTGCAGCCAAAGATGAAAAGTAGGTGGTTGCTATGAACGAAGAAATCAGAATGATCGAGAAAAAAAAACACATGGGAGTTAGTTGATCCTCCAGAAAATAAAGAAATCATTGGAGTTAAGTGGGTTTACAAAACAAAACTCAACCCTGATGGATCTATACAAAAACATAAAGCAAGACTAGTAGCTAAAGGATACTCACAACAGCCCGGAGTTGACTACAAAGAAACTTTTGCACCTGTAGCACAACTGGATACTATACGAGCACTTATGGCGTTAGCAGCTCAACGAAGGTGGAAGATTTACCAACTAGATGTGAAATATGCCTTTCTAAATGGGTTTCTAGAAGAAGAAAGTTACGTGGAGCAGCCACAAGGGTTTATTAAGAAAGGAAAAGAAGATCAAGTCCCGAAGCTCAAGAAAGCCTTATATGGACTTAAACAAGCACCACGCGCATGGTACAGTCGCATTGATAGCTACTTCACAAGTTTAGGCTTCAGGAGGAGTCAAAGTGAGCCCATACTCTACATCAAAACCCAAGGTAACTCTGACACTCTCATTATTTCCTTGTATGTTGATGATCTTATATATACGAGAAACAATGAGAAAATGATACAAGAGTTTGAGGAAGACATGATGAAAACGTTCGAGATGAGCGACCTTGGATTGATGCGCTATTTTCTTGGCATCGAAATCAGTCAAGAAAATGAAGGCATCTTCATATGCTGATAGGTCAGATCATGTTGAGATTGAGAGAAAAGATAAGATATAGTGAGATTCGGTATATAGGAAGAAGACTCGGTATGAGAGAGAATCGGTACAAATTAAATTCCACAGCTTCTAGAACTCGGTTACAATGCAATGGCTATCTAATTAGGACTACATAGGTTCCTTATATAGCCCTCTTCTAAGGAACCTTCATTTAAGCTTAATTCACATTAACACTATACAACTTCGGGGTCCTAACAATCTCCCCCTTAGTGTTAAATATGAACTTTACAATATAATCCTATTGTGAAATCTTGAGAGGTCCAAACGTTAGTTTCCATCGTGAGCCATCTGGTTTTGAAACTTCTACTTGATTTTCTGAAATTTGCTTAGAAGTTTTCCAGACTCCCCACATTTTCCTTGGATCTCCCTCATGTAATGGATATTCATCCATTTCCTTGAAATACCTTCTCATTCTCTAGCCACGAAGAATCTCAAACTATCTTGTATAGATTCGGAGCTTTAAACGATCTCTGATATTCTTTATAAACTCTCTAAGACCCATTTTTGTATCAAAGTCATCAACTTTGCTTTGATGAATTTTAAGATACTTCAGTGCAGCCTTAAGGGTTCCATCTAAATATTTGTTCAGCTCTTCAGTACGAATGAACACCTTTTCCTTTTGAGAATTTACAAATACAAACCCTTCGGGTTCGAATTGCATTTGAAACATCCTCATATCCTTCAGTCCCTCCGTAAATTGATTCGGACACATTATTCGAATCTTTTTCCTATTTGCTTCGAGACCTATTTGAAAATGTTCACGTCTCATCAGTTCAATTGTCTCCATCATGTATCTTTTCACAGCTTCCAAAGCTTGAACCTTAGCAAAAGGTCGAATGGTGATGATACTGAGGTAGTTGTAGATGTGAATGATGTCAAGCATATCAAGATTATGAAAATCTGCTTCTGTGAACTTGTACTCTTTCTCATCTTCTCTAATAACGTGGAACTGACTGATGACGTCTTTCTTTTCACTTATTTCTACTCCGACTCGAGCAATATTCAACACTTCTGAAATACGATATTTTCTTTGAAGCCACAAATCATCTTCATCTTTGTTGATATGTTTCCTCCACATAAACTCATACCAATTCCTTTCACTTGCGGGAAGCAATCGTGAACCTATACAGTAAACCTTTTACTCCTTGGTGTATCTTTGATGCGGAAGATCTTGTAAGCATTTTCTTCGATGAATGTGTTTCGTAACGTTATAAAATCATGTTCAACTCCAAATAACAATCTTTGTTCCTGATTCTTAAAGAATATTCCATGGTTGTATTTGAATCTGGAATTTACTATTTCACTTGATGTAGATGTACCAGAAGTTGAGCTTTCATTAGCATTTGTTGGATATGAACTCGATGAGGGTGTAGAATTTCGATGAATGATCAGTTGGATTTATTGCATCATCATTTGGAACATCATCATCTTCAATATGATCAAAGATATCATCTTTATTTGGATCAACATAAAGATTGTCTTCATCATCAGAAGAAGAATCCATTTCATCATCACTTTCTATTACAGGATCAGGATTCCCTTCATCTACAATCTCTACATCTTTCGGAATTGAAGATACTGAAGATAACTTGCTTAAGATGACAAACCCATCATCATCCGTCTCTTCAAGATAAAAATCACTTAAGTTCAAATCCTCATCTACTGGTCCACTATCAGCCTCTTTATGAACAATTGAAATTATAACTTGCTCAGGCTCCTTATCATCAATTTCATCATGTACAGAAACCATTTCTGATTCCGTCTGAACTTGTTGAGCTTGTGAAGCTGATGAAGATCTCACATCACCACCCTTGGTTGAAATGTTCACCAATAGATATTCTCCATCTACTCCTATCTCCCCCTCATGGCTATTCTGAGGATCAGAATCGTCATGTTCATCATCACGGTGAGGACTTAAAGGAGAAGAGCAGGAAGTAAGTGGATATCCAACACGAGCAGGAAACAATGCTTGAAGCGAAGTGCGTCGAAGAACATCAAGATTGACTCTAGAAAACATACGAATGAAATATTCTTGCTCCAAAGCATCATAGAAATGTGGTAAACGAGAGGGTGATGATGGAAAAGTAACAATGGGAATAGCAGCAGCAGCATCTGTTGAAGGCGATGTCGATGGAAGTGTGTGAGTTGCCGTGAGGGTAGGTAAGGATGATTGTGCGTTATTATTCTTATATGTAGGGCTGTACATACTACTAGTCAGATTCGTGATATCCCCTTCTGATGGAGGTTGGGTAACAACAGGAGTTGTCACCGGCGAAGTTTCTTTCAAAGCATCCGCCTCCATGACTTTAGTCTCATGGGACTCTGACAGAGTAGCAGAACTACCCGTCGGTTTAGCTCTCGCAGAGATATTGCTATCTCCAACTCCTGAAATCATTGATATACCATGAGGTGGTAAATCTCTTTCAGTTAAAGACTCTTCCTCCAGACCCTGAGATTCAGAATCCGGAAGAGAAGTGGTTTGATCCAATGAATCACTTTCATGAATCAAGGGATCAGTCTGCTGGAAGTCTGATAAATATCCCGAAGGATTGTCATGTTGACTCGTTTCCATCGGACGCGGCAGATCTCCCTCATCAAGATAAGCCAGACCTCGAGACCCTGTTGTACATTGAGGCACAGGAGGATTTCCAGCCGATACGCAGGGTGCCTTTTCAAGAATTTTTGGCTCCTCTTCGGCCGTTCTGGACTTCAATGATTGAGTTTCCTCAATCGATTGAGTCAACGCTGTGAAGACCCGTCCTAATCCATCCGGACGAAGTCCATATCGATTATAGACGATTCACATCAGTTGATTACATCGCGAGGTACTTGACCTCTATATGATACATTTTACAAACATTGCATTCGTTTTTGAAAAGAAAATCTTTCATTTCATCGAAATTTGACGGCATGCATATCATTTCATAATATATCTAACTATAATTGACTTAATAATAATCTTGATGAACTCAACGACTCGAATGCAACGTCTTTTGAAATATTCCATGAATGACTCCAAGTAATATCTTTAAAATGAGCAAATGCACAGCGGAATGTTTCTTTCGTACCTGAGAATAAACATGCTTTCAAGTGTCAACCAAAAGGTTGGTGAGTTCATTAGTTTAACATAAAATAATCATTTCATAATTTTAATAGACCACAAGATTTTATATTTCCATTTCTCATAAACATACGTCCCATGCATAGAGACAAAAATATCATTCATATGAATTGAACACCTGGTAACCAACATTCACAATATATATATATAAGAATATCCCCATCATTCCGGGATCCTCCTTCGGACATGATATAAATTTCGAAGTACTAAAGCATCCGGTACTTTGGATGGGGCTTGTTGGGCCCGATAGATCTATCTTTAGAGTTCGAGTCAATTAGGGTGTCTGTTCCCTAATTCTTAGATTACCAGACTTAATAAAAAGGGCATATTCGATTAGATAATCCAACCATAGAATGTAGTTTCTATTACTTGTGTCTATTTCGTAAAACAGTTATAAAAGCAGCGCATGTATTCTCAGTCCCAAAAATATATATTGCAAAAGCATTTAAAAAGGGATTAATGAAACTCACCTAATGTATTTTGTAGTAAAAATACATATGACGTCATTTAACAAGTGTAGGGTTGACCTCGGATTCACGAACCTATATCAATTATATATATATTAACACATATAATTGAAATCGAATGAACTTATATAACTTAAATTGTATGTTATATATATTTAATTTGAATATATATAAAATGATTAGTATTTATGTAGTTATATCAATATATATATATATATATATATATATATATATATATATATATATATATATATATATATATATATATATATATATATATATATATATATATATATATATATATATATATATATATATGACTAATATCATTTTAAAAATACAAAATTTGTTATATGAAATTTTATATGATGTTAACAGGTATAATATAAAAATTTTATGTAATATTATAAATATATTTTTATAAATATTATTTGCTTGATAAAATTGTAATTTTTATAAAAATGAAACTTTTAATAATAAAGATATTAATAATAATAAAAATAAGATTTATACCGTCTCGATTATCATCATCGACTCATGATCATAAATATCATCACCCGAATTAATATCAATATAACATCACAATCATCATTATCATACCATTGATCTCGTATCATCATATTTCTCCCATCACTATATCATATATTTCATTATGATCATCACCTAAACATCATTCTTTATATCCTAACCATTAATCATCGTCTTAAGATCTATTAACATCATGACCCTTTGTTTATCGTCATCCCTATACGATCATTATCATAAGTATCATTATCAAATTCATCTAATCATTTTCAATATCATGATCCTACAGTATTATCATAATCACATACCATCTTAGTTTAATACAACATGCCATCACCATCTATCATAACATCATTATTATCATAATCATAAACATCATCATCAATTATCTCGCTGTAGTAAAAGTCACAAGATAGTTCTTAGACTAACAATACAAACGGCCCAATGACTAAAACAATTCTCGGCCCAACTCTTTAAACATGCAATGGCCCTGTAATTGAAATAAATCTTACGGTCCACAGTGATTTCCTAACCCCCACAGAAAAATTCATAGCCCAATAACCTAACCATGTTAGGGTCCATGGCACGATGCTGACTCTCGAACAGGAACAGATATGAATGAATCAATCTGCAGCTGTCACTTTACAGCTCATCTTCCATTATCAAATTCATAATCAAAAAGGACCGCTTACCGACAGTAATAAAATACATAATCAAGTATTATTATAAGTGTCTTCTTTTTCATAGTTTCATCATCATCATTCTTTATTTATTTTCTTCGGTTGCAGCAGTTTTAGCGAAACAGAAAAAGGATAGAGGTCTAAACAATAGCAGCACTTTATTATAAGGTGATTAGTTTGATTTGACTCCAATAGAAGTAGGGTAGCAGACGCTTGTAATGGTTTTTGGGCTGCAACCAGTAAGATCTCGAACAGGAATAGAAACATATCAATTGTAGATTGGTTGTCGTGTTGGTGAGAGCTGGAGTGAATTTGATTGTTGATCGTGGTTTATGAAGAAGAAAAACAATTAGGAAGAGGTGAGAGAGAAGAGAGAGAGTGAGATGGTTGTGCTGTGGTTTGGGTCTGCTGAACCAGAATCGTTCGAAGGAATTTAGCAGGAGTTTCATAAACAATTTTGGATGGGTTTCAATGGTTAGGGTGGTCTTGAAGATGTAGGGTTGTGTCTGATTTTATGATGAGGGTGGTGGTAGATGGTTAGTTTCAAGTGGTGATGTTCGATTGTGGTTTGAGGTTGGTGTGCTCGATGATATTGTGAGACGAAACAGAAAATAGAATAGCATGAAACAATTCGGTTAGTGTTCATATTCGTTTGATGATTGCTAAAAGGTTGTGGGTCTTCCTTTAACAAAACAGAATATACAACGAGAAAGATGGAAACCGTTGGTGATCTTCATGGTGATGAACTACGGCTGTGGTGACTGTTTTGATGGTTCATGGTTACAGAAACAACGTGAAGTGGTTGTTTGGTGAAAGAGTCGATGATGGTGAAGGTAGGTTGTGTTAGTGATCGATTAACTCAGAAATCCATAAAGACTCGATGGTCTTGACCGAAGAAGATGGTGGTTATGGTGATCTAGTGATGTGTTAATGAAGGGTGTGAGAGTGAGGTGATGTCGAGGAAGAAGAAAGATGCATAAAAGAAAAAAATAATTGATTAATAGGTTATAAAGTTAGATATTTGAATGAGAGCAATAATGTGTCAATTATATCACGGGTCTTTGTTTGTAAAGGAGATTGTGATGTTTTTCTCTAATGCTCTCTCAAGTATAATGCATATATAGATAAAGTAGAAGGAGATCGTCACAAACACTGTATTGTACAGAAAGAAAATGAGATTATAAATAAAAAGTGATTTTTGATTGATAACAGAATTTGTTCTTTGTGAAATTGGTTGGTACGAATTTGACAATAAAAAAAATAGTGTGAAAGTTACCTTAATCAGATTTTGATTCCCATTAGTACGTATGATAAAAGATTAATAATTAATAATTATAAATATAATAATAATTATAATTCTAATAATATTAATAGTAGAATTAGTATTAATGATATTAATGTTATCAACTAATACTATTAATAATATTACTAATGATAAATATAATAAGTTGTATTATTTTCTATTAACATAACTATAATAATACTAATGTTAATAATAATAATAATAATATTGATAAAAATAATAATAATAGTAATAATAATAATAATAATAATAATAATAATAATAATAATAATAATAATAATAATAATAATAATAATAATAATAATAATAATAATAATTGATCGATATCCCTTAAAATTAAAATCTTACTACTAATTATAATGATATAAAAAAGTAGATGTATCAATTATATATATATTAGATTAAATAGTACAATACTAATATTAACATTAACATTAATACGAATATTCATAATGAAAGTAAATATTAATAATATTAATATAACATTTATATTTTAACTTGTAATTGAATATATTAATATTACAATTTATTAATCAGTTAATATTTAATACTTATATATAACAACATATATTAAGTATTTATTATTTATTCCCTACAATATAATTATAATTATTTATAGAAATCATATATATATTTATATTTATTTACACACAATTGTTCGTGAATCGTCGGAAATAGTCGAGGGTTAGTTGAATGCATGAAGTAGTTCAAAGTTTTAAGACTCAATCATTACATACTTTGCTTATCGTATCGAAATCAAATAAGATTCAGGTTTAAATTTGGTCAGAAATTCCCGGGTCATCACAGTACCTACCCGTTAAAGAAATTTCGTCCCGAAATTTGAGTGAGATCATCATGGCTAACAATAAATATGTTTCCCTGACGAGTACGAGCTGATAAATAGTGTTTTATCATTATTGAATGATACAGATAAAATAATTCGATTATTCGAAGAGCACGAATGAAGCTATCACAAAAGATTGAAATGAGGAAAATAAGAATTGCCTTAGCTTTTGACGCAGTCAGGGTTGATTTTAGAAATTAGGTGCGTCTTAACTTCTGACGTTGACTTGAATGAATTCCGGAATTCAAGGGAATTAAAGAAAATCTTCAAAATCTAAAAGATTTGATTCTTCGGCGATTAAGAAAATTAAGATCTCTATAATTAATTACGGTGATCTGCCTTGATTACTTTGTATGATATTTCCACTATTAATTAAGCTTTTTCGTTCCATTATTCTCACCATTCCTATACTTTCTTTCTTAGTTCATACATCCAAAAGATCGTGAAAATGCTTAATCCCGTTCTAATCATTGATATTTTCCAAACTATCCTTTCTGTCATCCTTCTTTTAAATCTTCCACCAGAAAAATATGTTTACTTCTACCATTACCTTGGGGTGATACTATTCTTAATTCTACCATGTCTTTATATTGCTATTCGTATTAATATCCATGGTTTGTAACCTCCCTGTTGTTATTGGGCTCTATATCTCCCCTTATATTTCAATGTCCTTATTTCTGTTTCCGATAATCATTGTTATCTGCAGTTAATACTCACTCCTATTTGCTGCGATTTATACTCCATTTTCTATTTTGGAGCTTTGTCCCTTCGTTTCCTCTTCTTGCGATTGGGCATCTCTTGTAATGGTCCAGAATTCGCGGATATAAGTTTCAGAATGAACATTGTTAATGTTAATGTTCTAAGAAGGAAATTGTAATAGCACGATCTTGATTTGTCACATTACCAGAATATCACGGAAAAGATAGAACTATCAAGAAAATATGTTCTTGATATGTTTATAGATTAAATAGAATGTAAGAGTCGTGTAACATGGCATATGATGATGTTATAATCTGTGAATCATCACGTTCCATTAGAAACTCAGCATGACTTACTGTAATTTAATCACGTTGATCAAGTGTCATTATATTATACTAACTCATGCATCAGTTCCCAACATTACTTTAATAACATTCGTATTTTAAGCTCGAAAGTTTACAGAATATAGAAACTAACAGTTTCTATATTATGTAACACTGATTGCACGAAGGGATTAATGATTTCAGATAAGAATAGTTATGAAAATATCTTCAGAAATATGGAGGATATTTATAATGAAAGATACGATAATATCTTGGAATATCTAAGATCAGAGGATGATAGAAACTATTGTCTGCAAGGGTTTAGAGTAAGGAGCAAGATATTCACTAAAGACTTTAGCAGACATTGAATCATTTGGATTCTTTGAAGTCAAACTTATTCTTTGTGATTTGTCCACAGCTTTCTTCATAGTTTCGCATAATCTGCTTTTCGGTACTAAATTTTCTATTGAATGTTTCCAATATAATGATACACAGGAAGCACGAAGAGGTATATAATTTCGGACGAGAATATTTATGAAAATATCCTCAGAAATATCGAAGATATTGATGATGATATTTTGGAATTTCTAAGTTCGATGGTTAATGGAGAAAGATTTTTCGCAAGATTTTAACATGATTTTGGAGTAAGATATTCTCTAAAGATTTCAACGGATCCAGAATTACATGAATCCTTTGAATATAGGGTTTGGTCCTTGTATTTGTCCTTGGTCTCCTTCATGGGTAGCTCAATCTATTTTTCAATACCCAATTTTCTATCGAGCGTTCCTAACACTCCTTTCTTTATCATCAAACTTTTGGTCGTTTAGACCATCTACCATTTTTATGTTTCCTATGCATTTAATGCTATGATATCTGAATCATCGGTTATTAATCCGAGGTGGTTTCAGGAAAATTGTGTTTTTAGATGATTAAACGCCGATGGTAATATGGTGGAATATGAAAGGTCCTTCGGTAACGATAAAAGAACATACATATAATTCAAGGTGATAATAAGGTTGTTTCGAACGAAAAGTCGAAGTTGATTTGCTGAAGCTGTGACAAAATTTGCTACCTTGAAAAAGGGATTGCAAAGTTATTTTGCTAATAAATGCCAAAGGATCTGACGCGGCTACGTGTTAAACTTTTACTCAGTTGCCGAGGTTTTTCTCAGGTGAATAACTATATGCACAAATCTTTCCTTCCGTAGATGAAGTGCGGTTGATTCATCCTCCCGATTGAGATGTTTTCAAGAATCATAAAAGGTTTGAACGTGAATCATAATCGTCAAGATACAAATGAGGTTTAAGATGAAATCAAGTGGCAAACTTGAAGAATTGTTTAGTTTCATATGTTATAATCAGTATTTTAATTCATTTTAATTGTCCAATGTTGGCAGTCGACAGTCCAATAATTCATATAAATTTTAATATATAATATTCGAATCAATTAATACGTGTCGTGACCCGTATACGTCTCAGACTCGATCACAACTCAAACTATATATATTATTGTAGAATCAACCTCAACCCTGTATAGAGAACTCGATCATTACTGCATATAGAGTGTCTATGGTGATTCCAAATAATATATATAGATGCGTCGATATGATATGTCAAAACCTTGTATACGGGTCCCGATATTTAAAGTGCGTAAAATAAATAACAGAAACTAAATGATGATAAATAAAGTGCGTAAAGTAAATAATAGAAATTAAATGACGATAAATAAAATTGCGAGAATGTAAATTGCGATAATTAAATTGCGATAAATAAAATGTAACCAGTTAGCTAGGAACAGCTAGCTAGGATCTTGTTAGCGTGATTTCTTAACAAAATTTCATATTGGTAATTAGTCTGTTTCTAATCAATTTTTATTGTGTCCATTATTTCTTCATTATGCCACTTGTTGGATTCTGATAAATAAAAAACCAAATTTGAAATTGGATGAATATGGTTATTCTGTGGTGAACGGATTTGTATATCGGTGGATGTAAATATGATAGTAAATGACTGTTGAATCAATTTCGAAGAACGTACAATGTAACTTATTAATGTGAAATTTTAAATATTCCTCGGGTATTACCTACCCGATAAAACATTTTCACCATTAACAGTTTGTACAAGAGAATTTTTAATTACAATCTTTATGAAAACATATATACATATATATTTTCCTCAGATGTACTCATGGATTTAACGAGTCCATATAATATTAGACTCATTTGATTTTCGGTTTGAACTAGAATAAGTAATCCTTAAAACTATTAGGATCCACATATTCTTCGCAGAATATTGATGAAGTTATGGATCAATACTTCATTGTTCATTGCTGTTGGTACTCTTTGGTATCCATGATGCGTATGATGTTGATGTTCATGGGACAGATTGTGAAATTGAGTCTTGGGATGCGGGTGTTGTTGTTGGTGGTACCACTGATGCTGGTAATGTTGCTGAAGCTGGTACATTTTTACCATATTTTTCACGGCTACAACTCAGGTGCGAAACTCGTTGACTTATTACTCCGGGATGATTGTCGGTCGAAACGAACGGATGAATAAGTTTTAGAATTTTTGATAGAATATAATCGTGGCGAGGTATTCGGGAAATGAGACTGAAAATGGTGTTTTGGTTAGGCTCGCCGGTAAATGCTTCAGGTTCTTCACCACGGGGTGAATTCGTTTAGTGAAAAGAATCGCCTTCTTCTCATCTCTATTGATTAAGTAGGCTACAATTTTATCAGATGAATTGGGGATGGATGATTGGTTAATTCATTCTGGTGACACCGCTTTCGGAGCTTAGGTGAATATCCATGTCGGAATAGCTGTCGGAATAACTATCGAAATCTGAGGGACTCGAATTGGTTGAGGGATTCATCTCGTACGATCAGATGAAGGATTTTCGCTAAGAAATAGATTATAGGATGTAGATTAGTACTCTACAATACATAATTTATATATGCATATATAATACTAAAATCCCATAAATTACGGAGGAGTCTACGGAAACTGTCAAGTAAAGATAACAATAACAGATACGCTAAGATATGAATTTTGTCTATACACTATTCATGCAATCATTGCAATATGATATGTCTAGACTAAGAATAATGAGCAGGTAATTTTCTAAGGATGATTAGCAGATGATTTCCGACAAAAATGATAAGCAAAACTGTGACGACCCGGAAATTTTTGACCAAATTTAAACCTAACCTTTATATGTTTCTGACACGATAAGCAGAATTTGTAATGTTGAATCTCAAAAAGTTTGGAACTACATTCTTGTAATCAATTACCCTTTGACCGTGTTCGACGATTCACGAACAATTATGTGTATATAGATATGTATATATAATATATAATAACTGAAAACATTAACAAAGTATTTGATATATATGATACTTTACATGAACATATTTGTTTCGATATATTTATCGACAGAATTAAGAGATAATATCAAATGATTGAATTATCAGATACATTATGATATGATTACGGGCCAATGTTATGAGGTCCACTGTGATTTAAGAAATCTATTCTTTTTGACAATATTCGGAAAATGGTAAAGTGATCTATAAGTAAGAACGTGGAGTGTAAATAACTTAGATGTTGGATATCGACAAGTTAAGTAACTCGACATTTTTCATTAAGATGATTTCATACGTTTATTAAACCTTTGGACTTTATCCCATGCTTCACCAACAGACTGTAATTTAAAAACTTGAAACCTATTATGAATATATATAATTCTAATTTTCTAAAATGTTTTATGATATAACGATTTAAATTAATATTAAATATAATTATACGCGTATTATACGTACATAGTTTTATACTTTTACTATACTTTAACTTTACCTTTACTTTACTTTTACTTTACTTTTACTTTACTTTAACTTTAATAATTCATACTTTAATAATTCACTTTAATAATTCATACTTTAATAATTCACTTTAATAATTCATACTTTAATAATTCACTTTAATAATTCATACTTTAATAATTCACTTTAATATTTCATACTTTAATAATTCACTTTAATAATTCAAAAATCTATTATAAATAGAATTCAATAGATTTCATTATTTCATAGAAATTTGAAAATATATTTCTCTAAACTCTCTCAATCAAATTACATATATATATATATATATATATTTACTTAGTATTATTTCAAGATATTATTAGTATACATAAAATACTACGATGGAGTTATATTCAGATGATTTCAAAATAAGTTTTCAAACGGGATAGAGCTAAGGAAATTATGGGTTATAGCTATGGAGGTTATGGGTATTGTTCGAGGGTATTGCTCGTGAGGTTAATCTAACGTTTATCATTTTCATTGCGTCTACGTACTTTCCTGCAATATTGAATCACAATATTGATACGTGAGCATTCATATCTTATCTTTTATATATTAATAGTGTATCCCTGACTAGTGCTCGAGTATATATGATTATGCATGTTTGTATGCTTAGTTTCGTCGTTAAATAGTTTATGATAAATCACGAATTTGATACATATGCTACTGAGATAAGTTATATGATATGCATGTCGTTGAAAAGCTAAAGAAAAATTAATAACTTTTCATTTAGAAATCGTGTGGGTTCGATGAACGGATTAAAAGATATGGTCAACTGAATTATTATTAATTTTAATATTATTATTAAAACGATTATTATAATTGTTATCAGTTGATGTTATTACTAAAATTATCTTTATTACTAAAAATTAATATTTTTATTGAAACTATCATTTTATTAGCTTTATCATTATTATTATTATCAATATTATTTAATCAAATAAATATGCGTACAAAGATATTTTTACCACACGTAATATAATTACATTAATAATACATACCATTATATTTTTATGATATTAAGTGAATTTTATAAATTTTATTACTTGAGATATATAAAAGTATATTTTTATCATATATAAATTTAAATATAAATTTTTATTTATTAATAAATGACTTGTATTATTTAGTATAATAAGATCTGATAAATATATTTAAATATATAAAACTACTATATATAAGTTATATAATAAACATGTATAGATTTTGGAAGTCATTTTGGGTCAAGTTGACTTTTGTTGACTTTTGCATGTCGGTCTCGAGCATTAGGATTGTGATACACTACGACTTGACCTAAATTGTTACACAGATATTGACCAACATATAAATATATATACTTAATATAGGTTCGTGAATCCGAGACAAACCCTGCACTTGTTCAGTGCCGTCATATACATAATTGCTACGAAATACAGTATTGTGAGTTTCATTTGCTCCCTTTTTAATTGCTTTTGCAATATATATTTTTGGGCTGAGAATACATGCGCTGTTTTATAAATGTTTTACGAAATAGACACAAGTACTAAAACTAATTCTACGTGGGTTTAAACCAGAAATATACCCTTAGCTTGGTAACATTAAACTACTTGTCTATGTACGGTATGCGCGAATCCTAAAGATAGATCTATTAGGCCTGACAAACCCTATCCTGACTATGGGATGCTTTAGTACTTCGAGGTTATATTAAACACACCTGATCTGGTGTACTTTAGAGGGTAAAACATGAACGTTAAGGCTTGTTACCGGGTGCCTACAACTTATAGAATACTTTTATACACTTGCGAGTGTACATATATTTATAAACGGAAATCTTGTGATCTATTAATATATTGAAATGATTGATATGATAAACCTATGAACTCACCAACCTTTTCGTTGACACTTTTAAGCATGTTTATTCTCAGGTATTAAAGAAATCGTCCGCTGTGCATTAGCTCATTTTAAGGATATTACCTGGAGTCATTCATGACATACTTTGAAAGATGTTGCATTCGAGTCGTTGAGTTCATCAAGATTAATATTAAGTCAATTATAGTTGGATGTAATATGAAATGGTATGCATGCCATCAATTTTTGATGTAAAGAAAGTTTGTCTTTTAAAAACGAATGCAATGTTTGTAAAACGTATCATATAGAGGTCAAATACCTCGCGATGTAATCAACTATTGTGAATCGTTTATAATGTATATGAACGGATCCTTTCAGTTGGTATCAGAGCGGTGGTCTTAGCGAACCAGGTCTTGCATTAGTGTGTCTAACTGATAGTTGTTAAGATGCATTAGCGAGTCTGGACTTCGACCATTTTTGCATGTCAAAAGTTTTGCTTATCATTTTTAGTCGGAAATCATCTACTTACCATCCTTAGGAAATTACCTGCTTATCATTCTTAAGTCTAGATGCGTTTTTCTACATTTATTGCATAATACTGTATAGACGAATTCTTATCTTAGCATATCTGTTACTGTGAACTTTGACTGACATCTTTCAAAGATTCCTCCGTAATTTATGGGATTTTGGTATTATATATACATATGTAAATTATGTATTAAAGAATACCAAATCTAAATTCTACAATCTATTTCATACCAAAAAAATTCTTTTCCTGATCATACAAGATGGATCCCTCAACCAGTTCGAGTTCCTCGGATTCCGACAGCTATGCCGATATGGATTTCCACATGAGCTCCGAAAGCAGTGTGACCGGAATGGATCAACCAATTAGCCATCATCTATTCTGGATGAATTGGGGATGGGTTCGTAATCTACTTAACCATTGGAGACAAGAAGAAGGCGATTCCTTTCATCCACCACATTGCCCTCTTGGCAATGAACCTGAAGCACTTACCGGCGAACCTGTCCAAAACACCATTTTCTCTCTCATTTCCAGAGTATCTCGTCATGATTATATACTACACCAAATTCTAGATCTTATTTATCTGCTCGTCCGAACCGACAATCACCCCGGTGTAATAGAAGAAGTCAACGAGCTTCGCGCTCTGGTAGTGGCTTTGGAGAATATGGTGCAAAGGTTACAAACACCAGCAGCAGCACCAGCAGCATAACCAGTACCACCATCAACAACATCAACAGTACCATTACCACCACCAACAACAACCGCATCGCAAACCTCAACTTCACAATCTGTCCCACGAGCATCAACGTCATACGCCATGTAGATACCAAGGAATACCACAACGATGAAGTATTGATTCATAACTTCATTGGGGAAACATTCTACGGCGACTATGTAATTTCTAAAGTTTAGAAATTATCTATCCTAGCCTTAACCATAAATCAAATGAGTTTAATTTAATATTAACTCATTAAATCAATATTACATCTGAAGAAATATAAACATATATATTTCCATAAAGACTGTAATAAAATTCTTTTGTACAAAATATTAATTGTGAATTTTTTTTTAACGGGTAGGTAATACCCGAGAGATATATAAATTCACAATTAATATGTTACATTCTTCGAATCTGATTCAGCAAATCATCCATTATACTCCCTACTTTCACAACAATATACATTCTTTTATAGAAATCAAAACAACCATACTCATTCAAAATCTAATTACATATTCTGATTTTGAAATCTCAGAATTCGATTCAAGATATAACCGAAATCATCACTCTTATATTTCTACATCTTTTAAAACTATACTTTGACTTCAAAACTGTCCTAGAACCTCATTTCTATTCATGGAACTCACAAAAATATTTGTATCATTCAAAATCTTAGAACATCATATGTATATTAACAATTACAATATGTGTTCAAACACTTCGAAATTATTAAAGACATGCAAGATGATGATCCAACCACACATTACCCACTGCCATGCACCTGAAAAGCTCTCGAAACCAAAGTTATAGTTTAACACGTATCCGTGTCAGATCCTTTGATATTTATTACCAAATATAATTTTTCAATCTCTTTCCAAAATAGACAGTTTTGTCACAGCTCCAGCAAATCACCTTCATTTGTTTATACGAATAAACCTTATTATAACAATTACCCCTTCATCATTGTTACCGGGGAACCTTTCATATCTCGCCACATTAGCAGTAAACTTATCAACAACTTCATTAACCTTCGACTTAAGCCTCTCCGAAAAGCCACTATACTTATTTATTAAAACCCCATCATGTACTCACCTACATCCTGTAACAATAATTGTCACACCAACTACTGGGAATTAGCAATCAGTATTTTGAATTTCGCGACAATTTTACGTCAAAAGTTATACATATAACGTCTATCTCCTAGACTTACATACTTCGAATGTGAATTTTCTGAAAAACATCCCAAACTATGAACTAGTTCTCCGAAATTGGAAAAATGCTGATGAAGCAGCAAAAACTGTAAACGACTTTAACAGTCAAAAGTTTGATGATAAAGAATAGTATGGTGGTAAAGCTGAGAAAAAGAGAAGGTTTGATACTGGAAAACGGATTGAGCAGACCATGAAAGAGGCTGTGGACAAATCACAAAGACTAAACCTGCCTTCAAAGGATCCAAATGATTCAGTGTCTACTGAAATCGTTAGCAAACACCTTACTTCTTATTCTAAACCTTCACAGACAAATCTTCTTCATCATCCATCTATGTTAAGAATTCTAAGATATCATCGTATCTTTTATTATAAATATCTTCGATATTTCTAAAGATATTTTCACAACTATTCTTATCCGAAATCTTTTATCTCTTCGCAATATCTGCGTTACAACATAAAAAGAAACTTTGTTAGTTTCTAAATTCTAAAAAAAAAAATTTGAATTTAAAATAGGAATGTTTTTGAAGTAGTGTTAGGAATTGAAGCATGAGTTAGTATAATATAATGACACTTGATCAACGTGATTATATTACAGTAAGTCATGCTGAGTTTCTAATGGAAAGTGATTATTCACAGAACATACCGTCATCATGTACTGTTTACACGACTCTTACATTCTACCTAATTTCCAAACATATTAAGAACATATCATCTTGATAGCTCTATATTTTCGGATATTCTGGTAATTTGCCAAATCAAGATCGTGCCATTAAGATTTTCTTCTTGGAACATTACCTATGTTCATCCAAAAATTCATATCTATGAATTCTGGACCATTATCCGCTTGACTTAAGGTCGGGAAGAGAAAACGAAAGCATGAAGCTCCGAAATATAATGGAGAATATAAAGCCCGATAACAATCCCAAAATTACAAACCGTGTATATCAATGCGTATAGCAATATAAAGACACGGGAGGATGAAAAACACAATAACCCCAAGGTAATGGTAGAAGAAAATAACTTCCTCCGGTGGTAGATGAAAAAGAAGAATGACAGATATGAAAGTTAAGAGTATATCAAGAATCAATACTGGATGAAACATATTAACGAATGCTTTAAAGTATGAATTGGGGAGAAAGACTAGAAGGTGTGAGCTGTGGAAATAAAGAAACGAAGGGGTGGATTTATAGTAAAATATCAGACAGAGAAATCGAGACAGATTATCGCATTTAATCAAATAAGATCCTGATTTCCTTAATCGCCAAAGAACCAAATCTTATTGCAAAGATTTTCTTTAAATTCCATGAATTCCGGAAATCAATCATAACTACGTCATCGGTTAAAATGAATATACGTTTACTCATTTCACTCTCTTGCGATAACTTCACTTATACTCTTCGCGTAATCAAATTGTTTTGTCTATATTACTCAATGATGATAAAACTCTATTTATCAACTCATATTCGTCATGAAAACATTTTTAAAGTTAGCCATGACGACCTCGATCAAATTTCGGGACGAAATTTCTTTAACGGGTAGGTACTGTGACGACCCGGAAATTTTCGACCAAATTTAAACCTAACCTTTATATGTTTCCGACACGATAAGCAGAATTTGTAATGTTGAATCTCAAAAAATTTGGAACTACATTCATGTAATCAATTACCCTTTGACCGTGTTTGACGATTCACGAACAATTATGTGTATATAGATATGTATATATAATATATAATAACTGAAAATATTAACAAAGTATTTGATATATATGATACTTTACATGAACGTATTTGTTTCGATATATTTATCGACAGAATTAAGAGATAATATCAAATGATTGAATTATCAGATACATTATGATATGATTACGGGCCAATGTTATGAGGTCCACTGTGATTTAAGAAATCTATTCTTTTTGACAATATTCGGAAAATGGTAAAGTGATCTATAAGTAAGAACGTGGAGTGTAAATAACTTAGATGTTGGATATCGACAAGTTAAGTAACTCGACATTTTTCATTAAGATGATTTCATACGTTTATTAAACCTTTGGACTTTATCCCATGCTTCACCAACAGACTGTAATTTAAAAACTTGAAACCTATTATGAATATATATAATTCTAATTTTCTAAAATGTTTTATGATATAACGATTTAAATTAATATTAAATATAATTATACGCCTATTATACGTACATAGTTTTATACTTTTACTATACTTTAACTTTACCTTTACTTTACTTTTACTTTACTTTTACTTTACTTTAACTTTAATAATTCATACTTTAATAATTCACCTTAATAATTCATACTGTAATAATTCACTTTAATAATTCATACTTTAATAATTCACTTTAATAATTCATACTTTAATAATTCACTTTAATATTTCATACTTTAATAATTCACTTTAATAATTCAAAAATCTATTATAAATAGAATTCAATAGGTTTCATTATTTCATAGAAATTTGAAAATATATTTCTCTAAACTCTCTCAATCAAATTACATATATATATATATATATATATATATATTTACTTAGTATTATTTCAAGATATTATTAGTATACATAAAATACTATGATGGAGTTATATTCAGACGATTTTAAAATAAGTTTTCAAACGGGATAGAGCTAAGGAAATTATGGGTTATAGCTATGGAGATTATGGGTATTGTTCGAGGGTATTGCTCGTGAGGTTAACCTAAACTTTATCATTTTCATTGCGTCTACGTACTTTCCTGCAATATTGAATCACAATATTGATACGTGAGCATTCATATCTTATCTTTTATATATTAATAGTGTATCCCTGACTAGTGCTCGAGTATATATGATTATGCATGTTTGTATGCTTAGTTTCGTCGTTAAATAGTTTATGATAAATCACGAATTTGATACATATGCTACTGAGATAAGGTATATGATATGCATGTCGTTGAAAAGCTAAAGAAAAATTAATAACTTTTCATTTAGAAATCGTGTGGGTTCGATGAACGGATTAAAAGATATGGTCAACTGAATTATTATTAATTTTAATATTATTATTAAAACGATTATTATAATTGTTATCAGTTGATGTTATTACTAAAATTATCTTTATTACTAAAAATTAATATTTTTATTGAAACTATCATTTTATTATCTTTATCAATATTATTATTATTATCAATATTATTTAATCAAATAAATATGCGTACAAAGATATTTTTACCACACGTAATATAATTACATTAATAATACATACCATTATATTTTTATGATATTAAGTGAATTTTATAAATTTTATTACTTGAGATATATAAAAGTATATTTTTATCATATATAAATTTAAATATAAATTTTTATTTATTAATAAATGACTTGTATTATTTAGTATAATAAGATCTGATAAATATATTTAAATATATAAAACTACTATATATAAGTTATATAATAAACATGTATAGATTTTGGAAGTCATTTTGGGTCAAGTTGACTTTTGTTGACTTTTGCATGTCGGTCTCGAGCATTAGGATTGTGATACACTACGACTTGACCTAAATTGTTACACAGATATTGACCAACATATAAATATATATACTTAATATAGGTTCGTGAATTCGAGACAAACCCTGCACTTGTTCAGTGCCGTCATATACATAATTGCTACGAAATACAGTATTGTGAGTTTCATTTGCTCCCTTTTTAATTGCTTTTGCAATATATATTTTTGGGCTGCGAATACATGCCCTGTTTTATAAATGTTTTACGAAATAGACACAAGTACTAAAACTAATTCTACGTGGGTTTTAACCAGAAATATACCCTTAGCTTGGTAACATTAAACTACTTGTCTATGTACGGTATGCGCGAATCCTAAAGATAGATCTATTGGGCCTGACAAACCCCATCCTGACTATGGGATGCTTTAGTACTTCGAGGTTATATTAAACACACCTGATCTGGTGTACTTCAGAGGGTAAAACATGAACGTTAAGGCTTGTTACCGGGTGCCTACAACTTATAGAATACTTTTATACACTTGCGAGTGTACATATATTTATAAACGGAAATCTTGTGATCTATTAATATATTGAAATGATTGATATGATAAACCTATGAACTCACCAACCTTTTGGTTGACACTTTTAAGCATGTTTATTCTCAGGTATTAAAGAAATCGTCCGCTGTGCATTAGCTCATTTTAAGGATATTACCTGGAGTCATTCATGACATACTTTGAAAGATGTTGCATTCGAGTCGTTGAGTTCATCAAGATTAATATTAAGTCAATTATAGTTGGATGTAATATGAAATGGTATGCATGCCATCAATTTTTGATGTAAAGAAAGTTTGTCTTTTAAAAACGAATGCAATGTTTGTAAAACGTATCATATAGAGGTCAAATACCTCGCGATGTAATCAACTATTGTGAATCGTTTATAATGTATATGAACGGATCCTTTCAAAAACTTTTGACATGCAGACACGGTCGAAGTCCAGACTCACTAATGCATCCTAACGACTATCAGTTAGACATACTAATGCAAGACCTAGTTCGCTAAGACCACCGCTCTGATACCAACTGTGAAGACCCGTCCTAATCCATCCGGACGAAGTCCATATCGATTATAGACGATTCACATCAGTTGATTACATCGCGAGGTACTTGACCTCTATATGATACATTTTACAAACATTGCATTCGTTTTTGAAAAAAAAATCTTTCATTTCATCGAAATTTGACGGCATGCATATCATTTCATAATATATCTAACTATAATTGACTTAATAATAATCTTGATGAACTCAACGACTCGAATGCAACATCTTTTGAAATATGCCATGAATGACTCCAAGTAATATCTTTAAAATGAGCAAATGCACAGCGGAATGTTTCTTTCGTACCTGAGAATAAACATGCTTTCAAGTGTCAACCAAAAGGTTGGTGAGTTCATTAGTTTAACATAAAATAATCATTTCATAATTTTAATAGACCACAAGATTTCATATTTCCATTTCTCATAAACATACGTCCCATGCATAGAGACAAAAATATCATTCATATGAATTGAACACCTGGTAACCAACATTCACAATATATATATAAGAATATCCCCATCATTCCGGGATCCTCCTTCGGACATGATATAAATTTCGAAGTACTAAAGCATCCGGTACTTTGGATGGGGCTTGTTGGGCCCGATAGATCTATCTTTAGAGTTCGTGTCAATTAGGGTGTCTGTTCCCTAATTCTTAGATTACCAGACTTAATAAAAAGGGCATATTCGATTAGATAATCCAACCATAGAATGTAGTTTCGATTACTTGTGTCTATTTCGTAAAACAGTTATAAAAGCAGCGCATGTATTCTCAGTCCCAAAAATATATATTGCAAAAGCATTTAAAAAGGGATTAATGAAACTCACCTAATGTATTTTGTAGTAAAAATACATATGACGTCATTTAACAAGTGTAGGGTTGACCTCGGATTCACGAACCTATATCAATTATATATATATTAACACATATAATTGAAATCGAATGAACTTATATAACTTAAATTGTATGTTATATATATTTAATTTGAATATATATAAAATGATTAGTATTTATGTAGTTATATCAATATATATATATATATATATATATATATATATATATATATATATATATATATATATATATATATATATATATATGACTAATATCATTTTAAAAATACAAAATTTGTTATATGAAATTTTATATGATGTTAACAGGTATAATATAAAATTTTTATGTAATATTATAAATATATTTTTATAAATATTATTTGCTTGATAAAATTGTAATTTTTATAAAAATGAAACTATTAATAATAAAGATATTAATAATAATAAAAATAAGATTTATACCGTCTCGATTATCATCATCGACTCATGATCATAAATATCATCACCCGAATTAATATCAATATAACATCACAATCATCATTATCATACCATTGATCTCGTATCATCATATTTCTCCCATCACTATATCATATATTTCATTATGATCATCACCTAAACATCATTCTTTATATCCTAACCATTAATCATCGTCTTAAGATCTATTAACATCATGACCCTTTGTTTATCGTCATCCCTATACGATCATTATCATAAGTATCATTATCAAATTCATCTAATCATTTTCAATATCATGATCCTACAGTATTATCATAATCACATACCATCTTTGTTTAATACAACATGCCATCACCATCTATCATAACATCATTATTATCATAATCATAAACATCATCATCAATTATCTCGCTGTAGTAAAAGTCACAAGATAGTTCTTAGACTAACAATACAAACGGCCCAATGACTAAAACAATTCTCGGCCCAACTCTTTAAACATGCAATGGCCCTGTAATTGAAATAAATCTTACGGTCCACAGTGATTTCCTAACCCCCACAGAAAAATTCATAGCCCGATAACCTAACCATGTTAGGGTCCATGGCACGATGCTGACTCTTGAACAGGAACAGATATGAATGAATCAATCTGCAGCTATCACTTTACAGCTCATCTTCCATTATCAAATTCATAATCAAAAAGGACCGCTTACCGACAGTAATAAAATACATAATCAAGTATTATTATAAGTGTCTTCTTTTTCATAGTTTCATCATCATCATTCTTTATTTATTTTCTTCGGTTGCAGCAGTTTTAGCGAAACAGAAAAAGGATAGAGGTCTAAACAATAGCAGCACTTTATTATAAGGTGATTAGTTTGATTTGACTCGAATAGAAGTAGGGTAGCAGACGCTTGTAATGGTTTTCGGGCTGCAACCAGTAAGATCTCGAATAGGAATAGAAACATATCAATTGTAGATTGGTTGTCGTGTTGGTGAGAGCTGGAGTGAATTTGATTGTTGATCGTGGTTTACGAAGAAGAAAAACAATTAGGAAGAGGTGAGAGAGAAGAGAGAGAGTGAGATGGTTGTGCTGTGGTTTGGGTCTGCTGAACCAGAATCGTTCGAAGGAATTTAGCAGGAGTTTCATAAACAATTTTGGATGGGTTTCAATGGTTAGGGTGGTCTTGAAGATGTAGGGTTGTGTCCGATTTTATGATGAGGGTGGTGGTAGATGGTTAGTTTCAAGTGGTGATGTTCGGTTGTGGTTTGAGGTTGGTGTGCTCGATGATATTGTGAGACGAAACAGAAAATAGAATAGCATGAAACAATTCGGTTAGTGTTCATGATGATTGATTCGTTTGATGATTGCTAAAAGGTTGTGGGTCTTCCTTTAACAAAACAGAATATACAACGAGAAAGATGGAAACCGTTGGTGATCTTCATGGTGATGAACTACGGCTGTGGTGACTGTTTTGATGGTTCATGGTTACAGAAACAACGTGAAGTGGTTGCTTGGTGAAAGAGTCGATGATGGTGAAGGTGGGTTGTGTTAGTGATCGATTGACTCAGAAATCCATAAAGACTCGATGGTCTTGCCCGAAGAAGATGGTGGTTATGGTGATCTAGTGATGTGTTAATGAAGGGTGTGAGAGTGAGGTGATGTCGAGGAAGAAGAAAGATGCATAAAAGAAAAAAAATAATTGATTAATAGGTTATAAAGTTAGATATTTGAATGAGAGCAATAATGTGTCAATTATATCACGGGTCTTTGTTTGTAAAGGAGATTGTGATGTTTTTCTCTAATGCTCTCTTAAGTATAATGCATATATAGATAAAGTAGAAGGAGATCGTCACAAACACTGTATTGTACAGAAAGAAAATGAGATTATAAATAAAAAGTGATTTTTGATTGATAACAGAATTTGTTCTTTGTGAAATTGGTTGGTACGAATTTGACAATAAAAAAAATAGTGTGAAAGTTACCTTAATCAGATTTTGATTCCCATTAGTACGTATGATAAAAGATTAATAATTAATAATTATAAATATAATAATAATTATAATTCTAATAATATTAATAGTAGAATTAGTATTAATGATATTAATGTTATCAACTAATACTATTAATAATATTACTAATGATAAATATAATAAGTTGTATTATTTTCTATTAACATAACTATAATAATACTAATGTTAATAATAATAATAATAATAATATTGATAATAATAATAATAATAATAATAATAATAATAATAATAATAATAATAATAATAATAATAATAATAATAATAATAATAATAATAATAATAATTGATCGATATCCCTTAAAATTAAAATCTTACTACTAATTATAATGATATAACAAATTAGATGTATCAATTATATATATTAGATTAAATAGTACAATACTAATATTAACATTAACATTAATACGAATATTCATAATGAAAGTAAATATTAATAATATTAATATAACATTTATATTTTAACTTGTAATTGAATATATTAATATTACAATTTATTAATCAGTTAATATTTAATACTTATATATAACAACATATATTAAGTATTTATTATTTATTCCCTACAATATAATTATAATTATTTATAGAAATCATATATATATTTATATTTATTTACACACAATTGTTCGTGAATCGTCGAAAATAGTCGAGGGTTAGTTGACTGCATGAAGTAGTTCAAAGTTTTAAGACTCAATCATTACATATTTTGCTTATCGTATCGAAATCAAATAAGATTCAGGTTTAAATTTGATCGAAAATTCCCGGGTCATCACAAACGCAGACTTTACTGCAGAGGAAGACTTTACTTCCTTAGATGCCGAAGCACCTTGCTTTGTAGGATTTATTATTAAGTCCTGTTTAGATTGGATGGGCTTAGTGGTCTTTTTACCATCCGTGCGTTTAGATCTCTTGCCTATCGAAACTTGCACTTCATTTAGCGTAGGGCTTACTGTTATTATTGGATGTGATACGAAGATGGGTGAGGGTGACCTAATTGGTTCTAGGTCATGGTCCGTATCACCAATGGTAGTAGTAACTGTTTGGCGAACGATAGGTGTCGAAGTCCTAGATCTAGTTACTCATTGGGTTGGCAAAGTCTGAATCATCTCATCAGGTATATATCGAGTTCTCTTAGGAGAATGTTCGGGAGACGATTCAGATGTTGTTACTGAAGTGTCGGTGTCACTGCTCACTTCGGGTGTTGTGGAAAGGGTTGGTTCAATCCTAGTTGGACTAGGTTCCCTGATCCTCATGGGTTGAGCTTGGTGTGCTACCCTAGATCGTTTAAGGATCACCCTAAGTGGAGGATTAGCTGGCCCAGGTGATTGAACTACAGGTTCCTCTACAACCTCTGGGGCTGGAACCGCGGCAGGTTCAACTTGTTCTTGTTGTACCGGGTTCGGAAGAGGTATTCCTACAGCCTCAAAATAAGAAGGCATACGAGCGTCTTGGGGTTAAGCTAGCCTCACTAGCCAATTTGGAATCGGCGCAGTGAATTGATTATCAGATACCATCGGGGTATTCATCTTCAGCTCCACAAATCGTTTCATCTATAATCCATGTGTACCTGGTACAAATATATTTGCATTTCTGCAAGCATTTATAGCATCATGGATAAAGATACAGAAAAACCTTTCGCAAGGAATGTATGAACCCCTTGGTTTATCAACTTGAGCTTGAACCAAATCCAATATTAGTTCTGCATAGTCAGGAGTTTCTACTCTTATGAAAGAGTAGAACAACTTCAGCATTGGCACAGTCAGGCTATCAGATCCACTCCTTATCATCAACAAGCAACGGTTTATGATTGAGAAGATCACGTACCACCTTGAATGCAGATATTTCTTCTGAAACTTAGCTGGAGGAACATTGCGGGCTCCAACATAACCAAGATCAAAGACAGATGACATCATCTATTGAGTAGCAGGAAAAAAAGGAGCATTCTGCACAACAGGAAGTCTGAATATCCTCCTGAAATCAGCCTTAGTGATACTCTTCCTCCCTTGAACTCCTCTCAGTTGAAATTCAAAACGAGCTTGTGTTCCCTATGGATTTTCAGCAGTAGGTTGTGTAGCTTCCACAAACCTAATTGTTCTGTTAAGTAGCTCCAGATCTATTACAGGTACACTGACTGTAGAGTTTAGAGCAGGCTACAGAGTGTGCCTCTCTAGAATTGCAGTCCAGTAATTGTAGGGAATGTTGGTTTCAGAGTTGATGAAGTGATTGTTCGTCATTTAGCTGTATAAATAAGAAATAGAAGACCACCAGATATTTAACATTAAGCATATATCTCTATTCTTATTTGCCTTTGAAATCCTTTGTATATGTTTTATCTTTTATATTTTATGATTTTTATGGTTTTTCTAAGATATAAAAATCCTTTATTCTCAAATATGAACAAGTAATTGACAATCATGACATTCATATGATATTCATCACAATACAAATTCATCATGCAAAATCAATTATATAACACAAAGAATCAGAACAACACTTGGTCAATTTTTTTAAACACATTTCAAGCAGATTCGGTAGTCATGAAAACTTGAGATTCTGTAACCAAATAAGCTTGAGTTTTCAGATCAGAAAGATATAGAATAAACATGCTAAGTGATTGAAGATAAAAATCAGAAAGTTTCAAGGTACCAAAAGTCAGATTCGGTATCAAGAGAAGAACAGATTCGGTATCTCCAAAATTAACATAAAGTCACTCAAACATGCATATTCTATCATGTAAAATCACAACCATAATCAATTAACCACTCAATTAGAAGCAGATCAACATGTTAATCGTATAAACAAACTCGGTACTGTAGATAGAACATATTCGGTAGATACAGAATCCATCAAACAATCAATTAAGCATGTAATCAAGCTTGGTCAAATGATAGATCAATCAATATAACTCAGAGTAGACAAGAATTCATGTTAATTAACCAAATCAATTGAGTTTAATCAAAGATTAAAAGAATACGACTCAGACTCGGTATAATCAACAGAATTTCAAAATTAAGAGTCATAATCTAGTTATTTTTGATCTTTTCTGGTTGAAAAAACATTTAATTATCTCAGATCTACACGTATGTATCTAAAGCAATGATTAAAATGAAATTATACCAAAGATTTGAAGAAACAAAAGAACGGATTCAGTAGATTAGGCAGATTCGGTATGATCAGTAAGTCTCGGTAAGTAATTAAGCACAGTAAGAGAGTTGTTTGACTTTGACCCTCCTTTTATAGATACCGAAGATAAAATACCGAATGGGCCTATTTTAACGAATACAGTCCACTTTTCAAAACTTTATCAATTTAACTTCAAAATCTTGACAAATTGACTTTTCCTCTTAAAATTCATTTCAATCTTTTCATGAAAAACAATTCTGAGACAATTTTTGAAAACCTTTGAACTTACCGAATCTGTACTGTTGGATGTCAGATTCGGTATAATACTAAAAATAGCATTTATTCAGTAAAAATCAAATATTTTTTGGATTTTATCTTTTCCAATTTTTATGAATTTTCCAAAATAAGATTTGTACTTAAAAGAACTTTGAATTTGTGAACAAAGTACAAATCATCAGTGATACCAATTGTTAAAACGGGTTGCATACTGAGATGTATACAAGCCTTAGTGAATTATTTCAGATATAAAATAAAGAATTTATGAATTCACTTTTGAAAAACAATATTTTTGAGTAATTTTCTCATTTTCTCCCCCTCAAAATGTGATATACAAGAAAGTAAATCAGCCTTTTGATAAAATTACCCAGAAAACGAATTAACTCCCCCTTGAAATATGATATCAATGAGTTACCTCCCCCTTACATAACCATTGAACAATTATATCCAGGAAGTTATCATAAATCTAAAGGCTCCCCCTTAAAAGATGATATCCAAAGCATATGAAAGTAGTTGCTCCCCCTAGAAAGTATCTACTCCCCCTAAATACAAAATCCCAAGAATAAGTCCCAACAGATCTAAGGAATATCAAGCACTATACTCTACCATGCCAATCTCTTTGATCAAGAACTTTAGCCTAAGTTCATCTAAAGGCTTAGTGAACATGTCAGCTAATTGCACTTTGGTAGGCACAAAGTATAACTCTACATCCCATTTCTCTACATGGTCCTTAATGAAATGATAGCGAATATCTATGTGTTTAGTCTTAGAATGCTGGACTGGGTTGCTTGTTATTGCAATAGCACTTTGTGAATCACAGTAAATCGGGGTCTTAGAAAACTTAAAGCCATAGTCTGAAAGTTGAATTTGCATCCACAAAACTTGTGAACAACAATGAGCTGCAGCAATGTACTCAGACTCAGCTATTGATAAAGACACACAGTTCTGCATTTTGGATGACCAACCAACTAGCCTATTTCCCAACATCTGAATTGATCCAGATGTGCTTTTTCTATCAACATGGCAACCGCCATGATCCGCATCAGTGTAAGCAGTGAGATTGAAATCAGATCCATGAGGATACCAGATCCCAAGGTTAGGTGTACCTTTAAGGTACTGAAAAATCCTAACAACTGCTTTGGAATGAAATTTCTTAGGGTTTGACTGAAAGCGGGCACAGATAGTTACAGAAAGTGTAATGTCGGGTCGACTTGCAGTCAGATACATTAAAGAACCAACCATGCTTCGATAAAGTGTAACATCAAAGGGTTCCCCATTAGTATCAGCATCCAGTAAAGTCCTCATTGGGGTTGTCATTGGTTTTAAAGCAGTTATTTTAAAACATTTTAGCATATCATTGATATACTTTGTTTGACTGAGAAAAATCCCGTTTGGTAATTGTTTTACTTGTAACCCCAAAAAGAAATTTAACTGGTCAAGTATGCTCATTTTGAATTTGTTGGCCATAAGGTCACCAAATTCTTTGCATAAGGCCGGGGACGTGGAACCAAAAATAATGTCATCAACGTAAATTTGAACCAAGAGAATGTGGCCGTGGTGTTTACGGATGAATAGCGTTGTATCAATCATTCCACGAGAGAAGCCATTGTCCAGCAAATACTTTGTTAAGGTCTCGTACCATGCACGCGGTGCTTGCTTCAGACCATATAAAGCTTTCTCCAAGTAGTATACGTGATTTGGATGAATGGGATCGACAAAGCCTTCTGGTTAATCGACATAGACTTCCTCTTGAAGATGACCATTCAGAAAAGCAGTTTTGACGTCCATTTGAAACACCGTGAACTTCATGTGAGAAGCAAATGCAAGGAAAAGACGAATAGCCTCAATCCTAGCAACCGGAGCAAACGTTTCTTCATAATCAATACCCTCTTGTTGTCGATATCCCTTGGCCACAAGACGTGCCTTATTCCGAACCACAATTCCATCAGAATCCTTCTTGTTCTTAAAAATCCACTTAACCCCTATTGGTCGTTGACAAGTTGGTCTTGGAACCAATCGCCATACTTTCAACCGTTCAAATTAATTGATCTCTTCTTGCATTGCAACCACCCAGTTCAGATCTAGTAAAGCTTGAGCAACTGTTGTTGGTTCAATCTTACTAAGAAAGGCAGTATATAAACACATATTCCAAGTAGCCCTTCGAGTTGAGACTGGAGCAGATGCATCACCAATAATAAGGTCTATTGGTTGACTTTTAGTCTATCGGTTGTGTGGAAGAGGTTGTACATCAGTGGTATCCATTGAAACATCAACCGTTGTTGACGTTGAGCCTTGATCAAGCTTGATCTGATGTAACGTTATATAATGGATTCAATTGAGTATCTGGAGTAACAGCTGGATTTGTATCAATTGATGAATCTTGAATTGGTTCAAGATTATCAGTAACAGGAGGTGGTAGGGAGGATGAAGAAACAACAGGTGAATCAGTTGGTGTTGTATCTTCATCAAAAAGACTTTGTTGAGTCTCCATAGTAGTTGACTGTGACGTTGTAACCGGTACGGCTTGAACATTTGAAATCCGTTAAGGAGCATAAAGACTATCAAACAAGATATCCAGTTCCTCTGATGTAACAGTAGGAACACCCTTCGTTGAGAAAATTGAGTTTTGCACGGAAGAAGAAGTAGCCAGGTTAGGATCGGGTTTTGAACTGAGTTGTTCAAAAGCCATTCCAGAAAATTCATCGAACTTGACATTGATGCTCTCTTTAATCGTTTTTGTCCGTTTGTGATAAACCCGATAAGCAACTTTGTTCGAAGAATATCCGAGAAATATGGCTTGATCGCCATTTGGATCAAACTTTCCGAGGCTTTCAAAATCGTTAAGCACATAGCATATACAACCTAAGACACGAAAATATTTGACATTCGGGCATCTACCATATAATAACTCATATGGAGTTTTATCAAAACATTTATTAACAATGCAACGATTTTGGGTATAGCATGCAGTTGAAATGGCCTCCCCCCACATTTTTGGAGGTAGTTTGGAGTAAGCAAGCATCGTTCAAGCTGCTTCGCATAACGTACGATTACGTCGTTCGACGACTCCATTCTGTTGGGGGGTCGGAGTAGCAGAGAACTGATGTTCAATGCCTTGGTCTTTCAAATAACTATTAAGCAGGTCATTCTTAAATTCCGTCCCATTATCAGTTCGAATGCTCTTAACATGTTTGTTAAAAGAGTGTTGAGTCTTTTTAATGAACTCAATGATAATGACGGGGGTCTCTGACTTAGTTCGCAAAAGAAAAATCCATGTAAAACGAGTATAGTCATCGACAATAACAAGCACATGTTTCTTGCCACCGAGGCTAGAAATACGCATGGGTCCACATAAGTCCATATGCAATAGTTGCAAAGACGATGAAGTACTGGGGTTTTGCTTAAGTAGATGATTAGTCCGTTTCAGCTTACCCATCGCACATGATGGACACACATGATGCTTATCATAGTGAAAGGTAGGAATACCATCAACTAAGTCTTTAGAGACTAGTCGATTGATACCCTTGTAATTCAGGTGTGACATCCGATGATGCCATAACCATGAATTTTCTTTGGTAGAACGAGATGCCAAACACATGGTTGTATGTGAAGGTGCATCATGGAGGTCGATAGTGTATAGTGAAGCACAACGTTTACCAACAAGAAGATCATTTCCGTCGGTGGATTGCACTGAGCATTGTCGACATTCAAACAGAACTTTAAGATCTCCATCGCAGAATTGACTTACACTAAATAAACTGCACCCCAAACCTTCAACATATGAAACCCATTTGATTGTTATGCCATTTTGCTCAAAATCTCCATAACCCGTTATCGCTGCAATTTCATCATTTCCAAAAGTAACCGTTCCTAGGAATTTGTCAATGAAGTTGACAATAAGGATTTATCGCCCGTCATGTGTCGAGAACAACCAGAATCGATATACCAAACACAGACGTCGAAACCCTGTAAATGTGAATTTCCTAGAGTTTAGGTACCCAAAGTTTCTTGGGTCCTCTACGGTTAGTACCAACAATAAACTTTGGATCAACGACAAGATAATCACGTAAAGCATCATGCAGTTTAGACAATAAAGCATCATTTAAAACCACATTACATGAAGCATCATACGCAATATCAAGTTTTACATCGTTATCAGAAGTCTTAACATACAACTTATTCCAAGTAGATGTTTTGTTCACAGACGAAAATTGAAAAACATGAGATGATTTCCTAGGCCGACTAGCAGATTGCGTTGGTTTGGTAACCCATACAGATTTGTAATTCAAGTTTGGATTATGACCTGTGACACGAGAAACACCTTTGTTAGTTAGACGTCCAAACTCTTCAGTTGACACATGAGATGATTGATTTTGCAAAATTTCCAATTTGATTTTACGTTCTTTTGCATCATACTCACTTAAATCAGGTTTAGGACTTGTGTGTTGTGTGGACTTAATTGATGTCGTTAAAAGACTCGCTTTTGAAGTATTTTTCATTGGACTCATAGGAATCTTTTCAGTTGACACAGAACCATCGGGAGAATGAACCTTTTTGACAACAAATTGAGTTGTAGAAACAACTTTTGAACCACGATTACCAAATTGAGAACAGAAAGGATTTTTAAGAATAGTAATGGGTTTTACATCCTTAGATGTTGACATTCCCTTTCCTTTCTTAGTAATCCCACCAATACATTCAAGCACATTGGTTTCAACATTAGACGATTGCTTAAGTGTATTAGCCTGTTTCAGTTGAATTATCTTTTGTTTTAAGCTTTTAATCTCAAGACATAATTCTTCAGCAGAAACTATCACTTCACCCTCCTTAAAAGCATAGGAACATTCTTTCTTAGGCAGTGAAGGCAATTTATCACACAGAGCAAGCATTTGTTCTAATGATTGGCACTTAATTTGCAAGTCAATATTCTCCTTTTCTATTTGAGCTACTATACGATTCAAATTCTGTACAGCAGGTAAATGCAAATAATAATCGTGCAAAGGATCAAGTTGACTTTCAAAATCTATCAAAGGTTCAATGATCGGTTCAGTATGAGATTATGCTTTTTCATCTAAAGAATTTTGACCTAGAGATTCTGTCTCAAAGAAAATAGTTAGTTCATGTGCTAGGTCTTCACAGAAAACATTATCATAACATGCATGTAAAGCAGGTAGAACTGGTTTCACATCAAAAGTTGGTTCATCAAACACCTCATCTATGTTAACAATGCTAGAACTAGGTTTGTTAAACACGTCATTCTCAAGCATTAAAATGTATTTTTCTTACATGAGTGTAGGTATGTAAGCCAATCTACGTGTCGGCACATAATTAGCACATTGTAAATTCTTTTCAGTTTCAACAAGTTCCTTCAAGAAAGCAGGATTTGATTTACCCATTTTTGCATTAATTTTCTCATACATTAAGCTAATTTGATGGTATTTTTTAGATTTGCGATTAACAATAATATCATCAAAATCAGCATAAGAAGAATGCACAAAATGCGGTGGTAAACTAGCTTGAAAGTAATCAGAATGATATAATCCTGGAATCTTTTTGGAAGCTCCATCTAAGATTTTAGGATCTTCAAAACCCAACCCCCACTTTTCACCATGAATCATTTTTGGTCTATTCATGAAAATTGTTTGTTTTGAAAGTTCCATATCTATGATAGCTTTGGATTGCTCTGTTCGATAGAGTTTTTTGTCATATCGAGCAAGTTGAGCTTTCATTAGAACGGACTCTTTTGACAATGAAGAGATTTCAGTGTCTTTTTCAATTATTGCGTTTTCCAAATGAATAATTTTCGTGTTTAGCTTTGAAAGTGTGGGTTCATGTTAGTTTTTTAAATCAGAAAGATCTTTTTCTAAGAATTGATCTTTTTCTGCAAGTCGTTCAGATTTTAAATGATAATCAGTTCGTTCAACTTTAATTGGATGAATTGTCTTTTTAAGATCTTCCAACTCAGATTCCGAGGAGCTGAGTTGGACGGTCAACTTTTGCATTCCGATTGTAATTTGGATGAAGATGGTTTGGTCTCAGAAAGTTTGATTTTATCTTTTAAAACCTTGTTTTTAGATTTTAAGCCTTTGACTTCTTTTGACATTGAGACTGTAGTGACCCGAACTTTTCCATGTTTATATATATTAATTGAGATTGATATTTACATGATTAAATGTTTCCAACATGGTAAGCAATCAAACTTGTTAAGACTTGATTAATTGAAATATGTTTCATATAGACAATTGACCACCCAAGTTGACCGGTGATTCACGAACGTTAAAACTTGTAAAAACTATACAATGACATATATATGGTTATATATATAGTTAACATGTTTTTATTATAAGTATGTATCTCATTAGGTATTTTAACAATGAGTTATATACATAAAAATGAGACTATTAATTTAAGAAACTCGAAAACGATATATATAACGATTATCGTTATAACAACGTCTTACTAGGTACATATGAATCATATTAAGATATTGATACACTTGGTTAATTATGTTAAATGACAAGTAAATATATTATTAAGTGTATTAACAATGAAATACATATGTAAAAATAAGACTACTAAATTAATGATTTCGAAACGAGACATATATGTAACGATTATCGTTGTAACGACATTTAACTGTATATACATCATACTAAGATATATTATATATCATAATATCATGATAATATAATAATTTAACATCTCATTTGTTATAATAAACAATGGGTTAACAACATTCAACAAGATCGTTAACCTAAAGGTTTCAAAACAACATTTACATGTAACGACTAACGATGACTTAACGACTCAGTTAAAATGTATATACATGTAGTGTTTTAATATGTATTCATACACTTTTGAAGGACTTCAAGACACTTATCAAAATACTTCTACTTAACAAAAATGCTTACAATTACATCCTCGTTCAGTTTCATCAACAATTCTACTCGTATGCACCCGTATTCGTACTCGTACAATACACAGCTTTTAGATGTATGTACTATTGGTATATACACTCCAATGATCAGCTCTTAGCAGCCCATGTGAGTCACCTAACACATGTGGGAACCATCATTTGGCAACTAGCATGAAATATCTCATAAAATTACAAAAATATGAGTAATCATTCATGACTTATTTACATGAAAACAAAATTACATATCCTTTATATCTAATCCATACACCAACGACCAAAAACACCTACAAACACTTTCATTCTTCAATTTTCTTCATCTAATTGATCTCTCTTAAGTTCTATCTTCAAGTTCTAAGTGTTCTTCATATATTTTACAAGTTCTAGTTACATAAAATCAAGAATACTTTCAAGTTTGCTAGCTCACTTTCAATCTTGTAAGGTGATCATCCAACCTCAAGAAATCTTTGTTTCTTACAGTAGGTTATCATTCTAATACAAGGTAATAATCATATTCAAACTTTGGTTCAATTTCTATAACTATAACAATCTTATTTCAAGTGATGATCTTACTTGAACTTGTTTTCGTGTCATGATTCTGCTTCAAGAACTTCGAGCCATCCAAGGATCCGTTGAAGCTAGATCCATTTTTCTCTTTTCCAGTAGGTTTATCCAAGGAACTTAAGGTAGTAATGATGTTCATAACATCATTCGATTCATACATATAAAGCTATCTTATTCGAAGGTTTAAACTTGTAATCACTAGAACATAGTTTAGTTAATTCTAAACTTGTTCGCAAACAAAAGTTAATCCTTCTAACTTGACTTTTAAAATCAACTAAACACATGTTTTATATCTATATGATATGCTAACTTAATGATTTAAAACCTGGAAACACGAAAAACACCGTAAAACCGGATTTACGCCGTCGTAGTAACACCGCGGGCTATTTTGGGTTAGTTAATTAAAAACTATGATAAACTTTGATTTAAAAGTTGTTATTCTGAGAAGATGATTTTTATTATGAACATGAAACTATATCCAAAAATTATGGTTAAACTCATAGTGAAAGTATGTTTTCTAAAATGGTCATCTAGACGTCGTTCTTTCGACTGAAATGACTACCTTTACAAAAACGACTTGTAACTTATTTTTACGACTATAAACCTATACTTTTTCTATTTAGATTCATAAAATAGAGTTCAATATGAAACCATAGCAATTGGATTCACTCAAAACGGATTTAAAATGAAGAAGTTATGGGTAAAACAAGATTGGATAATTTTTCTCATTTTAGCTACGTGAAAATTGGTAACAAATCTATTCCAACCATAACTTAATCAACTTGTATTGTATATTATGTAATCTTGAGATACCATAGACACGTATACAATGTTTCGACCTATCATGTCGACACATCTATATATATTTCGGAACAACCATAGACACTCTATATGTGAATGTTGGAGTTAGCTATACAGGGTTGAGGTTGATTCCAAAATATATATAGTTTGAGTTGTGATCAATACTGAGATACGTATACACTGGGTCGTGGATTGATTCAATATAATATTTATCGATTTATTTCTGTACATCTAATTGTGGACAACTAGTTGTAGGTTACTAACGAGGACAGCTGACTTAATAAACTTAAAACATCAAAATATATTAAAAGTGTTGTAAATATATTTTGAACATACTTTGATATATATGTATATATTGTTATAGGTTCGTGAATCAACTAGTGGCCAAGTCTTACTTCCCGACGAAGTAAAAATCTGTGAAAGTGAGTTATAGTCCAACTTTTAAAATCTAATATTTTTGGGATGAGAATACATGCAGGTTTTATAAATGATTTACAAAATAGACACAAGTACGTGAAACTACATTCTATGGTTGAATTATCGAAATCGAATATGCCCCTTTATATTAAGTCTGGTAATCTAAGAATTAGGGAACAGACACCCTAATTGACGCGAATCCTAAAGATAGATCTATCGGGCCCAACAAGCCCCATCCAAAGTACCGGATGCTTTAGTACTTCGAAATTTATATCATATCCGAAGGGTGTCCCGGAATGATGGGGATATTATTATATATGCATCTTGTTAATTTCTGTTACCAGGTGTTCACCATATGAATGATTTTTATCTCTATGTATGGGATGTGTATTGAAATATGAAATCTTGTGGTCTATTGTTACGATTTGATATATATAGGTTAAACCTATAACTTACCAACATTTTTGTTGACGTTTAAAGCATGTTTATTCTCAGGTGAATATTAAGAGCTTCCGCTGTTGCATACTAAAATAAGGACAAGATTTGGAGTCCATGTTTGTATGATATTGTGTAAAAACTGCATTCAAGAAACTGATTTCGATGTAACATATTTGTATTGTAAACCATTATGTAATGGTCGTGTGTAAACAGGATATTTTAGATTATCATTATTTGATAATCTACGTAAAGCTTTTTAAACCTTTATTTATGAAATAAAGGTTATGGTTTGTTTTAAAAATGAATGCAGTCTTTGAAAAAAGTCTCATATAGAGGTCAAAACCTCGCAACGAAATCAATTAATATGGAACATTTTTAATCAATAAGAACGGGACATTTCAGTTGGTATCCGAGCGTTGGTCTTAGAGAACCAGAATTTTGCATTAGTGTGTCTTATCGAGTTTGTTAGGATGCATTAGTGAGTCTGGACTTCGACCGTGTTTACTTGAAAAATGATTGCTTAACAAATTTTGTTGGAAACTATATATTTTTAACATGTGAATATTATGTGATATATTAATCTCTTAACGCGTTTGATATTATGTGATAGATGTCTACCTCTAGAACAAGTCCCATTGACTCACCTAATAATAATGAAGAGTCAAATGTAAATTGGAATGATTCGTGGACTGATTCACAAGTTCCCGAAGAGGAACCGGAAGAAGAGTCGGAACCGGAAGAAGAATCGGAATCTGATGAAGAAATAGAACCGGTGGGGGAAATAATAAAACAGTTAAGTAAAATAAAATCCTCAACCAACCGACCAAGGTTAATTATGGTCAATGGTGTTTCCGCCAAGGAAGCAAAATATTGGGAGGATTACCAATTCTCCGATGAATCGGATTCCGACGAGAATTCCGATGATGTTATAGAAATTACCCCAACTGAATTTAAAAAGGCAAAAGAAAATAATAAGGGAAAGGGCATAAAAATAGAGAAATCTAATTCCAACCCCGATGAACTTTATATGTATCGTCAACCCCCGAAGTCCTTAAGTTGTAACAATGACCCGGGAACCTCTAAATCACCAGGTTTTTCTAAACCAATGTGGACAACGACGGATCGTATTAGGGGAACATCATATATCCCTAGAAACTTGGCAAAACGAACCAAAATCGAAGAAGAAGAAACGAGCGAGTCAGAATAAGATAGTTGTATTCGTGTGGTGTAATATATGTAATATAGTGTGCTTATGCTTTATGATATATGTAAAAATTGCTTGTATTAATAAGTATTTTTTTTATGAATCTAACTCTTGTCTATTTTAAAGTTTAAAAATACAAAATGGATAGACAACCCAATATTTTAAGAGACCTACCCGGAGACATGATTGGTGAAATCTTGTCTAGAGTCGGCCAGAATTCCTCGGCACAACTATTTAAGGCGAGATCAGTTTGTAAGACATTCGAAGAACGTTCCAAGAATGTCTTGGTTTATAAGAGACTTTCGTTTGAAAGATGGGGGATATCACATTGGGAAACCCATAAGTTACGATGTGTTTACTTTGATGCATATATTGCGGGGAACCCAAATGCTATTTTACGCAACGGGTTAAGAAATTATTTTGACTCAATATATCCGAATATTGGACTTCGTGATTTAGAAAAAACGGTTAACATGCAACATAAAGAAGCATGTTATGCTTACGGATTAGTAATGTTCGCTTCTCACCAAAGTGAGAACAAGAACATCGGGCTACAACTATTAAACAAAACGTTTCCACAAGTGACGGAGTCGGTAATTGGGGTAAGAAATGAGGTTTTTAGATTGTTACAGGACTGTTGGACATTACGTAACCCTCGTCCTTTTAACGAGGTTACAACACGCTGTCTTATCAACGGCCATAACGGTTATGTTCCACAAGACCAAGGATGGGAAGTAATCCTAGTAAAACCAGAATGCATGACTTGTTTCTGGACGTATGAATTACGTGTATTTATTGCCTTTGCTGAACGACTTGTGTACTAGCTAGAATTATCTTCACAACTATCTTGTATCAAAGTTATTGCGTGCTATATTTCATGCTTTATGTAAAATAAGCGGTATTGTAAGTTTGTAAAATATTGTATAAAAGTTTGAACAAGAAATATTATTATAATCAGTTTTTCATATAGAATTGTAGTAGTTGAATTGTATATTAGCTACTAAGTATGAACTTAACGGGTAGGTACTACCCGAATTTAAACTTATAAAACGCTAATATGAAGAAAAAGCTTTTATAAATGAGTTCATATTATGCTACGAAATACTATTAACTACTCTTAATATTCTGTATGATTAACTTGTTCCATTTGAATATTTTGAAGGAAATGGCACCGACTACTCGACACACCGTGAATATGAATGAAGAGGAATTCCGTACTTTTCTAGCTTCAAACATAGCCGCAGTACAGGCTGCGCTACATACCAACAATAACCTTGGATCTAGCAGTACAGGAAATCGTGTAGGATGCACCTACAAAGAATTCACTGCCTGCAAACCTTTGGAATTTGATGGAACCGAAGGACCGATCGGATTGAAACGGTGGACCGAGAAGGTCGAATCGGTGTTTGCCATAAGTAAGTGTACTGAAGAGGACAAAGTGAAGTACGCTACGCATACCTTCACAGGTTCTGCGTTAACATGGTGGAATACCTATCTAGAGCAAGTGGGACAAGACGATGCGTACGCACTACCGTGGTCAGCATTCAAGCACTTGATGAACGAGAAGTACCGTCCCAGAACCGAGGTCAATAAGCTCAAGACAGAACTTAGAGGGTTACGAACCCAAGGATTTGATATTACCACGTACGAAAGACGATTCACAGAATTGTGCCTATTGTGTCCGGGAGCATTCGAAGATGAGGAATAGAAGATCGACGCGTTTGTGAAAGGATTACCGGAAAGAATCCAAGAAGATATAAGTTCACACGAGCCTGCCTCTATACAACAGGCATGTAGAATGGCTCACAAACTAGTGAACCAGATTGAAGAAAGAATTAAAGAACAGACTGCTGAAGAGGCCAATGTGAAGCAAGTCAAAAGAAAGTGGAAGGAAAACGGTGATAAGAATCACCAATACAACAACAACAGCAATTACAACAATAATCGCAACAATTATCCCAACAATCGCAACATCAATCGCAACTATAACAAACGGCCCAACAACAACAACAACAACAACAACAACAACAACAACAACAACAACAACAACAACAGCAACTACAACAATCATCCCAACAACAATAATAACCGCAACAACAACAACAATCAGAAGCAGCTATGCCAAAGGTGTGACAAGTATCACTCGGGGTTCTGCACCAAATTTTGCAACAAGTGTAAAAGAAATGGTCATAGCGCGGTGAAGTGTGAGGTATACGTACCAGGGGTTAATAGAACGAAAGGAACAAATGGTGTCGGAACGAGTAATGGCGGAGCAAGTAGTGTCGGAGCAAGTTATGCCAATGTAGTTTGTTATAAATGTGGAAAACCGGGCCACATTATTAGAAATTGCCCGAACCAGGAGAACACGAATGGACAAGGCCGCGGAAGAGTTTTCAATATTAATGCGGTAGAGGCACAGGAAGACCCGGAGCTTGTTACGGGTACGTTTCTTATTGACAATAAATCTGCTTACGTTTTATTTGATTCGGGTGCGGATAGAAGCTATATGAGTAGAGATTTTTGTGCTAAATTAAGTTGTCCATTGACGCCTTTGGATAGTAAATTTTTACTCGAATTAGCAAATGGTAAATTAATTTCAGCAGATAATATATGTCGGAATCGAGAAATTAAACTGGTTAGCGAAACATTTAAGATTGATTTGATACCAGTAGAGTTAGGGAGTTTTGATGTGATAATCGGTATGGACTGGTTGAAAGAAGTGAAAGCAGAGATCGTCTGTTACAAAAATGCAATTCGCATTATACGAGAAAAAGGAAAACCCTTAATGGTGTACGGAGAAAAGGGCAATACGAAGCTACATCTTATTAGTAATTTGAAGGCACAAAAACTAATAAGAAAAGGTTGCTATGCTGTTCTAGCACACGTCGAGAAAGTAAAAACTGAAGAAAAGAGCATCAATGATGTTCCCATTGCAAAAGAATTTCCTGATGTATTTCCGAAAGAATTACCGGGATTACCCCCACATCGATCCGTTGAATTTCAAATAGATCTTGTACCAGGAGCTGCACCAATAGCTCGTGCTCCTTACAGACTCGCACCCAGCGAGATGAAAGAACTGCAAAGCCAATTACAAGAACTTTTAAAGCGTGGTTTCATTCGACCAAGAACATCACCGTGGGGAGCTCCTGTTTTGTTTGTCAAGAAGAAAGATGGTACATTCAGGTTGTGTATCGACTACCGAGAGTTGAACAAACTTACCATCAAGAACCGCTACCCACTACCGAGAATCGACGACTTATTTGATCAACTACAAGGCTCGTCTGTTTATTCAAAGATTGACTTACGTTCCGGGTATCATCAAATGCGGGTGAAAGAAGATGATATTCCAAAGACTGCTTTCAAAACACGTTACGGTCATTACGAGTTTATGGTCATGCCGTTTGGTTTAACTAATGCACCAGCTGTGTTCATGGACCTTATGAACCGAGTGTGTGGACCATACCTTGACATGTTTGTCATTGTTTTCATTGATGACATACTTATTTACTCAAAGAATGACCAAGAACACGGTGAACATTTGAGAAAGGTGTTAGAAGTATTGAGGAAGGAAGAATTGTACGCTAAGTTTTTAAAGTGTGCATTTTGGTTGGAAGAAGTTCAATTCCTCAGTCACATAGTGAACAAAGAAGGTATTAAGGTGGATCCGGCAAAGATAGAAACTGTTGAAAAGTGGGAAACCCCGAAAACTCCGAAACACATACGCCAGTTTTTAGTACTAGCTGGTTACTACAGAAGGTTCATCCAAGACTTTTCCAGAATAGCAAAACCCTTGACTGCATTAACGCATAAAGGGAAGAAATTTGAATGAAATGATGAACAAGAGAAAGCGTTTCAGTTATTGAAGAAAAAGCTAACTACGGCACCTATATTGTCATTGCCTGAAGGGAATGATGATTTTGTGATTTATTGTGACGCATCAAAGCAAGGTCTCGGTTGTGTATTAATGCAACGAACGAAGGTGATTGCTTATGCGTCTAGACAATTGAAGATTCACGAACAAAATTATACGACGTATGATTTGGAATTAGGCGCGGTTGTTTTTGCATTAAAGACTTGGAGGCACTACTTATATGGGGTCAAAAGTATTATATATACTGACCACAAAAGTCTTCAACACATATTTAATCAGAAACAACTGAATATGAGGCAGCGTAGGTGGATTGAATTATTGAATGATTACGACTTTGAGATTCGTTACCACCCGGGGAAGGCAAATGTGGTAGCCGATGCCTTGAGCAGGAAGGATAGAGAACCCATTCGAGTAAAATCTATGAATATAATGATTCATAATAACCTTACTACTCAAATAAAGGAGGCGCAACAAGGAGTTTTAAAAGAGGGAAATTTAAAGGATGAAATACCCAAAGGATCGGAGAAGCATCTTAATATTCGGGAAGACGGAACCCGGTATAGGGCTGAAAGGATTTGGGTACCAAAATTTGGAGATATGAGAGAAATGGTACTTAGAGAAGCTCATAAAACCTGATACTCAATACATCCTGGAACGGGGAAGATGTACAAGGATCTCAAGAAACATTTTTGGTGGCCGGGTATGAAAGCCGATGTTGCTAAATACGCAGGAGAATGTTTGACGTGTTCTAAGGTCAAAGCTGAGCATCAGAAACCATCAGGTCTACTTCAACAACCCGAAATCCCGGAATGGAAATGGGAAAACATTACCATGGATTTCATCACTAAATTGCCAAGGACTGCAAGTGGTTTTGATACTATTTGGGTAATAGTTGATCGTCTCACCAAATCAGCACACTTCCTGCCAATAAGAGAAGATGACAAGATGGAGAAGTTAGCACGACTGTATTTGAAGGAAGTCGTCTCCAGACATGAAATACCAATCTCTATTATCTCTGATAGGGATGGCAGATTTATTTCAAGATTCTGGCAGACATTACAGCAAGCATTAGGAACTCGTCTAGACATGAGTACTGCCTATCATCCACAAACTGATGGACAGAGCGAAAGGACGATACAAACGCTTGAAGACATGCTACGAGCATTTGTTATTGATTTAGAAAACAGTTGGGATCGACATCTACCGTTAGCAGAATTTTCCTACAACAACAGCTACCATTCAAGCATTGAGATGGCGCCGTTTGAAGCACTTTATGGTAGAAAGTGCATGTCTCCGATTTGTTGGAGTGAAGTGGGGGATAGACAGATTACGGGTCCGGAGATTATACAAGAAACTACCGAGAAGGTCATCCAAATTCAACAACGGTTGAAAACCGCCCAAAGTCGACAAAAGAGCTACGCTGACATTAAAAGAAAAGATATAGAATTTGAAATTGGAGAGATGGTCATGCTTAAAGTTGCACCTTGGAAAGGCGTTGTTCGATTTGGTAAATGAGGGAAATTAAATCCAAGGTATATTGGACCATTCAAGATTATTGATCGTGTCGGACCAGTAGCTTACCGACTTGAGTTACCTCAACAACTCGCGGCTGTACATAACACTTTCCACGTCTCGAATTTGAAGAAATGTTTTTCTAAAGAAGATCTCACTATTCCGTTAGATGAAATCCAAATCAACAAAAAACTTCAATTCATCGAAGAACCCGTCGAAATAATGGATCGTGAGGTTAAAAGACTTAAGCAAAACAAGATACCAATTGTTAAGGTTCGATGGAATGCTCGTAGAGGACCCGAGTTTACCTGGGAGCGTGAAGATCAGATGAAGAAGAAATACCCGCATCTATTTCCAGAAGATTCGTCAACACCTTCAACAGCTTAAAATTTCGGGACGAAATTTATTTAACGGGTAGGTACTGTAGTGACCCGAACTTTTCCATGTTTATATATATTAATTGAGATTGATATTTACATGATTAAATGTTTCCAACATGGTAAGCAATCAAACTTGTTAAGACTTGATTAATTGAAATATGTTTCATATAGACAATTGACCACCCAAGTTGACCGGTGAATCACGAACGTTAAAACTTGTAAAAACTATACAATGACATATATATAGTTAACATGTTTTTATTATAAGTATGTATCTCATTAGGTATTTTAACAATGAGTTATATACATAAAAATGAGACTATTAATTTAAGAAACTCGAAAACGATATATATAACGATTATCGTTATAACAACGTCTTACTAGGTACATATGAATCATATTAAGATATTGATACACTTGGTTAATTATGTTAAATGATAAGTAAATATATTATTAAGTGTATTAACAATGAAATACATATGTAAAAATTAGACTACTAACTTAATGATTTCGAAACGAGACATATATGTAACGATTATCGTTGTAACGACATTTAACTGTATATACATCATACTAAGATATATTATATATCATAATATCATGATAATATAATAATTTAACATCTCATTTGTTATAATAAACAATGGGTTAACAACATTCAACAAGATCGTTAACCTAAAGGTTTCAAAACAACATTTACATGTAATGACTAACGATGACTTAACGACTCAGTTAAAATGTATATACATGTAGTGTTTTAATATGTATTCATACACTTTTGAAGGACTTCAAGACACTTATCAAAATACTTCTACTTAACAAAAATGCTTACAATTACATCCTCGTTCAGTTTCATCAACAATTCTACTCGTATGCACCCGTATTCGTACTCGTACAATACACAGCTTTTAGATGTATGTACTATTGATATATACACTCCAATGATCAGCTATTAGCAGCCCATGTGAGTCACCTAACACATGTGGGAACTATCATTTGGCAACTAGCATGAAATATCTCATAAAATTACAAAAATATGAGTAATCATTCATGACTTATTTACATGAAAACAAAATTACATATCCTTTATATCTAATCCATACACCAACGACCAAAAACACCTACAAACACTTTCATTCTTCAATTTTCTTCATCTAATTGATCTCTCTCAAGTTCTATCTTCAAGTTCTAAGTGTTCTTCATATATTTTACAAGTTCTAGTTACATAAAATCAAGAATACTTTCAAGTTTGCTAGCTCACTTCCAATCTTGTAAGGTGATCATCCAACCTCAAGAAATCTTTGTTTCTTACAGTAGGTTATCATTCTAATACAAGGTAATAATCATATTCAAAATTTGGTTCAATTTCTATAACTATAACAATCTTATTTCAAGTGATGATCTTACTTGAACTTGTTTTCGTGTCATGATTCTGCTTCAAGAACTTCGAGCCATCCAAGGATCCGTTGAAGCTAGATCCATTTTTCTATTTTCCAATAGGTTTATCCAAGGAACTTAAGGTAGTAATGATGTTCATAACATCATTCGATTCATACATATAAAGCTATCTTATTCGAAGGTTTAAACTTGTAATCACTAGAACATAGTTTAGTTAATTCTAAACTTGTTCGCAAACAAAAGTTAATCCTTCTAACTTGACTTTTAAAATCAACTAAACACATGTTTTATATCTATATGATATGCTAACTTAATGATTTAAAACCTGGAAAGACGAAAAACACCGTAAAACCGGATTTACGCCGTCGTAGTAACACCGCGGGCTGTTTTGGGTTAGTTAATTAAAAACTATGATAAACTTTGATTTAAAAGTTGTTATTCTGAGAAGATGATTTTTATTATGAACATGAAACTATATCCAAAAATTATGGTTAAACTCAAAGTGGAAGTATGTTTTCTAAAATGGTCATCTAGACGTCGTTCTTTAAACTGAAATGACTACCTTTACAAAAACAACTTGTAACTTATTTTTCCGACAATAAACCTATACTTTTTCTGTTTAGATTCATAAAATAGAGTTCAATATGAAACCATAGCAATTGGATTCACTCAAAACGGATTTAAAATGAAGAAGTTATGGGTAAAACAAGATTGGATAATTTTTCTCATTTTAGCTACGTGAAAATTGGTAACAAATCTATTCCAATCATAACTTAATCAACTTGTATTGTATATTATGTAATCTTGAGATACCATAGACACGTATACAATATTTCGACCTATCATGTCGACACATCTATATATATTTCGGAACAACCATAGACACTCTATATGTGAATGTTGGAGTTAGCTATACAGGGTTGAGGTTGATTCCAAAATATATATAGTTTGAGTTGTGATCAATACTGAGATACGTATACACTGGGTCGTGGATTGATTCAAGATAATATTTATCGATTTATTTCTGTACATCTAATTGTGGACAACTAGTTGTAGGTTACTAACGAGGACAGCTGACTTAATAAACTTAAAACATCAAAATATATTAAAAGTGTTGTAAATATATTTTGAACATACTTTGATATATATGTATATATTGTTATAGGTTCGTGAATCAATCAGTGGCCAAGTCTTACTTCCCGACGAAGTAAAAATCTGTGAAAGTGAGTTATAGTCCCACTTTTAAAATCTAATATTTTTGGGATGAGGATACATGCAGGTTTTATAAATGATTTACAAAATAGACACAAGTACGTGAAACTACATTCTATGGTTGAATTATCGAAATCGAATATGCCCCTTTATATTAAGTCTGGTAATCTAAGAATTAGGGAACATACACCCTAATTGACGCGAATCCTAAAGATAGATCTATCGGGCCCAACAAGCCCCATCCAAAGTACCGGATGCTTTAGTACTTCGAAATTTATATCATATCCGAAGGGTGTCCCGAAATGATGGGGATATTCTTATATATGCATCTTGTTAAAGTCGGTTACCAGGTGTTCACCATATGAATGATTTTTATCTCTATGTATGGGATGTGTATTGAAATATGAAATCTTGTGGTCTATTGTTACGATTTGATATATATAGGTTAAACCTATAACTTACCAACATTTTTGTTGACGTTTAAAGCATGTTTATTCTCAGGTGAATATTGAGAGCTTCCGCTGTTGCATACTAAAATAAGGACAAGATTTGGAGTCCATGTTTGTATGATATTGTGTAAAAACTGCATTCAAGAAACTGATTTCGATGTAACATATTTGTATTGTAAACCATTATGTAATGGTCGTGTGTAAACAGGATATTTTAGATTATCATTATTTGATAATCTACGTAAAGCTTTTTAAACCTTTATTTATGAAATAAAGGTTATGGTTTGTTTTAAAAATGAATGCAGTCTTTGAAAAACGTCTCATATAGAGGTCAAAACCTCGCAATGAAATCAATTAATATGGAACGTTTTTAATCAATAAGAACGGGACATTTCAGAGACCAGATTCTTCATCAAGTCATTTTGCATTTTTATAAAATCAGGTGAGATTTCAGTTGATTGTACCTCATCATCGTCAGATGTTGAGTTAGAATTCTCCAATGCTTCCTTAGCTTTGATGAGCTTAGTCACCTTGCAAACATTTGCATGTTCCACCTCTGAGTGTGAATCATCAGTCCAGTTAAACCAAGTATCATCAACTGGTTTCATCTCTCCCCCAGTTTCCACAATCTTAGCCATCAACATTTTCTTCTTGTAGTAAGCTGCGTCCTTCTTCTTAGGCATCTTGCACTCACGAGAGTAATGACCAGCTTTGCCACAATTGAAACAGATTGAATCTTCCTTCTTGGAATCATCAGCACGTTATTGTTTGGATTGATCAGCTTTCTTGTAGTATTAGGAAGATGATGAGTGTTTGCGTTGATTGCTTGATTTGCTTTTAAACTTGTGTTTGTTCAAAGCATTTGTGAACATGGCTGCCATCTTGACTAATTCAAGGTGTGAATCATCAACATCAGAAAGATTCAACTCTTCAGAATCAGTTGATTCTTCAACAAGCACTTTCTTGGACAAGCTTTTGGAAAATAACTTGCTCTTCTTTTAGGCAATTAGAGCAAGAGGATCACTTGGAGATGACTCTTTCCTTCCTTCTTAAAGTTTAGACACTTCAGGTTGGTAATGCATAAGAACTCCAACAAGCTCATGAATAGTCAACTTGTCAATCTCTTTGGTAGATCGAACAATGGTTCCATAAAGAAGCCAATCAGCATTGAGCTTTTTGAGGAATTTCATGTTGACTTCAGCATGTACTTTTACAATCTTACACCTTTTCAACTCATTGAGAACACCATTGAAATGACAGTAGGTATCCTTGAGTAGTTCTTCTGGTTCCTGCTTGAAATCTTCATACAATCCCAGAGCCTTATTCAATTTAGTAACGTCTGACATGTCATAACCTTCTTGTTGTTGTTTGATCTCATCCCATATATCTTTTGCAGTAGTGTTGCTATCAACATTTTCAAATAGCTCATATGGGATAGCTTGCATGACAATATTCTTAGCCTCTATGTCACCCTGAGCTCTTTCACGTTTATCACCAGAAAGTTCATAGACAGAAATTGGCATACCAGTATCCGGATGAAAATCAACAACTGGACCATCTCTCAGAGAAGCCCAAATATGTTTAGCTTTCTCACCCTTATAGTCTATGTACTGAGTAATACGATGAAGCCACTGAGTGTACTTGCCATCAAACAACACTGGAGGTCGGAAATCTGATCCAATGATAAGAGTATCTTGAGTAGACATCTTAAATTGAGGTAGATTCGGTATAGATTCAGTATTAAACACAATCTATGATCAGGGTTCAGTATAAAATCTAACAAGAATGTCAGATTCGGTAAAGATTCGGTACAGTAGCAAATTCGGTAAGTGGTTCGGTACTGTAGCAGATTCGGTAACAATTCGGTATACCAGATTCTGTATCAGAAACTGATAAGAATCACAAGTAACACACCCAAATTCGGTATGGATTCAGTAACCACACAACTTGAAGCCTTAGAATACTTAAAACCAAAGAAATAAGTGAAACCGAGATTCTGATTCGGTAAATGACTCGGTAGTCAAATTCTGTAAAATATTATGTGTAAACTCAATCCAATTCCCTTGAATTAGATTCGGTAACCTTGCTGCACAAGAAAATAAGTTAGTAACAAACAGAATATCAATGATACCGAAGATTCAGGATACCGAATGTCAACTGTAGTAGTTGACAATACCGAGTCTAAGTCTAAAACTTAGAAATATAACAGAATCCTTTCTCAAACCACACCAATTAGCTGCGTATGAACAAACCGAATGTGATAGAATCACAAACACACCACAATCTGCAACACATAAGATGAATTTCCAGTATTGAAGCAGATTCGGTATGACAGTTGTAGTGACCCGAACTTTTCCATGTTTATATATATTAATTGAGATTGATATTTATATGATTAAATGTTTCCAACATGTAAAGCAATCAAACTTGTTAAGACTTGATTAATTGAAATATGTTTCATATAGACAATTGACCACCCAAGTTGATCGGTGATTCACGAACGTTAAAACTTGTAAAAACTATATGATGACATATAAATGGATATATATATAGTTAACATGATACTATGATAAGAAAACATATCATAAAGTATATTAACAATGAACTACATATGTAAAAACAAGACTACTAACTTAATGATTTTTAAACGAGACATATATGTAACGATTATCGTTGTAAAGACATTTAATGTATATATATCATATTAAGAGATATTCATACATGATAATATCATGATAATATAATAATTTAAAATCTCATTTGGTATTATAAACATTGTGTTAACAACATTTAACAAGATCGTTAACCTAAAGGTTTCAAAACAACACTTACATGTAACGACTAACGATGACTTAACGACTCAGTTAAAATGTATATACATGTAGTGTTTTAATATGTATTTATACACTTTTGAAAGACTTCAATACACTTATCAAAATACTTCTACTTAACAAAAATGCTTACAATTACATTCTCGTTCAGTTTCATCAACAATTCTACTCATATGCACCCGTATTCGTACTCGTACAATACACAGCTTTTAGATGTATGTACTATTGGTATATACACTCCAATGATCAGCTCTTAGCAGCCCATGTGAGTCACCTAACACATGTGGGAACCATCATTTGGCAACTAGCATGAAATATCTCATAAGATTACAAAAATATGAGTAATCATTCATGACTTATTTACATGAAAACAAAATTACATATCCTTTATATCTAATCCATACACCAACGACCAAAAACACCTACAAACACTTTCATTCTTCAATTTTCTTCATCTAATTGAACTCTCTCAAGTTCTATCTTCAAGTTCTAAGTGTTCTTCATAAATTCCAAAAGTTCTAGTTTCATAAAATCAAGAATACTTTCAAGTTTGCTAGCTCACTTCCAATCTTGTAAGGTGATCATCCAACCTCAAGAAATCTTTGTTTCTTACAGTAGGTTATCATTCTAATACAAGGTAATAATCATATTCAAACTTTGGTTCAATTTCTATAACTATAACAGTCTTATTTCAAGTGATGATCTTACTTGAACTTGTTTTCGTGTCATGATTCTGCTTCAAGAACTTCGAGCCATCCAAGGATCCATTGAAGCTAGATCCACTTTTCTCTTTTCCAGTAGGTTTATCCAAGGAACTTAAGGTAGTAATGATGTTCATAACATCATTCGATTCATACATATAAAGCTATCTTATTCGAAGGTTTAAACTTGTAATCACTAGAACATAGTTTAGTTAATTCTAAACTTGTTCGCAAATAAAAGTTAATCCTTCTAACTTGACTTTTAAAATCAACTAAACACATGTTCTATATCTATATGATATGCTAACTTAATAATTTAAAACCTGGAAACACGAAAAACACCGTAAAATCGGATTTACGCCGTTGTAGTAACACTGCGGGCTGTTTTGGGTTAGTTAATTAAAAACTATGATAAACTTTGATTTAAAAGTTGTTATTCTGGGTAAATGATTTTTATTATGAACATGAAACTATATCCAAAAATTATAGTTAAACTCAAAGTGGAAGTATGTTTTCTAAAATGGTCATCTAGACGTCGTTCTTTCGACTGAAATGACTACCTTTACAAAAACGACTTGTAACTTATTTTTCCGACTATAAACCTATACTTTTCTGTTTAGATTCATAAAATAGAGTTCAATATGAAACCATAGCAATTTGATTCACTCAAAACGGATTTAAAATGAAGAAGTTATGGGTAAAACAAGATTGGATAATTTTTCTCATTTTAGCTACGTGAAAATTGGTAACAAATCTATTCCAACCATAACTTAATCAACTTGTATTGTAAATTATGTAATCTTGAGATACCATAGACACGTATACAATGTTTCGACCTATCATGTCGACACATCTATATATATTTCGGAACAACCATAGACACTATATATGTGAATGTTGGAGTTAGCTATACAGGGTTGAGGTTGATTCCAAAATATATATAGTTTGAGTTGTGATCAATACTGAGATACGTATACACTGTGTCGTGGATTGATTCAAGATAATATTTATCGATTTATTTCTGTACATCTAACTGTGGACAACTAGTTGTAGGTTACTAACGAGGACAGCTGACTTAATAAACTTAAAACATCAAAATATATTAAAAGTGTTGTAAATATATTTTGAACATACTTTGATATATATGTATATATTGTTATAGGTTCGTGAATCAACCAGTGGCCAAGTCTTACTTCCCGACGAAGTAAAAATCTGTGAAAGTGAGTTATAGTCCCACTTTTAAAATCTAATATTTTTGGGATGAGAATACATGCAGGTTTTATAAATGATTTACAAAATAGACACAAGTACGTGAAACTACATTCTATGGTTGAATTATCGAAATTGAATATGCCCCTTTTTATTAAGTCTGGTAATCTAAGAATTAGGGAACAGACACCCTAATTGACGCGAATCCTAAAGATAGATCTATTGGGCCTAACAAACCCCATCCAAAGTACCGGATGCTTTAGTACTTCGAAATTTATATCATATCCGAAGGGTGTCCCGGAATGATGGGGATATTCTTATATATGCATCTTGTTATTGTCGGTTACCAGGTGTTCACCATATGAATGATTTTTATCTCTATGTATGGGATGTGTATTGAAATATGAAATCTTGTGGTCTATTGTTACGATTTGATATATATAGGTTAAACCTATAACTCACCAACATTTTTGTTGACGTTTTAAGCATGTTTATTCTCAGGTGATTATTAAGAGCTTCCGCTGTCGCATACTTAAATAAGGACAAGATTTGGAGTCCATGCTTGTATGATATTGTGTAAAAACTGCATTCAAGAAACTTATTTTGTTGTAACATATTTGTATTGTAAACCATTATGTAATGGTCGTGTGTAAACAGGATATTTTAGATTATCATTATTTGATAATCTACGTAAAGCTTTTTAAACCTTTATTGATGAAATAAAGGTTATGGTTTGTTTAAAAATGAATGCAGTCTTTGAAAAACGTCTCATATAGAGGTCAAAACCTCGCAACGAAATCAATTAATATGGAACGTTTTTAATCAATAAGAACGGGACATTTCAGTTGGTATCCGAGCGTTGGTCTTAGAGAACCAGAATTTTGCATTAGTGTGTCTTATCGAGTTTGTTAGGATGCATTAGTGAGTCTGGACTTCGACCGTGTTTACTTGAAAAATGATTGCTTAACAAATTTTGTTGGAAACTATATATTTTTAACATGTGAATATTATGTGATATATTAATCTCTTAACGCGTTTGATATTATGTGATAGATGTCTACCTCTAGAACAAGTCCCATTGACTCACCTAATAATAATGAAGAGTCAAATGTAAATTGGAATGATTTGTGGACTGATTCACAAGTTCCCGAAGAGGAACCGGAAGAAGAGTCAGAACCGGAAGAAGAATCGGAACCGGAAGAAGAATCGGAACCGGATGAAGTAGAACCGGTGGGGGAAATAATAAAACGGTTAAGTAAAAGAAAATCCTCAACCAACCGACCAAGGTTAATTATGGTCAATGGTGTTTCCGCCAAGGAAGCAAAATATTGGGAGGATTACCAATTCTCCGATGAATCGGATTCCGACGAGAATTCCGATGATGTTATAGAAATTACCCCAACTGAATTTAAAAAGGCAAAAGAAAATAATAAGGGAAAGGGCATAAAAATAGAGAAATCTAATTCCAACCACGATGAACTTTATATGTATCGTCAACCCCCGAAGTCCTTAAGTTGTAACAATGACCCGGGAACCTCTAAACCACCAGGTTTTTCTAAACCAATGTGGATCACGACGGCTCGTATTAGGGGAACATCATATATCCCTAGAAACTTGGCAAAACGAACCAAAACCGAAGAAGAAGAAACGAGCGAGTCGGAATAAGATAGTTGTATTCGTGTGGTGTAATATATGTAATATAGTGTTCGTATGCTTTATGATATATGTAAAAAAATTGCTTGTATTAATAAGTATTTTTTTATGAATCTAACTCTTGTCTATTTTACAGTTTAAAAACACAAAATGGATAGACAACCCAATATTTTAAGAGACCTACCCGGAGACATGATTGATGAAATCTTGTCTAGAGTCGGCCAGAATTCCTCGGCACAACTATTTAAGGCGAGATCAGTTTGTAAGACATTCGAAGAACGTTCCAAGAATGTCTTGGTTTATAAGAGACTTTCGTTTGAAAGATGGGGGATATCACATTGGGAAACCCATAAGTTACGATGTGTTTACTTTGACGCATATATTGCGGGGAACCCAAATGCTATTTTACGCAACGGGTTAAGAAATTATTTTGACTCAATATATCCGAATATTGGACTTCGTGATTTAGAAAAAGTGGCTAACATGCAACATAAAGAAGCATGTTATGCTTACGGATTAGTAATGTTAGCTTCTCACCAAAGTGAGAACAAGAACATCGGGCTACAACTATTAAACAAAACGTTTCCACAAGTGACGGAGTCGGTAATTGGGGTAAGAAATGAGGTTTTTAGATTATTACGGGACTGTTGGACATTACGTAACCCTCGTCCCTTTGACGACGCTACAACACGCTGTCTTATCAACGGCCATAACGGTTATGTTGCACAAGACCAAGGATGGGAAGTAGTCCTAGTAAAGCCAGAATGCATGACTTGTTTCTGGACGTATGAATTACGTGTCTTTATTGCCTTTGCTGAACAACTTGTGTGCTAGCTAGAATTATCTTCACAACTATCTTGTATCAAAGTTATTGTGTGCTATATTTCATGCTTTATGTAAAATAAGCGGTATTGTAAGTTTGTAAAATATTGTATAAAAGTTTGAACGCGAAATATTATTATAATTAGTTTTTCATATAGAATTGTAGTAGTTGAATTGTATATTAGCTACTAAGTATGAACTTAACGGGTAGGTACTACCCGAATTTAAACTTATAAAACGCTAATATGAAGAAAAAGCTTTTATAAATGAGTTCATATTATGCTACGAAATACTATTAACTACTCTTAATATTCTGTATGATTAACTTGTTCCATTTAACTATTTTGAAGGAAATGGCACCGACTACTCGACACACCGTGAATATGAATGAAGAGGAATTCCGTACTTTTCTAGCTTCAAACATAGCTGCAGTACAGGCTGCGCTAGATACCAACAATAACCTTGGATCTAGCAGTACAGGAAATCGTGTAGGATGCACCTACAAAGAATTCACTGCCTGCAAACCTTTGGAATTTGATGGAACCGAAGGACCGATCGGATTGAAACGGTGGACCGAGAAGGTCGAATCGGTGTTTGCCATAAGTAAGTGTACTGAAGAGGACAAAGTAAAGTACGCTACGCATACCTTCACAGGTTCTGCGTTAACATGGTGGAATACCTATCTAGAGCAAGTGGGACAAGACGATGCGTACGCACTACCGTGGTCAGCATTCAAGCACTTGATGAACGAGAAGTACCGTCCCAGAACCGAGGTCAATAAGCTCAAGACAGAACTTAGAGGGTTACGAACCCAAGGATTTGATATTACCACGTACGAAAGACGATTCACAGAATTGTGCCTATTGTGTCCGGGAGCATTCGAAGATGAGGAAGAGAAGATCGACGCGTTTGTGAAAGGATTACCGGAAAGAATCCAAGAAGATATAAGTTCACACGAGCCCGCCTCCATACAACAGGCATGTAGAATGGCTCACAAACTCGTGAACCAAATTGAAGAAAGAATTAAAGAACAGACTGCTGAAGAGGCCAATGTGAAGCAAGTCAAAAGAAAGTGGGAGGAAAACGGTGATAAGAATCACCAATACAACAACAACAGCAATTACAACAATAATCGCAACAATTATCCCAACAATCGCAACATCAATCGCAACTACAACAAACGGCCCAACAACAACAACAACAACAACAACAGCAACTACAACAATCATCCCAACAACAATAATAACCGCAACAACAACAACAATCAGAAGCAGCTATGCCAAAGGTGTGAAAAGAATCACTCGGGGTTCTGCACCAAATTTTGCAACAAGTGTAAAAGAAATGGTCATAGCGCGGCGAAGTGTGAGGTCTATGGACCAGGGGTTAATAGAACGAAAGGAACAAATGGTGTCGGAACGAGTAATGGCAGAGCAAGTAGTGTCGGAGCAAGTTATGCCAATGTAGTTTGTTATAAATGTGGAAAACCGGGCCACATTATTAGAAATTGCCCGAACCAGGAGAACACGAATGGACAAGGCCGTGGAAGAGTTTTCAATATTAATGCGGCAGAGGCACAGGAAGACCCGGAGCTTGTTACGGGTACGTTTCTTATTGACAATAAATCTGCTTACGTTTTATTTGATTCGGGTGCGGATAGAAGTTATATGAGTAGAGATTTTTGTGCTAAATTAAGTTGTCCATTGACGCCTTTGGATAGTAAATTTTTACTCGAATTAGCAAATGGTAAATTAATTTCAGCAGATAATATATGTCGGAATCGAGAAATTAAACTGGTTAGCGAAACATTTAAGATTGATTTGATACCAGTAGAGTTAGGGAGTTTTGATGTGATAATCGGTATGGACTGGTTGAAAGAAGTGAAAGCGGAGATCGTTTGTTACAAAAATGCAATTTGCATTATACGAGAAAAAGGAAAACCCTTAATGGTGTACGGAGAAAAGGGCAACACGAAGCTACATCTTATTAGTAATTTGAAAGCACAAAAACTAATAAGAAAAGGTTGCTATGCTGTTCTAGCACACGTCGAGAAAGTACAAACTGAAGAAAAGAGCATCAATGATGTTCCCGTCGCAAAAGAATTTCCTGATGTATTTCCGAAAGAATTACCGGGATTACCCCCAAAAGAATTTCAGGTTGTGTATCGACTACCGAGAGTTGAACAAACTTACCATCAAGAACCGCTACCCACTACCGAAAATCGATGACTTATTTGATCAACTACAAGGCTCGTCTGTTTATTCAAAGATTGACTTACGTTCTGGGTATCATCAAATGCGGGTGAAAGAAGATGATATTCCAAAGACTGCTTTCAGAACACGTTACGGTCATTACGAGTTTATGGTCATGCCGTTTGGTTTAACTAATGCACCAGCTGTGTTCATGGACCTTATGAACCGAGTGTGTGGACCATACCTTGACAAGTTTGTCATTGTTTTCATTGATGACATACTTATTTACTCAAAGAATGACCAAGAACACGGTGAACATTTGAGAAAGGTGTTAGAAGTATTGAGGAAGGAAGAATTGTACGCTAAGTTTTCAAAGTGTGCATTTTGGTTGGAAGAAGTTCAATTCCTCGGTCACATAGTGAACAAAGAAGGTATTAAGGTGGATCCGGCAAAGATAGAAACTGTTGAAAAGTGGGAAACCCCGAAAACTCCGAAACACATACGCCAGTTTTTAGGACTAGCTGGTTACTACAGAAGGTTCATCCAAGACTTTTCCAGAATAGCAAAACCCTTGACTGCATTAACGCATAAAGGGAAGAAATTTGAATGGAATGATGAACAAGAGAAAGCGTTTCAGTTATTGAAGAAAAAGCTAACTACGGCACCTATATTGTCATTGCCTGAAGGGAATGATGATTTTGTGATTTATTGTGATGCATCAAAGCAAGGTCTCGGTTGTGTATTAATGCAACGAACGAAGGTGATTGCTTATGCGTCTAGACAATTGAAGATTCACGAACAAAATTATACGACGCATGATTTGGAATTAGGCGCGGTTGTTTTTGCATTAAAGACTTGGAGGCACTACTTATATGGGGTCAAAAGTATTATATATACCGACCACAAAAGTCTTCAACACATATTTAATCAGAAACAACTGAATATGAGGCAGCGTAGGTGGATTGAATTATTGAATGATTACGACTTTGAGATTCGTTACCACCCGGGGAAGGCAAATGTGGTAGCCGATGCCTTGAGCAGGAAGGACAGAGAACCCATTCGAGTAAAATCTATGAATATAATGATTCATAATAACCTTACTACTCAAATAAAGGAGGCGCAACAAGGAGTTTTAAAAGAGGGAATTTTAAAGGATGAAATACCCAAAGGATCGGAGAAGCATCTTAATATTCGGGAAGACGGAACCCGGTATAGGGCTGAAAGGATTTGGGTACCAAAATTTGGAGATATGAGAGAAATGGTACTTAGAGAAGCTCATAAAACCAGATACTCAATACATCCTGGAACGGGGAAGATGTACAAGGATCTCAAGAAACATTTTTGGTGGCCGGGTATGAAAGCCGATGTTGCTAAATACGTAGGAGAATGTTTGACGTGTTCTAAGGTCAAAGCTGAGCATCAGAAACCATCAGGTCTACTTCAACAACCCGAAATGCCGGAATGGAAATGGGAAAACATTACCATGGATTTCATCACTAAATTGCCAAGGACTGCAAGTGGTTTTGATACTATTTGGGTAATAGTTGATCGTCTCACCAAATCAGCACACTTCCTACCAATAAGAGAAGATGACAAGATGGAGAAGTTAGCACGACTGTATTTGAAGGAAGTCGTCTCCAGACATGGAATACCAATCTCTATTATCTCTGATAGGGATGGCAGATTTATTTCAAGATTCTGGCAGACATTACAGCAAGCATTAGGAACTCGTCTAGACATGAGTACTGCCTATCATCCACAAACTGATGGGCAAAGCGAAAGGACGATACAAACGCTTGAAGACATGCTACGAGCATGTGTTATTGATTTCGGAAACAGTTGGGATCGACATCTACCGTTAGCAGAATTTTCCTACAACAACAGCTACCATTCAAGCATTGAGATGGCGCCGTTTGAAGCACTTTATGGTAGAAAGTGCAGGTCTCCGATTTGTTGGAGTGAGGTGGGGGATAGACAGATTACGGGTCCGGAGATTATACAAGAAACTACCGAGAAGATCATCCAAATTCAACAACGGTTGAAAACCGCCCAAAGTCGACAAAAGAGCTACGCTGACATTAAAAGAAAAGATATAGAATTTGAAATTGGAGAGATGGTCATGCTTAAAGTTTCACCTTGGAAAGGCGTTGTTCGATTTGGTAAACGAGGGAAATTAAATCCAAGGTATATTGGACCATTCAAGATTATTGATCGTGTCGGACCAGTAGCTTACCGACTTGAGTTACCTCAACAACTCGCGGCTGTACATAACACTTTCCACGTCTCGAATTTGAAGAAATGTTTTGCTAAAGAAGATCTCACTATTCCGTTAGATGAAATCCAAATCAACGAAAAACTCCGATTCATCGAAGAACCCGTCGAAATAATGGATCGTGAGGTTAAAAGACTTAAGCAAAACAAGATACCAATTGTTAAGGTTCGATGGAATGCTCGTAGAGGACCCGAGTTCACCTGGGAGCGTGAAGATCAAATGAAGAAGAAATACCCGCATCTATTTCCAGAAGATTCGTCAACACCTTCAACAGCTTAAAATTTCGGGACGAAATTTATTTAACGGGTAGGTACTGTAGTGACCCGAACTTTTCCATGTTTATATATATTAATTGAGATTGATATTTATATGATTAAATGTTTCCAACATGTAAAGCAATCAAACTTGTTAAGACTTGATTAATTGAAATATGTTTCATATAGACAATTGACCACCCAAGTTGATCGGTGATTCACGAACGTTAAAACTTGTAAAAACTATATGATGACATATAAATGGATATATATATAGTTAACATGATACTATGATAAGAAAACATATCATAAAGTATATTAACAATGAACTACATATGTAAAAACAAGACTACTAACTTAATGATTTTTAAACGAGACATATATGTAACGATTATCGTTGTAAAGACATTTAATGTATATATATCATATTAAGAGATATTCATACATGATAATATCATGATAATATAATAATTTAAAATCTCATTTGGTATTATAAACATTGTGTTAACAACATTTAACAAGATCGTTAACCTAAAGGTTTCAAAACAACACTTACATGTAACGACTAACGATGACTTAACGACTCAGTTAAAATGTATATACATGTAGTGTTTTAATATGTATTTATACACTTTTGAAAGACTTCAATACACTTATCAAAATACTTCTACTTAACAAAAATGCTTACAATTACATTCTCGTTCAGTTTCATCAACAATTCTACTCGTATGCACCCGTATTCGTACTCGTACAATACACAGCTTTTAGATGTATGTACTATTGGTATATACACTCCAATGATCAGCTCTTAGCAGCCCATGTGAGTCACCTAACACATGTGGGAACCATCATTTGGCAACTAGCATGAAATATCTCATAAGATTACAAAAATATGAGTAATCATTCATGACTTATTTACATGAAAACAAAATTACATATCCTTTATATCTAATCCATACACCAACGACCAAAAACACCTACAAACACTTTCATTCTTCAATTTTCTTCATCTAATTGAACTCTCTCAAGTTCTATCTTCAAGTTCTAAGTGTTTTTCATAAATTCCAAAAGTTCTAGTTTCATAAAATCAAGAATACTTTCAAGTTTGCTAGCTCACTTCCAATCTTGTAAGGTGATCATCCAACCTCAAGAAATCTTTGTTTCTTACAGTAGGTTATCATTCTAATACAAGGTAATAATCATATTCAAACTTTGGTTCAATTTCTATAACTATAACAGTCTTATTTCAAGTGATGATCTTACTTGAACTTGTTTTCGTGTCATGATTCTGCTTCAAGAACTTCGAGCCATCCAAGGATCCATTGAAGCTAGATCCACTTTTCTCTTTTCCAGTAGGTTTATCCAAGGAACTTAAGGTAGTAATGATGTTTGTGATGACCCGGGAATTTCCGACCAAATTTAAACATAATCTTATATGATTCGACTCGATAAGCAAAGTCTATTAAACCGAGTCTCATTATGTTTGAACTATTTCATGATAACATTTGACCTTTAACTATTTCCGACGATTCACGAACCTTTAATTGTAACTAAGAATGTAAATATAAATAATTATATATAAAACTAATTATATTAGTATTAATGAACTATTAAGTAATTTTGTTATTATAAAAGATAACATTTAATAACTAAAGATTTTCATTTTGAATATATATAGTATATTGTATATAAATGATTCAAACATATTTTACCAACGTTATCAAAATATTAAATGTACAATGTTATACTTTGTAGTTAATTGTAAAAATATACATAATTAATCATCTACTCAACATTTAAAACATGATTTTATATATATGGTAGTATACATATATACATAAATATAACTATATATATATGATTTTATACATAATTATTATATTATGTATATGTAGAAATTTATAATATATCTATGATGAAATAATGTACTATTTTAATAAATATATATAATACTTACATATATAAAACATTTATATTTTTCATAATTACATACATAAGTATAATATAATTAGTATGTAAATAAATATTATAATATATTTATATTAAAATTCATAAATATATAATATTCAGTATATGTTACAATACATATTACATAATTATTAAATATTACATAATAATAGATGATATTAATAAATTAAATTTAAATACAAATATAGTTATTGTAGTAATGTTATTTGTATCGTCAAATATCAATATTTGTATTCATAATATCACTTTATATCATATAAAGATGAAATTGGATGTATATATTAGATTATTATTACTAATATTATTATTATCGATAAAATATTAATATTATCATAATTAGTATGGTATTATTATTATTATTATCATTTTTACAATTATTATTATCATTAATATTATATTTATCATTATTATTAATTTTATTAATATTATTAGATATTAATAGTATTGTTATTATATATTATTATTATTATTAATTAAAAAAAAAAACAGTAGGGATCTATATTATACGCGTGACCTCTGTATCCTTTATCTCTATTATTATTATTTTTTTGTTTCTTTCCTGCTCCCAACTCGTGAACCTGTGTTGACATTTTCTCCATTTTTTATCAACCGATCTCTATTATTACAACATGATTATGTATAATTGCAAATCAAATAAAAAGGAAATCCAATGGGATTAAAGAGCACAGCGATATTTTTTTTTCTTCTTCTCTGCACGCTCCAATTTTTTTTTCTCTTAATTCAATTTCGAATAAAGTTTCAAAATCTAAAAATGCAGAAAGGTTAGAAATCTTTCTTTGAATCTATCTGCAAAATCTCAACTCTCAAATCTTTATATCGATCTTGAATTTTGAAGTCAAAGTTTAGTTTAAAAAAAGTCAACAATTGTTCTTGAGACAAATTCGCGTTCGTGTATATGTTTCTGATCAAATTGACGATTCCAGTAGTTTTTATACATGTTTAGAAAACTATTTCGTGTTATAAACATTATCTATAATGTTATCTATTACGAAATCAATTTTTTTTTTGTTCCAAGAACCGACGCTGCAGTAGTCCTTTAGTATTTTTTTTTTATTTTAGAACCCAAATTATTTTTTTTCTGTAATGTTTTGAAGCTTTAAAGGGAACCCCGATTTTGTTTTTTTTTTTGGTTATTGATGTTTTGTTGAATCCATGAGACTTGTGGAGAAGAAGATGAATAGAAGAAAAACAGTTTATATATAAAATTTAAATTCGATATTAGTACAGAGAATCAGAATTGGTGGGATGGTCGAGAGTGTTTGCGTGTGAGCATGTGGTCACGAGATCGATTCCAGAGGACGGTAGTTTCTTTTTTTTTTTGAAACTCTTTTCATGTGAGGTAGTTTTCTTTTCTAATTTTATTATTGTTATTATATATTAATTATTATTAGTATTATTATTATTATTGTGATTGTTTTGATTGTTATTGTTATTGTTATTATTAGTATCATACTTGTTATCATATTTGAAAGTATTATAGACATTACTATTATTATTATGATAGGTATTAATAATATTATTATTAGTAATAAACTTATCATTTTAGTATTTTATCATCATTAGGATTATGATTATGATTATCATTATTATTATTATGAAGGAAATAAAAATATATTATTATCATCAATATTAGAATTTGTACCGGTTTATAAATAATTGTATCATCAGTACATTTACAATTAATAATATCATATTTATCAGTATCATCATTAATATTTACTAGTATTATTATGATTATCATTTATCATTTTATAAATATTAGAACCCTTATTATTAACATAAGTATGGTATTAGTATTAATATTATTTTAGAGTTATTATTATTAGTATCATTAACAGTTATCATTTTCATTTTTTTTGCTATTAGTATTATCATTATTAATAAAATTATTATTATTATTAGTAAATCATTATTATCTAAATTATTATTTTAACAAATAAATCTTTTGTACACTATATATATACTTATGGTATATACTAGGATTGTATTAATAATTCACATAACAAACTAATAAAATTTCATAAATACAATACTAACCACAAATATATGTATATAAATATATTAATGTCACTATTTATATAAACGTAAATCATTATAGATATATATACATAAAATCGATATATATATAAAATATAATATAAGTATACGTTTTAAAATAAAGGTTAGAATAAATTCTACAAAACTATAATATATAAATAATACATATTAATAAATGAAATTTTGTAACTTACATTATACGTATTAATATATACACAATTGATATAGGTTCGTAAATCCGAGGCCAACCCTGCATTGTTCAATGACGTCATATGTATTTTTACTACAAAATACAGTATCGTGAGTTTCATTTGCTCCCTTTTACTCTTTATATTTTTGGGACTGAGAATACATGCGCTGCTTTTTACAACTGCTTTATTAAATGCTTTTGAAATATATTTTTGAACTGCGAATACATGCAAATGCTTTATTAACTGTTTTACAATATATGCGTGAGTTTCATTTGCCCTTTTTTACTCTTTACATTTTTGGGCTGAGAATACATGCAAATGCTTTATTAACTATTTTATAATATTTATATGCGTGAGTTTCATTTGCCTTTTTACCCTTTATATTTTTGGGCTGAGAATACATGCGCAATTTTTATAAATGTTTTACGAAATAGACACAAGTAATCGAAACTACATTATATGGTTGAATTATCAAAATCGAATATGCCCCTTTTTATTAAGTCTGGTAATCTAAGAATTAGGGAACAGACACCCTAATTGACGCGAATCCTAAAGATAGATCTATCGGGCCCAACAAGCCCCATCCAAAGTACCGGATGTTTTAGTACTTCGAAATTTATATCATGTCCGAAGGAGGATCCCGGAATGATGGAGATATTCTTATATATGCATATTGTTAATGTCGGTTACCAGGTGTTCAATCCATATGAATGATATTTTTGTCTCTATACATGGGACGTATGTTTATGAGAAATGGAAATCTGAAATCTTGTGGTCTATTAAAATGATGGAAACGATTGTTTAAGTTAAACTAATGAACTCACCAACCTTTTGGTTGACACTTTAAAGCATGTTTATTCTCAGGTACGAAAGAAATCTTCCGCTGTGTATTTGCTCATTTTATAGATATTACTTGGAGTCATTCATGGCATATTTCAAAAGACGTTGCATTCGAGTCGTCGAGTTCATCAAGATTATTATCAAGTCAATTATAGTTGGATATATTATGAAATGGTATGCATGCCTGTCAACTTTCGATGTAATGAAAGTTTGTCTTTTCAAAAACGAATGCAATGTTTGTAAAATGTATCATATAGAGGTCTAGTACCTCGCGATGTAATCAACTGTTGTGAATCGTTTATAATCGATATGGACTTCGTCCGGATGGATTAGGACGGGTCTTCACAGTTGGTATCAGAGCGGTGGTCTTAGCGAACCAGGTCTTGCATTAGTGAGTCTAACTGATAGTCGTTAGAATGCATTAATGAGTCTGGACTTCGACCGTGTCTGCATGTCAAAAGTTTTGCTTATCATTTAGTGTCGAAAAATTATTTGCTTATCATCCTTAAAGTCTAAGACACATCTTACTGCCTTTATTGCATAGACAGTGTATAGTTAAATTCATATCTTAGCGTATCTGTTATTGTTACCTTTGCCTGACAGCTTCCGTAGATTCCTCCGTAGCTTATGGGATTTTAGTATTATATATGCATATGTAAATTATGTATTGCAGGGTACTAATCTACATCCTATAATCTATTTCTTATCGAAAATCCTTCATCTGATCGTACGAGATGAATCCCTCAACCAGTTCGAGTCCATCAGATTTCGATAGCTATTTCGATAGTTATTCCGACAGCTATCTCGATATGGATTTCCACTCGAGCTCCGAAAGCAGAGTAACCGGAATGAATCGATCAATTTGCCATCATCTATTCTGAATGAATTGGAGATGGGTTCGTAGTCGACTTAATCAATGGAAACGCGAAGAAGGCGATCATTTCCACTAACCAAAATCACCTCTTGACAATGAACCTAAAACGTTTACCGGCGAACCTGTTCGAGACACCATTTTCTCTCTCATTTCCAAAGTATCTCATCACGATCATATACTATCTCAGATTCTAAACCTCATTCATCCGCTCGTCCGAACCGACAATCATCCCGGTGTAATAGAAGAAGTTAACGAACTTCGCGCATAAGTTGTAGTCTTGGAAAATATGGTGCAAAACGTACCAGCTTCATCCAAATCACCGGCACCAACAGTACCACCAACAACCCAAATTTCAATATCACATGCCTCAACATCTCAATCTATACCTCGAGTATAATCATCATTCTACATGACATTCTACATCAGTTATCTTCGTTCGACATGGTGATTATGTAATCTCTAATGTTTTAGAGATTATTTATTCTAGTTCCAACTGAAAACTAAATGAGTTTAATATCATGTTAACTCATTAAATTCATGATTACATCGAAAGAAAATATATATGTATATATGTTTTCATAAAGATTGTAATTAAAAATTCTTTTGTACAAACTGTTAATAATAAAAATATTTTAACGGGTAGGTAATACCCGAGGAATATTTAAATTTCACATTAATAAGTTAAACTGTATATTCTTCGAATCTGATTCAACAGTTATTCACTATCCTATTTAAAACCACCGGGATACTTATCCGTTCACCAAAGAATAACTATTTTCATTCAAATTCAATTTCATATTTGAATTTTGACCTATCAGAATCCAACAAGTGGCATAATGAAGAAATAATGGACACAATAAAAATTGATTAGAAACAGACTAATTAACAATATTAAATTTTATTAAGAAACCACGCTAACAAAATCCTAGCTAACTGTTAATTCCGTATTACATTTTATTTATCGCAATTTATTTATCGCAATTTATTTTATCGCAATTTATATTCTCGCAATTTTATTTATTGTCATTTAATTTATGTTATTTACTTTACGCACTTTATTTATCGTCATTTAATTTCTGTTATTTATTTTACGCACTTTAAATATCGGGACACGTATACAAGGTTTTGACATATCATATCGACACATCTATATATATTATTTGGAATCACCATAGACACTCTATATGCAGTAATGATCGAGTTCTCTATACAGGGTTGAGGTTGATTCTATAATAATATATATACTTTGAGTTGTGATCGAGTCTGAGACATGTACACGGGTCACGATACGTATTAATTAATTCAAATATTATATATTAAACTATATATGAATGATTGCACTGTCAACTGTGGACTATCGACTGTGGACTAATAACATTGGACAATTAAAATGAATTAAAATATTGAATATAACATATGAAACTAAACAATTCTTCAAGTTTGCCACTTGATTTCGTCTTAAACCTCATTTGTATCTTCACGATTACATTCTGCGTTCAAACCTTTCATGATTCTTGAAAACACCTCAATCGATAGGATGAATCAACCGCACTTCATCTACGGAAGGAAAGATTTATGCATATAGTTATGCACCTGAGAAACTCTCGGCAATTGAGTAAAAGTTCAACACGTAGCCGCGTCAGATCCTTTGGCATTTATTAACAAAAACAACTTTGCGATCCCTTTTCAAAATTAGCCAATTTTGTCACAGCTCCAACAAGTCAACTTCGACTTTTCGTACGAAACAACCTTATTATAACGTTTATATATACGCGTGCTCTTTTATTGTTACCAGGTAACCTTTCATATTCCATCATATTACCATCAGCGTTTAATCATCTAAAAACACAATTCTCCTGAAACCACCTCGAATTAATAACCGATGATTCAGATATCATAGCATTAAATGCAGAGGAAACAGAAAAATGGTAGATGGTCTAAACGGACCAAAGTTTGATGATAAAGAAAGGAGTGTTAGGAACGCTCGATAGAAAATTGGGTATTGAAAAACAGATTGAGTTACCCATGAAGGAGACCAAGGACAAATACAAGGACCAAATCATATATTCAAAGGATTCAGGTAATTCTGGATCCGTTGAAATCTTTAGAGAATATCTTGCTCCGAAGTCATGTTAAAATCTTGCGGAAAATCTTTCTCCATCAACCGTCGAACTTAGAAATTCCAAAATATCATCATCAATATCTTTGATATTTCTGAGGATATTTTCATAAATATTCTCGTCCGAAATTATATACCTCTTCGTGCTTCCTGTGTATCAATATATTGGAAACATTCAATAGAAAATATAGTACCGAAAAGCAGATTATGCGAAACTATGAAGAAAGCCGTGGATAAATCACAAAGAATAAGTTTGACTTCAAAGAATCCAAATAATTCAATGTCTGCTAAAGTCTATAGTGAATAACTTGCTCCTTACTCTAAACCCTTGCAGACAATAGTTTCTATCATCCTCTGATCTTAGATATTCTGAGATATTATCGTACCTTTCATTATAAATATCCTCCATATTTCTGGAGATATTTTTATAACTATTCTTATCTGAAATCATTAATCTTTTCGTGCTATCAGTATTACATCATATAGAAACTGTTAGTTTCTATATTCTGTAAATTTTCAAGCTTAAAATATGAATGTTATTGAAGTAATGATGGGAACTGATGCATGAGTTAGTATAATATAATGACACTTGATCAACGTGATTATATTACAGTAAGTCATGTTGAGTTTCTAAATGAAACGTGATGATTCACAGATCATAACGTCATCATGTGCCATGTTACATAACTCTTTCATCCTACTTAACTCCGTAACAAATCAAGAAAATGTATTCTTGATGGTTCTATCTTCCGTGATGTTGATAAATTTGAAAATCAAATCGTGCTATCACGTTCCTTCATGCTTAGAACATTATAATCATTCGAAACTCTATATCTATAAATTCTGGACCATTATTCGCTTGACTTGAAGTCGGGAAGAGAAAACAAAAGCATAGAGCTTTGAAATATAAGGGAGAATATAAAGTCCGATAACAACACATAAATTACAAACCGTGTATATCAATGTTTATCGCAACATAAAGACACGGGAGAATTAAAAACATTATAATCCCGAGGGCGAAGTAGAAGAAAGCAGATTCCTCTGGTGGAAGTTGAAAAAGGAGAATGATTGTTGCGATAGTAAGGATGAGGACAAGGATCAGAACTGGATTAATCATTTTCAGAATCTTTTGGATGTATGAACTAAGAAAGAAAGTATAAGAATGATGAGAATAATGGAAAGGAAGAGCTTAATTTATACTGGAAATATCAGACGTAGTAATCGGGGCAGATCACCGTATTTAATTAAAGAGATCTTAATTTCCATAAATCCCGAAGAATCAGATTTTATAGATCTTCAAGATTTTCTTTAAATCCCTTAAATTTCGGAATTCAACCAAGGCAATGTCAAAAGTTAAGACGCGCCTTATTTTCTAAATTCAAACCTGACTACGTCAAAAGTTAAAAACAAATCTTTGTTTCTTATTTCATCCTTTTGTGAATAGCTTCATTCGCACTCTTCGAATAATCGAATTATTTTTATCCATATTACTCAATGATGATAAAACTCAAGTTATCAACTCATATTCGTCAGGAAAACATATTTATTGTTAGCTATGACGACCTCACTCAAATTTCGGGACGAAATTTCTTTAACGGGTAGGTACTGTGATGACCCGGGAATTTCCGACCAAATTTAAACATAATCTTATATGATTCGACTCGATAAGCAAAGTCTATTAAACCGAGTCTCATTATGTTTGAACTATTTCATGATAACATTTGACCTTTAACTATTTCCGACGATTCACGAACCTTTAATTGTAACTAAGAATGTAAATATAAATAATTATATATAAAACTAATTATATTAGTATTAATGAACTATTAAGTAATTTTGTTATTATAAAAGATAACATTTAATAACTAAAGATTTTCATTTTGAATATATATAGTATATTGTATATAAATGATTCAAACATATTTTACCAACGTTATCAAAATATTAAATGTACAATGTTATACTTTGTAGTTAATTGTAAAAATATACATAATTAATCATCTACTCAACATTTAAAACATGATTTTATATATATGGTAGTATACATATATACATAAATATAACTATATATATATGATTTTATACATAATTATTATATTATGTATATGTAGAAATTTATAATATATCTATGATGAAATAATGTACTATTTTAATAAATATATATAATACTTACATATATAAAACATTTATATTTTTCATAATTACATACATAAGTATAATATAATTAGTATGTAAATAAATATTATAATATATTTATATTAAAATGCATAAATATATAATATTCAGTATATGTTACAATACATATTACATAATTATTAAATATTACATAATAATAGATGATATTAATAAATTAAATTTAAATACAAATATAGTTATTGTAGTAATGTTATTTGTATCGTCAAATATCAATATTTGTATTCATAATATCACTTTATATCATATAAAGATGAAATTGGATGTATATATTAGATTATTATTACTAATATTATTATTATCGATAAAATATTAATATTATCATAATTAGTATGGTATTATTATTATTATTATCATTTTTACAATTATTATTATCATTAATATTATATTTATCATTATTATTAATTTTATTAATATTATTAGATATTAATAGTATTGTTATTATATATTATTATTATTAATTAAAAAAAAAACAGTAGGGATCTATATTATACGCGTGACCTCTGTATCCTTTATCTCTATTATTATTATTTTTTGTTTCTTTCCTGCTCCCAACTCGTGAACCTGTGTTGACATTTTCTCCATTTTTTATCAACCGATCTCTATTATTACAACATGATTATGTATAATTGCAAATCAAATAAAAAGGAAATCCAATGGGATTAAAGAGCACAGCGATATTTTTTTTTCTTCTTCTCTGCACGCTCCAATTTTTTTTTCTCTTAATTCAATTTCGAATAAAGTTTCAAAATCTAAAAATGCAGAAAGGTTAGAAATCTTTCTTTGAATCTATCTGCAAAATCTCAACTCTCAAATCTTTATATCGATCTTGAATTTTGAAGTCAAAGTTTAGTTTAAAAAAAGTCAACAATTGTTCTTGAGACAAATTCGCGTTCGTGTATATGTTTCTGATCAAATTGACGATTCCAGTAGTTTTTATACATGTTTAGAAAACTATTTCGTGTTATAAACATTATCTATAATGTTATCTATTACGAAATCAATTTTTTTTTTGTTCCAAGAACCGACGCTGCAGTAGTCCTTTAGTATTTTTTTTTTATTTTAGAATCCAAATTATTTTTTTTCTGTAATGTTTTGAAGCTTTAAAGGGAACCCCGATTTTGTTTTTTTTTTTGGTTATTGATGTTTTGTTGAATCCATGAGACTTGTGGAGAAGAAGAGGAATAGAAGAAAAACAGTTTATATATAAAATTTAAATTCGATATTAGTACAGAGAATCAGAATTGGTGGGATGGTCGAGAGTGTTTGCGTGTGAGCATGTGGTCACGAGATCGATTCCAGAGGACGGTAGTTTCTTTTTTTTTTTGAAACTCTTTTCATGTGAGGTAGTTTTCTTTTCTAATTTTATTATTGTTATTATATATTAATTATTATTAGTATTATTATTATTATTGTGATTGTTTTGATTGTTATTGTTATTGTTATTATTAGTATCATACTTGTTATCATATTTGAAAGTATTATAGACATTACTATTATTATTATGATAGGTATTAATAATATTATTATTAGTAATAAACTTATCATTTTAGTATTTTATCATCATTAGGATTATGATTATGATTATCATTATTATTATTATGAAGGAAATAAAAATATATTATTATCATCAATATTAGAATTTGTACCGGTTTATAAATAATTGTATCATCAGTACATTTACAATTAATAATATCATATTTATCAGTATCATCATTAATATTTACTAGTATTATTATGATTATCATTTATCATTTTATAAATATTAGAACCCTTATTATTAACATAAGTATGGTATTAGTATTAATATTATTTTAGAGTTATTATTATTAGTATCATTAACAGTTATCATTTTCATTTTTTTTGCTATTAGTATTATCATTATTAATAAAATTATTATTATTATTAGTAAATCATTATTATCTAAATTATTATTTTAACAAATAAATCTTTTGTACACTATATATATACTTATGGTATATACTAGGATTGTATTAATAATTCACATAACAAACTAATAAAATTTCATAAATACAATACTAACCACAAATATATGTATATAAATATATTAATGTCACTATTTATATAAACGTAAATCATTATAGATATATATACATAAAATCGATATATATATAAAATATAATATAAGTATACGTTTTAAAATAAAGGTTAGAATAAATTCTACAAAACTATAATATATAAATAATACATATTAATAAATGAAATTTTGTAACTTACATTATACGTATTAATATATACACAATTGATATAGGTTCGTAAATCCGAGGCCAACCCTGCATTGTTCAATGACGTCATATGTATTTTTACTACAAAATACAGTATCGTGAGTTTCATTTGCTCCCTTTTACTCTTTATATTTTTGGGACTGAGAATACATGCGCTGCTTTTTACAACTGCTTTATTAAATGCTTTTGAAATATATTTTTGAACTGCGAATACATGCAAATGCTTTATTAACTGTTTTACAATATATGCGTGAGTTTCATTTGCCCTTTTTTACTCTTTACATTTTTGGGCTGAGAATACATGCAAATGCTTTATTAACTATTTTATAATATTTATATGCGTGAGTTTCATTTGCCTTTTTACCCTTTATATTTTTGGGCTGAGAATACATGCGCAATTTTTATAAATGTTTTACGAAATAGACACAAGTAATCGAAACTACATTATATGGTTGAATTATCAAAATCGAATATGCCCCTTTTTATTAAGTCTGGTAATCTAAGAATTAGGGAACAGACACCCTAATTGACGCGAATCCTAAAGATAGATCTATCGGGCCCAACAAGCCCCATCCAAAGTACCGGATGTTTTAGTACTTCGAAATTTATATCATGTCCGAAGGAGGATCCCGGAATGATGGAGATATTCTTATATATGCATATTGTTAATGTCGGTTACCAGGTGTTCAATCCATATGAATGATATTTTTGTCTCTATACATGGGACGTATGTTTATGAGAAATGGAAATCTGAAATCTTGTGGTCTATTAAAATGATGGAAACGATTGTTTAAGTTAAACTAATGAACTCACCAACCTTTTGGTTGACACTTTAAAGCATGTTTATTCTCAGGTACGAAAGAAATCTTCCGCTGTGTATTTGCTCATTTTATAGATATTACTTGGAGTCATTCATGGCATATTTCAAAAGACGTTGCATTCGAGTCGTCGAGTTCATCAAGATTATTATCAAGTCAATTATAGTTGGATATATTATGAAATGGTATGCATGCCTGTCAACTTTCGATGTAATGAAAGTTTGTCTTTTCAAAAACGAATGCAATGTTTGTAAAATGTATCATATAGAGGTCTAGTACCTCGCGATGTAATCAACTGTTGTGAATCGTTTATAATCGATATGGACTTCGTCCGGATGGATTAGGACGGGTCTTCACAATGTTCATAACATCATTCGATTCATACATATAAAGCTATCTTATTCGAAGGTTTAAACTTGTAATCACTAGAACATAGTTTAGTTAATTCTAAACTTGTTCGCAAATAAAAGTTAATCCTTCTAACTTGACTTTTAAAATCAACTAAACACATGTTCTATATCTATATGATATGCTAACTTAATAATTTAAAACCTGGAAACACGAAAAACACCGTAAAATCGGATTTACGCCGTTGTAGTAACACTGCGGGCTGTTTTGGGTTAGTTAATTAAAAACAATGATAAACTTTGATTTAAAAGTTGTTATTCTGGGTAAATGATTTTTATTATGAACATGAAACTATATCCAAAAATTATGGTTAAACTCAAAGTGGAAGTATGTTTTCTAAAATGGTCATCTAGACGTCGTTCTTTCGACTGAAATGACTACCTTTACAAAAATGACTTGTAACTTATTTTTCCGACTATAAACCTATACTTTTCTGTTTAGATTCATAAAATAGAGTTCAATATGAAACCATAGCAATTTGATTCACTCAAAACGGATTTAAAATGAAGAAGTTATGGGTAAAACAAGATTGGATAATTTTTCTCATTTTAGCTACGTGAAAATTGGTAACAAATCTATTCCAACCATAACTTAATCAACTTGTATTGTAAATTATGTAATCTTGAGATACCATAGACACGTATACAATGTTTCGACCTATCATGTCGACACATCTATATATATTTCGGAACAACCATAGACACTCTATATGTGAATGTTGGAGTTAGCTATACAGGGTTGAGGTTGATTCCAAAATATATATAGTTTGAGTTGTGATCAATACTGAGATACGTATACACTGGGTCGTGGATTGATTCAAGATAATATTTATCGATTTATTTCTGTACATCTAACTGTGGACAACTAGTTGTAGGTTACTAACGAGGACAGCTGACTTAATAAACTTAAAACATCAAAATATATTAAAAGTGTTGTAAATATATTTTGAACATACTTTGATATATATGTATATATTGTTATAGGTTCGTGAATCAACCAGTGGCCAAGTCTTACTTCCCGACGAAGTAAAAATCTGTGAAAGTGAGTTATAGTCCCACTTTTAAAATCTAATATTTTTGGGATGAGAATACATGCAGGTTTTATAAATGATTTACAAAATAGACACAAGTACGTGAAACTACATTCTATGGTTGAATTATCGAAATCGAATATGCCCCTTTTTATTAAGTCTGGTAATCTAAGAATTAGGGAACAGACACCCTAATTGACGCGAATCCTAAAGATAGATCTATTGGGCCTAACAAACCCCATCCAAAGTACCGGATGCTTTAGTACTTCGAAATTTATATCATATCCGAAGGGTGTCCCGGAATGATGGGGATATTCTTATATATGCATCTTGTTATTGTCGGTTACCAGGTGTTCACCATATGAATGATTTTTATCTCTATGTATGGGATGTGTATTGAAATATGAAATCTTGTGGTCTATTGTTACGATTTGATATATATAGGTTAAACCTATAACTCACCAACATTTTTGTTGACGTTTTAAGCATGTTTATTCTCAGGTGATTATTAAGAGCTTCCGCTGTCGCATACTTAAATAAGGACAAGATTTGGAGTCCATGCTTGTATGATATTGTGTAAAAACTGCATTCAAGAAACTTATTTTGTTGTAACATATTTGTATTGTAAACCATTATGTAATGGTCGTGTGTAAACAGGATATTTTAGATTATCATTATTTGATAATCTACGTAAAGCTTTTTAAACCTTTATTGATGAAATAAAGGTTATGGTTTGTTTAAAAATGAATGCAGTCTTTGAAAAACGTCTCATATAGAGGTCAAAACCTCGCAACGAAATCAATTAATATGGAACGTTTTTAATCAATAAGAACGGGACATTTCAACAGTAACGATACTGAGTGTTGATCAAATCTTCAAAACTTGAAGAATTGAAGAAATTGAACAGACAGAAATGTGATTTAACACCTCACGAACACAACTGAATCTTTAAATCTTCACAAAACACCAGAATCAAGCTTGAATTAAGCAATACCGAGAGTTTTAGCCACAAACTCTAAAAATCAACTTGATTCTCCATAATTGAAGTTAAAAAGCTGTAATGATGATCGAAACTCTTTCTAATAGACCTAATACACCTTCGCTGAACTTATCACAAGAATCTGAACGTCAGATTATCAAATTCGATAGTACCGAATCTGATTCATTCTACCGAGAGTATCCAGATTCTGTAATCTACAATCTCTGGATCGATATAGTGATGTAGAATCACTTTCTGGATGCTCTGATACCAAATGATAGGTCAGATCATGTTGAGATTGAGAGAAAAGATAAGATATAGTGAGATTCGGTATATAGGAAGAAGACTCGGTATGAGAGAGAATCGGTACAAATTAAATTCCACAGCTTATAGAACTCAATTACAATGCAATGGCTATCTAATTAGGACTACATAGGTTCCTTATATAGCCCTCTTCTAAGGAACCTTCATTTAAGCTTAATTCACATTAACACTATACAACTTCGGGGTCCTAACATATGCCAAAAGAAATATACGGAAAATCTCCTGAAAAAATTTAAACTATACGATTGTAAAACCTTCGCCACACCACTAGTTGCAAATGAGAAGATGAGACAAGAAGATGGATCGGAGAAAGCGGATGCTTCAAGATTCAGAAGTCTCATTGGCAGTCTATTATATCTAACAGCAACAAGATCGGACATTATGTACGCAACGAGTCTGCTATCCAGGATACACATTCACACTTGGATCTGGTGTATTCTCATGGGCATCAAAGAAATAAGAAACTGTGGCACAATCATCAGCTGAAGCCGAGTACGTCGCAGCCGCAAACACAGCTAATCAAGCTATATGGCTAAGAATAATTCTAGAAGACATGGGCGAAAAAAAAGATGAAGCTACAAAAATATTCTGTGACAACAAGTCTGCAATCGCGATGGCAAAGAATCCGGTGTTTCATGGCAGAACAAAATATATTAACATCAAATATCACTTTCTGCGAGAAAGCTGTGCCAAAAAAGACATCGAATTAAAATACTGCAAAACTGAGGAGCAGATTGCAGATATTTTCACAAAAGGGTTGCCAAGACCCAAGTTCGAGTTCCTACGCAACATGCTCGGAGTAACATCGAAATACATTAAGGAGGAGTGTTGAAATATAGTAATGTATTTCTAGACTCATCTACATGTAATTAGGAATAAAAAGATTAATCTAGAATTATGTAGTAGTATTAGATATTAACTAGTAGATATTTAATTAGAATAATCTAGATTAGCAATTGCTAGATGATTCTAGCCAACTTAGGAGGCCTATAAATAGGCTAAGATGTTTGCAAAGTTGATGTACACAAACACAACACACAAACAATTTCACTAATAAAAAGTCCATTTACAAAAAAGTCTACTTAATCTATTCTCTTTTTACAAACAAATCCCCTCAACAACATAAACATTTTAAACTCCTAATTAAAATTAACCATCATAATTAAATAAACTAAATTAACAACAATTCTAACATAGAATACCTTTTCTAAACTAGACGTACGGACCGCCAGTGGTGACTATTTATCTGACGGTACCGGCTGTATCCACCCATCGCTCGACACCTGTACTCGAATACCGCTGGTACCATAATTTGAAATCCAAATCGACCGGTGGTAAGAATTTGAAATCTCGATTTTTCGCGCTAGATCTAAAAGTGAGTTTTTTACGGCCATTTAGGTTTTTCAACCATTTTTTTACAGAACTCATTGTGTGGCGCTGAAGTTTGCTTTCGACGGTGGTGGTCCAATTGCATGTTTTAATCGATTTCATATTACAAGTGAGTCTTCTTCCATTTCTTAATTCCATGTTTTAATTTGATTGCTAGTCTAATTCCATGGTTAAAACTAATAGCTAGCAAATTACGAATATACATAATGCAGCAACAGGTTCATCGAATCCTGCAACAAAACCTAAATAATATGTTCAATTTTCCAAAAACAAAATTTGAATAAGTTTGAATATGTTTACTTGCACAGATTGTGTTGATTTAAAGCAATCATCTTCTGTTTCAAATTGTTTCATCTGGGTATAGTTTATTTTGACTTAATTTTAGTAGGGATTGTAAATAAACACATTTTGAGACATTAAATTTTTCTCAGGAATTTGTTTATAATGTAGGAAAAATATGACCCATTGAAAGAACTTGGTTCTGGTAACTTTGGAGTTGCAAGGCTTGTTAGAATTAAGAAGACTAAAGAGTTGTTTGCTGTCAAATACCTTGAAAGAGGCAAAGAGGTATTAACATGCTGCTGCTATTTTTTAAACCCTATCTTCAATATTTGAACTGTTGCTGTTATTTGTTCAGGTACAAATTGGGTTGATTACGGCTCTGTTAGGAAAAGATAAATTTGTTGTGAAAATCTACGATTACCTTTTAGTTTCCTTTGATTGTGTATATATGATATGTCATGAATCATTTTGTGCTAGTTTAATTGTTTGCTTCTTGACTTGTTACATATGCACACTAAACGTATGTTTGTGTGTGTAAAATATCAGCAAATTAGTTATTGCAGTACTTGAATTGTATTGTGTAAAATATTAGCAAGAAAAGAATGGTAGTTTTGGAATGGCAATTGTCATTTGATGTGGTAGCGGAGGTGTATATAAAATAGTTATTATTTTACTAGGAAAATACTATTAAATACGATACAATTTTACACAAGATATTTATTTATTTATAGAATGGATATACTTAAACCTTGCTACAACACTTATAGGCAGTGTACCTAATCGTACAGTAGTGTAGTTTTTAGTAAGTCCGGTTCGTTCCACAGGGAAATCTTTAAACAAAGCTCAACGCTATATTAGTTTACTTTTATAAAAATACAAATATATATATAAGTAATATTATTATTATAAGGGGGGGTTTTTACCGTTTAATGACCGGTTTGTCGATTTTAAGACTTTAGTCGCAGTTAAAACCTAATGTAAAATATAAAATAAATACAAGACTTAAATTAAAGCGTAAAGTAAATAACGATAATGAAATTGCGAATAATAAAAGTGCGATAAAATAAACTTGCGATAATTAAAAAGTACGATAATTAAAAGTGCGATAAAATAAAATAACAATTAATAAAATGCGATAATTAGAAGTGCAATTAAATATAAAATAAAGGAAATTAAATATGATATAAAAGAATTATGCTTATTTAAACTTCCGTAATCATGATGTTTGACGTGTTGATTTTAGTTTTATGCCCATGGGTTAATTGTCCTTTGTCCTGGATTATTCAATATGTCCGTCTGGTTTTTATCCATAACAGTCCATCAGTCATAAATATAAATTGCAAGTGTCCTTGTCAAATTATTATTATACCCGAAGTTAAATATTCCAACTAATTGGGGATTCGAATTGTAACAAGGTTTTAATACTTTGTTTAATGAATACACCAGGTTATCGACTGCGTGTAAACCAAGGTTTTATCACTTTGTTAACAATTACACCAATTACCCTTGAATGTAATTTCACCCCTGTTTTAATTATTCTAGTGGCTATTAATCCATTCCCGTGTCCGGTTAAATGAACGATTATTCGTACATATAAATACCCCGCCCATCGTGTCCGATCGAGTGTATATGGTAATTTATAGGGACGCCCAATTGTAAATCTTTATATTAACATTAACAAACTTTCATTTAGTTAAACAAATATAAAGCCCATTAATAGCCCATAGTCTAGTTTCCACAAGTGTCGTTCTTTTGTCCAAACCCCAATTATGGTACAAAGCCCAATTACCCAATTTTAGTAATTAGCCCAACATCATGATTACTTCGTTTTAAATAAGCATAATAATAACTTAGCTACGAGACATTAATGTAAAAAGGTTGAACATAACTTACAATGATTAAAAATAGCGTAGCGTTACACGGACAGAATTTCGACTTACACCCTTACAACATTCGCTAACATACCCTTATTATTAGAATTATAATTAAAATTAAAATATAAAATATAAATATAAATATATTTACGTATGAAGAGGAAGAAAAAAGATGATGAAATTTGATCAGAATTCGGTTGGCTTTATAGCCAGAGTTGAAAATTGGGGCTCCGCGACTCGCGGCAAAATGCCCTTAAAACTCCGCGAGTCGCGGAGAGTTATTTACAGCTCACACCCTTGGAGTTTCTTGCTGCCGACGGTTTTTATTATATATATATAATATATATATAATTAATATAATTAATTATATATTATATTATATTTATATACATAGTTAACTTGTAATTTTTAGTCCGTTGCGTCGAGCGTTAAGAGTTGACTCTAGTCCCGGTTCCGGATTTTCGAACGTCCTCGCGTACAATTTAATATCTTGTACTTTGCGTTTTGAATCTTGTACTCTTGTGATTTCGAGACGTTTCTTATCAATAATTGGAACCTTTTTGATTGTCTTTTGTACTTTTGAGCTTTTTGGTCGTTTGCGTCTTCAATTCGTCGAATCTGTCTTTTGTCTTCACCTTTTATTATTTAAACGAATATCTCTTGTAAATAGAACAATTGCAACTAAAAGCTTGTCTTTCTTGAGGAATAATGCTATGAAATATATGTTCGTTTTTAGCATTATCAAATATTCCCACACTTGAGCGTTGCTTGTCCTCAAGCAATATCGTCTTGAAATACTAGAATCACTTCTTTATTCTTCACACTTTGTACATCAGTGATTTCTATACGGCGGTATAAACAATGGTAGTAACGATATGGTTTACAGTCCCACATGACTATAAAAATTTAGATCCATTAAGGAAATTGGATCTTTATGAAAACATTTGATCTTTTGAAAATTAAATCTAGTTTTTACCCTAGATAAGTTTTCCGGAATAACCCTTTACCGGTGTTTGCAAAATATTTTTGTGGGTTTGGTGGGTTTCAGATTTGAAAATTTTAGCTCAAAACTTGCGGTTTTGTGTCACCCACTTGCTAACCTTGTATTTGGAAAGCAACACGTCCAGTTTACTTGTTCCGTATATTACCTTTCGGCAAACTACCGTCCGGTTGTAAAGGAAAGCGTTGAACAAGCAACTGTTAAGGCAATGTCCCGTGACATGCTTTTGATTATGGTCTATAACGTGTCGGACGCAATTACTATCCTTGGTAGGAGCAATAGTAAAGCTCACCCTTATAATTTGTCGGTCTGGCACAAGGTCCTGTCTTTGACCATGCTATGCAACCACCGTTCTTACGGTTGACACCCGATTTGGTTCAGGTGACCTAATGAATTCCAGGTGAATTCCTAGGATTTTACGTTCAATGGTAATGAACGCATTGAAAATAGGGTTTTCAGAAAACAAATCGGTTTATAATTTTGATCAAAATATTTTCTCGTTTAAGCTCGAGTTTAGATATCATTGAATTCCATGAGTTTGAATTCTCAATCTTTAAGGTCAATCTCTAGGATTGAGTAATATCAGTCTTAAAAGCTGATTTTTAATCTTTAAGGAGATTATCCTTTCTGGGGATCTGATTTATTAGTCTTATCCAGCTAATTTGCACGGTGCCCCCCTATTGTATGAGATAAATCCTTCTCATGGTTAGGATAAATCTGACCACTTGGCGACCCTGTTTAATGCTGAGGTCCGTGGATTTCCTGCTGATTTTAGTGATGACTTTTCTAGATTTTTCGTCAACCTACAGCTGGTCTGGACGACAACTTCATGACCTAAATCAAGAAGCGCGTGTCTTTTTCGGAAGACTTTACTTCCTTTTAATGATGGAATTGATTCATCGTGTAGATCCATCTCTTCTTTTCTTTCATTGGGTAAAACAGTTTAGTTTAGTCCAAAGCAAAAGTATTTTCAGTTATTTGTTATAGATATATGTGACATATGTTTAAAATAACTTGGTAAATTTTCCCACACTTGGCTTTTATTTTCCTTTTTATCGTCCTCTATTCCATTTTAAATGAATTTTAACATTTTAGTTTGTTTCTCAATTTATGTCCTTTCCGAGGTAACAATAATTTCGGTGTTAAAACCTAGTTTTATCGTTCATAAATATGTATAAACATGATTTGAATTCATTTAATTGAAAATTTTTACTAGAATTGGGTAGTCAGTATATAAGACTAGGGCTGTTCTTTTTTTATCAGAGAGCACTAGATTCTAATACAACTACTGCTTTACTAGTATTTTTAATGGTAACCAAGTGTATAAAGTAAAAAATTTTTAAAATCCGAAAGAATTTAACCCCTTCCCACACTTAAGATCTTGCAATGCCCTCATTTGCAAGAAATCAGTAACAATTTAAATTATTGAGGGTGATTTGTGTGAAAATGATTAAATTTTTACCAAAGTTTCCAAATATATTGGCGTTTGTTTGCTGAATGATAAATGGTGCACATCATTTGTTCATTCCGTCTTGTTGTTATTTCACATGTATTTTGCATCTTGTCGTCAAAATTAGTTGCTTTTGCTGAACTTAATGCCAGTCTTTGAAAATGCGTTGTTTTACCCTGTTGTGTACATAAGATAAACTGCAAACATATATACATATTTTTGAAGTTTGGTTTATTACCCCACATTCAAAAATTATTAAAATCTAAGAATAAAAGTTAGATAATTATAAAAATGATTACAATATTAACAAAAATATTAAATGCATCAATAATTACAATTTACAAAATAATAAAAAAATAATAATAAGTAAACTAAGGATGATATTGGTACCAATAGGGGTTCCAGGCATACCCATACGTGCTATAGAATGCTTCGGCAGGATCATACGTAGGATATGGTGGCTGCATCTCTATCGACCAAGGAGGGAAGACGGGTTTCGGTGTAGGAATATAGTTTCTACCTATATGTTGGCAATGCGCTATGATCTGGTTCTGATGAACTTGCCAATCTTCAAATGCCCTCTGTCTAGCATTTTCGTATTCCTGAGAAGCTATAAACCTATGCATTTCTTGCATCTCATTCCCCCCTCCTACATTACCTTGTTCCTGGTTTCTCTCTACCTGTGGATGTCTACCATTGTATCGTACTGCGGCGTTATTTCGCCGCTTCAAAACTTTCGCACCATGGTATACATTTAAACCTATAGTGTCGCGGGGTTCCGGCTCTTCTACTAATAATCCCCCCCGACTTATATCCACACCGAGATATTCACCAATCAAAGTAATAAAAATACCACCTCCTATTATGCTATGTGGACGCATCCCCCGAACCATAGCTGATAAATAATAACCCACACAATATGGTATACTTACAGCGCTGTGTGGGTCTCGAATACACATATGGTAAAACAAATCTTGTTCATTTACCTTTTCTTTGTTTTTACCCCTTTGTGTAATCGAATTAGCTAAAAACCTATGTATTACTCTTAATTCGGCTCTATCTATATCCAAATAAGAGTAGTTTCCCCCTTTGAAACGGTGATGGCTTGTCATTTGACTCCACACACCGTGTGTATCAAAATTCTCATCTATCTTTCTACCGTTTAGTATCAATCCCCTACAATCGGCAGACGCTAATTCCTCAGGCGTATATATACGTAAAGCCTGAGCCATGTCCAGTAAAGACATGTGGCGCATCGAACCGCCTAACAAAAATCTAATAAAAGAACGATCGGTTAAACTAGCTACCCGATCATTCAACTCTATACTACATAACAACTCTTCACACCATACTTTATATACAGGTCTGCGTATGGTGAATAAACATATCCAGTCATTAAAAGAAGAATTACCATACCTCTGTACCAGTAATTCCCTAATTGGCCCGGCCAATTCTACAGCTTCCAAGGGTCCCCATTCTATGACCATCGGTACCTCAACAACCTTGGAATGAAGAGTATGCAAACCCCGTTGATATTTTGGATAATCTATCCAAAGTCTGTCAAATCGCAGATTCGGGTGCAACTGTTCCAAGTGCATATCTGAAAAGGTCATGACTGGATGAGGTACATCCTGCTTGTAGTAGTTATCTACCTCCTGTTGTTCCAAGTTCTCAGCAGGAGCATGGCGGGCTTGGGATGAAGATTCACCCCTTTCATTCTGCAAAACACATCAAACACAAATTTTGTGCATCCAAATATGCATTAGTGTCAGCAAAATCATCAATCAAAATAATTACAATGACATTATCTATTTATATCAAACTTAAGCTTATTTTCACATTTTTATCAAATCTACACTTTTTCAAATAAGCATATACGAAAATTTTCACCAAGTTCATAAGCATTCAACTCAAATAACATGTCAAAATAATCATTACTAGCAAATAAACAAGTCTCAAATGGCATTATCTTTCAAAAATCAAGTTCATGAATTTTGGACTTGAAAAAGTCCACTTTAATTCTCAAAATCATGTTTAGGCTCAAAGTTTGGATCATTTAACTACCTAGACATGTTATACTACTCAATTTAGCAACAATTCATGACAAAAATCGGCCATAACCTGTTTATATCAAAAAGCCCCAAATTGCTCAAGAACACAAACCCTAGATTATTCAAAATTTGAAGTTTAAGGCTTCTAATCATGTTAAACAGCATCAATCTAGGTTATACAAGCATAATACATAAACAATTTAAGTCTAATTACACTAAAAAGCATCAAAATCAAATTGGGGAAAAATAGCTCAAGAACACTAAAATTCGAATTAAATGGTGTTTAGGTGTAGAAATTTACCGTTTTTCTTGAGTAGTTCTTAGATATCATCCTTCTCAACATGATTTTAGCAAAAAATTTGGTGATTAACGGTTAAAAATTGAGATTTTTGGGGGTGATTTTCGGTGGTTTTCGGGTGCAGTTTCGAGTGTTTATGCAGTGTGTTTGTGTATGGGGGAGTGACTGATCGAGCAGCTCTTTTATTTTTTTTTCTGGGTTTTGGACCCTCCGCGAGTCGCGGAGGTTTTGCACTGCAAACTCCGCGAGTCGCGGAGTTTACCCCTTTTTTTTTTTTTTTTTTTTTTTTTATATAATCTTTAACTTATAAACAATTAAGAAATTAATTTTTAAAATTTTGTTTCCCTTGTTATTTAGGACGAGGTCGTTTCGGATCGATGTCCTAGTCCGTCCTTCGACAAAATTTTAAAATTTGTCTTTTTGTAGCGATTGTTTTAAAAGCTAAGATTTTTGGGTTTTTTCATGTTTTTGGCATACTTTAAATCAACAAGATTAAAAATATTGATAATAAAAGTTCTCGTCCCTCCCTCGGGTAAAGCAATTTCGGTTCAAAGACCTAGTCTTCAACTTACGACGAATTTTAAAAATCATATTCTTAACTTAATGAGATAAAGTAAATTTTTGTTTTTAAATTCACACAACTTAAATATAAAATTCAAAAATAAAAAAAAAATAATCACACCAAACTTAAAATTTGAAATGCATAAAATTAAAATTTCATATTTTAAAAATTAAAAATTCACACCAAACTTAATTTAAAAATTCATAAATTCATATCAAACTTATATTAATTTTTCAAATATTTACAATTTTAAATATAATGTTTTTACAAAGTTTACAATATTAATTTAAGATTTAAATATTAATTTTAAAAACATGGTAAAAAAAAAAAAAAATTAAAAATCTTTTTGTCTTTTTATCCCACTTTAATCAATCAAATATTATCAAAAATATGCGCCCCTCTTTTCGGTAAAGTAATTTCGGTTCCAAGACCTAATTTAACTCATGACGAATTTTTGAAATATTTTGGGTTGATTGATTAAAGATATTTATACCTTAAGAATAAACGTTAAATTTCGCAGTGATGTAATAAATTTTTGAATGATATCAATAATTTCGGTCGCCAAACCTAATTTTATTTAATACCAATTTAATACTTTTTAGCGAACAAATTAGCGTTTATTATCAAAAGGTTAAAAATAAATAAAAATAAAAACTGTACAGACATACCTGTGAAATAGATTTCTTAGTTATATGATCTATTATATTCATAAGATAGTCGGTTTAATTGGTTTTCCATGGCTGCATAGGCGTAACCTCGAGCATTCATTGTCTTTTCTTCTAAACATATGAACGGTACGTCTCTGCATAAAGTAACAAATTCGGTATTTGAATAGGTTTGATTATTTGAACATTTACCTCCATGTGACCATTTTCCGCATTTGTGACATCGTTCTAGGTGTCGTGCTCTTCTTTTCGCTGCGGATTTTGATTTTCCTTTACCAAATTGTAACTTATTATCTTCGCATCTGGATCCTTTTCTAACTCCGTCCATTCTTTCTCTGATTACTGATACTAATTCACTCGGTAGTATGTCATTATTTCTTTTAGTGATCAAAGCGTGTAGCATTAGACCATGGTTTAGTTCACAGGCAGTCTTCATTTCGTAAAAACCTAAAAAAATAAAAATTCAGAATGGGGGGAGAAGACTAGTTCTTTAGGGTCTGCTAGGGAAAGACCATACGTGTTCCATTTTCGAGAACTACACGAAAACAGACAATCTAACTCTAACAGAAATACATATTATCCTTTACAGACTTGTTTCTCCCCACACTTAGTTAGCTGTGGTGTCGAAATTGTGATTAACTTCGTTGTCGACTTCCATCGAACCATGTATGTAATGTTTAACTCTGTGACCATTAACTTTAAATTCAATCCCATTTGAATTTATTAATTCTATCGTTCCGTATGGGAAAACTCTTTTGACTATGAATGGTCCAGACCATCTTGATTTCAATTTTCCAGGAAATAGCTTGAATCGTGAATTGAAAAGAAGAACTCTGTCTCCTTCTTTGAATTCTTTTGAACTTCTGATTCTTTTATCATGCCATTTCTTCGTTCTTTCTTTATAGATTAACGAATTTTCGTATGCTTCATGTCTTAATTCTTCTAATTCGTTTAGTTGACTTAATCGTAGACGTTCGGCTTCATGTAAATCAAGATTACATGTCTTTAAAGCCCAAAATGCTTTGTGTTCAATTTCTACTGGAAGATGACATGCTTTTCCATACACAAGTCTAAAAGGTGTGGTTCCAATTGGAGTTTTGTAGGCTGTTCTAAAAGCCCATAGTGCATCCTCCAATTTAATGGACCATTCCTTCGGATTTGATCCTACGGTTTTCTCTAGAATACGTTTTAAAGCTCGGTTGGTATTTTCAACTTGTCCACTTGTTTGTGGATGATATGCGGTGGAGATTTTATGAGTTACTCCATATCTTTTAAGAACTTTCTCAAGTTGATTATTACAGAAATGAGTACCCTGATCACTTATTAAAGCTTTCGGTGTTCCAAACCTTGCAAAAAGACGTTTTAAAAAGTTGACTACAACTCGTGCATCGTTAGTTGGGAGAGCTTGTGCTTCCGCCCATTTAGATACATAATCAATGGCTACGAGTATATATAGATTATTATGAGATTTTGGAAATGGACCCATAAAGTCAATACCCCAAATGTCAAATACTTCACATACTTGGATGACATTTTGTGGCATTTCATCACGTTGACTTATTTTTCCGGCCCTTTGACATGCATCACAGGATTTGCAAAGAAGGTGTGCGTCTTTGTAAATTGTAGGCCAATAGAATCCAGCTTCATAAACTTTTCTTGCTGTTAGTTGAGGCCCATAATGCCCTCCTGTTGGTCCTGTGTGACAATGGTTTAAAATTTTACTAGCTTCATCTCCAAATACACATCGGCGTATTATTCCATCGGGACAACTTTTAAACAGATGTGGATCTTCCCAGAAATAGTGTTTTATATCACTGAAGAATTTCTTTCGTCTTTGGTACGATAATCCTTTTTCAAGGAATCCACAAACTAAGTAGTTTGCATAGTCTGCAAACCATGGGATTTCTTTATAATCTATCTTCAATAGATATTCATCAGGAAAGTTGTCTTGTATGGCCGATTCATTTAGAACTTCTAATTCGGGATTTTCAAGACGAGAAAGATGATCAGCGGCGAGATTTTCTGCTCCTCTTTTATCTCGGATTTCAATATCAAACTCTTGTAAGAGTAAGATCCAACGGATTAATCTTGGTTTAGCATCTTGTTTTGAAAATAGGTATCTAAGAGCAGAATGGTCGGTATAGACCACCGTTTTTGCTAGAACGAGATATGATCGAAATTTGTCAAAAGCAAAGACAATAGCAAGGAGTTCTTTTTCAGTAGTTGTATAGTTCGTTTGTGCTCCTTGTAACGTCTTACTAGCATAATATATAGGTTGAAATAGTTTTTCAATCCTTTGTCCTAAAACGGCTCCCATTGCAAAATCACTTGCATCGCACATTAGTTCAAATGGTAGATTCCAATTTGGTGTTATCATGATCGGTGCATTAGTGAGTTTTTCTTTAAGAATATTAAAAGATTTGATACACTCATCTGAAAAGATGAATGGCACATCCTTTTCTAGGAGTTTATTCATAGGAGTGGCAATTTTAGAAAAATCTTTTATAAAACGTCGGTAAAAACCGGCATGCCCTAGAAAACTCCTAACTCCTCTAACATTGGTGGGATGTGGAAGTTTAGCAATTACATCTACTTTAGCTCTATCCACTTCAATTCCTTCTTTTGAAATTTTATGTCCAAGAACGATGCCTTCTTTAACCATGAAATGGCATTTCTCCCAATTAAGTACTAGATTTAATTTTTCGCATCTAATTAGCATTCGTTCCAGATTAACTAGACATGATTTAAATGTATCACCGAAGACTGAAAAGTCATCCATGAATACTTCCATGCATTCTTCTATCATGTCGTGAAAAATCGCCATCATACACCTTTGAAAGGTTGCAGGGGCGTTACAAAGTCCAAATGGCATGCGTTTGTAAGCAAAAGTACCATAAGGGCACGTGAATGTGGTTTTCTCTTGATCTTCGGGTGCTATTGGAATTTGAAAATATCCGGAAAATCCATCTAGAAAACAATAGTAACTATTTCCGGCTAATCTTTCCAACATTTGATCTATGAAAGGTAAGGGAAAGTGATCTTTTCTGGTGGCGTCATTTAATTTTCTATAATCAATACATACACGCCATCCTGTTACAGTCCTAGTAGGAATAAGCTCATTTTTCTCATTTGTGATGACAGTCATGCCACCCTTCTTAGGCACGCATTGAACTGGGCTTACCCATGGACTATCAGAGATTGGATATATTAAACCTGCATCTAGCAGTTTAATAATCTCTTTCTTAACTACATCTTGCATATTAGGATTTAGTCTTCGTTGACGTTGCACATACGTTTTATGACCTTCTTCCATAAGGATTTTATGTGTGCAATACGAATGACTTATTCCTTTAATATCATGAATCTTCCATGCAATGGCTGGTTTATGAGCTTTCAACACAGAAATGAGTTGTGATTTCTCATTTTCAGTAAGAGAAGATGATATTATTACAGGTAATTCAGATTCACCATGTAAATAAGCGTATTCCAGATGGTTTGGAAGTGGCTTTAATTCTAATTTCGGAGGTTCTTCTATCGATGATTTATATCGATATCTGTCTTCTTCTTTTAGCATTTGAATTTCTTCTGTTGTTGGTTCATATCCATTAGCTATAAGTGTAGCTAACATTTCAGCTTCATCAATTGGTTCATTACCTTCTCCTAAAGAACATTCTCCTGTTCCTTGTAATTCTGGAAATTCTTCTAATAATTCTGCATGTGCATCTATAGTTTGAATATAATAACATGTATCATCTGCAGATTGTGGTTGTTGCATTGCTCTATCAACTGAAAAGGTAACACTCTCATCCTCTATACTTAGAGTCAGTTTCTTACCGAACACGTCTATCATTGCTTTAGCCGTGTTTAAGAATGGTCTTCCTAATATGAGAGGAACTTGAGAATCTTCTTCCATGTCCAAAACAACAAAATCTACTGGAAATACTAAAGTACCAACTTTAACTAGCATGTTCTCCATTATCCCTCTAGGATATTTTATTGATCTATCGGCTAGTTGTATGCTTATTCTGGTTGGTTTCAATTCTCCAAGGTCTAGTTTAGCGTATAGTGAATACGGCATTAGATTTATACTAGCACCTAAGTCTGCCAATGCTTCTATTGAACTAAGACTACCCAGAAAACATGGAATTGTGAAACTTCCTGGATCAGATAGTTTTTCTGGTATCTTATTCAACAGCACTGCTGAACAATTAGCATTCATAGTAACAGCCGAGAGTTCTTCCATTTTCTTTCTATTCGTGATTAGATCTTTCAAGAATTTAGCATATCTTGGCATTCCTGAAATCACATCAATGAAAGGAAGATTTACATTTATTTGTTTAAACATATCCAAGAATTTGGATTGCTCGGCTTCAAGTTTTTCTTTCTTCATTTTACTCGGATAAGGAAGTGGTGGTTGGTATGGTTTAACATAAGGTTTATCCTTAACTGTGTTATCTTCATTAACCTTTTCAACTACCGGTTCTTTTTCCTTATCTTGATCAGGTTGTGGTTCTTGTGGAGTAGGAATAATTTCATCAGAAGTTACAGGTATTTCAGGTGGTTTAAGTGTTGTACCACTTCTTGTGGTAATAGCTTTAGCTGTTTCATTCCGGGGGTTAGCATTTGTATCACTAGGTAAACTTCCCGGTTTTCTTTCACCTATTAACCTTGCTAGGTTACTTACTTCTTGTTCCAGATTTTGAATAGAAGCTTGTTGATTTCTAAATGCTTGAGCATTTTGTTCATTTGTTTGTTTTTGAGATGTGAAAAACTGCGTTTGAGTTTCAACTAGCTTCGTCATCATATCTTCTAAATTCGGCTTTTTATCATCGGTTTGTTGTGGTGGTTTGTTTTGAAAATTAGGTCTTTGCTGATTGTAAGTATTATTGGATACTTGTTGATTGCTAGGACCTTGTTGGTTGTTGTATGGAATATTTTGGTTATAATTCTGGTTTTGATTGTAAATCGGTCTTGGCGGTTGATAATTATTCTGATAATTATTTCCAGGCCTTTGGTTTATGTATGAAATATTCTATCTTTGTTCCATTGTTAATTCAATACTGAGACAATCTTTTGTCAAATGTGGTCCTCCACACTGCTCACAACTAATTCGTATAGAGTGAATATCCTTAGTCATCTTTTCCATTCGTCTCTCGAAAGCATCTATCTTTGCGGAAATGGAATCTAAGTCATGGCTAGAATCGGCTCTAGCTGCTTTAGATGATCTAATGATGTCTTTTTCTTGGTGCCACTCATGTGAGTGGGAAGCAGTGTTATCAATAATTTTGTAAGCATCAGTTTCGGTTTTCTTCATAATAGAACCACCAGCTGCTATATCTATGTCTTTTCTTGTAGTGATGTCGCATCCTCGGTAGAATATTTGTACTATTTGACAGGTGTCTAAACCATGTTGCGGACATCCTCTTAATAACTTTCCATATGTTGTCCACGCCTCATATAGAGTTTCATTTGGCTTCTGTGTGAACGTAACAATTTCTGCTTGAAGTCTTACGGCTTTAGATGCAGGAAAGAATTGTTTAAGAAATTTGTCAATTAAAACGTCCCATGTATCAATCGCCCCTTCAGGTAACGATTCCAACCAATCTTTGGCTTCTCCCTTTAAAGTCCAGGGAAATAACATGAGATATATCTGTTCATCCTCCACTTCTCGGATTTTAAATAGTGTGCAGATCCTATTAAAGGTACGTAGATGTTCATTTGGATCTTCCTTCGGCGCACCACTAAATTGGCATTGATTAGTCACCATGTGTAGAATTTGTCCTTTGATTTCATAATCTGGTGCATTAATGTCTGGATGAGTAATTGCGTGACCTTGGCCAGTGCGTTTAGCTCTCATTCGGTCTTCCATACTTAAAGGTTCCAGATTCTCCATAATTGAATTTGTTGAATCGGTATCAATAGATGATTCTGATTTAATGGTTCGTTCCTCAACAATCTCTGTTTGAATGATTGGTGGTTCCGGAGGAAAGTTTAATGGTTCAGGATCTATGAACCGTTCCTGAATATTCTCTGGATTCTCAATTGTGAGGTTGGGTTCAAAAAATGGATTATCGGAAATTTGAACTGAAGTACTTGGTCGACTGGATGACGATTCTAAAGAAAAATCAACGGCGGTTATATTTGTTAAACGATGTCTTGATCGAGTTACAGGTGGTGAACGTACAAAAGGTGATGAACGTCTTGCTCGGTGCATTCACAGAATATCCTATTAGTTTTTAAAAGGAAAGAAAAATTATAATAAGTTATCCAATCAATAGACTTTTCTGATTTTGCCCACGTTTCGAATAGCCAAAAGATGCAGCAGAGGGGCAGGATTCGTTTGGTCTCAATATAATTGAGGACTGTTTGGCTCCAATAACCCGGTCCACGTACAAATCCAACTATTACTACGAACCAGAAAATTTTGATGTCTATTAATTTAACCACTTAAAATAAATTTTCGTAATTTTAAGAAATTTAGAGAAGAAGTAGAAAAAATTCTAAGTCCTAAAAACTAGAATGGCGAGAAATAAGAGAGAAAAAGAGTTCGTCGAAAAAGGTCGAAAAAGAAAAAATGATTGAAAAATAAAAGGTGACGGAAAAATAAAAGAAACTTATAAAAACTTAAAAATACTTAACTAATTTAACCTTATTACTACAACTAACTTAAAATTATAATCGCAAATTGAAATTACTAATTGGAATGATAATTGGTACATAGTAAAAGGTCTAAAAATATTAAAGCTTACAAGAAAAAAAACTAAATCCCAAATGGAAATAACTTAAAAAGAAACTAAAACTTAAAAAGGCGTTGCAAAATTCTAAAGTACCTAAATCTTAGTCTAAAGAAAAAGCACTTAAGGAATTCTACGGCAAAGCCTAAAAATCTAGGAGTAAAAATAATTATAGCAAAAACTAAGTTTAAAATTAAATATGAGCTAAAAATACAAATATTACGCTACAACGATTAAAAAGGGACAAAATATAAAAATATACAAAAAGTTGTAAAAAGTACAATTTTTATAAAAATATTATTTTTATATTATTTATTTAATAAAACTACAACTTTTACAATTTAATAAAACTAATTAAAACTAAATACATAAATAAAAAGTAAAAGTAAAATTAAAACTAATAATAATAATAATAATAATAATTAGGTTTTAATAATAATAATAATTAAAAATATCCCGTAATTAATGCTTGATTAGGGTTTTTGTCCGTGTGTCAGAAACCCTCCGCGAGTCGCGGTGATTAATGAGGAAAACCCCGCAAGTCGCGGGGTTCAGAAATTCTGTTGACAGATTTATCTTTTTACGCGTTTTTCTTTATTTTTTTTTTTATTTTATGTTTTCTGTTTTTTATATTTAAATAAACGATTTTAAAATAAACTTATATTTTTATAAACTAAAATAAAAATAAAGAAACTTATAAAACTTAAATATTTAACAAGATCTTAAAAATACTTATATTTTTGTTTTTCTTTTTATATTTTTGAATAATTAAAACGTATTTTTTACAAAAGCGAATTTTTAATAAAAGTAAACTAAATTTTTTTTTTTTTATATTAGCGTTGCGCTTCCGGCTTTTAAGAGTTTTTCCCCGGCAGCGGCGCCAAAAATAACTTGATGTGGTAGCGGAGGTGTATATAAAATAGTTATTATTTTACTAGGAAAATACTATTAAATACGATACAATTTTACACAAGATATTTATTTATTTATAGAATGGATATACTTAAACCTTGCTACAACACTTATAGGCAGTGTACCTAATCGTACAGTAGTGTAGTTTTTAGTAAGTCCGGTTCGTTCCACAGGGAAATCTTTAAACAAAGCTCAACGCTATATTAGTTTACTTTTATAAAAATACAAATATATATATAAGTAATATTATTATTATAAGGGGGGGTTTTTACCGTTTAATGACCGGTTTGTCGATTTTAAGACTTTAGTCGCAGTTAAAACCTAATGTAAAATATAAAATAAATACAAGACTTAAATTAAAGCGTAAAGTAAATAACGATAATGAAATTGCGAATAATAAAAGTGCGATAAAATAAACTTGCGATAATTAAAAAGTACGATAATTAAAAGTGCGATAAAATAAAATAACAATTAATAAAATGCGATAATTAGAAGTGCAATTAAATATAAAATAAAGGAAATTAAATATGATATAAAAGAATTATGCTTATTTAAACTTCCGTAATCATGATGTTTGACGTGTTGATTTTAGTTTTATGCCCATGGGTTAATTGTCCTTTGTCCTGGATTATTCAATATGTCCGTCTGGTTTTTGTCCATAACAGTCCATCAGTCATAAATATAAATTGCAAGTGTCCTTGTCAAATTATTATTATACCCGAAGTTAAATATTCCAACTAATTGGGGATTCGAATTGTAACAAGGTTTTAATACTTTGTTTAATGAATACACCAGGTTATCGACTGCGTGTAAACCAAGGTTTTATCACTTTGTTAACAATTACACCAATTACCCTTGAATGTAATTTCACCCCTGTTTTAATTATTCTAGTGGCTATTAATCCATTCCCGTGTCCGGTTAAATGAACGATTATTCGTACATATAAATACCCCGCCCATCGTGTCCGATCGAGTGTATATGGTAATTTATAGGGACGCCCAATTGTAAATCTTTATATTAACATTAACAAACTTTCATTTAGTTAAACAAATATAAAGCCCATTAATAGCCCATAGTCTAGTTTCCACAAGTGTCGTTCTTTTGTCCAAACCCCAATTATGGTACAAAGCCCAATTACCCAATTTTAGTAATTAGCCCAACATCATGATTACTTCGTTTTAAATAAGCATAATAATAACTTAGCTACGAGACATTAATGTAAAAAGGTTGAACATAACTTACAATGATTAAAAATAGCGTAGCGTTACACGGACAGAATTTCGACTTACACCCTTACAACATTCGCTAACATACCCTTATTATTAGAATTATAATTAAAATTAAAATATAAAATATAAATATAAATATATTTACGTATGAAGAGGAAGAAAAAAGATGATGAAATTTGATCAGAATTCGGTTGGCTTTATAGCCAGAGTTGAAAATTGGGGCTCCGCGACTCGCGGCAAAATGCCCTTAAAACTCCGCGAGTCGCGGAGAGTTATTTACAGCTCACACCCTTGGAGTTTCTTGCTGCCGACGGTTTTTATTATATATATATAATATATATATAATTAATATAATTAATTATATATTATATTATATTTATATACATAGTTAACTTGTAATTTTTAGTCCGTTGCGTCGAGCGTTAAGAGTTGACTCTAGTCCCGGTTCCGGATTTTCGAACGTCCTCGCGTACAATTTAATATCTTGTACTTTGCGTTTTGAATCTTGTACTCTTGTGATTTCGAGACGTTTCTTATCAATAATTGGAACCTTTTTAATTGTCTTTTGTACTTTTGAGCTTTTTGGTCGTTTGCGTCTTCAATTCGTCGAATCTGTCTTTTGTCTTCACCTTTTATTATTTAAACGAATATCTCTTGTAAATAGAACAATTGCAACTAAAAGCTTGTCTTTCTTGAGGAATAATGCTATGAAATATATGTTCGTTTTTAGCATTATCATCATTGTATGGTATCTCGGCAATATTGTTAGAAATTGAGAATTGCCTAATTGAATTGACATTTATTTGTGCCATATGATGTGCTGGTGTAGTGGTGTATATTAATTACAAAGATGTTTTTATACACATATGCACTATCATTAATTTGATGTAAATTGATTAAGGTTGATGTAAATGGTTTCTTTGCTCTTTATTCGTATTTATAATCATAAATAGACTACATGTACATATGATGATCTGTTGATCTTTAGGCTGTTGCTGTAAATTATTACAACTGTTATCTCTGCAGCTGCTAGATGCCCTCTTTCTGATGTCTTTACTCTTTCATTCTATTGTCAATAGTTCCCATTTTGTTTTGCTTTGTAATGCCCTAATATGCCACTGTTGTTGGGTGCTAAATGCTATATTCATGATCTTATGTAAACTTGTAATTGTTGATTATATTATAATAATGTTTATTTGCTTTTAAAAAATTGGCCTATATATAAATTGTTGAAAGTTAATGGCAAGCTGATGTTAATTGTTTTTGTTTGTGGTTTTTTTGTTTGGTATTAGTTTAAGATGACATTTATACATGTAAATGAATACTAGAGGGGCATATTATGATTATAACTTTTATGGGTACTTAGTTTAGTCACCATTTTTTTTTATGTTTTATTGATTATTTTAGTTTTGGCTATGTTTATGTTATTACTACTTTAATAATAGTTAATTTTTTTTCATTGTAGTCTTTTGGAAATGGCTAACAAAAAGGGAAAAAACAAAGTAGCAGCATCAGCAGCATCTGAACTAAACTTCGATCGAAGTGTGGTATAAGAACTTTTTAAATGTATGTTTTGTTAAAAAATTTCTGACGTTAATTGTTTTGAAAGTATGTTGTTTTGAATATAGACATATTATGGTAATGTCACTGTGAGGAATAAGATGGGACTTATTTATGTGATTAACCAGAGGTTAAAGGGGACGCCAGCTTTAGATTTATTGAGGCGCACTTGTTTCGATAGTTGGTTGAATCTACGACTTGATACGAATAAAAGTGCTTTGATTCATTTAATACTTCTGATGCAAGTACCTTTAAAGCCATGATCCGTTAGTTGATTCTTTGATTTATGATGTTGGAGGATTTTGGGTGAAGTTTGGAGCGAAGGAGTTTTGCCTTATCACGGGATTCCATTTTGGTGAAGAAAATTGGAGACCATTAAAGCCTAAGGTATTACCATTTCGTCAAAGAGTTTTTCACACGTTAAAATTGGTAACATCAACCTTGAAGAGCTATCGCTGATGTTTTATGGGGATGATTTTAAAAAACTAATGTAACACCCGAGTTCGAGCGGTACTTAATTGTGAAAATAAAAAAAAATACTGCCAGAATCAGTTCTAGCAGAGGGCCGCGGCGCGACCATTAGGTCCGCGGTGTGACCATTAGGTCCGCGGCGTGACCATTAGGTCCGCGACGCGAAAATAGTCAGACGCTGAATATTTTGCTTTATTTAAATTGAAGAAGGGTATTTTGGTACTTTCGCGTGATAGACGAATTTAAAGCACAAGATCAGATCAAGTGGTGTCATTACTCCATTTTCAACCACCTTATCTCTTCCACTTTAATCCTAAAGAGAGAGTTAGAGTGTTAGAGTGAGAGAGCTCACTTTGGGAAGAAGAAGACCGAATCTCTCCCGAGCCCAAGTTTTAAAGTTGTTCCCTACGTCTCTAGCTACGTTATGATAGTGTTGGTAAGTCTTAACTCCGTGTTTTGAGTTTTAATTGATTTATGACTAGGGTTTGTTCATTGAGACTTGTAAGACCCATTTGGGAGTTAAATGGGTGAATTTGGGTTAAATTGATGTAAGGAAACCCTAAGGTTTTGTAATCTAGGGTTTGGTCTTGTGGGTTGGTGTTTATAAGTATAAATTGTGTTGTTAGAACACTTATATACTTGTGAAATGGTGAAAGATTGTTAATGAGTGCAAGCTTGGTCAAATTGTGAGTCTTGATGTTAAAATGGGCCAAATGGGTGATGGTTGACCTAGTTGGGTAAGATGGGTATGAAATACTCTAGGTTTGTGTTAATTGATGTTATAGGACTTTAATCACTAGCCTTTAGTGATTAATGATAAGTCTTGGTCCAAATGGGCGGTTTTGGTGTAAATGGACCATTTAATGCAAATGGGTCATTAAATGTGCAATAGTAAGTTGTTGGTGTTTAGTCCAACGAGTTGTATGTTAATTATATACATAATGTAATAGGTATGTTGCATTGAAGGTTGCAAGCTCGATTTATCATTCACCAAAAGGAGATAAGTGAGTGGAATAATTATACATGTGTGTATGTAATGTATTTACTTGTACGAAATGCGATGTGGGTTTTAAGTTCGGGTATGCGATACCACATCATGTTGGCATGGGATGAGGGTTTAAAGTTTGGGCGTTCGATACCTCATCATCATGTGTGGCATGTGATATGGGTTAAAGTTCGGGGGTTCGATACCATATCATATATGTGCGTGGGCGTGAAGTGTGGGTTTAAAGTTCAGACGTTCGATACCACATTTCACGTGACGGGTGGGTTTAAAGTTCGGGCGTCGTTACCACCAAAGGGACTAGTGATGCATACTAGTGGCATCTGCGTGGCTAACGGTTCATTCACGAGAATCGTTCCCTTCGTGTTTTGGTTAACCATGGTTATGTAGTTGTAGTGTAGCATATTATATTGTTCGTGTTATATGTTATTGTTGGGCTAGCTTGTGTTATCGGAGATTTAGCATTATACTTGCAATGGTATGCTAATTAGTTTGCTAGCGTGTATGCGGTAATTGTGTAAGTGATTATATATGTACGTGTATAATTATTGCATTCACTAAACATTTTGCTTACCCTCTCGTTGTTTACTCTTTTTAGGCTCCGGCGTGGATAAAGGAAAAGGTATACGTTTGGACTAACGATCTCCCGTATTGATTATGCTAGAGATTAGCTTTTGAAGTTCGACCTAGGTTTGGGTAGTTTAATCCCAAACACCATGCTCGGGTTTTGTTTGGTATTTAAACTTGTCGGTCGAAACTTATATTTTGAAGTGTAAATGGGTGAATGATGCCCGGTGGTCAAATACTTGAGGGGGAGTCTTAAAACTTGTAAACTTTGCTTATTTATGTGGCGTGAAGCCCTTTTGAAATGTTGGTTGTCGTATTCGCAGAATTTGGCACTTGTGTGAATTTTGTTAAGCTAGAATCAGCTCCAGGTTATTGCCGCACCGCGACCCCTGCCTCGACCTTAAATGCATTTGCTAATAGATTTGTGATGGGTTCTGACTTTCAGCTTCCGTTGTGGGCCGCGCTGCGGCCAGGCTCACTGCGTCGCGGCAATTGCCTGACAGGCTTGGCCTGTCTAATTTAAAAAAAAAATATTTGCTATGTTTAACGGGTTGGGTCGTTACAAGTGGTATCAGAGCATGGTCTAAGGGATTTAGGCAACTTGAGATAGTGTCTAGACTTAGACTTTATTGTGTATGCATTTTATGCGGGACTTGTAGGAGACGGGTTAGACTTGGAATTGGTTCGTGCTTAGGTTTATGTGAACTAACCTTGCGCTAAGTGTTTTGTGTTGTGTTTGCAATCATCAAGTGAGATAGACATCGTACTTGCAAGTTAATGCGACGTGCTCGCGTAACAATGACTAGCTACCATTATTACAGGTTCAAGTCGTGTCAAGCAAGCGATGTACGACGATTATTGAGCAATATGGGGCGGTGTGGTTTATTTATGTCTTGTCCTTCGTTTCGTTGTTTAACTTAGTTCATTTTATAGAATGAAGATGAGAAACGGACACGACACCAATGATGGAGGCCCGAGCGAGGACTTCGAATTCACGGCCAAAGTTGAGGCCATCTTTAAAAAGCAAAAAGCGGAATTTCTCGACGATGTCCAAAAGGTTTTCCAAGAATCGGTTGATTGGCAAGTAACCGAATTAATCAATGAGCGAATGAATGCCGCGATCGAAGAAGCATTAGAAGCTAGAAACATTTATCCTCGGGGCGAAGGGAGTGATGGTAATGGTGGATATGGAAGGTGAGACTTCCATTACAAAAATTTCAAGGATGCTCAACCTCCTATGTTTAATGGGGTAAGGGATCCGTTGAAGAGTACATGTTGGATCTTCGACATCGAGGGGGCTTTCCGTACCACGGAGTGTCCTCCCGAGAAGAAGACGAAGTACAGTTCTAGCATGTTGTGTGAAGAGGCTAAGTTGTGGTGGGATGATAAAATTCAATTGTATGGGGAAGAACAATGCATGAGCTTGTCGTGGGAAGAGTTTAAAAAGGAATTCTTTGTTGAATATTGAACTCAAGCCGACCTAAACACAATCCGGGACGAGTTGCGCGATTTGCGACAAGGTTCGATGGACTTGGTTACTCTCAAGTCTACTTTCTTATCAAAGACTCGTTTTTGTCCGGAGTATGTTGGTGATGACCGAATGTTGATGCTAGATTTCTATCGCACTTTAAACGATGAGTTGAAACGCAAGATTAGTCGAAGAATGGCTAAGTCTTTTGAAGAGTTATTTGAGTTGACCCGGGGTTTCGAACCGAAGGTTCCAAAAAGAAGCGATTTCTCGTTCTCTAAGAGAAAATTTGAAGGTTCGAGTCATTCGAACTTTTCCAACAAGAAAAACAAGAAAGGTTCTGAAAGTGTTAATAGTGTGAAGAAGGGTGGTTCCGAAAGTTTTCTCCCTACTTGCTATAATTGTGGGCAAAAGGGTCACAACTCTCGTGAATGCCCAAAGCTGCCTACAAACAAAGTCACGTGTTTCAATTGTCAAAAAGAAGGGCATAGAAAGACGGAGTGTCCCGATTTGTATGGTGATCAAGTGAAGAGTTTAGATAAAGCGGCTGGTATGGCTAGGGGATGAAACTATTTGATGACCAATGATGAAGCCAAGCAATCAAATGAAGTTGTCTCAGGTACTTTCATGGTGAACTCTAATCCGGAAAGGATACTATTTGATAGCAATGCTAATTTTTCGTTTGTGTCTCCAAGATTTGTCCCTAAACTTAATAAACCGCTAGCTAAGTTAAGTCATCCGGCAGAGGTCGAAATAGCGGATGGTAAGACGGTGCTAGGGGTTGACGTGTGCAATGATTGTAATATTGTGTTTGGTTCCGAAACTTTTAAAATTGATCTCATTCCAATGACTTTGGGTGAGTTTGATATTGTTGTTGGTATGGATTGGCTCGATTGTTATAGAGCCGATATTTCATGCCATGAAAAGTCCATTCGCGTAAAGACCCCAAGTGGGGGAGAGTTAATTATTCATGGCGAGAAACGAAGAAGACTTGTGCCATTATGCACTTATGCACGGGCACGTCGTTTTCTTAGTAGTGGTGGCATGGCTTTTCTTGCCCATGTAGTCGATACTCGTGAAGAACCACCATCCATTCGTGAAATTCCGGTGGTTAATGAATTTGAAGACGTTTTTCCGGACGAATTATCGAGTGTTCTGGCGGAAAGACAAGTTAAATTTCGCATTGAGTTGGTTCTGGGTGCTACTCCCATTGCTAAAACTCCTTATCGTTTAGCACCAACGGAGATGCAAGAGTTGTTAAATCAAACCCAAGAGTTGCTTGAAAAGGGTTTTATCGGACCGAGTGCTTCGCCATGGGGCGCTCCGGTTTTATTCGTGAAAAAGAAAGATGGTAGTATGCGGATGTGCACCCGGGAGTTGAATAAAGTGACGATCAAGAATCGTTATCTATTGCCTCGGATTGACGGTTTTTTTGATCAACTCCAAGGCGCGACTTATTTTTCTAAAATTGACTTACGGTCCGGCTATCACCAAATGCGGATCCGTGAGAAAGATATCGAGAAAATGGCTTTTCGAACGCGTTACGGGCATTTTGAATTTGTAGTAATATCTTTTGGTCTTACGAATGCACCGGCTGCATTCATGGATCCTAAGAATCGAGTGTGCCAACCTATGTTGGACAAGTCGGTAATTGTGTTCATTGACGACATACTTGTCTATTCGAAAAGTATGAAGGAACATGAACGTCATTTGCGCGAAGTATTGAAGACGTTGCGAAAGGAGAAGTTGTATGCTAAACTGTCTAAATGTGAATTTTGTCTAAGGGAAGTGCAATTCCTTGGCCATATTGTGAACAAAGAAGGTATTCAAGTGGATCCGGGGAAGATAGAGACGGTGAAGAGTTGGGAACAACTGACTACGCCTACGGAAATCCGAAGTTTTCTCGGATTGGCCTGTTATTATCGTCGGTTTATCCAAGACTTTTCTAAAATCGCTTCTCCATTGACGAAGTTGACAAGGAAGAATGTGAGATTCAATTGGGAGAACGAGCAAGAAATTGCTTTTCAATTGTTAAAAGAGAAATTGTGTCAAGCTCCAGTCTTAGTGTTACCGGAAGGTGTAGAAGATATGACGGTTTACTGTGATGCCTCATTAAACGGGCTCGGGTGTGTTCTAATGCAAAGAGGTAAAGTCATCGCTTACGCCTCTAGTCAATTAAAGGAACACGAAAGGAGATATCCGACTCATGATCTTGAGTTGGCGGCGGTGGTGCATGCGTTGAAAATTTGGCGCCACTACTTGTATGGTGTCAAGTGTACGATTTATTTGGATCAAAAGAGTTTGAAACATCTTTTTTATCAATGAGATTTGAATTATCGTCAACATAGATGGATGGATGTTGATCGTTACGCATGACTATTATTACCGATTTGTTTGTAAAGCTTGGTGAGATACAAATTGAAGCTTTTGTTAACAACAAGCATGAGGAACGAATTGTGGGCCAAACGGAGTTTTTTACCTTAGGCCCGCATGGTTTGTTGTCCTTTCAAAGACGAGTTTGGGTGCCTAGAATGGTAGATTTCCGACAAGTGCTACTTGATGAAGCGTATAAGTCAAAGTATTCCATTCATCCGAGCGCGACGAAGATGTATCTTGATTTGAATAAAGAGTATTGGTGGCCAGGCATGAAACGTGATGTTGTAAAGTATGTTGAATAATGTGTCACGTGTTTGCAAGTTAAGGCCGAGCACCAAAAGCCGTATGGTATGTTACAATCGTTGGAAGTCCCAAAATGGAAATGGGAGCACATTACCATGGATTTCATTACAAAGTTACCAAAGACGGCGAGAACCCAATTTGATACGATTTGGGTGATAGTTGCTCGATTGATGAAAAGTGCTTTGTTTCTTCTTGAAATGTCCCGTTCTTATTGACTAAAAACGTTCCATATTAATTGATTTCGCTGCGAGGTTTTGACCTCTATATGAGACGTTTTTCAAAGACTGCATTCATTTTTAAAACAAACCATAACCTTTATTTCATAGATAAAGGTTTTAAAAAACTTTACGTAGATTATCAAATAATGATAATCTAAAATATCCTGTTTACACACGACCATTACATAATGGTTTACAATACAAATATGTTACAACAAAATAAGTTTCTTGAATGCAGTTTTTACACAATATCATACAAGCATGGACTCCAAATCTCGTCCTTATTTAAGTATGCGACAGCGGAAGCTCTTAATAATCACCTGAGAATAAACATGCTTAAAACGTCAACAAAAATGTTGGTGAGTTATAGGTTTAACCTATATATATCAAATCATAATAATAGACCACAAGATTTCATATTTCAATACACATCCCATACATATAGATAAAAATCATTCATATGGTGAACACCTGGTAACCGACATTAACAAGATGCATATATAAGAATATCCCCATCATTCCGGGACACCCTTCGGATATGATATAAATTTCGAAGTACTAAAGCATCCGGTACTTTGGATGGGGTTTGTTAGGCCCAATAGATCTATCTTTAGGATTCGCGTCAATTAGGGTGTTTGTTCCCTAATTCATAGATTACCAGACTTAATAAAAAGGGGCATATTCGATTTCGATAATTCAACCATAGAATGTAGTTTCACGTACTTGTGTCTATTTTGTAAATCATTTATAAAACCTGCATGTATTCTCATCCCAAAAATATTAGATTTTAAAAGTGGGACTATAACTCACTTTCATAGATTTTTACTTCGTCGGGAAGTAAGACTTGGCCACTGGTTGATTCACGAACCTATAACAATATATACATATATATCAAAGTATGTTCAAAATATATTTACAACACTTTTAATATATTTTGATGTTTTAAGTTTATTAAGTCAGCTGTCCTCGTTAGTAACCTACAACTAGTTGTCCACAGTTAGATGTACAGAAATAAATCGATAAATATTATCTTGAATCAATCCACGACCCAGTGTATACATATCTCAGTATTGATCACAACTCAAACTATATATATTTTGGAATCAACCTCAACCCTGTATAGCTAACTCCAACATTCACATATAGAGTGTCTATGGTTGTTCCGAAATATATATAGATGTGTCGACATGATAGGTCGAAACATTGTATACTTGTCTATGGTATCTCAAGATTACATAATATACAATACAAGTTGATTAAGTTATGGTTGGAATAGATTTGTTATCAATTTTCACGTAGCTAAAATGAGAAAAATTATCCAATCTTGTTTTACCCATAACTTCTTCATTTTAAATCCGTTTTGAGTGAATCAAATTGCTATGGTTTCATATTGAACTCTATTTTATGAATCTAAACAGAAAAGTATAGGTTTATAGTCGGAAAAATAAGTTACAAGTCGTTTTTGTAAAGGTAGTCATTTCAGTCGAAAGAACGACGTCTAGATGACCATTTTAGAAAACATACTTCCACTTTGAGTTTAACCATAATTTTTGGATATAGTTTCATGTTCATAATAAAAATCATTTTCCCAGAATAACAACTTTTAAATCAAAGTTTATCATAGTTTTTAATTAACTAACCCAAAACAGCCCGCGGTGTTACTACGACGGCGTAAATCCGGTTTTACGGTGTTTTTCGTGTTTCCAGGTTTTAAATCATTAAGTTAGCATATCATATAGATATAGAACATGTGTTTAGTTGATTTTAAAAGTCAAGTTAGAAGGATTAACTTTTATTTGCGAACAAGTTTAGAATTAACTAAACTATGTTCTAGTGATTACAAGTTTAAACCTTCGAATAAGATAGCTTTATATGTATGAATTGAATGATGTTATGAACATCATTACTACCTTAAGTTCCTTGGATAAACCTACTGGAAAAGATAAAAGTGGATCTAGCTTCAATGGATCTTTGGATGGCTCGAAGTTCTTGAAGCAGAATCATGACACGAAAACAAGTTCAAGTAAGATCATCACTTGAAATAAGATTGTTATAGTTATAGAAATTGAACCAAAGTTTGAATATTATTATTACCTTGTATTAGAATGATAACCTACTGTAAGAAACAAAGATTTCTTGAGGTTGGATGATCACCTTACAAGATTGGAAGTGAGCTAGCAAACTTGATAGTATTCTTGATTTTATGAAACTAGAACTTTTGGAATTTATGAAGAACACTTAGAACTTGAAGATAGAACTTGAGAGAGATCAATTAGATGAAGAAAATTGAAGAATGAAAGTGTTTGTAGGTGTTTTTGGTCGTTGGTGTATGGATTAGATATAAAGGATATGTAATTTTGTTTTCATGTAAATAAGTCATGAATGATTACTCATATTTTTGTAATTTTATGAGATATTTCATGCTAGTTGCCAAATGATGGTTCCCACATGTGTTAGGTTACTCACATGGGCTGCTAAGATCTAATCATTGGAGTGTATATACCAATAGTACATACATCTAAAAGCTGTGTATTGTACGAGTACGAATACGGGTGCATACGAGTAGAATTGTTGATGAAACTGAACGATGATGTAATTGTAAGCATTTTTGTTAAGTAGAAGTATTTTGATAAGTGTCTTGAAGTCTTTCAAAAGTGTATGAATACATATTAAAACACTACATGTATATACATTTTAACTGAGTCGTTAAGTCATCGTTAGTCGTTACATGTAAATGTTGTTTTGAAACCTTTAGGTTAACGATCTTGTTGAATGTTGTTAACCCATTGTTTATTATAACAAATGAGATATTAAATTGTTATATTATCATGATATTATGATATATAATATATCTCAGTATGATGTATATACAGTTAAATGTCGTTACAACGATAATCGTTACATATATGTCTCGTTTCGAAATCATTAAGTTAGTAGTCTTATTTTTACATATGTATTTCATTGTTAATACACTTAATAATATATTTACTTATCATTTAACATAATTAACCAAGTGTATCAATATCTTAATATGATTCATATGTACCTAGTAAGACGTTGTTATAACGATAATCGTTATATATATCGTTTTCGAGTTTCTTAAATTAATAGTCTCATTTTTATGTATATAACTCATTGTTAAAATACCTAATGAGATACATACTTATAATAAAAACATGTTAACTATATATATAACCATATATATGTCATCGTATAGTTTTTACAAGTTTTAACGTTCGTGAATCACCGGTCAACTTGGGTGGTCAATTGTCTATATGAAACATATTTCAATTAATCAAGTCTTAACAAGTTTGATTTCTTAACATGTTGGAAACATTTAATCATGTAAATATCAATCTCAATTAATATATATAAACATGGAAAAGTTCGGGTCACTACAGTACCTACCCGTTAAATAAATTTCGTCCCGAAATTTTAAGCTGTTGAAGGTGTTGACGAATCTTCTGGAAATAGATGCGGGTATTTCTTCTTCATCTGATCTTCACGCTCCCAGGTGAACTCGGGTCCTCTACGAGCATTCCATCGAACCTTAACAATTGGTATCTTGTTTTGCTTAAGTCTTTTAACCTCACGATCCATTATTTCGACGGGTTCTTCGATGAATTGAAGTTTTTCGTTGATTTGGATTTCATCTAACGGAATAGTGAGATCTTCTTTAGCAAAACATTTCTTTAAATTCGAGACGTGGAAAGTGTTATGTACAGCCGCGAGTTGTTGAGGTAACTCTAGTCGGTAAGCTACTGGTCCGACACGATCAATAATCTTGAATGGTCCAATATACCTTGGATTTAATTTCCCTCGTTTACCAAATCGAACAACGCCTTTCCAAGGTGCAACTTTAAGCATGACCATCTCTCCAATTTCAAATTCTATATCTTTTCTTTTAATGTCAGCGTAGCTCTTTTGTCGACTTTGGGCGGTTTTCAACCGTTGTTGAATTTGGATGATCTTCTCGGTAGTTTCTTGTATAATCTCCGGACCCGTAATCTGTCTATCCCCCACTTCACTCCAACAAATCGGAGACCTGCACTTTCTACCATAAAGTGCTTCAAACGGCGCCATCTCAATGTTTGAATGGTAGCTGTTGTTGTAGGAAAATTCTGCTAACGGTAGATGTCGATCCCAACTGTTTCCGAAATCAATAACACATGCTCGTAGCATGTCTTCAAGCGTTTGTATCGTCCTTTTGCTCTGCCCATCAGTTTTTGGATGATAGGCAGTACTCATGTCTAGACGAGTTCCTAATGCTTGCTGTAATGTCTGCCAGAATCTTGAAATAAATCTGCCATCCCTATCAGAGATAATAGAGATTGGTATTCCATGTCTGGAGATGACTTCCTTCAAATACAGTCGTGCTAACTTCTCCATCTTGTCATCTTCTCTTATTGGAAAGAAGTGTGCTGATTTGGTGAGACGGTCAACTATTACCCAAATAGTATCAAAACCACTTGCAGTCCTTGGTAATTTAGTGATGAAATCCATGGTAATGTTTTCCCATTTCCATTCCGGGATTTCGGGTTGTTGAAGTAGACCTGATGGTTTCTGATGCTCAGCTTTGACCTTAGAACACGTCAAACATTCTCCTACGTATTTAGCAACATCGGCTTTCATACCCGGCCACCAAAAATATTTCTTGAGATCCTTGTACATCTTCCCCGTTCCAGGATGTATTGAGTATCTGGTTTTATGAGCTTCTCTAAGTACCATTTCTCTCATATCTCCAAATTTTGGTACCCAAATCTTTTCAGCCCTATACCGGGTTCCGTCTTCCCGAATATTAAGATGCTTCTCCGATCCTTTGGGTATTTCATCCTTTAAATTTCCCTCTTTTAAAACTCCTTGTTGCGCCTCCTTTATTTGAGTAGTAATGTTATTATGAATCATTATATTCATAGATTTTACTCGAATGGGTTCTCTGTCCTTCCTGCTCAAGGCATCGGCTACCACATTTGCCTTCCCCGGGTGGTAACGAATCTCAAAGTCGTAATCATTCAATAATTCAATCCACCTACGCTGCCTCATATTCAGTTGTTTCTGATTAAATATGTGTTGAAGACTTTTGTGGTCGGTATATATAATACTTTTGACCCCATATAAGTAGTGCCTCCAAGTCTTTAATGCAAAAACAACCGCGCCTAATTCCAAATCATGCGTCGTATAATTTTGTTCGTGAATCTTCAATTGTCTAGACGCATAAGCAATCACCTTCGTTCGTTGCATTAATACACAACCGAGACCTTGCTTTGATGCATCACAATAAATCACAAAATCATCATTCCCTTCAGGCAATGACAATATAGGTGCCGTAGTTAGCTTTTTCTTCAATAACTGAAACGCTTTCTCTTGTTCATCATTCCATTCAAATTTCTTCCCTTTATGCGTTAATGCAGTCAAGGGTTTTGCTATTCTGGAAAAGTCTTGGATGAACCTTCTGTAGTAACCAGCTAGTCCTAAAAACTGGCGTATGTGTTTCGGAGTTTTCGGGGTTTCCCACTTTTCAACAGTTTCTATCTTTGCCGGATCCACCTTAATACCTTCTTTGTTCACTATGTGACCGAGGAATTGAACTTCTTCCAACCAAAATGCACACTTTGAAAACTTAGCGTACAATTCTTCCTTCCTCAATACTTCTAACACCTTTCTCAAATGTTCACCGTGTTCTTGGTCATTCTTTGAGTAAATAAGTATGTCATCAATGAAAACAATGACAAACTTGTCAAGGTATGGTCCACACACTCGGTTCATAAGGTCCATGAACACAGCTGGTGCATTAGTTAAACCAAACGGCATAACCATAAACTCGTAATGATCGTAACGTGTTCTGAAAGCAGTCTTTGGAATATCATCTTCTTTCACCCGCATTTGATGATACCCGGAACGTAAGTCAATCTTTGAATAAACAGACGAGCCTTGTAGTTGATCAAATAAGTCATCGATTCTCGGTAGTGGGTAGCGGTTCTTGATGGTAAGTTTGTTCAACTCTCGGTAGTCGATACACAACCTGAATGTACCATCTTTCTTCTTGACAAACAAAACAGGAGCTCCCCAAGGTGATGTGCTTGGTCGAATGAAACCACGCTCTAAAAGTTCTTGTAATTGGTTTTGTAGTTCTTTCATCTCGCTGGGTGGGAGTCTGTAAGGAGCACGAGCTATTGGTGCAGCTCCTGGTACAAGATCTATTTGAAATTCAACGGATCGATGTGGGGGTAATCCCGGTAATTCTTTCGGAAATACATCAGGAAATTCTTTTGCGACGGGAACATCATTGATGCTCTTTTCTTCAGTTTGTACTTTCTCGACGTGTGCTAGAACAGCATAGCAACCTTTTCTTATTAGTTTTTGTGCCTTCAAATTACTAATAAGATGTAGCTTCGTGTTGCCCTTTTCTCCGTACACCATTAAGGGTTTTCCTTTTTCTCGTATAATGCGAATTGCATTTTTGTAACAAACGATCTCCGCTTTCACTTCTTTCAACCAGTCCATACCGATTATCACATCAAAACTCCCTAACTCTACTGGTATCAAATCAATCTTAAATGTTTCGCTAACCAGTTTAATTTCTCGATTCCGACATATATTATCTGCTGAAATTAATTTACCATTTGCTAATTCGAGTAAAAATTTACTATCCAAAGGCGTCAATGGACAACTTAATTTAGCACAAAAATCTCTACTCATATAGCTTCTATCCGCACCCGAATCAAATAAAACGTAAGCAGATTTATTGTCAATAAGAAACGTACCCGTAACAAGCTCCGGGTCTTCCTGTGCCTCTGCCGCATTAATATTGAAAACTCTTCCACGGCCTTGTCCATTCGTGTTCTCCTGGTTCGGGCAATTTCTAATAATGTGGCCTGGTTTTCCACATTTATAACAAACTACATTGGCATAACTTGCTCCGACACTACTTGCTCCGCCATTACTCGTTCCGACACCATTTGTTCCTTTCGTTCTATTAACCCCTGGTCCGTAGACCTCACACTTCACCGTGCTATGACCATTTCTTTTACACTTGTTGCAAAATTTGGTGCAGAACCCCGAGTGATTCTTTTCACACCTTTGGCATAGCTGCTTCTGATTGTTGTTGTTGTTGCGGTTATTATTGTTGTTGGGATGATTGTTGTAGTTGCTGTTGTTGTTGTTGTTGTTGTTGTTGTTGGGCTGTTTGTTGTAGTTGCGATTGATGTTGCGATTGTTGGGATAATTGTTGCGATTATTGTAGTAATTGTTGTTGTTGTTGTATTGGTGATTCTTATCACCGTTTTCCTCCCACTTTCTTTTGACTTGCTTCACATTGGCCTCTTCAGCAGTCTGTTCTTTAATTCTTTCTTCAATTTGGTTCACGAGTTTGTGAGCCATTCTACATGCCTGTTGTATGGAGGCGGGCTCGTGTGAACTTATATCTTCTTGGATTCTTTCCGGTAATCCTTTCACAAACGCGTCGATCTTCTCTTCCTCATCTTCGAATGCTCCCGGACACAATAGGCACAATTCTGTGAATCGTCTTTCGTACGTGGTAATATCAAATCCTTGGGTTCGTAACCCTCTAAGTTCTGTCTTGAGCTTATTGACCTCGGTTCTGGGACGGTACTTCTCGTTCATCAAGTGCTTGAATGCTGACCACGGTAGTGCGTACGCATCGTCTTGTCCCACTTGCTCTAGATAGGTATTCCACCATGTTAACGCAGAACCTGTGAAGGTATGCGTAGCGTACTTTACTTTGTCCTCTTCAGTACACTTACTTATGGCAAACACCGATTCGACCTTCTCGGTCCACCGTTTCAATCCGATCGGTCCTTCGGTTCCATCAAATTCCAAAGGTTTGCAGGCAGTGAATTCTTTGTAGGTGCATCCTACACGATTTCCTGTACTGCTAGATCCAAGGTTATTGTTGGTATGTAGCGCAGCCTGTACTGCGGCTATGTTTGAAGCTAGAAAAGTACGGAATTCCTCTTCATTCATATTCACGGTGTGTCGAGTAGTCGGTGCCATTTCCTTCAAAATAGTTAAATGGAACAAGTTAATCATACAGAATATTAAGAGTAGTTAATAGTATTTCGTAGCATAATATGAACTCATTTATAAAAGCTTTTTCTTCATATTAGCGTTTTATAAGTTTAAATTCGGGTAGTACCTACCCGTTAAGTTCATACTTAGTAGCTAATATACAATTCAACTACTACAATTCTATATGAAAAACTGATTATAATAATATTTCGCGTTCAAACTTTTATACAATATTTTACAAACTTACAATACCGCTTATTTTACATAAAGCATGAAATATAGCACACAATAACTTTGATACAAGATAGTTGTGAAGATAATTCTAGCTAGTACACAAGTCGTTCAGCAAAGGCAATAAAGACACGTAATTCATACGTCCAGAAACAAGTCATGCATTCTGGTTTTACTAGGACTACTTCCCATCCTTGGTCTTGTGCAACATAACCGTTATGGCCGTTGATAAGACAGCGTGTTGTAGCGTCGTCAAAAGGACGAGGGTTACGTAATGTCCAACAGTCCCGTAATAATCTAAAAACCTCATTTCTTACCCCAATTACCGACTCCGTCACTTGTGGAAACGTTTTGTTTAATAGTTGTAGCCCGATGTTCTTGTTCTCACTTTGGTGAGAAGCGAACATTACTAATCCGTAAGCATAACATGCTTCTTTTTGTTGCATGTTAGCCTCTTTTTCTATATCATGAAGTCCAATATTCGGATATATTGAGTCAAAATAATTTCTTAACCCGTTGCGTAAAATAGCATTTGGGTTCCCCGCAATATATGCGTCAAAGTAAACACATCGTAACTTATGGGTTTCCCAATGTGATATCCCCCATCTTTCAAACGAAAGTCTCTTATAAACTAAGACATTCTTGGAACGTTCTTCGAATGTCTTACAAACTGATCTCGCCTTAAATAGTTGTGCCGAAGAATTCTGGCCGACTCTAGACAAGATTTCATCAATCATGTCTCCGGGTAGGTCTCTTAAAATATTGGGTTGTCTATCCATTTTGTGTTTTTAAACTGTAAAATAGACAAGAGTTAGATTCATAACAAAATACTTATTAATACAAGCAATTTTTACATATATCATAAAGCATAAGAACACTATATTACATATATTACACCACACGAATACAACTATCTTATTCCGACTCGCTCGTTTCTTCTTCTTCGGTTTTGGTTCGTTTTGCCAAGTTTCTAGGGATATATGATGTTCCCCTAATACGAGCCGTCGTTATCCACATTGGTTTAGAAAAACCTGGTGGTTTAGAGGTTCCCGGGTCATTGTTACAACTTAAGGACTTCGGGCGTTGACGATACATATAAATTTCATCGGGGTTGGAATTAGATTTCTCTATTTTTATGCCCTTTCCCTTATTATTTTCTTTTGCCTTTTTAAATTCAGTTGGGGTAATTTCTATAACATCATCGAAATTCTCGTCGGAATCCGATTCATCGGAGAATTGGTAATCCTCCCAATATTTTGCTTCCTTGGCGGAAACACCATTGACCATAATTAACCTTGGTCGGTTGGTTGAGGATTTTCTTTTACTTAACCGTTTTATTATTTCCCCCACCGGTTCTATTTCTTCATCCGGTTCCGATTCTTCTTCCGGTTCCGATTCTTCTTCCGGTTCCGACTCTTCTTCCGGTTCCTCTTCGGGAACTTGTGAATCAGTCCACGAATCATTCCAATTTACATTTGACTCTTCATTATTATTAGGTGAGTCAATGGAACTTGTTCTAGAGGTAGACATCTATCACATAATATCAAACGCGTTAAGAGATTAATATATCACATAATATTCACATGTTAAAAATATATAGTTTCCAACAAAATTTGTTAAGCAATCATTTTTCAAATAAACACGGTCGAAGTCCAGACTCACTAATGCATCCTAACAAACTCGATAAGACACACTAATGCAAAATTCTGGTTCTCTAAGACCAACGCTCGGATACCAACTGAAATGTCCCGTTCTTATTGACTAAAAACGTTCCATATTAATTGATTTCGTTGCGAGGTTTTGACCTCTATATGAGACGTTTTTCAAAGACTGCATTCATTTTTAAAACAAACCATAACCTTTATTTCATAGATAAAGGTTTTAAAAAACTTTATGTAGATTATCAAATAATGATAATCTAAAATATCCTGTTTACACACGACCATTACATAATGGTTTACAATACAAATATGTTACATTAAAATAAGTTTCTTGAATGCAGTTTTTACACAATATCATACAAGCATGGACTCCAAATCTCGTCCTTATTTAAGTATGCGACAGCGGAAGCTCTTAATAATCACCTGAGAATAAACATGCTTAAAACGTCAACAAAAATGTTGGTGAGTTATAGGTTTAACCTATATATATCAAATCATAATAATAGACCACAAGATTTCATATTTCAATACACATCCCATACATAGAGATAAAAATCATTCATATGGTGAACACCTGGTAACCGACATTAACAAGATGCATATATAAGAATATCCCCATCATTCCGGGACACCCTTCGGATATGATATAAATTTCGAAGTACTAAAGTATCCGGTACTTTGGATGGGGTTTGTTAGTCCCAATAGATCTATCTTTAGGATTCGCGTCAATTAGGGTGTCTGTTCCCTAATTCATAGATTACCAGACTTAATAAAAAGGGGCATATTCGATTTTGATAATTCAACCATAGAATGTAGTTTCACGTACTTGTGTCTATTTTGTAAATCATTTATAAAACCTGCATGTATTCTCATCCCAAAAATATTAGATTTTAAAAGTGGGACTATAACTCACTTTCACAGATTTTTACTTCGTCGGGAAGTAAGACTTGGCCACTGGTTGATTCACGAACCTATAACAATATATACATATATATCAAAGTATGTTCAAAATATATTTACAACACTTTTAATATATTTTGATGTTTTAAGTTTATTAAGTCAGCTGTCCTCGTTAGTAACCTACAACTAGTTGTCCACAGTTAGATGTACAGAAATAAATCGATAAATATTATCTTGAATCAATCCATGACCCAGTGTATACGTATCTCAGTATTGATCACAACTCAAACTATATATATTTTGGAATCAACCTCAACCCTGTATAGCTGACTCCAACATTCACATATAGAGTGTCTATGGTTGTTCCGAAATATATATAGATGTGTCGACATGATAGGTCGAAACATTGTATACGTGTCTATGGTATCTCAAGATTACATAATATACAATACAAGTTGATTAAGTTATGGTTGGAATAGATTTGTTACCAATTTTCACGTAGCTAAAATGAGAAAAATTATCCAATCTTGTTTTACCCATAACTTCTTCATTTTAAATCCGTTTTGAGTGAATCAAATTGCTATGGTTTCATATTGAACTCTATTTTATGAATCTAAACAGAAAAGTATAGGTTTATAGTCGGAAAAATAAGTTACAAGTCGTTTTTGTAAAGGTAGTCATTTCAGTCGAAAGAACGACGTCTAGATGACCATTTTAGAAAACATACTTCCACTTTGAGTTTAACCATAATTTTTGGATATAGTTTCATGTTCATAATAAAAATAATTTTCCCAGAATAACAACTTTTAAATCAAAGTTTATCATAGTTTTTAATTAACTAACCCAAAACAGCCCGCGGTGTTACTACGACGGCGTAAATCCGGTTTTACGGTGTTTTTCGTGTTTCCAGGTTTTAAATCATTAAGTTAGCATATCATATAGATATAGAACATGTGTTTAGTTGATTTTAAAAGTCAAGTTAGAAGGATTAACTTTTATTTGCGAACAAGTTTAGAATTAACTAAACTATGTTCTAGTGATTACAAGTTTAAACCTTCGAATAAGATAGCTTTATATGTATGAATTGAATGATGTTATGAACATCATTACTACCTTAAGTTCCTTGGATAAACCTACTGGAAAAGAGAAAAGTGGATCTAGCTTCAATGGATCCTTGGATGGCTCGAAGTTCTTGAAGCAGAATCATGACACGAAAACAAGTTCAAGTAAGATCATCACTTGAAATAAGATTGTTATAGTTATAGAAATTGAACCAAAGTTTGAATATGATTATTACCTTGTATTAGAATGATAACCTACTGTAAGAAACAAAGATTTCTTGAGGTTGGATGATCACCTTACAAGATTGGAAGTGAGCTAGCAAACTTGAAAGTATTCTTGATTTTATGAAACTAGAACTTTTGGAATTTATGAAGAACACTTAGAACTTGAAGATAGAACTTGAGAGAGATCAATTAGATGAAGAAAATTGAAGAATTAAAGTGTTTGTAGGTGTTTTTGGTCGTTGGTGTATGGATTAGATATAAAGGATATGTAATTTTGTTTTCATGTAAATAAGTCATGAATGATTACTCATATTTTTGTAATTTTATGAGATATTTCATGCTAGTTGCCAAATGATGGTTCCCACATGTGTTAGGTGACTCACATGGGCTGCTAAGAGCTGATCATTGGAGTGTATATACCAATAGTACATACATCTAAAAGCTGTGTATTGTACGAGTACGAATACGGGTGCATACGAGTAGAATTGTTGATGAAACTGAACGAGGATGTAATTGTAAGCATTTTTGTTAAGTAGAAGTATTTTGATAAGTGTCTTGAAGTCTTTTAAAAGTGTATGAATACATATTAAAACACTACATGTATATATATTTTAACTGAGTCGTTAAGTCATCGTTAGTCGTTACATGTAAATGTTGTTTTGAAACCTTTAGGTTAACGATCTTGTTGAATGTTGTTAACCCATTGTTTATTATAACAAATGAGATATTAAATTGTTATATTATCATGATATTATGATATATAATATATCTCAGTATGATGTATATACAGTTAAATGTCGTTACAACGATAATCGTTACATATATGTCTCGTTTCGAAATCATTAAGTTAGTAGTCTTATTTTTACATATGTATTTCATTGTTAATACACTTAATAATATACTTACTTATCATTTAACATAATTAACCAAGTGTATCAATATCTTAATATGATTCATATGTACCTAGTAAGACGTTGTTATAACGATAATCGTTATATATATCGTTTTCGAGTTTCTTAAATTAATAGTCTCATTTTTATGTATATAACTCATTGTTAAAATACCTAATGAGATACATACTTATAATAAAAACATGTTAACTATATATATAACCATATATATGTCATCGTATAGTTTTTACAAGTTTTAACGTTAATGAATCACCGGTCAACTTGGGTGGTCAATTGTCTATATGAAACATATTTCAATTAATCAAGTCTTAACAAGTTTGATTGCTTAACATGTTGGAAACATTTAATCATGTAAATATCAATCTCAATTAATATATATAAACATGGAAAAGTTCGGGTCACTACACTTCTCATTCGGGAAACGATATCGTCGGAGGCTTTGTCAAAGTTGTTTATCAAGGATGTGATATCAAGGCATAGGGTTCCTATATCTATTATTTTGGATCGAGATACTCGTTTCACTTCTCGATTTTAGAATAAGTTTCATGAAGATATGGGTACACAATTGAGAATGACCACGGCGTACCATCCTCAAACAGACGGTCAAAATGAATGTACGAATCAAACATTAGAGGATATGTTACGGGCGTGTATTATCGATTTCGGTGGTAGTTGGGATGAGCACTTGCCTTTGGTGGAATTCTCGTACAACATTATTTGCCATGCTAGTATTGGAATGTCACCGTATAAGATGCTTTATGGGCGAAGGTGTCGAACTCCTATTTGTTGGGGTGAAGTGGGGCAAAGGAAAATCGAGAGTACTGATTTGGTTTTAGAGACGAATAATAAGATTGAGATGATTCAGACTCGATTGAAGGCGGCGCAAGATAGACAAAAATCTTATGCCGACAAACGTAGGTGACCGATTGAGTTCCAAGAAGGTGACATGGTGATGCTTAAAGTTTCGCCATGGAAGGGTATTATTCGGTTTCGAAAATGGGGAAAATTAGCTCCTCGGTTTATTGGTCCTTTTAAAATTTTAGCTCGTGTTGGTGAAGTTGCGTATCGTTTGGAATTACCCGAAGAGCTGGCGGGGATCCTTAATACATTTCATGTTTCCCATATCTGTAAGTGTCTTGCGGATGATTCATCATGGGTGCCACTAGACGAGATCGAGCTAAACAACAAGTTAGAGTATGTTGAGGAGCTGATGGCTATACTTGATGAAAAGGTAAAAACGTTGAGAAATAAAGCAGTGAGGACTTTTAAAGTTCAATGGAATCGTAGTAAAGGTTCCGAATTTATGTGGGAGCCCGAAGAGTTTGTTTTGGTGTATCTTCCTGCTTGTCATGCGACTTGGATTGCGAGGACGCAATCCGAGTCAAGTGGGGGAGAGTTGTAACACCCGAGTTCGAGCGGTACTTAATTGTGAAAATAAAAAATAAAAACTGCCAGAATCAAATCCAGCAGAGGGCCGTGGGGCGACCATTAGGTCCGCGGCCCGATAATAGTCAGACGCTGAATATTTTGCTTTATTTAAATTGAAGAAGGGTATTTTGGTACTTTCGCGTGATAGACGAATTTAAAGCACAAGATCAGATCTAGTGGTGTCATTACTCCATTTTCAACCACCTTATCTCTTCCACTTTAATCCTAGAGAGAGTTAGAGTGTTAGAGTGAAAGGATCCATTCATATACATTATAAACGATTCACAATAGTTGATTACATCGCGAGGTATTTGACCTCTATATGATACGTTTTACAAACATTGCATTCGTTTTTAAAAGACAAACTTTCTTTACATCAAAAATTGACGGCATGCATACCATTTCATATTACATCAAACTATAATTGACTTAATATTAATCTTGATGAACTCAACGACTCGAATGCAACGTCTTTCAAAGTATGTCATGAATGACTCCAGGTAATATCCTTAAAATGAGCTAATGCACAGCAAAAGATTTATTTAATACCTGAGAATAAACATGCTTAAAAGTGTCAACCAAAAGGTTGGTGAGTTCATAGGTTTATCATATCAATCATTTCAATATATTAATAGACCACAAGATTTCTGTTTATAAATATATGTACACTCGCAAGTGTATAAAAGTATTCTATAAGTTGTAGGCACCCGGTAACAAGCCTTAACGTTCATGTTTTACCCTCTGAAGTACACCAGATCAGGTGTGTTTAATATAACCTCGAAGTACTAAAGCATCCCATAGTCAGGATGGGGTTTGTCAGGCCCAATAGATCTATCTTTAGGATTCGCGCCTACCGTACATAGACAAGTAGTTTAATGTTACCAAGCTAAGGGTATATTTCTGGTTTAAACCCACGTAGAATTAGTTTTAGTACTTGTGTCTATTTCGTAAAACATTTATAAAACAGCGCATGTATTCTCAGCCCAAAAATATATATTGCAAAAGCAATTAAAAAGGGAGCAAATGAAACTCACAATACTGTATTTCGTAGCAATTATGTATATGACGGCACTGAACAAGTGCAGGGTTTGTCTCGGATTCATGAACCTATATTAAGTATATATATATATTTATATGTTGGTCAATATCTGTCTAACAATTTAGGTCAGGTCGTAGTGTATCACAATCCTAATGCTCGAGACCGACATGCAAAAGTCAACAAAAGTCAACTTGACCCAAAATGACTTCCAAAATCTATATATGTTTATTATATAACTTATATATAGTCGTTTTATTTATTTAAATATATTTATCAGATCTTATTATACTAAATAATACAAGTCATTTATTAATAAATAAAAATTTATATTTAAATTCATATATGATAAAAATATACTTTTATATATCTCAAGTAATAAAATTTATAAAATTCACTTAATATCATAAAAATATAGTGGTATGTATTATTAATGTAATTATATTAAGTGTGGTAAAAATATCTTTGTACGCATATTTATTTGATTAAATAATATTGATAATAATAATAATGATAAAAATAATAAAATGATAATTTCAATAAAAATATTAATTTTTAGTAATAAAAATAATTTTAGTAATAACATCAACTGATAACAATTATAATAATCGTTTTAATAATAATATTAAAATTAATAATAATTCAGTTGACCATATCTTTTAATCCGTTCATCGAACCCACATGATTTCTAAATGAAAAGTTATTAATTTTTCTTTAGCTTTTCAACGATATGCATATCATATACCTTATCTCAGTAGCATATGTATCAAATTCGTGATTTATCATAAACTATTTAACGACGAAACTAAGCATACAAACATGCATAATCATATATACTCGAGCACTAGTCAGGGATACACTATTAATATATAAAAGATAAGATATGAATGCTCATGTATCAATATTGTAATTCAATATTGCAGGAAAGTACGTAGACGCAACGAAAATGATAAACGTTAGGTTGACCTCACGAGCAATACCCTCGAACAATATCCATAACCTCCATAGCTATAACCCATAATTTCCTTAGCTCTATCTCGTTTGAAAACTTATTTTGAAATCGTCTGAATATAACTCCGTCGTAGTATTTTATGTATACTAATAATATCTTGAAATAATACTAAGTAAATATATATATGTAATTCGATTGAGAGAGTTTAGAGAAATATATTTTCAAGTTTCTATGAAATAATAAAACCTATTGAATTCTATTTATAATAGATTTTTAAATTATTAAAGTAAATTATTAAAGTATGAATTATTAAAGTGAATTATTAAAGTATATATTATTAAAGTGAATTATTAAAGTATGAATTATTAAAGTGAATTATTAAAGTATGAATTATTAAAGTAAATTATTAAAGTGAATTATTAAAGTGAATTATTAAAGTTAAAGTAAAGTAAAAGTAAAGTAAAAGTAAAGTAAAGGTAAAGTTAAAGTATAGTAAAAGTATAAAACTATGTACGTATAATACGCGTATAAATATATTAAATATTATTTTAAATCGTTATATCATAAAACATTTTAGAAAAGTAGAATTATATATATTCATAATAGGTTTCAAGTTTTTAAATTACAGTCTGTTGGTGAAGCATGGGATAAAATCCAAAGGTTTAATAAACGTATGAAATCATCTTAATGAAAAATGTCGAGTTACTTAACTTGTCGATATCCAACATCTAAGTTATTTACACTCCACGTTCTTACTTATAGATCACTTTACCATTTTCCGAATATTGTCAAAAAGAATAGATTTCTTAAATCACAGTAGACCTCATAACATTGGCCCGTAATCATATCATAATGTATCTGATAATTCAATCATTTGATATTATCTCTTAATTCTGTCGATAAATATATCGAAACAAATACGTTCATGTAAAGTATCATATATATCAAATACTTTGTTAATGTTTTCAGTTATTATATATTATATATACATATCTATATACACATAATTGTTCGTGAATCGTCGAACACGGTCAAAGGGTAATTGATTACATGAATGTAGTTCCAAACTTTTTGAGATTCAACATTACAAATTCTGCTTATCGTGTCAGAAACATATAAAGGTTAGGTTTAAATTTGGTCGGAAATTTCCGGGTCGTCACAGTACCTACCCGTTAAAGAAATTTCGTCCTGAAATTTGATCGAGGTCGTCACGGCTAACTTTAAAAATGTTTTCATGACGAATATGAGTTGATAAATAGAGTTTTATCATCATTGAGTAATAACGCGAAGAGTATAAGTGAAGCTATCGCAAGAGAGTGAAATGAGTAAACGTATATTCGTTTTAACCGATGACGTAGTTATGATTGATTTCCGGAATTCATGGAATTTAAAGAAAATCTTTGCAATAAGATTTGGTTCTTTGGCGATTAAGGAAATCAGGATCTTATTTGATTAAATGCGATAATCTGTCTCGATTTCTCTGTCTGATATTTTACTATAAATCCACCCCTTCGTTTCTTTATTTCCACAGCTCACACCTTCTAGTCTTTCTCCCCTATTCATACTTTAAAGCATTCGTTAATATGCTTCATCCAGTATTGATTCTTGATATACTCTTAACTTTAATATCTGTCATTCTTCTTTTTCATCTACCACCGGAGGAAGTTATTTTCTTCTACCATTACCTTGGGGTTATTGTGTTTTTCATCCTCCCGTGTCTTTATATTGCTATACGCATTGATATACAAGGTTTGTAATTTCGGGGTTGTTATCGGGCTTTATATTCTCCATTATATTTCGGAGCTTCATGCTTTCGTTTTCTCTTCCCGACCTTAAGTCAAGCGGATAATGGTCCAGAATTTGTAGATATGAATTTTTGGATGAACATAGTTAATGTTCCAAGAAGAAAATCGTAATGGCACGATCTTGATTTGGCAAATTACCAGAATATCCTAAAATATAGAGCTATCAAGATGATATGTTCTTAATATATTTGAAAATTGGGTAGAATGTAAGAGTCGTGTAAATAGTACATGATGACAGTATGTTCTGTGAATCATCACGTTCCATTAGAAACTCAGTATGACTTACTGTAATATAATCACATTGATCAAGTGTCATTATATTATACTAACTCATGCTTCAGTTCCCAATACTACTTCAAAAACATTCCTATTTTAAATTCGAATTTTTTTTCTTCAGAATTTAGAAACTAACACAGTTTCTTTTTATGTTGTAATGCAGATATTGCGAATAGATAGAAGATTTTGGATAAGAATAGTTGTGAAAATATCTTCAGGAATATCGAATATATTTATAATAAAAGATACGATAATATCTTAGAATTCTTAACATAGATGGATGATGAAGAAGATTTATCTGTGAAGGTTTAGAATAAGAAGTAAGGTGTTTGCTAACTATTTCAGTAGACACTGAATCATTTGGATCCTTTGAAGGCAGGTTTAGTCTTTGTGATTTGTCCACAGCCTCCTTCATGGTCTGCTCAATCCGTTTTCCAGTTTCAAACCTTCTCTTTTTCTCACCTTTACCACCATACTATTCTTTATCATCAAACTTTTGACTGTTAAAGTCGTTTACAGTTTTTGCTGCTTCATCAGCATTTTTCCAATTTCGGAGAACTAGTTCATAGTTTGGGATGTTTTTCAGAAAATTCACATTCGAAGTATGTAAGTCTAGGAGATAGACGTTATATGTATACATATAACTTTTGACGTAAAATTGTCGCGAAATTCAAAATACTGATTGCTAATTTCCAGTAGTTGGTGTGATAATTATTGTTACAGGATGTAGGTGAGTACATGATGGGGTTTTAATGAATAAGTATAGTGGCTTTTCGGAGAGGCTTAAGTCGAAGGTTAATGAAGTTGTTGATAAGTTTACTGCTAATGTGGTGAGATATGAAAGGTTCCCCGGTAACAATGATGAAGGGGTAATTGTTATAATAAGGTTTATTCGTATAAACAAATGAAGGTGATTTGTTGAAGCTATGACAAAACTGTCTATTTTGGAAAGAGATTGAAAAATTATATTTGGTAATAAATATCAAAGGATCTGACACGGATACGTGTTAAACTATAACTTAGGTTTCGAGAGCTTTTCAGGTGCATGGCAGTGGGTAATGTGTGGTTGGATCATCATCTCGCATGTCTTTAATAATTTCGAAGTATTTGAACACATATTGTAATTGTTAATATACATATGATGTTCTAAGATTTTGAATGATACAAATATTTTTATGAGTTCCATGAATAGAAATGAGGTTCTAGGACAGTTTTGAAGTCAAAGTATAGTTTTGAAAGATGTAGAAATATAAGAGTGATGATTTCGGTTATATCTTGAATCGAATTCTGAGATTTCAAAATCAGAATATGTAATTAGATTTTGAATGAGTATGGTTGTTTTGATTTCTATAAAAGAATGTATATTGTTGTGAAAGTAGGGAGTATAATGGATGATTTGCTGAATCAGATTCGAAGAATGTAACATATTAATTGTGAATTTATATATCTCTCGGGTATTACCTACCCGTTAAAAAAAAAATTCACAATTAATATTTTGTACAAAAGAATTTTATTACAGTCTTTATGGAAATATATATGTGTATATTTCTTCAGATGTAATATAGATTTAATGAGTTAATATTAAATTAAACTCATTTGATTTATGGTTAAGGCTAGGATAGATAATTTCTAAACTTTAGAAATTACATAATCGTCGTAGAATGTTTTCCCAATGAAGTTATAAATCAGTACTTCATCGTTGTGGTATTCCTTGGTATCTACATGGCGTATGACGTCGATGCTCGTGGGACAGATTTTGAAGTTGAGGTTTGCGATGCGGTTGTTGTTGGTGGTGGTAATGGTACTGTTGATGTTGTTAATGGTGGTACTGGTTATGCTGCTGGTGCTGCTGCTGGTGTTTGTAACCTTTGCACCATATTCTCCAAAGCCACTACCCGAGCGCGAAGCTCGTTGACTTCTTCTATTACACCGGGGTGATTGTCGGTTCGGACGAGCGGATAAATAAGATCTAGAATTTGGTGTAGTATATAATCATGACGAGATACTCTGGAAATGAGAGAGAAAATGGTGTTTCGGACAGGTTCGCCGGTAAGTGCTTCAGGTTCATTGCCAAGAGGGCAATGTGGTGGATGGAAAGGATCGCCTTTGAAAGGACTCGTTCATATACATTATAAACGATTCACAATAGTTGATTACATCGCGAGGTATTTTGACCTCTATATGATACATTTTACAAACATTGCATTTGTTTTTAAAAGACAAACTTTCTTTACAACGAAAGTTGACGGCATGCACACTATTTCATAATACATCCAACTATAATTGACATAATAATAATCTTGATGAACTCAATGACTCGAATGCAACGTCTTTCAAAATACACCATGAATGACTCCAAGTAATATCCTTAAAATGAGCTAATGCACAGCGGAAGATTTCTTTAATACCTGAGAATAAACATGCTTTAAAGTGTCAACCAAAAGGTTGGTGAGTTCATAGGTTTATCATAACAATCATTTCAATATATTAATAGACCACAAGATTTTCGTTTATAAATATATGTACACTCGCAAGTGTGTAAGAGTATTCTATAAATTGTAGGCACCCGGTAACAAGCCTTAACGTTCATGTTTTACCATCTGAAGTACACCAGATCAGGTGTGTTTAAAATAACCTCGAAGTACTAAAGCATCCCATAGTCAGGATGGGGTTTGTCAGGCCCAATAGATCTATCTTTAGGATTCGCGCCTACCGTACATAGACAAGTAGTTTAATGTTACCAAGCTAAGGGTATATTTCTGGTTTAAACCCACGTAGAATTAGTTTTAGTACTTGTGCCTATTTCGTAAAACATTTATAAAAACAGCGCATGTATTCTCAGTCCCAAAAATATATATAAAAGGGAGCAAATGAAACTCACCATACTGTATTTCGTAGTAAAAAAACATATAACGTCATTTAACAAGTGCAAGGTTGGCCTCGGATTCACGAACCTATATTAATTATATATATTTATATGTTGGTCAATATTTGTCTAACAATTTTTGGTCAAGTCATAGTGTACCACAATCCTAATGCTCGAGACTAATATGCAAAAGTCAACAAAAGTCAACTTGACCCAAAATGACTTCTAAAATTTATACGTGTTTATTATATAACTTAACTATAGTCGTTTTATATATTTAAATATATTTATTAGATTTTATAATAATAAAAGTCATTTATTAATAAAAATTTATATTAACGTTTATATATGATAAAATATACTTTTATATATCTTAAGTAGTAAAATTTATAAAGTTCACTTAATATCTTAAAACTATAGTGGTAAGTATTATTAATGTAATTATATTACGCGTGGTGAAAAATATATTTGTATCCCCTATTTATTTGATAAAATAATATTGATCATAATAATAATAAGTAAAAGTTGTATTATTTTGTAATAATAATTATTATTATTCTATAAAAAAATAACAATATTTATATTTACTAAAAATGTTATTATGATAAAATGATAATACTAACATAATAGTAATAATGATATTTTATAATAACAATGATATTTCTATTAAAATAATAACGACGATAGTAATAATAATCATTTTAACAATAATACTAAAATTCAGTTGACTATAACTTCAAATCCGTTCATCGAAACCATTCGATATCTAAATGAAAAGTTTTTAATTTTTCGCTAGCTTTCCAATGACATGCATATCATATACCCTATCTCAGTAGCATATGTATCTAATTCAGGATTCAACAAACCTATCTAAGAACAATATCGAATGTACAAGCATGCATAATCCTATATACTCGAGCACTAGTCAGGGATACACTATTGATATATAAAAGTTAAGTTATGAGTGCTCACGTATCAATATTGAGATTCAATATTGCAGGAAAGTACGTAGACGCAACGGAGATGATAAACACTAGATTGACCTCACGAGCATACCCATGAACCATACCCATCACCTCCATAGCTACAACCCATAATTTCCTTAGCTTCGACTTATTCAAAAAACTATTTTGAAATCACTCGGACATCACTCCGTCGTAATATTTTATTTATACTAATAATATCTTGTAATAATACAGAGCAAATATATATATATATATATATATATATATATATATATATATATATATATATATATATATATATATATATATATATATATATATATATATAAATCGATTGAGAGAGTTTAGAGAAATATATTTTCAAGTTTCTATAATAATGAAACCTATTGAATTCTATTTATAATAGATTTTTGAATTATTAAAGTAAATTATTAAAGTATGAATTATTAAAGTGAATTATTAAAGTATGAATTATTAAAGTGAATTATTAAAGTATGAATTATTAAAGTGAATTATTAAAGTATGAATTATTAAAGTGAATTATTAAAGTATGAATTATTAAAGTGAATTATTAAAGTATGAATTATTAAAGTGAATTATTAAAGTATGAATTATTAAAGTTAAAGTAAAGTAAAAGTAAAGTAAAGGTAAAGTTAAAGTATAGTAAAAGTATAAAAACTATGTATGTATAATACATGTATAAATATATATAATATTAATTTAATTGTTATATATATTTAACGAAATAAAATATAAATATCGTTATATTTATTATACTGGTTAAGTAATGAGTTGTCAAAAGTGATTTTAGATATTTATAAAAGTTATATACGTTTTAATAATAAAGTTCTTTTTAAACTGAAAACGTTTTTGTACGTTTGAAAATAGATTAATAGAATATTATGGAAACCAATTCTCCACTAGCTTTTGTCTAACTTTCGTAAATGACACTTTTTATTTTTATTTATAAATAGCTTTACAAATTATTCCGAATATCGTTAAGAGGAATAGATTTCTCAAATCATAGTGGACCTCTCAACAGAGACTTGTAATTATAATTCAATGTTTCTGATAATTCAATCATTTAATATATTTTTTTTAATTTCATCGATAATCATATTGAAACAAATATGTTCATATAAAGCATTATACTTTTAAATAGTTTGTTGACATTTTCAATTTATAACATATACACATATACATACATATTCATATATGTTCATTTAATGGTTCGTGAATCATTGGAATTTGGTAGAGGTTTAAATGAATGTATAAACATAGTTTAAAATCCCTGAGATTTAACTTAACAAACATTGCTTATCGTGTCAGAATAATATAAAGATAAAGTTTAAATTTAGTCGGAAATTTCCGGGTCGTCACAGTACCTACCCGTTAAAGAAATTTCGTCCCCGAAATTTGATAGAGGTCGTTATGGCTAACAATGAGAATGTTATTATGACGATTATGAAGTTTTATCATGTCTAAGAAGTATGGATAAAATAATTCGATTACTCAAAGCGTATGAGGGAAGTTATCGTAAATGAAGGAAATAAGATTATAGTGATTCGTCATATCTTTTGACGTCATCACAATTGATCTCAGAATTTAAAGAAAATCTTTGTAATCTCTGTTGGATTTGATGCTTCGGTGATTAAGGAGATTATGATTCTCTTCGAATTAATACGATAATCCATCTTGATTTCTCTGTCGGGTATTTCACTATAAATCCACCTCCTTCGTTTCCTTACAACTCACACCTTCTATTCTTTCTCCCTCAACTCATATTTTAAAGTATTTATCAATATGCTTCATCCAGTACTGATTCTCGATATACTCCTCACTTTCATATCTGTCGTTCTTCTTTTTCATTTGGCTTTGAAAAAATCTATTTACTTCTACTATACTCTTAGTTTTATAGTGTTTTTAGTTCTCCTGTGTCTTTATATTGCTATATGCATCGATATATACAGTTTGTGATTTCTGGGATATTGTTGGGTTTTATATCTTCCCTTATATTTCAAAGTCGTTGCTTCTTCTATAATCATTGTCATCCACAGTTAATGCTCTCTTCTATTTGCTATGATTTATACTCCCATTTCTAGTTCGGAGCTTTGTCCTTTCGTTTCTTCTTCTTGCGATTAAGCACCGCTTGTAATGGTCCAGAATTCGCAGATATAAATTTCGGAATGAACATTGTTAATGTTCTAGGAAGGAGATTGTAATGACACGATCTTGACTTGTCAAATTACCAGAATACCTCGGAAAAGGCCGAATCATCAAGAAATATTTTCTTGATATTTAGGGATCAAAGAGAATACAAGAGTCGTGTAACATAGCACATGATGTCGTTATGATCTGTGAATCATCATGTTCTATTTAGAAACTCAGCATGAATTACTGTAATATAATCACGTTGATCAAGTGTCATTATATTATACTAACTCATGCTTCAGCTCCCAACACTTCTTCAAGAATATTCCTATTTTAAACTCGAATGTTTCAGAATTTAGAAACTAAAATAGTTTCTTTTATGATATAATAAAGATAGCGCGAAGTGGTAAATGATTTCAGATAAGAATAATTATAAAAATATCTTCAGAAGTATGGATGATATTTATAATGAAAGATACGATGATATCTTAGAATGTCTAATATCAGAGGATGATGAAGGATATTATCCGCAGGGATTTAGAGTCAGGAGCAAGGTATTCGTTAATGACTTCAGTAAGTACTGAATCATTTGGGTTCTTTGAAGGCAGGTTCAGCCTTTGTGATTTATCCACAGCCTTCTTCATACTTTGCTCAATCCGTTTTCCAGTTCCAAAGCTTCTCTTTTTCTGAGCTTTACCAATATACTATCCTTTATCATCCAACTTTTTACTGTTAAGGTCGTTTACAGTTTTTGCTGCTTCATCAGCATTTTTCAAAATTTCGAGAACTGGTTCGCAGTTTAGGGTGTTTTTCAGAAATTTCTCATTCAAAGAATGTAAGTCTTGGAGGTAGACGTTGTATGTATATGTAATTTTTGATGTAGACATGCTGCGCGGTTTCAAAATACTGATTGCTGATTCTCAATAATTGGTATGACAATTCTTGTTATAAGGTACGAATGAGTATATGATAGGGTTTCGATAATTATAATGATTTTTTTTTTTTTGAAAGTCAAAGATCAGTGAAGTTGTTGGTAAGTTTATTGCTAATGTGGTGAATATAAACGATTTCCCGGTAACATTGGCGAAAGGGCAACGTATCTATCGAGGTTATAATAAGAGTGTTTTGATTGAGAAGTCGAAGTTGACTTGCTGGAGATGTGACAAAACTGTCTATTTTGAAACGGAATTGAAAAGTTATTTTAGCTAGTAAATGACAAAGGATCTAACACGGATACGCGTTGAACTATGACTTTGGCTTCGAGAGCTTTTTAGGTACATAAATGTGGGAAATATGTGGTTGGATCATCATCTCGATTGTTCATTGTTTGAAGTGTCTTCGAAAACTTCGGAGAGTTTGAATACAGTTTGTAATCATTAATATACATATGATGTTCTAACACGGTTTTGAAGTCAAAGTATAGCTTTGAAAGATGTAGGAATCTAAGAGTGATCTCTTCTGTTAAATCATGACTTGGATTTTGATTTGTCAAAATCAGAATGCGTAATCAAATTTGGGTGAGAATGGTTGCTTTGATTTCTATACAAGAATGTATATTGTTGTGAGATTTTAGGAGTATAGTTGATGATTTGCTTAATCAGATTCGAAAAATGTAATATATTAATTGTGAATTTATATATCTCTCGGGTATTACCTACCCATTAAAAAAAAAATTCACAATTAATATTTTGTACAACAGAATTTTATTACAGTCTTTATGAAAATATATATGTGCATATTTTCTTCAGATGTAACATAGATTTAATGAGTTAATATTAAATTAAACTCATTTGATTTACGGTTGAAACTAGAACTGAATAATCCCTAAAGACTTTAGAAATTACATAACTTTTACGGAGTATTTATTCAATAAAATTGAAATTATGAATTAATACTTCGTTATTTGTTGGTGTTTGTAACCCTTGCACCATATTCTCTAAAACCACTACTCGAGCGCGAAGCTCGTTGACTTCTTCTATTACACCGGAGTGATTGTCGGTTCGGACGAACGGATAAATAAAATATAGAATTTGATGTAGTATATAATCGTGACGAGATACTCTGAAAAAGAGAGAGAAAATGGTGTTTCGGACCGGTTCGCCGGTAAGTGCTTCAGGTTCATCGCCAAGAGGGAAATGTGGTGGATGGAAGGGATCACCTTCTTCTTGTCTCCAATTATTGAGGAGGCTATGAACCTATCCCCAATTCATCCAGAATAGATGATGGCTAATTGGTTGATCCATTCCGGTCACACTGCTTTCGGAGCTTGAGTGGGATTCCATATCGAAATTCGAGGGACTTGAACTAATGACGAATTCCATTTCGTTCGATTGAATAAAGAATTTTTCGATATGAAATGATTTTTCGGCTATCGGGTGGTATTCTAATTACATAGAATATCTATATATATAGCACAAAAGATTTCGTAGATCACGGAGGAAATTACGGGATATGTCAGGCAAAGTTTACAGTAACAAATACGCTAAGATATGGATTAGCAGATACGCTAAGATATGAATTTTGTCTATACACTATTCATACAATCAATGCAGTAAGACGTGTCTAGACTAAGAATGGTAAGCAGGCAATTTTCGACAAAAATGATAAGCAAAACTTTTGACATGCAGACACGGTCGAAGTCCAGGCTCATTAATGCATCCTAACAACTATCAGTTAGACACACTAATGCAGACCTGATTCGCTAAGACCACCGCTCTGATACCAACTGAAAGGACTCGTTCATATACATTATAAACGATTCACAATAGTTGATTACATCGCGAGGTATTTTGACCTCTATATGATACATTTTACAAACATTGCATTCGTTTTTAAAAGACAAACTTTCTTTACAACGAAAGTTGACGGCATGCACACCATTTCATAATACATCCAACTATAATTGACATAATAATAATCTTGATGAACTCAATGACTCGAATGCAACGTCTTTCAAAATACACCATGAATGACTCCAAGTAATATCCTTAAAATGAGCTAATGCACAGCGGAAGATTTCTTTAATACCTGAGAATAAACATGCTTTAAAGTGTCAACCAAAAGGTTGGTGAGTTCATAGGTTTATCATAACAATCATTTCAATATATTAATAGACCACAACGTTTATAAATATATGTACACTCGCAAGTGTATAAGAGTATTCTATAAATTGTAGGCACCCGGTAACAAGCCTTAACGTTCATGTTTTACCCTCTGAAGTACACCAGATCAGGTGTGTTTAAAATAACCTCGAAGTACTAAAGCATCCCATAGTCAGGATGGGGTTTGTCAGGCCCAATAGATCTATCTTTAGGATTCGCGCCTACCGTACATAGACAAGTAGTTTAATGTTACCAAGCTAAGGGTATATTTCTGGTTTAAACCCACGTAGAATTAGTTTTAGTACTTGTGCCTATTTCGTAAAACATTTATAAAAACAGCGCATGTATTCTCAGTCCCAAAAATATATATAAAAGGGAGCAAATGAAACTCACCATAATGTATTTCGTAGTAAAAATACATATAACGTCATTTAACAAGTGCAAGGTTGGCCTCGGATTCACGAACCTATATTAATTATATATATTTATATGTTGGTCAATATTTGTCTAACAATTTTTGGTCAAGTCATAGTGTACCACAATCCTAATGCTCGAGACTAATATGTAAAAGTCAACAAAAGTCAACTTGACCCAAAATGACTTCTAAAATTTATACGTGTTTATTATATAACTTAACTATAGTCGTTTTATATATTTAAATATATTTATTAGATTTTATAATAATAAAAGTCATTTATTAATAAAAATTTATATTAACGTTTATATATGATAAAATATACTTTTATATATCTTAAGTAGTAAAATTTATAAAGTTCACTTAATATCTTAAAACTATAGTGTTAAGTATTATTAATGTAATTATATTACGCGTGGTGAAAAATATATTTGTATCCCCTATTTATTTGATAAAATAATATTGATCATAATAATAATAAGTAAAAGTTGTATTATTTTGTAATAATAATTATTATTATTCTATAAAAAAATAACAATATTTATATTTACTAAAAATGTTATTATGATAAAATGATAATACTAACATAATAGTAATAATGATATTTTATAATAACAATGATATTTCTATTAAAATAATAACGACGATAGTAATAATAATCATTTTAACAATAATACTAAAATTCAGTTGACTATAACTTCAAATCCGTTCATCGAAACCATTCGATATCTAAATGAAAAGTTTTTAATTTTTCGCTAGCTTTCCAATGGCATGCGTATCATATACCCTATCTCAGTAGCATATGTATCTAATTCAGGATTCAGCAAACCTATCTAAGAACAATATCGAATGTACAAGCATGCATAATCCTATATACTCGAGCACTAGTCAGGGATACACTATTGATATATAAAAGTTAAGTTATGAGTGCTCACGTATCAATATTGAGATTCAATATTGCAGGAAAGTACGTAGACGCAACGGAGATGATAAACACTAGATTGACCTCACGAGCATACCCATGAACCATACCCATCACCTCCATAGCTACAACCCATAATTTCCTTAGCTTCGACTCATTCAAAAAACTATTTTGAAATCACTCGGACATCACTCCGTCGTAATATTTTATGTATACTAATAATATCTTGAAATAATACAGAGCAAATATATATATATATGTAAATCGATTGAGAGAGTTTAGAGAAATATATTTTCAAGTTTCTATGAAATAATGAAACCTATTGAATTCTATTTATAATAGATTTTTGAATTATTAAAGTGAATTATTAAAGTATGAATTATTAAAGTGAATTATTAAAGTATGTATTATTAAAGTGAATTATTAAAGTATGAATTATTAAAGTGAATTATTAAAGTATGAATTATTAAAGTGAATTATTAAAGTATAAATTATTAAAGTGAATTATTAAAGTATGAATTATTAAAGTTAAAGTAAAGTAAAAGTAAAGTAAAGGTAAAGTTAAAGTATAGTAAAAGTATAAAAACTATGTATGTATAATACACGTATAAATATATGTAATATTAATTTAATTGTTATATATATTTAACGAAATAAAATATAAATATCGTTATATTTATTATACTGGTTAAGTAATGAGTTGTCAAAAGTGATTTTAGATATTTATAAAAGTTATATACGTTTTAATAATAAAGTTCTTTTTAAACTGAAAACGTTTTTGTACGTTTGAAAATAGATTAATAGAATATTATGGAAACCAATTCTCCACTAGCTTTTGTCTAACTTTCGTAAATGACACTTTTTATTTTTATTTATAAATAGCTTTACAAATTATTCCGAATATCGTTAAGAGGAATAGATTTCTCAAATCATAGTGGACCTCTCAACAGAGACTTGTAATCATAATTCAATGTTTCTGATAATTCAATCATTTAATATATATTTTTTTAATTTCATCGATAATCATATTGAAACAAATACGTTCATATAAAGCATTATACTTTTAAATACTTTGTTGACATTTTCAATTTATAACATATACACATATACATACATATTCATATATGTTCATTTAATGGTTCGTGAATCATTGGAATTTGGTAGAGGTTTAAATGAATGTATAAACATAGTTTAAAATCCTTGAGATTTAACTTAACAAATATTGCTTATCGTGTCAGAATAATATAAAGATAAAGTTTAAATTTAGTCGGAAATTTTCGGGTCGTCACAGCCTTCTTCTTGTCTCCAATGATTAAGGAGGCTACGAACCCATCCCCAATTCATCCAGAATAGATGATGGCTGATTGGTTGATCCATTCCAGTCACACTTCTTTTGGAGCTTGAGTGGGATTCCATTTCGGAATCCGAGGAACTTGAACTAATGACGAATTCCATTTCGTACGATTTGATAAAGGATTTTTTTGATACGAAATGATTTTCCGGCTATCGGGTGGTATTCTAACTACATAGAATATCTATATATATATATAGATCAAAAGATTTCATAGATTACGGAGGAATTTACGGAATATGTCAGGCAAAGTTTACGGTAATAGATACGATAAGATATGATTTAGCAGATACGCTAAGATATGAATTTTGTCTATACACTATTCATGCAATCAATGCAGCAAGACGTGTCTAAACTAAGAATGATAAGCAGGTAATTTCCTAAGGATGGTAAGTAGATGATTTCCGACTAAAAATGATAAACAAAACTTTTGACATGCAGACACGGTCGAAGTCCAGACTCACTAATGCATCTTAACAACTATCAGTTAGACACACTAATGCAAGACCTGGTTCGCTAAGACCACCGCTCTGATACCAACTGAAAGGATCCGTTCATATACATTATAAACGATTCACAATAGTTGATTACATCGCGAGGTATTTGACCTCTATATGATACGTTTTACAAACATTGCATTCGTTTTTAAAAGACAAACTTTCTTTACATCAAAAATTGATGGCATGCATACCATTTCATATTACATCCAACTATAATTGACTTAATATTAATCTTGATGAACTCAACGACTCGAATGCAACGTCTTTCAAAGTATGTCATGAATGACTCCAGGTAATATCCTTAAAATGAGCTAATGCACAGCAAAAGATTTCTTTAATACCTGAGAATAAACATGCTTAAAAGTGTCAACCAAAAGGTTGGTGAGTTCATAGGTTTATCATATCAATCATTTCAATATATTAATAGACCACAAGATTTCTGTTTATAAATATATGTACACTCGCAAGTGTATAAAAGTATTCTATAAGTTGTAGGCACCCGGTAACAAGCCTTAACGTTCATGTTTTACCCTCTGAAGTACACCAGATCAGGTGTGTTTAATATAACCTCGAAGTACTAAAGCATCCCATAGTCAGGATGGGGTTTGTCAGGCCCAATAGATCTATCTTTAGGATTCGCGCCTACCGTACATAGACAAGTAGTTTAATGTTACCAAGCTAAGGGTATATTTCTGGTTTAAACCCACGTAGAATTAGTTTTAGTACTTGTGTCTATTTCGTAAAACATTTATAAAACAGCGCATGTATTCTCAGCCCAAAAATATATATTGCAAAAGCAATTAAAAAGGGAGCAAATGAAACTCACAATACTGTATTTCGTAGCAATTATGTATATGACGGCACTGAACAAGTGCAGGGTTTGTCTCGGATTCATGAACCTATATTAAGTATATATATATTTATATGTTGGTCAATATCTGTCTAACAATTTAGGTCAGGTCGTAGTGTATCACAATCCTAATGCTCGAGACCGACATGCAAAAGTCAACAAAAGTCAACTTGACCCAAAATGACTTCCAAAATCTATACATGTTTATTATATAACTTATATATAGTCGTTTTATATATTTAAATATATTTATCAGATCTTATTATACTAAATAATACAAGTCATTTATTAATAAATAAAAATTTATATTTAAATTCATATATGATAAAAATATACTTTTATATATCTCAAGTAATAAAATTTATAAAATTCACTTAATATCATAAAAATATAGTGGTATGTATTATTAATGTAATTATATTACGTGTGGTAAAAATATCTTCGTACGCATATTTATTTGATTAAATAATATTGATAATAATAATAATGATAAAAATAATAAAATGATAATTTCAATAAAAATATTAATTTTTAGTAATAAAAATAATTTTAGTAATAACATCAACTGATAACAATTATAATAATCGTTTTAATAATAATATTAAAATTAATAATAATTCAGTTGACCATATCTTTTAATCCGTTCATCGAACCCACACGATTTCTAAATGAAAAGTTATTAATTTTTCTTTAGCTTTTCAACGACATGCATATCATATACCTTATCTCAGTAGCATATGTATCAAATTCGTGATTTATCATAAACTATTTAACGACGAAACTGAAGGTTCTTCGTATGCCCGAGAGACATATTAAATTAATGTGGCTAATGTGTTATGATCCAAGTCAGGTCATACCCAATAACAAGCTTACCAACACTTTATATGTATTTATTTTAACGATTGGATTGTTAAATAAATATGCGACACTTGAACTTTAAGAAAAACGGTTTTCTGAAATATTATTTGATGTGCATATATATAAATTATGGAATAATTTATATAATTTGGATTTAATTATTTATAGGTTAAATAATTAATAAATTTATGTTACATTTTATATAAATGGGTTTTATATAATAAAATGTACATAAATAAATATGGAAGTTTATAAAATAGTTTTATAAAAAATTAACTCTTTTATAAAACTTATTTTATAATACATATTTGGAAGTGGCATGGGAGTTTCACAAGCATGCTATTACTTTACTAAATTTTAAGTGTTACTTTCAAAGATTCCATGTGATAAGTACCAAGACCTCTTGGAGACTTAAACACTTGAACATACATGCAAAAACACATCAAATACACTCCAAAAAAACTGCACAAGTTTTTTTTCTGCTGCAGTAGGCCGTGGGCCTTTATGAGGGATAAGAGGTTCATGGTTTGGTTTTTGGAAGCTTAATTCAAGTGTCAACAAATCCTAACCAAAGTACAAGGTGTTGGTGATAAGCTTGGGGTATTACAACTTGAGGTTTCATACATTTTGGAGCTCCATTCATCTTCATCATCTTCATCATTTACTAGCAAGCTTGGAGTAGGTATAATCTCTTTACTTGCTTGTAGTTTGTAAGTATATATCACAACTTGATCCTAATTGGGATTTAACTTTAATTGGTTAAAGATTAACAAGTTTTAAATGATAATATGAACATGCTTCCGCTTTTATTTGATTCTTAAAAGGTTTTAAGTATTATGAAACTTGTTAAATCCCAACAATGGTATCTAGAGCCGAAGTTGTTGAAATATGCTTCGAGATGGTTATTAAACCCACTATAATTTTGTATTCTATGAACATGCATGAAGTAAAATGTAAAATTTTCGGTTTTGGGTGTTTTGTCATTTTGGCCAAAATCACTTGTGATTCTGTATTGCCAATCACTTGTGATTCTGTGTTGCAGATCACTTGTGATTCTGTGTTTGCAGATCACTTGTGATTCCGTGTTTCCAATCACTTGTGATTCTGTACTGCCAATCACTTGTGATTCTGTACTGCCAATCACTTGTGATTCTGTATTGCCTATCTCTTATGTAGTTAAAGTTCACAATCTAAGCCTTGACCTTGTGTTTGGTTGCATGCATGGTTGATTGATATTTATTCAATTGGTTTGTAATAATATTTATTCATTTGGCATGTAATAATTCATTTGGTTATGTAATTTATTTTATATTTGGTATGTAAAATAGATTAGGTTGTAATTTCATTTTTTAGACAAAATGTATTAGGATATATTTTGTAAAATGATGAAGAATGATGAAGACTTGAAGAACACATGAAGAAGCATTTGGATGCAAGGTTAAGTGGGAGATTTGAAATCTCCTACTTTGTGTAATTACCCCTTATCCGGTGGCATTTGTTTTCGGCTAAACAAATGTCTACCAAAATGGCTTGATTGTGAACATATTTGTTTTGCATGCATGGTTGTTTATTGTATGATTGTGGATTGTATGTTTGTATGCTACAAGTTAATCACACAAGTTAACAACAAGCAAAATGGAAATTTAATTGGTTAAATTATACATTAATTAACGACATGCAAAACGACAATTTAATTGGTTGAATTAAAAATGGCTAAAAGGACATTAATAAACGGTTATTAAGATCATGATTAGGATCATATATATAAAATGGTTTATAGACATGAAATTGGCTTTTCATAATGAACTATACACCAAATGCATGTTGGTGTATGGCAAATGTTTTCTTAAACTAGAATTTATGAAAACTTAAAATCCCTTAACTAAAACTAGGCAAACAAGTTAAACGCCATCCTTTTGTAGGAACACTTGAACATAGTAGTGAACTCATAATGGAATAAAGGTCACCTAACCATTATGAACTAACTAATATGGTTAAGGTAAAATTCGCATGCTTGTGGGATAAAGGTCACCTAACCACTTGTATGTTAATTTTACAAGTTTACACAAGTAGGACGACTTGATTTGGAAATCATGAACTTAGGGTCACCGAAGCATGAGGAACAAATAGGCGTTGATGGGATAAATATGCCATGCAAAAGGATTGCATGATCCCATAATTTGGAAGTTGCAAAAGGATTGCAATTGTCATATAAATGACTACCTAGCTAAATCAAATAACGGGATAAAGGTCACCTAACCGAAATTTGATTTACCGTTGGATTCTAATATTTAATAAAACAATTAATTATAAAAGGGTGTTGTTTATTAAATTTAAAATCGATACTAAAATGAACTTTGTTAAATTTTGTAGATGGCCGCAAATAACAACAACATGCAAAATGCACCACTTAACCTAAACAACCTATCATTAAGGTCTCTCCTCGAGAAAGACAAACTCAACCATACGAACTTTATGGATTGGTTCCGTAATCTTAGGATTGTCCTCAAACTTGAGGACAAAGCGTATGTGTTGGAGGACCCTATTCCCGACCAACCGGATGAGGAAGATATAGAGGGCATGGCTTATTATGACAAGTATTGTGCCGATTCGGTGCAAGTCGCTTGTCTAATGCTTGGGACTATGATACCCGAACTCCAAAAGGATTTCGAACATCATAGTGCATATGACATGATTACGCAATTGAAGGAGATGTTCCTTCAACAAGCACGTGTCGAGCGCTTCGAAACGGTTCGAGCGCTACATGCATGTCGTATGGATGACACCCAATCCGTCTCCTCTTATGTCCTCAAAATGAAGAGCCTTATTGATCGTGCTAACCGTCTTAACCTAAACATATCAAATGAGTTAGCCACCGATCTTATCCTTAATTCCCTATCAAAAAGGTTTGATCAATTTGTAATTAATTACAATATGAATGGGATGGATAAGAGCATAGGTGAGCTTCACGGTATGCTTAGAACTGCGGAAACTAGCATGGGTAAAAGGGCTTTACCCGTGTTAGCAATCGATCAAGGTGGGTCCAAAGGTAACACCTCTAAGCCAAAGGTGGCTAAGAGAAAAGGACCCGCCTATCAAGGCAAAGGGAAGGGGAAGATGGTTACCCCAACCATCAACAAGGCCAAGAAGCAAAAGGTCACCGAGAAGGCAAACCCCAAAGAAGACCCGTGTTTCGGTTGCGGTGAAATGGGTCACTGGAAGCAAAATTGCCCGGTCTATCTTAAGGAGTTGAAGGACAAGAGGGATGCGGGGCAAACCTCAGGTAATATATATATGGTATATATTGAGCTTAATATTACTTCTTCTAATACATGGGTATTAGACACGGGATGTGGAACTCATATTTGCAATACTTTGCAGGGGTTCAAAAGAAGTGATCATATGGCGGGAACATCGAGTCTCTATATGGGCAATGGTGCAAAGGTGCATGTTAAAGCTCAAGGAGATTTTGTTTTAAAGCTTCCAAGCGGATTGGAACTTATTTTAGAAAATGTTTTGTATGCTCCGGATTTGTGTAGAAACATTATTTCTATTTCTCATTTGAAACAATATGGTTTTAATGTTAATTTTATTAATGATGATATCCATGTTTGTTTAGATAATGTGTTCTATTTCAAGGCTTCGCCTTCAAATGGAATTTATGAATTGGTTCATGATGACACATCATCTAGTAGCTCAATGTACCATACAAGCACCAAGAAACTCAAAAGGGATTTGAGTGATTCCTACTTATGGCATTTTCGCCTTGGTCACATAAACAAGAACCGAATGCATACACTTCAAAAGAATGGACTTTTGAAATCAAATGAAATGGATTCGTTTGATGTATGTGAATCTTGTTTACAAGGCAAGATGACTAAAGCACCTTTCAAAGGGACCTACAAAAGGGCTAAAGACTTATTGGGATTAATACATTCGGATGTGTGTGGACCCTTTAAGCCCATGACAAGGAATGGTGAAAGATACTTTGTTACTTTCATTGATGACTTTAGTCGTTTCGGATATGTCTACTTGTTAAGATATAAGGATGAAACTTTTGAAGCATTCAAAGAATATCAAAACGAAGTACAAAATCAACTCAATAAGACAATTAAGGTACTTCGCACCGATAGAGGAGGTGAATACCTAAGCGATGCCTTCCAAGATCATCTTAGGAGTTGTGGGATCATCTCACAACTTACTCCACCCGGAACACCCCAACTTAATGGAGTTTCTGAAAGGAGGAACCGAACCCTAATGGATATGGTTCGATCTATGATGGCAATAAGCTCGTTACCTCTATCATTTTGGGGTTATTGTCTAAGCTCCGCGGCTCGTATTTTAAATATGACCCCAACCAAGAAAGTGGAACGAACTCCTCATGAGATGTGGTTTGGAAAACCTCCTTCTCTTTCATACTTGAAAGTATGGGGATGTGAAGCTTATCCTAAGCGTCATGTTGCTAATAAGTTGCATGCTCGATCCACAAAGTGTATCTTCATAGGATATCCCAAGGATGATATGGGATACTATTTCTATGATCTGACCGAGCAAAGTGTATTTATTGCTCGAAAGGCGGAATTTCTTGAAACCAAATTCCTTATGGAAGGTGATGGTGAAAGGAAAATAGATC